>NC_136546.1:11539015-12215681 GCF_910591455.1 Pholis gunnellus
GGCAATAGTTTGGGGGGAGACCTTGTGTGCCTGACGTGTCCTCACTGTGTGCCACACCTCACTCAACCCCCGCCTTCTCCTGGAACAGACATGAGAGAAAACAAAATGTTTTCCCCGATCTTCATGCGGGCTTTGTAAAATGAGGATACAATTATGATTCACAGACACTTGTGATTTACAGTAAGCACACAATTGAATAAAGCACACCCAGCGTTCCCGTAGGCCGGTCGGTCATTAGAGCCCACTCACAGTCCAGCTTATCTGTCCCAATCAAATACACCAGCCCCATAATACCCCAGGATGGACTAAATCACATGTAATTGGGGGTTCTTTATTTTTTCCAACTCCTTTCAGCTTGAGCTCTGCAAAGATAACCCTCCCCGCTGTCGCAGTCTCTGGTGTTTTTGAGTAAACAAACAAACAAACAAAGTCGGAAACAGACGGTCAGTGGCTGGGCGGGCTGGTCAGGGTTCAGTCGCTGGGGCAACGGGATCCTGGGCCGTTTGTTTTCCCCCTGGGAGGTGAGGCGGGTGAGATCGGGGGGGGTTACTTGTTGTTTATTACTATAATTTGTCTGAGTGGCTCTGGAGAGATTTCAGGGCTCTTTGAAGCGGAGCTGGATAAAGCCTGGAGCGTGGCATGCTGTGCCGGGCTTTGGGCCCAATTTCCAATTCGCCTACACCCCCGCCTTCACCCAATCAACCCCTTTCTGTAATCTGCGTCCCAATCCTTTATCCTGAACCACGTCATCCCGGATCCACCAGGATCTTAAGGGCCACACAAATGGGGAAGTTATCCCAGAAGTCAGTCTGTCGTCTTATGTTTTTATAGGTCCGACCGCCACATGTTACATTACATTCCCATGCACACAAAATAGAATTGTAAAAGCAAAGTGATTCAGTATGCTTCAAAGTCAAATCAATATTTGGACTAGTGCATTATAAAAATGAGTGAAAGTGAATTTTTGGGTTCTTATAACAATGCTGCAACTAGTAATTTCATTGGTCCAATATCATTGTGGGCGAGCACACATCAACATTTTCTGAAATATTGAAAAAGAGACAGCTAACGCTAGCTGGACTCCCCTTTTTTCTGTAATATGGGACCAACACAACAGTGAGGGGCAGACTCCCAAAGAATGGATTGCGGCCACTGATAGCACCATGACACGTGCATCACTTGCAACCGCTATCCGCCCCGTCTCAAGGTCCGATTCACAAAAGATATTAGAGCGCAAACACCCCTAAAAGCCTCTGATTGCAGTTGTCCATGTGGAAGTATTGCCAAAGCACCCAGAGCGCAGTAGGCAGAACAATGGGCGAGAGAAAGAGAGAAAATCTCATTTTCAGACGGCGAGCTACACAGGTCCTGAGGTGCAGAGGCATTCCTCACAACGTGTGAGGAGAATTTCAGTTTGACTGAAATCATTATGAATGTTATGAATTTACACCTTTATGTCAGGGAGACAGACTATTCGTGAAACGCTGCCTGGACTGTATGTGCAGCCACGTGTGTGTTTGTGTGTGGCTGTCTGCAAGTGTCGGTGTGTCGGTGTTTATTGCATCCCTACATAGGAAGTCCTCTTACCCAGCCCTCAGCCACCATGTGCATGTCTGTCTGCTGTGTCCTTGAGGGGATGGGGGTGCAGTCAGTCCCAGAGCAGGTTTAATTGGTGTCAAGCAGGCCTCAGTGAAAAGCCATCAGAGACTAGGGACGCTCAGCGAGACAGGAAACCTTTTATTAGGGGACTTCCTCCAACTGCATGACTCTCTGTGTCCCTGTCTGTCCTATTGTCTCTCCCCATATCCCTCCCTCTTAAAATCTCTCATCACCGCTCAGTTTCCATCTGCTCTCTTCCTCTCCCACTCACTCTCAGTTGGCTTCAAACATTTACTATTTATCACTCGTCCTCCCACCCTCGATGCTCGCTCTCGCCATCTCTCTCTCTCTCTCTCTCTCTCTCTCTCTCTCTCTCTCTCTCTCTCTCTCTCTCTCTCTCTCTCGGTGGTTTTGTTTTTTATGTCTGATGTCTGTCCTTGAGTGAGTGAGGGAGTTTGTCTCTGGGGGAATCCGGTGACCACAGCGGCACACCAAGCCAGCCAGCCTAATGATGACAGCACTTCCTGACAGCCAGCACACACACACACACACACACACAATACACTTATTATACACACACAACCAAAAAAACACAATACAGATGATCAATTATAACCTCCTAAATTAAACCAGTCTACTTATTCATTTCTTATTCTTATTATTCTCATTGTGTTTTATATATATATATCAGATTTCTTTCAGTTAATTATACATTTCATATGATTCAATATAAAACAAATCATCAATCAAATTTTCATCAAAAACACTATCAAACTTGTTTGATGAACTTGCATTTATACAGCGCCTCTCTAATCTTGAAACCACTTAAAGCGCTTCACACTACATGTCAACATTCACACACACACACACATTCATACACCGATGGCAGAGGCAGCCATGCAAGGTGCCAACCGTCCCATCAGGATTTAATGTAATGCACAAACACACACAGTCACACACTTTGGGGTTCAGTATCTTACCCAAGGTCACTGCAACATGCAGACCGCCGATCTTCCGATAAGTTGACAACCTGCTCCTCCCGAGCCACCGCCGCCCACCCAGAAAAGCTTTCTAGGTCCTACGCTTGGCTAAGGGGAGAGAGGGGCTGCTTCCTCTACTGCCACTCACGATTACATGCCTCCAGTCCCCCAGAGAGCCCAAAACATAAAGAATACAAAGAGTTGGGGTGTCCAGGGTGAACCACAACAACCACAACACCCAGGCTAGTTGTGCCGGCCTTTCAACCTGCCTTTGTGTGTGGTGGTTCCAAACAGCTATTAACACCTTTGCCTTAAGCTGTGGTCGGACAGCATGTCGGACCTTTAAGCTGCCAGTGTACTCCGTTGGGTTAGGGGGGGGGGGGTTTATCAGACCGTACTTTCCACAATCCGACATTCACACCAACTCCATGCAGTTATTGGCCAGTTGATAAAAGTGCTGTGAGAAGCAGTATTGGAACACCTCACTCAAGCTCGTATTTTTCTTTCTTTACACAGCTATTTTAATGTGTGGGTTTGCCTTCCAGACGGACGGATTTTCACTCAATCTTTCAATGTTGGCACTCGGATCAACTATAAACACTTTTGATTTCAGAGGTGGTCGGATGACGCGTCGTACTAACTAGTTCTGATCAAGTATAGCCAAAAACTTATAGCTGTACCCCAACCTATCGACGGCTGATAAACACACCTCAGGTTACATGTGGATCTGAAGAGACTAATTCATTTATTAAACACAAAACACATTAAAACATAAAACACATATCTTCCATCTTATATGGGCCACAGCAATACAATTCAATGATGTAACAGAGTTCTATCAATTTCTGTAATTTTCACGTCGCGTCCGTATTGAGTACAGAAATATTTGTATAAGGGGATGGATGGATACTGATTCATTTACTTTGATGACATTTTTTTCACAGAAGAAAATATTTACTGGCCGTAGTAGGAAAAACATAGGTATTACTAATATTCAAGTGTCGCAGTAAGTCATGACAGAGTAAGAGGCAGCATGCACAATACCAGGACCCTGGGTTTTACTGTTTACTCATGTGCTTGTCACATTGTCTTCTCTGGAAAAGGCAAATCAAACCAGAAGAATTGTTTCCATTTATTAAATCATCAAATTAAGAATGCCCTTATTTCTTTTCAGAACACACACACACACACACACACACACACACACACACACACACACACACACACACACACACACACACACACACACACACACAGACATTTGCATAAATATACACAAGCACATCCACCCACGCACACACACATAAAGATAATGGAGCAGCTGCATTTGTGCAAGTGCTGCCTGCAGTGTTTTGTCAGCAAGTTTAACGGTAACCGTAACTGCAACTGTAATTACTGTTGCACAAGAGCGGCCAGACAAAGAAACCACACACACACACACACACACACACACACACACACACACACACACACACACACACACACACACACACACACACACACACACACCCACACACACACACACACACACACACACACACACACACACACACACACACACACGTACAGTGTAGGCAGCTTCTCTTTCTACAGATGCTAGCAGTCAGTCAGGCAGAAACACATAAGTATACACACACTCACACTCACACACCCACACACAGAGGCACACCTGCCTTACAGGTAACAGAAGATATCATATCATTCATCCGGTCTAGGAAGTTTTGAGAAGAGTTTTTTTTTCACTTCAGGGCTTTTCCACTCCTTTTCCAAGCCAACACGTCTTTCTATGTTTGCCTATTAAAGTGAAACAGTGTCCAATGTTTTACAGCCAAGTCTAACCAGCTTTTTTTTCCCAGATATAACTGAACCGGATTCTAGAGTGCACAAACCACCTCCCAACGGGAACGCTGTTCTGTGCCAGCTTGGGTACGTCACTTGTGAGGCGGAAAAGCCATCTATGTAACAGGGACCCGGAAACGAGGACAAGCAGAGACTCATCCTGACAGCTAAGCTGCTTCGGTGGACGCCTAACTGCCATTGTTACGAAAGCCTGCACAAAGTTCGTTTTTGTTTCATGACAAGACAAGCTCGCGCACTCTCTCTCAGCGAAACTATCTGGACGATCTCTGTGTACCTGCAGGACAGGGGATGTCTTTTCAAAACAATCCAGCAGGTTTTTGGCATTGTTTCCATAACAACTGCTTTAAATGCCGGTGAAAAACAGAAAGCATCCCACCGTTTATCTTACAACTAGACACTCCTGCCAATCTCCCTCTTCCCTTTTTGTCTTTGTTCCTTTACTCGTTTTTTGGTTTTGTTTCTTCTTTTCTTTTATTTCAACCTCTCCTCCTCCTCTCTTTTACTCTCTATGGACCCCCGTCCACCTCCTCCCCCCTTTTCTCTTTCTCTCTCTTTCAGTTCATTTATTCCTGAATGCCACCCTTTTCTTTCTGCTCCCCCTCCCCTCCCCTCCCTCCACTTCTTCACCACCCCTCTCTTGTTCGATCCCTGACTCAACTTTCACATTCCTGAAGAATTCCTGTAGGATTAGCCTTTAGCATTCTCAGGCTATGCAGAGGCCACAGCCCCCCCACTGTGACGGTGGCAGGCACTAACGGACGACAGAGAAAAGTGTGTGTGTGTGTGTGTGTGTGTGTGTGTCTTATCCTCTCACTCCCTTTCATCACCACCCTTCTCCGCCTCCTCCTCCTCCTCCTCCTCCTCCTCCTCCTCCTCCTCCTCCTCCTCCCTGCCTGCTGCCCTCCATCATGCTCAGCTTCCATCCCAGTAAGCAACCCTCCTGGTGTCCTGGCACAGAGAGCAACTGTGCACGTCCCAGGAGTTGCACACCTGCACACAGGTGTCAACAAATTACAGAATTCAAAAGACAAAAAATTGTCATTGTTTTCCTTTTGTCACAATCTTTGAATAACTCAGTGGTCAAAAGAGTATTCAGATCATTTACTTCAGTGAAAGCATCAATACATCAGTGTAAAAAACGATCAGTCACAAGCACAAGTTCTACATTCAAAATCTTGTAAAAGTAAAAGTGCGAATGTATAATAAGCAGAATATACTTAAGTTCATCAAAAGTTAAAAGTACTCGTAATGCAAGAAAATAGCCCTTGTGAGTGTTGTATTATCGTATATAATATTGGATCATTATTATTCTTGTTGTAATGTGTTAGCATTATTCTAATGTTACTACGTATGTCCTGTTTGTAAAAAAAGAATCAACGAAGTAACACGTAAATATAGTAGAGTAAAAAGTTTCCCTTATTTCTGTTCCCTTTATTTGTAATGGAGTAGAAGAGTTAAGTAATACCAAATGTAATACTGAAGTGAAGGGTCCTTAATTATAGTTCTTGAGTAAACATGTATTCGTGACCTCTGGGAACTGGCGTGCAAAAAACAACAGCAATGGCTAGACATGTCTCTAAATACAGTAATTTGTAATGTTTGCTATGCATTTTATGTAATATTATTTTTTTTAAATCGATTTTCTTCGAGCTATGTAAGCGCAAATCATGTATATCCAGACTCATATCAATTAGAATAAAACAACTGTAAAAGCATTCTGGAAAGGAGCTAATTTTCTGTTAAAAACATTGAGGAAAAATCTTGATTATGTCACTTCATGAGTAGAACTGCCTCAATATTAGATTGAATGACTAATTCAAGCCCAGTCGTTTCACAAGGAAAGACGGGACTGAGAAAAAGTAAACAAAACACTTAAAGACAGAAAAATAACCAAATGCCTAAATAAAGTCATATAACTTAAAAATATTGTTGCATGTGCTCTGACACAATATGATAAATTGATACCAGTTATAGAGTACGCCTATCTCTGCTCCGTTCTCGTGCCTCTTTTAAGTTAAAAGTAAAGCACTATGAGGTAATCGTGGCCTTATCCCTGTTTGCTCTTCTGTTTCTATAAGGGTTCTTTGTGTCAAGTCAGTGTTACAAGCCAAACCAGTAGCACTGGCCTACCACACGTGGAAACACTCACATCAACTCCCAGAACAAAAAAAAACTTGGCAGGGACAGATGGGAGGAGGGGGTGAGGGTGAAAGACATACAGAATGAGTGTGTGTGGATGAGAGAGAGAGAGAGAGAGAGAGAGAGAGAGAGAGAGAGAGAGAGAGAGAGAGAGAGAGAGAGAGAGAGAGAGAGAGAGAGAGAGAGAGAGAGAGAGAGAGAGAGAGAGAGAGAGAGAGAGACCCTTTTTGCTCATAAGTATCACCTTACTTCAGCCAAAATAAAAGTGCGATCAGAGCCAAAGACGCACCTCAAAAACCTCTCAGCTGTTTCCCCCTTCTCTCCTGCCAACATGACTCATTTGTATCCGCACCTCCACTCCCTCCCTTCCTTTCCTCTCCCCCTTTTTGTCATACTCCCAGTCTCACTCAGTGTTGCCTATCCAAGAATTGCATCACATCATTTAAAACCGGATCCCTTGCACTTTTCAAATAGTTTTTGCATTGTTTCTCGAAAGTATTATATAGCGAACTTATTTATTTATACCCTCTCCAATCTGTCCTTTGCTCAGCTCTATGTACCACAACTCTTTTGTTTTCACTCTCTCTGCTGCTAATTTCCCTCCTTATCCATCCCTATATCTAAATCCCTCTCTCCAGGCTCATATTGCAGCTCTTTCTGTGAATGTACAGTACAGTATTCTGTTCCTCCACATCAAGCTGATTGCTTTCTGTCAGAGTGTACTGCTGTAGGGGCCCCAGGGGGGCCCCGGTTCCTCACATCTAAACATCTGTCCATCCCATTACCATAGCTGCTGCCGAACCTGAGCCCCTTTTACTCATGCTGACAGCAACACTGGCGAGAACAGGAATGATATCCAAGGGAATGCCACGGTTCCCGGGTGTCTCCTCAAAGCTCCTGATTATGTGAGCCAGCTGGTTGAGAGACATGAGGAGTCGCCAGGCGGCGTTCCGCAGGGCATCCGATAGGGTCCCGGATGTTTTCAAAGTATGGGTATGGTTAGGAGCATGTGCAGGGATCAGTGTGAGGATGGGAATGCCTGCCCTGTGTTGGGCATCAGTCGACTGGGTCGTTTGGTTGGAATGTGACTCAGGAAACCCATAATGGGCCTTACTGTATGTGCTGTCTGGACGACTGTTGTCTTTTAGCACTGTGAGGTACAGAGGAAACGGATATGGCCAGGGGTGGTGGTAGTGATGATGATGATGATGATGATGATAAGAAAAACAATCACTTTTTAACTAATCGAGAAGGAAGCAGTAAGATATAAGCTGACGTAGCTGAACAACTCTATCTCCTGGAAAATACCGTAATACAGCATCCTACTGTTCTGCAGCAGCAAATGTGTTTTGAGGGAAATGTAACGCAGCCTGGATTACGTTTTCTATCAACGTGAGGAAATGTTATTAATGAACTTATCTGCTAAGACACACAAAACATTCCCTGGCAACGCAGTTCATTAGAACTCGTACAGTATCGTGTAATACCATGATCGAAGGATCAAAATCGATGAAGCAGAAACAGCGGATATCGTCTCTCTATTCTGCACATTCATCTTATTTGTTCAAATCAGGCGTCTACAGTACCCACAATGCAACTTGACTTCAAACTGTTGGGAGATTGAGGAGCTACAGAGGTCTGGGAAGCTCACTTCTTTCTAACTCCACACCTGACTTTTTTCACATATGCAGCAACACTCCATAAGATGCTTAAACATACTTTAATGTAAATCAGTGGAGTTCCCCTTTAGACTATTATTTAACAAAAATGTAAATCATGGTCTCCGTATCAAAGCCCTGTGCTTTGTGCGCCAGCTACCCACTCCAACCATGCTCTGTATCCTGCAGGTGGTACATAAACGTAACACCAGACATTTTTTGTGGGAACATAATACCTATAATTGACAACACCAATTAATAGTATACAAACACAATGTCAATGTTACAAAATTGTAGATGAAATATGGGAAGATTTAAGTCTATCTTTACAGTCTGTGCAGCCTCTGAGGCGTGAAAATACAGCAGCTTGTGAACGGCAGCAAAGCCGTGCTTTCAACTGGCAGTGATGGAGGACAAGCTGCCTCTGCTCCGCAGGGACAGTCAATAGCAATTCCAGGGTGAAACTGGATTTTGTGGATGAACAAGTCAGAAAGACATTTCAGAGATGGATGAATCCACATCCATCAACATTAGCCGTAGTTACCAAACCAGAAACCTTTTCCTGAATAATCACTCAAAACGGGACTTGTTTTAGCCGTGTCTGTATACTTAATTGTGACGTGTTTGACAAATCTTTGTTTTCTAGCTTTGTCAAGTGTCACAGCGAGCAGGTGATGCCAGATGGGAGCTGATCCTCAGTGGTTTGTCCTTTCGGATGGACTAAACAGAAAGCTTCCCTGGGCGTGCTGTGACTTTGACCTCCCGCGTGGCCGGATCAGATAGGAGCTACAGGTAAACAAAAACACTGTGAGAGGAGGGAAAACAAAGCTTCCATGATAAATGACGCACACACGCTTGGACGGACACACAGACTCACAGTCTAAAAGGCAGAGACACAAAAACCTGCTCTAATGCAAGGATGTTCTTGCATGCACAAACAAATACACACCCACCCACACACACACACACACACATGACCTTTCACCTTTGATTGTGGCACATTGAGTGATGAGGGGTAATTTGCCACAGCTAAATATGTTTAGGTTGTAGGGGGTTTATGACCAGAGGCATAACCACATGCAGACACACTCAGACGCACAAAGAGGCATATACACTGATGCACCCGTACAGGCATATAAATAGACATATCTATCTATTGGCACAATCCTATTTATACATAAATACCAACAGAGAGAAATATCCACATGCAAACGCATACACACGAGCGTACAAATCTGCAGATGCGTCTTCATGTACGCACGCAAACACACACACACACACACACACACACACACACACACACAGGCCCCTCCACACACTGCGCGCTTGTCTTGTGTAAGTGAGATGTCTTCTGTTTCAACAATGTCTGCAGTGTGTGCTGCCTGCCTTTTTTCCCCCTTGGCAGAGTTACCCAATCCCCTGACACGCATTCTGCATGGATGACGGCGAGCTCTTCTCATGACGCCGCCGGAGCCACCCGTTTAGTTACGCCTTGGCTCTGTACACGCACAGTTCACAGGGTCAGAGGGCCGAGGGGTGTCGTCGTTGTGGGACCGACTCTGTGTGCGAGCGGTTATGAAAAAAACCCCCAGAGTGGGGAGTCTCTAATGCACAGCTTTGATCTGCTCAGCTCGTCCTTGTCCCGAAGATGTAACATCTGACCGGGCTTCTTGCATCCTGGGTCCCAGCACAGTGCCATGCAGTGTGGACTCAGAGAAATCTTACTGACCCTGGTTGTGATCTCCGCGGACCAGAAAGCAGGAATTCAAACCACTGAAAGCACCAAAGAACCTTATGTTGACCTTGCTAGAAATCAGCAGATAGAGCGGGATTGTGTGTACTCACGTATGTGTGTGCGTGTCTGCATTTGTGTGTGCTTGCCTGTGGCTATGCCCTCACCTCCGTTGACCCTACAAGGCAGAGCTCAAAGGCGCAGAGGTGATGCTCTCCGACCTCTGACAGAATCCTACCCAAATTAGATAACTCCACTCATTTATTATTGCAGGCCGTGACGTTCCACAGATACCACGAGAACGCGCTCCAGAGTCAACGGCCGGGTCGAGACCTGCCTGTTTACGAGTCAGTGACTATCATTGCTCATTAATTTACGCATGGCTTATTCCGTTGGCGTGATGGTCTTGATCCGTTTGTTGATTTTATTAGCGAGTGAGTCAGCAAAACAGGCCGGTCGATTTTGGCACGAGCCTCCACTTCAAATGTGTCAACCTCTTTCAGAGGGAACATCGTGAGAGAATGAAGTGAAACATCTGAATCGAAACCAAATGAAATTTCAAGCCTTTGTCTGTAATTGGTGGCTTTTTGCGCAAGCTTCTGCATGCAGCAACACCCCAGAGCCTCTCCCCAGCTGATTCCCAGGGAAAATAAGTTGCAGGCCCGTGAGACTTTCAATTAAGACACACTGAGCTGGTTATACTGAGCCTGAGGTCTGGCAAGCAGCTCCAATACTCTCTCAGTTTTATGATGCTCTCCAATCTATATACTCACTTATTATACAATCATATTACAAAGGCTGGTTGTCCATTAAGGTGCACTGAGGTGTGTGTGTGTGTGTGTGTGTGTGTGTGTGTGTGTGTGTGTGTGTGTGTGTGTGTGTGTGTGGGGGACGTGTGCTTGGGAGTATAACTCCAAACAAGATGGTGTGGAAATAATTCATTCCTTTTGTTTATCTCCTCATTATCCCAGTGTTTGTGTGTGTGTGTGTGTGTGTGTGTGTCTTGAGTGCAAACACACAAGTGAGTGCATGCTTGTGCCATCAGGAACAGCATGTCTGTACGTACATACTGTAGACTGGGTTTTGGCATCACTGCCCAAGAGGCTGAACAAATAGTACACGAAACTGGCACATGTTCATGTTGTGACGTCGCATTTTGCGTAAAATCACTGAAAGAGAGAAAACGGGCGCAGCAGCCTGAGGGAGTGAGGACAAAACAAAAGATGCTTTCATAGATTCAGGCTTTTAGCATGCTGTTAATGGAACAATGGGAGCTGCTGCAGTACACTTTAACAGCAATTTAATTATTCAAGACGTAGTAAGATTACCTCTTACACTCCATTCTGCCTGTTCTACAACTGTATATTCATTCTATTGCTTTACTCGAATGCAGTTTGAGATTGTTCAGTACTCTCAAAATGCTCGCAATTGATTTGTTTGCCATCGGAAATATATGAAAGAGCGTAAATCCCACATCCTCAAAAGATACAATCCAAACTGCTGTCTCTGCACGGCTTGATACCAAATAGCATAAAGTGGAAAAACATGGCTGTGTCCAAAATCCCTTTCTCTTCCCTGTATAGTGCACTATATTTATTGTGAGCTAATTCGTCTATATAGTGCCTTTCAAAACTCAGCAAAAAGAAAGTGTCAATGTTCTGGACATTACTTTCCTCTGACAACCCTGCAAAGTAATACATTACATTTCATAAAACCTAAGCCCTGCTCCCCGCTGCCACTCGATCAAGCTGTCAGAGCAACCAGGAGCCTCACTAACTGAAAACAGATTGAAAAGATAAAGATAGTAGTTAAACGCCTACAGATCACAGAGTAAAGGGAGCCACCACATCACTGGTGATCAAGACAGAAGACAATGAAATCAAGGTAACGATTGCATGAGAGTCTATGGAGCAGAGCTTTATAGTTGACGGACCCTGGCCGGAGCTATGCTATGATTGGACAGTGTGTGTTTAAGGGGCAGGACATTTGTATTTTATATTTTATATAAGTGTCCAAAATGTAAATGCACCCACCACTATTGAACTTCTGTTACATAGAGTAGTGAATGACTGCACAATGAAGAACAATGATTTTGGACACAGCCGCAAAGGAGTAGATAGAAAAGTACCAAATAGAATTGAACAGAACGGAGCAGAAAAATAAAAGAATGGAACCGAACAGAGTAGAATGGAATAGAATACAACAGAAAAAGTGGCAACAAATGTTTGTCACATATCTCATATACATAGTATAAACAATAATGGAAAGTAGGAGATTCTTCCAGCCCCATCCTACACATCCTGCCCCCTATAGCCTCTCATATACACCTCAGGACCTCCACTTCCTTCCAGGGTTACAGCCCAGACCTTGGCCTTTCACCAGGTGGCTCCTGTTCGGCCATCAGCCCTGTACATCCCACCCTGTCTGGGACACAAGACCACCTAATTTGACTGTCTGCAGTCACCTTTCTTTGTGAGACCCCCTCAGATTACTGAATCTGGTTATCTGCTCAATGATCGTTTTGTGAGATTTTTGTTTAATAATCCTGAGTCTTCCTGATGCATACCAAATGGGAAAGATCGTGAGAAGGGAAATACCTGCGAGTAAACGTAGCATGCTTTTACGCTGAGTGACTGACATCCTACCTGCTGCTGAAGTGTTTTCTCACACCACACCCTTTCAGCACCGTGTAGGAAATAACAAAACATGAATGATTTTTAACTATTCTTGGCCTGTTTCCATCACAAATCCAGAAGCTCAACTCACTTCCACTCTCCTTACAATCCCACTGAGTCTACGTGTGTGTATGTTTTTGTGCACAGCAAGGAGTCCACTGTGTTGATATTTGAGTTGTGTTTTATCTCCTTGATTTCGGCATAATCACAGTTTCAAGCTCCTTTTTGTCTCTGCTTATCTTCCGTGTTTGTTTGCCTGTGTGTGTATACTTATGTGCATACACTTCTGTGCTCATGTGTGTGTGTGTGTGTGTGTGTGTGTGTGTGTGTTATCAAAAGGGAAAAAGCACGGCGGATGTACAATGGGGACTCTTGCTCCAGACACCTCAGTAACAATCAGAGGGTCTCCGCTCAGTTTCCTGTTTGACTTTTTATTGGCTGCATGCAGTCATCACCGCCGCGACACAGACAGGAAGTGCTGCACCACTACATGATGGACAAATGGACAGGAAGATTAAAAACACGAGTAGAGAATGTGCGGATACACTCCCTATTCTATTTCAGGCTTAGAAAATACACACACACACACACACTAAGGATGCTTTGCTTCCTGCCCTTTGCCACCAGTGAGTCAGACATTTTTACTCTTGCTGTGTTTTGTTTTGAAATACCTTTCTCTTCCTTTCAGAAGTCAAACTGTTTTGTGGTTATACATGACGTGAAAAAACAGCATTAGCGCTGCCACTGAAACAAAATACACACAGTGTTTATATAAATCCACACCTTTCAGAGAGAGACTCTTGACCTTGGACTACATATAACACATTATTTCTTCTACAAATGAAAAGTCTATAATCATTGAAAGAGCAATCCTTTCAAGAAGGTGTTTTGCCACGACAGCAGCGATAGCATTCTGCAGACTCCCTTAGTCATGTTAGATATTGTGAGCTAACTTTAGATAAGATATGTAGTGAGTGAGCGAATCTTGGGAATTGTGAGGGAATTGAATGGAACATGATCTTTGTGAAGTACTTGTAACCACAAAGGCTGCTGTCCTGCAAAAGTAGCATGCGGCTCACATCAGCTGACCAATGATGAAGAAGATGTATCCGGTAGTAGTTGCTCATGTTTTTTTAATTCAGCGCTACATCACTGGTTCCATCCTTAGAGGCGTGTCTGCTCCTCCTCCTCCATGCCCACTTCCCATCTCCCAGCCCCGTTCCCAGCGGAGTTCCCAGTAATCAGCGCTCCTTTGATGGGGAAGCAGAGCAGGGAGAGGCACGAGGGATTACGACTGAAGCAGCCGGAGCTTTGGTTACAGCCTCTATGTTTTCTAAGCCATCACAACGGCAATCTTGGAATTTTCCACTGAATCACAGAAATAGAGGTGCTGCAGATTATGGCCTGCACACATAATCACAGAAAAATGTGCATAGTACATGTGTGCACTTTTATGTGAACGTAAAAGTATGCACGAAGTACTCACACACACCACAAATATAGTGTAACTACAACATATACAATAACCATATGAGTGTGGACTATAGGCTCGCTTTGTTTCAATACACAAGGAGAAATTATGGAGGCAGTGGTGGACAATTTTGCCATTAGACAAAGGCATAGGGCCCCCAACAACCAAGGGCCAAACATCCTTACACACTGGCCCCTGGATGCTTGAGAAGAATTTGTAAACCTTGACACAGCAGAGACGTTAATGCGTGATGAAAAGGAGATTTTACAAACTATCATTAAAGATGTAATTCAACGTGAGCTAATTTATGCATGTCGAAAATGTGTTTTCCTCATGTCGCTGCATGCTCTCCTAATTACCGGCTCTCCTCTTCTCATTATCTTGGACAAATTGTAAACAGAAACATCTCCCCTTTCATTTTATTTGATTCCATACTTCTTTTATGATTATGTGCCCTTCTTGACTATAATCATCAAAGCTCCTATTAAGAAACATCCCCACCAGGGATTAGTTATAATAGCCCACTTTATCACATATTCATTTTAAATCTTTTATTCCCCAGAAGAGTACAGCTTTCATATTACTGTATTGGTGTTAGCTGGGTATTACATTGCATCATGACCTTCTTTCAGGGCCTCATTAGCCTGCTCTTTATCTCATTAGTGAATTGAATGGACCTCGTTGGCACCTGTACGCTTCGCCAGGACGGTACTGGTTAACAGTGTGCTGTTTGTTAATGAGATTGATTTATCAGATATGTGAGTGCTCCACTTATTTCTTTTTTTCCTTTTTTATCATTTTTGGTGGATTTCTGCTCTCTTTTCTGTCTGAAAAGGGCTGTGCTGGAGCGTTATTTCATCACCATGAACGACATCAGCTAAGGTCAGTGGTGTATGTGCATCATCCAACTTAAAGCCAGAACTTGCAGCCATGAATTTTGACCACATGCTTGAGTCACCCGCTGCACGCTGCTGTTTAGATGGTTTTAGAGGAATGTTTAACGTAATACACAGCAGCCGTCTCTTCTGCGTTGGCAACAACAAACACACAAATACATTTAGAATAGCAGGAAGAGAGGTTTTCCCTTCAAAAGAATGAAAAACAACAAACGCCAACAAACAACTGCTCTGTGTTTCCTTCAAAAGAGCTTGATTGAATCGCTGCTTTATTTGTGTAGAGCATTTCTGGAAGTGAACAGCCTGAGGACAGAGGGGGTGGGGGTGGAAAGCAGAGGGTGTCCTTTGGGTTAATTTAGCCCTATTTTGTTGGTGGTCATGCCGAAGCTGTGTATCGCCCAGAGGGACATGCTGTTTGGGGTGGAGATTTATTTTTTTTTTTTTCAGAGGGGACACAAATGCACAGAGGAAACACTGGTAGCACTTAAGAAAAGCCAAATAAACAATTTGGGTCCAAATGATTCACAGGTGTGGGCAGACAGGACCGCCATCTGCGGCAGGGCCAACGGTGGCACCCCTCCCGTCGCAGTGGTGGCACGGTCCTCCGTAGGAGCACGATTATGTAATCACTTCAGCTGTCGGTAGGGCTCAAACCAAACCACAGAGGGAGGGAAGATGGGTGCTGCCGACTTCTTGCTGTTCAGAATTTGTCTTCCAATAGCTCTCCATGAATAACTCTGTGTGTGCTTGCATGTGTTCAGAGTTCTCACATTCCTTGTGTGTTTTAAGGGTCTGCAATGAGTGTGCTGTTCAAGACAACTGGTTAGTGGTTATTCCACAACACCTCTTCTTTCTGTAAAGCGAATATGCTCGTCCACGTGAAATAGGTGGGGTCGGACGGAAGCTTGGTGCCGCAGTGATTACTCCCCTTGGCATTTTGCTCACCGTTGCACACCATTTGGCTCAATTAACAGTTAATGAAGAGGGAAAATAAAGATGTCAATTAGCAAACTCGTAAGCTCATTAGCTCAGTTGCTAACGAAACAAGCTTATTCAAAAGACGTACTGGTACAGTCGGCTTACTATTGGTCAATGGCGCAAATTTGCAAAACTTAACACTATGTAGTGTGTGACAAAAGCTTAAGATTGGCTACAGTGGCTGGTGGAGTTCATCTTTTAACAGAAAAAACAGAGTTTTGACACAAAAAAAAACTTTCTGAATGGGAGACGGTGGTTGTTAGAACAGCATAGGCTACATTAAAGATTTCAGATTATTCCTGCAAGACTGGAACCTGGAAAATTGCATCAACGTTTAAGTAATCTCAAAGCACTTATGTAGGTTGAAACCCTCTGAGTACAAAACAACCCAATAATGTTTCAAACAGGCGCCGAACGCAACACACAAAACGTCGCTTTTTGAACAACCCTCCTTTCAATGATGGCCACAACGGTCAAAACCTTAACTTGATTAGCGGGATAAACATCAGCTCAAAGGCATTAGTATGGTATGGTAAAGTGGTGACCTCACTGATAATGCACACACACACTTAGCAAGCACTAAAACTAAGCTCGGCATGGGCAGCTGCCAAGGCCAATCAAAGCCCTCTGTACATCCTGGGAGCAGCTGTCGTGTCCAATCGTAGCTGCACGTGTGTCATCTGCCTTTCAGTTGGAAATGAAGTTCAGAATAGCACTGTGAGAACCCAACGGCATCACTCTTTTGGGTTGCACCAAATTTCTTCTCATCAGGGGGACAGAAAGGTTGCATTTATTATAAGTCTCATTCAGATTCAAAATAGATTTTTAAGAGAAATGTGGTCAAAGCATTTTATGTTACTAAGCTTCAAAAATTATAATTGATCTAAGAACAGTTTCCAACAAAAGTCTAAATCTGTTTTCGCTAAAAACCAAACCAGCAGCTTCATTTTGATTCTCATGAAAACGTCTATGTCTACCTTTTCCCTCTTCCTCTATGATCCCTCTAATAACAGGTTGGTCTAGTCATCTTCCCAGCAGGCGGTGGAGTCTGGGACTCCCACTATTTTACCCACCATTACATTCACTAATAAGCCATCAAAGTCCTATCAGTGCACACAAGGACCCAGGCAGTCTCAGGTGACCTCAGGTGACCTTTGTGCAGGTCAGTTCCTGTGCCCAGGGGCGCCTCGGGGCTCCCGATGAGCCAAAGGTCATGACAGGGGGGGGAGGGGTTAGGGAAGAGGGTACTATGTGAAAAGGGATTTTTTTAAAAAGATGGAAGTCGCCCCCTCCAACATGCACACACAACTCGGTCCTGATTATCTAAGGATAAACAACTGAGGTGTAAGTGTTCTCCAGAGGGGGGTGGGACAGAGAGAAGCCCTGTTTCCTTCTGAGCACAAAGTGTGTCTGTGGTGAGGTCAGCTGGTGACAGCTGAACGCTCCCAATCTGTAGGCCTACACCTCAGCCAGCTACTGCTTCACAGACTTACTGAAAAGGCTGATTCATGCATTCATCCTGGTAGCAAAATGATTCACAGCTTACACACACACACACACACACACACAGACACGACACACACATGCTACACAAACACATTTGGACCCCAAGCAGGGGCTGAGAGGTCTTAACACAATCACCTTTTCTTCTTTGTCGGAAGGCAGGAAAAACAGTGGTGCGACACGGCGGCTTCTCTGCCCATGTGGAAAGACTCATGGGAGATTATCGCAGTAGAGCCTGGGCCGGGGCCGAACAAGGGCCCAGCTGTTGAACAGGAAGTCACCTCCGGCACGGCCCTGCGCAGCCAGCAGTCCTCCTCGCTGCCTGGCCGGCAGCCGGTTGAGGGAGGAAAGTCAAAACTGAGACTGATACAACAAAGTCTCAATAAAGCTTCCAGTGTGCTCAGGCTGTGTGTGTAAATCTGAGAGAGGCAGAGAGATGGTGGACGGAGAGAAGTTGAAGACAGATACGTAAAGAGAGACATTAATATGACTTTACAAGGAGGTGTTTGATACTGAACAGAAATCTGAACCTGGAGGGAAATCAGCTGAGAAAGTGAAAGAAACAAGTCCCACAACTGCAGTCCCATCAGTTTGAACTGTACTGCTTTCTCCTGCAAAATATACATCTGATGGAGCAACCCCTAAGAAAAGTTGTAAACAATCTTGCAAATGACATTTACGACCAGGACTGTGCCACAGTCTGCGCACAGCTGAGCCATACGGGCTTCTTCTGACGTCTGGAGCTTTGATGCGGCTGGAGCTTTTGATGCGCCTACGCAACTGCAGAGCCGAGGAAGGAGGAAGAGAGAAAGAAATTTGTTGTTGGAAAAAAAAAAAAAAGAACGGAGGGACAGAGACGCACAGAGAAAACACAAACCGCCATGCCAGAGAGAGAGTAACACACTAAGTCACTCAGTAATTAGCATTGCAGATGCTAGCGATAGGAAGTGTGAATGGGCCTCATGCATACGGCCTGAATCTGAGCATTGTCCGAGGACTGCACGGTAGTCCTACTGTACGGCAGATTGGGAGAGGAGTGAGGATCCAGCGCTCTGTAGCGGTCGGAATTCACTGTGGATACGTGTGGGATTCAAGGCTTTCCTCTTATCACAGCCAAATGTCAAAGTGAGGATGTAGCGGCGCGGAAACAGAATAAAGCATAGCAGGAATACTTCTCAGCCTGTGTCAGCGGCATACTTTACATTCAGCGGCAGACTCAAGTGAGCCGCTCTCTTATTTCAGCTTCCAGACCCCCAGCTGATGTGCTGATATAACAGGATTATGCAGGAGATATAACGTAGGTGAAAATACATCCTCCCAGTTCCTATTTCTGCACTCAAACAAGCACATATTTGCATAAGCGATCCCCACTTATTTGACTATCGATTAAACTGCTATCTCTAATTAGATGTAGAGTTTACACCAGATGATCAAGTCTGATAAGTGGGTAAAAGGTGAGGAAATCCCCCTGTAAGTTGTTGACAGCGCAGGCTGCCTTTGTAGTTTTGAGTTATCTCCTGTAACCTCCACGATACCTCATCCAACATGATCAAATGCAGCCTAACAATGTTAGCTCTGCCCTAACCACAACCTACACTCCCTCATGACCCTCATTAACCGACAACGTCTGGCCACTGCATGGTCCGTCAGTTCTGTTTGAAGTGTGCGTGTGTCACTGTCTCTTCCAGCTCTGTGACAGATGACCCGGCGACCTTGTCCTTCAGAGGCCGGCGGATCAATAAATACAAGGGCTCCTCCTGCTGTCATCAAACAAGCTGAATCCGCTTGTGTGTGAATGAACATGTGTGATTGTACGTGCGTGTGTGTGCACGCACCTAATTCCACCTACAGCTGGTGTAGTTCTTATCCTGGCGTCTGAGAATCAATATAATGGGAGGGGGAGGGGGTTGATTAGCATTAAACATGTCTATTGATCAGGAGTGTTTGAGCTGAATATTCCCTGATGCACACTGCTGGGTGTTTAAGCACACGGCACAGTAATCTATAGGCCCATAGTAAACACCGTTTAACAAATGAGAGCATGGACATTTATAATGTAGCCATTTAGCTGCTTCTTCTTTACAAAGCAACGGTAGTGCGTGGGGAAGTTACATGCCTTGCTGAATCAAACCTGTGACTTTTCATTTTCTGTACACGTCAGGCTAATTGTAGGATCTTAAAGTATTTCACAGAAAATACCCATATCATTAAATCAATGTTCACCTTGATTTCATACCCTAATACATCAAGAAGTTGTGCACCAACACTGTTATATTTTATGTGATTTTCTGCTGGAGTTTTGTACTATTGAACTTTTCTCCTTGTCGTAAAGGAAATCAAATCAAAAGAAGTATAAGGCATATCCACAACTATATTTAGCTCCTAGAACACCCACTCAATGTAGAGAGCAGTGCCAAAGTAATATGTAAGAGAAAACCGTCTCGCTTTTTTCCTGTAATATATCAAATGACAAGAGGAGAGGATACGAGGCATGATCACTCACATCTGGTATTTTTCTAAGTTTGAAAAAATGAGCTCAATATTGATGTGTTTGGGAAGCGCTGGGCACTGCAATGACATTAAAAAATGTCATCTCCACGTTTAAGAATGGCTCACACTGTAACTTTTTTGTAACATTCACCTCAAATATGCGGCCTAAATTGGACAGTCACAGCGGCTCTCTGGGAGTATGGTCGAGCTGCATAACTTGAGGTGAAGGCGTGTGTATTTTCCATACTTACACAGCATGGAGGGAGATTCGCCTTCACGTCTCACGGCAATCCGTCAGAGAGCCGCAAGCAGCACGCTGACACACCAAAACAGGGGCTCCATTCTCCTAAAAACGTTTCTCAACCTAGATGAGTCACGGAGTAACTGGCACTGCTTGAAACAAGCTCGTTGGCCCCTCGGTTCCTTGCGGCTGGGGCTGAGGGGATAATAAGAGAGCTGGTAGGAATCAGGGGCCTTTCTAATCCTAACCTCCACATAGACAGCACTATTATCAGCCTTGTGTTTAAATCAGATTACATGCTACAATTAAAGGAGGCATCGTCAGGCTCCTTTATGGGAACAGCAACAGCGAGCCAAGGGCAAGGGTTTGGAGAGTTTCGGAGAAAAGCCTTGTTTGTGGAGCGCAGAGGCTGACAAACTGTCCTGGTGGTGGCGGTGGAACGGTTGAGTCATGAGCGTAATGTATGCTAAACATGGGTGTAGATGCATAAACATGGACTGTACACAGAGGAATATATTCATATACAACAGGGGAAAAAAATAGTGTTCATACACATTTCATACACTGCAAATAGTGTACTGGGTCACACCAGAAAACATGCTGCTCAGAACCTTTTACAAATGTTACAATCGTGGAAAAATGTGGAGGTTTAACAGCTCTGCTGCATGTTTGATGCAGCTTTTGCATTTCAGGGAAAGGAGCTGGTTATCAATCATGTTATTATGTGTCATTGAACAATTGACGGCTGAGTAAATTAGAGAGTGGAAACAGTTTATAGGTATGAGGAGACCTGTTAACACTCAGATGTCCTTATTGCATTCCAGCCACTTAAATACATAACGTGCACGAGAAACACACATTTACAAATGCAAAACAAAAGTCACAGTTCATCTGTTATAAAGCAGATGACAGCTGGATCAAGACAAAGTCAATAGCAAATGAATAAATGAATAAACAAATGTGTAAATGAAGAAGCAAAGAGACAAGTGAATGCATAATTGTGAAAGGCCTTCTGTGCGCTCCTCCCCGCTGCACACAGCAACGAGTGTGTGTGGTACTGACGAGAGGCCAATAGGGAAATCAGTGGAGACGCTTTAAATGCCTTAATGCAGTCAAATTGTTTTCAGATTTCCCATTGATGGACAGTTTCCTTTCAACCATTTAACTACCTCCACACACACACACACTCCTCCAAAGCACCGGTCAGTCGCTCTAAGTCTGGACATCGTTACGACGCTCTTTGCTTGACCCTTGCCCCCTGACCTGTGATCCTGAAGTGCTGTTGCATCGTGAGCCACTGAGGTGGGCAGGATGCAGGACTAATCTGGGAGAGGAAGTCATGGCCGGAAAGAGAAGGAGAGCGGTCGGTGGAGGCTGATTAATATACACCGAAATAAACCAATATAGATCAAAGGCGGAGATAAGCCTTGAAGAAGCGTTGAAAGCTTTCATATCTGCATCTGCTTCTCTCACGTCTCAGCAGAAACAGAAGTCACGAGGTGTGAGAGATATCTGAAACATCCGGTTCCTGCCCGGACTTGTGCTTTACACCTGATTAGTTACAGGAGGTGAACAGACGAGCACAGATGAAATGAGACGGAAGACAAATAGGACCTGCCAATCTTAAACAAAGCTAATGCCTCTTATCCTCGGTCACTTCTTATCTATCTGGAGCTAATCTCCAATCATCTAAATACTCTGGGATTACTCCATCCATTACATTACAGTCATTTAGCAGACGCTTTTATCCAAAGCGACATACAATTCAGATTCCATCACACCGTAGGCACAGCTACGGGAGCAATTGTTGGGGTTAAGTGTCTTGCTCAAGGACACATCGACGTGCGACTAGTGGAGCCGGAGCCGAGGATCAAACCGCCGATTGAAGGGCGGCCCTTCAAAGGGCCACGCCTTCACCCTCGTCTTTGAATCTAATGCTAAAAAAAGACAAAGGAAGGTATTAATCTAAGGTGTGCATAGAAGGATCTTGGTCAAATTTACATGACAGCAGCTGGACTTGATTTTTTATTCCATTTGACTTGATGACCTGTGTCCGTTTTCGAACACGTGTGTGACAGTGTTACAAGATGCGTATGATATGACACTTGTTTTTACCTGGTATTGCTTTTCACATTGTTCTGGGCATCCAAACACTGAACAAACTGGCTTTTATCTATAATTCCCAACCCTGCAGAGCTGACGGGCTGATACGTGTCCAGACAAGTATCAGGGTTCATGGTGACGGGTTTTGAAAATGGACGGATGGAGAGTATGGGGGTTGTGGGCAGTCTGTAAACTGGTGAAGCTGGGAACAAGTAACTGGACCCCAACAGAGACGACACTCTCTTGGGATAAACAAAGTATTATTTTCAGTATCTGTGAATCTACAGATCGTTTCCCAATAAACCGTCTAGTCAATACAATATTACATAACCTTGGAAAATGACCATTAAGGTGAACTGGTCTACTGTATAACTCTTTTTGTCTTTAGCTTCAGATGTAGTATGTAATGCCCTTTTATCACATCTGTCTTTATTAATTAACCAAGTAATATTGTATATAGTAATATATCCCATTTCATTTAGCTAAATCCTAAATCTTGCATCATAAATTGGGTCAAAATATTCTCTGATGTTCTGCGTGTTTTTTCAGAACCAGATATGACAAAGCAGGTTTTGTAAAATAACCCTTCATTTAGCTTGTATTCGTCCTGCTGTTTACTTTTGCTTCAACCTTTTCCTTTTGTTCTGGCAGTAAATATGAGACTTTAGGCAACACATTTCTCCATCAAGAGGGTTTTCCAAGAACAATAACATGCTGTGACCCAGGAAGCACACACAAGCGTTCCAACCCCTCTGGCACACACATAGGCAACACACACACACACACACAGCAACATCTGCGTATGATGAAGTGGTCAGCGCTCTAGTAAAATTGGATGAGGCTTTAAAGACATTCCTCCATTTTAAGGCTAGGTGAGAGAGAGATGGCTGAAGGTAATGAGGAGGCAAACAGCTCGAGTGTCACTGACACCGCAGCACCTCCCTGATCCCTATCCCAGCTTTCCTCCAGGCCAAACAAACAAACAACAACAGAACAAACAATGCAGAGGTAATTGGCATTCCTGATGAGGTGGAACACAACCCCCTACAGGACTGTATATGTGTTTGTTTGTGCACACTCGATCCAGCACCTCAGTGTAGCGGACACATCACTGCGAGGCTCACTAGCTGCTCAGTATTTCAGTTCAATTGGAGGATGTTGTCCTTGCTTCAGCAAGTGGGGATGAGATAAGTTAATGTGTGATTAGTCAGGACATCTGTCACCCTGCTCTCTGAGACCAACTGTTCATTATTAACATGAAATGCAATGATGGTGCGACATTAATGCAGTCCCTGAATGCAGATGCATTTTAAAATGAAGCATCCTCGCTGGACTGTAATCATTAGAGGAGAGTGAGGAGATGGTAGTACTTTAATAACTACAAATGATCAGCGGTATGAGCTGTGGGACACAGAGCCCAGCGCTGAGCCAACATGTTTGCCAGGTAGCGGAAAAGTGAGCTTTGACTGACAAAACTATTCGTGGCGCTTTTCATGTGAACAATTGAGTGCAATGCTGTGAGAGACAGTCTGAGACGTACATCGCTATCCCCATATTTCAACAACATTGCATCTCCCTCCTCTCTATCTCTGTCAGCTTTTCACCTTGGCTGCAATTGTGGCCGTTTGGATCAGGTAACACTTTTGCCTTCTGAACCGTGTCAGACAAAAACGTCTTAAGAACAAACCTTCTTTGAAGGTAGAAAAGTGTATTACGATACAGGAATCAACGTTAATGCATTTCTGATGTATACATTCAATGCATTCACATTTTGTAGCGTTTATAAAACAATGTATTTAAAAACAATGTAAAATAGAAATACTCGCTAACAAACAGTACTAAGTAAAAGACTAATGAAAACAATCAACAATCTGTCTGAATCGCCACAGCGCATCCTAAATAGGGATCCTCAACACGTGGACTGTTTAACATAAATATTGATCAAGCTCAATCAATAAGATAACAGATGTCAATAAAGGTTTGATTTGCATACATGCTGCTTAACTTAAACAAGATCAATACCTAAATAAAGCATTAGGGTCAGAATGGAAATCTTTTAAACAAACGTGTCGTAGCTCATTCGAAAATTGTAAAATAAATGGAAATGAAAGGAGTGACAGACGTAGAGGCTGGCTGACAGACAGACTGACAGCTCTCTGCCGTGCCACATTCCTCCTGTGTTGAGTCATGGCATGCTGCAGATCAGACACCACTTTCTCAGCAGACTCTCAGTGACTGGGTAATCTGGAGTGTCACACACCCTCTCCAATCCCGCACGAAGCTATCCAAACAGCGCCGGCGAGCAAGGGGAGGAAATTGAATTTCCCCCCCTCAAAGACAGGCCTCCAAATCCCCATCAACAGGAGCTTAGAGAGCCTGCAGTCCATCAAGTTTCATCTGCCACGGTGGTCCGGCCAATCAGGTTCCTCCTTTTACGCACACATTGCGCTGGCATGCATGAGCACACACACAAACATGTCAGGATGCATGCAGAAAAACCGACGCTCACAGATGCACTCGAGCAGTCACACAAGCTCACATGCACAAACAGATAAATACGGGCACAATCAACCAAATGCAAACATACACGCAGACACACAGTCCTACCCCTCCTCTCAGTGCCCGCCTTAGCATCAACAATCAACAATCTGAGGCATTGTGGAGCCTGTGATCCTGTGACCTTTCCCCTCTGGAGTTAACCCCAGAGCGGCCAGTGCTGAGAGGTGAACCAGGCGGCTCATTGAAAGGCGGTGAAGTTCCCATGAGAACGAGCCGGGAGGGGGGGGGGAGCACAGACATCCAAGAGCCTGATGATGATGATGATGATGGTGACGAGGGGTTTGAAGCGGACTTCAATGTTCTGACATTCTGGTCGGCTTGTTCGGTGTGTAGATGTTCAGAATGTAAAAGTCAGCAACGTTAATACCTCAGGGCTCGTTGGTACATCCACAGGGGAAACAATTAGAGTGTTCAACGACAAAGTCACTTTGGAGAATCATCCCGTTCATTCGTGCAGTTTAATAGTATTTCTGTGAACCATCAACGACATCCATCTCCAAACTATCTTAACTAAAACCGAGTAGATGTTAATGTCACTTGAGACCAAGATCCAACCAAAACTCCTTGCACCAGTTTCAACCCCTCCTTCATTACTGTGTTGACAGTCTAACACACAACAGCTGCTCCCACCAGCACCATCACCATCTCTCCAGAGCACTATCCCAGCTGCAACACCTCTCCCTGGGCATCCAGGTCAGTGGCCCCAGTCCCTCCCCAAGGGCCAAGGGTCTTGTATTTAAGGGACTAAAATACCCTTTCAATAAATGGAAACAGGTTATAATGTATTGCTGAGTGTATTTGGTCTGAGGATCTCGCAATGAGGTGACTTTGTAATTTAATTTCTCAAAATTGGTTTTGAGGGGTTTACATGTGTCCTGGTTGACATAGAAAAAAGTATTTGCAAGGTGCTGCTTCATGTCTGTAGATACTAGCAGTCACCTTAATTGGAGAAAGTGCTGCTACAATACCATATATTTGATTGAAACGGATTGGTGGTATTGGAGACATGACCTACTCAGGTGTCAAGACAGAGTTTGTGTTGACCAGTATTTATGTTTTAGAAAACGCCAAACATAAGTAACCATACTCACTTACTTAAAATTGTGCAGTGTTGGTGAATGGACCCTCCCAGCTTCATGTCAAGTTATTCAGACGCCTGATTGGAGGGTTGAACAGTGATTGTACCGACAAAATTCTGTGATTCCACTGACAGTATGGTAACTTTCACACTTCCCATAGCTCTTTAAAGAAGTAACATCATTGGGAAATGAAATGATGAGTAATTAGACAAGTTTAAAGCTTAAACAAATAAGTATTGCTCTTGTTTGCTATGATTTCATATTGTTTTGATAGCTGTAATTAATTTAAGACCGACTAATCCACCACAGCATCTCATGAAGGTACAGTGCCAGATGTCATGAATAACTTCACAAAAAGTGCTGCCTGTGATTCATTGGATCTAGAAAACTTGCTAGCTGCAGAGTGAATTTATGACAGCACTAATATGCGGAGTACTTGTGCATGTACAGTAGTTTTATAGTCATATACTGAAGGCTATGAAGTGACTCCTGTAATTGCAAAAAGAAGTCAAATTGTATCAAAGTCTATTAGAAAATGATCTCGCTTGATTTATTACCTTAGTAAACATTGTAAACATGAGTTTATGGTCTCAATAACTAGTTTCAAGTCTTCTTCAACACAGCATGATGTTCATTTTGTAAATAATGGTCCCATTTATTAAACTACATCCACACGACCATGATTTCAAAACAAAAACGATCTCTGTCCACACGGGCGTTTCAGCATCGTTTGCCAAATGATTTCCGGCCATAGCGAGCCTGAAAATGAACATCACATGACTATTCACGTACACTGGGCATGCGGGTGGCGGTGTAAACAGGAAATAGATTGGTTGCTTAGTTATAGAAAATAGTTAGAAAATAGTAGTCTTTAATAATAAAAGGTATTGCTTGATACTGAAGATCTTCCTCTAAAATCTCCCTCTATGAACTCAAACAGACAAAATTTGTGGAAAGTTTTAGAAGTTATATTTTTCAGACTAAGTTACAAGGCTGAAGGTCTTGATCTCTCTCTCACACACACATCAATCTTACTTTAAAATGAACACTTACAAATCAAAGTTTACTAGATTAGGGTTCAATAAATTTGGTCAACACACGTCTCTCACTCGTTTGCTCTGTTTCGTTGTTGTCTGTTGTAACATTAGTATTTCTGCCGGGTGGCTGAAGTCCGTGTCAGACTGGAGAGCATTTCTGCTTTTGTTCGTTTACAGTTTCTGTGTGGACTTTACAATAGTTGTGCAGAACAGAATTAGCATAATTAAGAAAAGGAAAGTCCTCCGTTTTGTGTCCATTTCCCTCCTCAAAGCCGCAAACTGTGACTTCAGACGTCCACTCCATATGGCTGATAACGCAGCTGAACACGTCGCTCGCTAATCGCTCCTATAACAGTTGCTTCCTCCACATGTCGGCAGGAGCAGAATTATAAAATGCAGAATTTAACTGCACAACAGCTGCTAGCATTGACAAAAAGGTCAATGACGGGTGTAATCAGTTATCCAAGTTGAAACGAATCACTGGTAGACCTGGCTGTTTGTTTTCTTCTGGAAAAGGGTCATGTGATAGGGGCGTGACGAATCAGGAAGAACACGTTGTGACTGTGAAGACCCTATCAGGAGGGAACCCCGGAGTTTTCGGTATTCTAAAACTCTGGAGTAGTGTTGACTCTCAGTGTAAACGTAGCAAAAGATATGCGTTTTAAAATGGAAACGTGGTAGTGTGGATGTAGCCTTAGAGTAAAATAGACCATAAAGCAGGGTATGCTTTAGGGCGTGGTTGCCTTGTGATGACAGGTCGCTGTGACGGCGTTGTCCGTTCTGGGAGTCTTAGACCTTTCACATTGGGTTTTCAGTTCGTGAAAGTTAAATGTAACATGTTGGTCGCCTGAAAATATCTTATTTAGTGTTCTGCTCCCCCTCCTCATGTCACGTCTGGCTGCAAAAAACAAGCTGGTGATGGACAAAAACCAAGATGGCAACGGCCAAAATGTTGAACTCAAGGCTTCAAAACGGCAGTCCCCAAACCAATGTGTGATGTCACAGTGACTACTTCCACTTCTTGTAAACAGTCGATACTGCCTTTCAAAGACTAACTCTGGGGCAATCATAGAACATTTATTAAACCATTACTTTTTATGAAACATAAACATTCTCACTTATCTAATCTGTTTATTTGCCAATGATGATTTCATAAGAAGACATTCATGCTCACAGCTGACCCCGGGTCGGTCAGTGCAGTTATCTACCGTTTATATGAGAGACCTCACAGTTTTGGTAGCAGCAGTGCTGCTCTCACATACACTGACTTATAGTGGCCAGTTCAACATCCTGTGAACTATATGACCACATCAACACCTCACAGAGGCATGCGAGTACAGTACATACATACTCACAAACTGTAGACCCACAAGAAATTGGATCATGTGTTATACAATCATATATAGTACGCACACAGACACACTTTCTAACAGTTGTCTATATCCTGTGAGGCGGTCCGCCAGCAACCTCTAAACAATGTATCCTTTAGATAAGAATCTGATCACTGTGTGTTTTGAGTTTGTGTGTGTGCGCGTGTTGAGTTTGTGTGTGAGTGTGTGCGTGTGATGCTGGCTATAATCGCCAGTATTCATCCTGCACCGGGCTCCCAGCGTTTCTACAGCTGTCGCCTCTTGTACTCACTGACCTCCACCAACAGGTCCTGAGGCCATCGGTCCTTATGGCAGCCATTCAAACCCTCCACTGTATGAGCGGAGCTGCAGGGCGAAGACGGGCTCTTTAGTAAACTGGGGAGACACTTGTGCTACATGCAAACATTTCCCAGTTCTGACCAGAGATGAACGGAAGACAAAGACATAGACTTGTGTGTATATACAAGTAGACAGGATTAGATACAGTACGTTTTTTTTAGAGCTAAATTTAGTCCATTAAGCGATTGGATAATCATTTTGATGTAGTTAATACTACATTCTGGTCTTTTAGCTTCTCAAATATCAGAGTTTGCTGCTTTTCATAATTTTATATGATTTCAAATTGGGCTTTGGACAGTTGATCAGATAAAACAAGGAATCTGAAGATGAAACCTTGGGCTCTGGGAGCTTGTGATAGGCACATTATTAACCCAAAAAGTACATTATTTGATATATTTATTGGCAATGAAATACTTTGAGCAGCTGCCCAAGTTGAATATACAAGTTACTTGTTACATAAAATTGTAATCAGAAATATATATGATTATCAGAATGATCTCAGAAATGTATGAGGATAACTTTCTTAGTGTACTTCCTCTGACTGTTTCGATATAACTGCAACAGATGCGAAAAAAATTTATTTCAGAACTGCGTTTGAGATTTTTTTCTGTCCTAAATTTCCTTAAGATAAAGGAAAAGTCAATGACTTTTTTAACTGACATCTGAGGTCTTCCATTTAAAATGTTTCCCCAACTTAATCATGTAATTTTCCATAATGATATGTAATTAAAATTAGAAAATCAGATAATATTTGCTTTTAAGTATTTAGAATTGTTTTGTACCACCATAACTATTCGCTTGTTACACTCATTCACAGACAAACACTCATCCAGCCCTGCCTCCAGTGGAGTATATACCCATTTCCCTTCCACACTCTCACAAGTCTTCATTCGTTCCATAATAGCATCGGAAAGTCTTCCGGGGGCCTTCCGATTGATAGACCCACTCTCTGTAGACCCTCACCCAGTCACATGAGCCTCATGAGTGTGCACATCTCCCCCCGAAGAACAAAGCACAAACAGACACAGTGTAATATCCATCACCGGTGGCATTCATATTTCCGAGCTTCAAGTCTGCAATGAGTGCAAATGTTCACTATTGGAATCATGTGCAGACAGATAAGTGCCCGCGCCAAAAGGCAGAAAGGGAAATGATGGGGGTTCTTTAACAACAGCATGTCTAGTCCCTCTTCAGTTCCAGCAGGGGTCAACTTAAGTAGAGGAAAAATCCTCTCAGGAAAGGGTCATCAACATCAGCACAGATGCTCTTCTGTTCTCCCTCTCTTCACTCCTCCTATAGGTCTCTCTCCCATATACACATGCAGATACACTGCTCTGTCAATCCGTGATGGATGTCCACTTCACAAATGTGAGGATATGAAGTCTGGGGATTCCCGTTTCCCAGAGGCCTTTGGGTGACTTTGGCGGGAGAGGGGAGCTCTGTTACGTAAACAAAACAGGCTGCACTTCCTGCTTGGTCAGTGAGAGAAGGTAGGGAGAGTGAGAAAGCGATGCCTTATCTCATTTCGAGAGACAAAACACGGATCATGGAGGAGGACACGGGAAGAGCAGGGGCAGGAGGAGCGGGGGTGGCAGAGGAAGGGCCCTTTCCCTCTCAGCTGCGCCTCCACTTCCTGTGTGGGGAGGAAGTCCCATGTTGGGCGCACAGTGATCTCATCCTCGGTTGCAAGGAGCTTCCGTCCTGGCGAGCAGCGGCGCTTTGAAGCGGCAGCCATAGGACGCAAACGAAGGAGTAGGGCGCGCGCACACACCCACACACACACACACACACACACACACGCCTGTCCTGATTATCGCAGTGGAAAACATACACACACCCACACAGCCGGTCCGACAGGAAACAGTGCTGCTTGGAACAAACAAGCACTTCCTGTGTGTACTGTGGCCTGTTCACAGAGAGGGCCCAATCAAAATCCAATGTCCTGTCCACTGCATCATTATCACCATCATTCAGGGGACATTACTGCTCATTTGCTAATAGCCACAGGGCCTTATTTATGCTTACAGCCCCCCCCTAACTCCAAACACCCACTGCAAACCCCCCCCCCACTGACGACCCACGTTTGGACATGTTTCTCTGTGCGGAAGTCCGCTCGTCCTTTAAAAGTTGGCCACTAATTGAAATACATTAGGCTTAAATTGCCTCTTTTTTCCTTTCACCCATCATGTTGACAGACGACCCAATATTTAAGTTTGTCTCACTAATTTGTTGTAGAAATACCGATGCAGCGAGGCAATGTGGCTCAAGGGGCTGTTGGGCCGTTGGTTTACAGTACCATTACATTGAGAGATGGCAGGAACAGAACAGCCATTATGTTCCCAGTTCATAGTGCGGTCACCGCTGGACTCCATAGGATCTGATGATGGTCACGCATTGGGGCCAGCCATCTACGAGGTTTCTGTATTTACTGCAATAACTTTAGCCTGCCCTAGATGCAAAAGTGTCAACTACCCCAAGAGGGACACTACATGATGCATATACCACAAGCCCAAGTATATTTAATGTTATACAGAAGAACCGCTGGGGGAAATACGACACTGCAGCTTGTGCCTTGAAAGCCATTGTTGAGCTATTTTTTTTGCATTTATTTTTTATGTCGTTTAATGTGTATTTTCATTCATGGAGTTGACTCTGCCACTATAAATGCCTCAAGAGCAAATTACCGAATGTAAAAACATTGAACGGCTTTTGCAGAAAAAAATGCCCACCATAAATAGAATCAAAATACGAGTTTGGTTTCATAAAAAACGTAATGATTGTAACTTTAATATTAAGAATTAGATATGCACTTATTTTCTGATATTGATGGTGTGTTTGTCCTGTAGAGAGCCTCCCTTTAAGGGACCGGTATAACCCGTCAGAAGTGCTTGTCGGATGGGTGAACTGCTTCGAAAACCCCGTCCTTTTAAAAATGTCATCTTTTGAGACTTTGAATAGCTGCCTTGTGTGATTGTTATCCGTCCTGGGTGATAATATGACAGTATAAAGAGACAGGAAACATAGGGAGAGAGAGAGGCAGTAATGACATGCAACACAGGTTCTTGGCAGGAACTGAACCCGAGAACGTCACTGTTACACATCTAAAACCATTAAACCACCAGGATGACTCCACACTGAGTGACTTTAAATGGCTGTTATGAAAGACTGTAATGTATTAAATAAAGTATTACTTATCTAATCCTAGTGAAGCCTATTCTATTCTATATTCTTCCATTCACTAGCATTGACAGCACAATGCACAAAGTCCATTAGGCAAATCCCACTACAAACTCTCACACAACCACAGTCTTTCCAAATCACTGAGTCACTTTTCAAACAAATGATACCTGTGATAACACTCTACTGTTTGCCTCCAACCCCCCTTTTTCTTTCCGTCTGTCCTTCTGCCTTTCTTTTCTCTTTGTGTGTGTATGTTTGGACCAGGAAGCAGCCTTCTTATCTGAGCACACAAACCCAGTGGACAGCAGGGCAGCCTGTGGAAGCTCAACTCTGAGTAAACTTTGCCTTAACTTTGAAGCTGGCCGTGTGAGTGCTTGTCCTCGGGGCTGCCCGGAGCACTCAGCACCGGTGGCTCTCCAAAGAGGAGGTCAATGGGACAGGTAAACAGGAAGTGCCAGTGCAGTGATTGACAGCCTGTTTAGACACAAAGAGATGGATACTCGGAGAACGCTGACTCACTGACAAATCACCACTCACTGACCGGATTTAGAATAGAGATGCTGCAGGGCACGGGGGCGCTTTCTTTTTTCTCTTACTCACTTATAATATTTCTCCCATTTTTTACTTTTGTGTATTTTTTATTTTTTTTAACATTCCTCCTTGTTTATTTTCAGACATATATCTTCTGCTTATTTAACATTTTGTGCGTAGTAGCTTTCTATTCAATGACTGAGGAGATTTTTATGGAAAAACTGGCAACCACAGGAATCGGATGTGTGATATCTTTTGGGCACAAGACGGTACTCACCACAGGTGCCGCTCCCTTTCTGTAAGTGGGATCCAAATTGCATTTTATATTCGCCTCCCAGGCCAAAAAGTCTGCAGGAGACATGATGTGTAGATCAATATTTCATTCCATTTATGATGCTCAAAGGGGGGCTGTGATATACAGTAAAAGGCTAAATGTTTTTACACAGTCTGGAGTTTGTTTCCCAGGGGGAGCTATTTGTTTGTGACACAGCAGAGGAGGAAGTTGTTCTCCTTTTCCCACAATTCTGTGTCAAGCAGTCTAAATAAGTCCAGAATCCTGAACTTACTGACCTGTAGCTAATCTCTCCCAATATTATCTCAGCTACAGTCCTCTCTCTTATTGTCTTACTCAACTTGCAGGCAGTGAGTTACAGTTTAAGTCTGCTGTACTCCTCCAACGTTCCCATGCAGTGATGCTGAGGGTGCTCTCAGGCCAGCAGCAGCCTGGGTGGCAGACTGAGGTTTGGGGCTGCAGCTTGCTTACGCTAATCACGTTGATTATTGCGATTACAGACCATTTCCCCCCCTAGTGTCACGCTGCAAGTTACTGACCTGGATCTGACAGAAAGACCCGTTTGCCATAGGCGATCTGTCTTCCTGTTCTCCTCCGTTTTAGTCCTCACCAGCCGCCTCTTGATCCAAAACGCCCCCTCTCTCCCTCCTTTCCTCCACTCAAACACAATCGGTCCCTGAGGTAACTTAGGGACCGTTTCCTCATCCCGTTGCCAAGCAAGTCATGACCAAGAGGTTTACTAGAAACTCAAACACACAACAGTTTTCTGTCTACATTTCCCTTTTCAGCCAGTTTCCTCTTTTTCATTAAAAGGTTGGCAGTGGGATAAAGTTTCCCCTGCTACTGTGTGGCCAGCAGGCGTGCAGATGTTTTTGCCCTGCTCCTTGCCATGTTTATCAGATCACCGTGCTGTTTCATAATCTACATTATGAGCACTGAGCAGATAACAAAGCCTTTGATTTGGGCCTGATTTCCCCTTATCCCCCATGTTAAATTTAGCACAGTGATTACTGAGTGTGATTATGGGCCTCTGTGTTCTTATGTAAAGCCACACACACTGAGGTCCTGCTCAGAGGACGTGAGCTTGCATGGTGAGGGCAAAGTAATGTTCAAAGACGTAAGAATGTATTATGTTACCTTACCTCACCTTACCTTGCACTCAGGGGAATTTAGGCTGAAAACGTTGGTCTGGGATTCTTCTTATCAGTTTTCCAAGTAAGGAGTTTCAGAGACTCTTTTTATTCCTTTTATTGGTTTCTAAAGCTTAACTCCCCTGTGTGACTACAGTCAATTTGGCCAGAGAATATTGCAATGTTACTAAGGCACGGCCCTATCAGGCCTCTTTGTTAAAGGCACTCAGATAACAACTCAGTCCCAACATCCTAATGAGGTACATTTTATGGTGCCTTCTGACAGACAAAACAGCAAACAAAGGGAGCAGAATGGGTTGTGTTTACCCATGTTTTTTCCAAAATTCCTATATACCTGAGGTCTTAAGTGACCTGGCACTTATATGATGCAGATTAAAAGACATATTAAGATCATATTGCTTGCAGCTTTCTGTGGGAGTAACTCAGGAGTTCCTGTTATTGGAAATAGTCTGAAATAAAGTTGAATATTTAAAAGTGTTTGCTTTGAATGACAGCTACAGCTAAAGCTGCAATACTATTTCTATATTAACAATGCATCAAATGGCTATGTGTAATGTGAAAGGGGTCGCTCGCAGTGATGAACCCATGCAGGGAAAAATATCTATGAGGGCTTATAACTGTATTATATTGTTCTTTAAGTAGATTATAACGCATCCTAAGTATGTTTAGAATGCATTATAGACATGGGGTTCATAGGTGTTATCCAACTTTTACCCGAAACTGCAGTTCCAATAAGCTCATTGTTTCGATTTTGCAACCCAAACCTTTTTCTGTTCCACTGCCTTCAAGTGGCAAAAAAAATCAATTAATGCTACTTTTAGTTTCGGAAAGATTGAGGTATTTTTAGGGTTCTGCTATGTTTACACTGCGAGGGACAAAAGCAACAAAACGGCCAAGCGTGGCCAGCTACATTGTCCCAACAATGGTTACGTTTCGGTTAATGGTTAGTTGTTGTTGAAGCGCTCGTTGCGGTAGTTATGACGTTAAAAAGCCCTGGGAACTGGCTGACGGCATTTTTAGACGGAACGAGACATGGTGAGACAAAAACAGGTGCTTGGTTGACGCCTCACTGCATCATTGGAACGGTGATAAAAAGCAGCTCAACGTTGATTTGTAGCGGGTCACGACCGTCACGCAGTGACAAGTGTCTGCCGTCAGTTTGTAGCTTCATGTCACCGGCTTCCATTGGAAATGACCTGAAGGTTAATAAAAAGCAAACATTAACTACATTAACTACACTCCAGTCTCCTGCATCAAAGTCTGACACTCAACATGTCCATCCACACACCCTTCTTTTCATGTTGCTTTCACAAAGGGCACAATACTTCTTGTGTAGGTACTGGATGTTAGCGCTGGAATTAAATCGATGATTTCAAAATCATCTACTACGTGGTTAAAAGTGGACTGTGTTGCTATGTGAATGCATCTGAAAGCTCTGTTCACATGTTGTTCACAGGTTTTTCTCCCAAAACAAGAATTTTTGGATCATGTCCAAAAAGATTGCTTCCAACACAGTAACGCTAAAAATATAGAAAAACACTTGCTTTGGGTTTGTGCAGCCCACTTGAGGCGGAAGCTGTTTCTGCCACTTGACTTTCCACAGTTTGGAAGTGTTTTACTTTTGAGAGCAAAGATCTGTGTTTTTTGTGATTTATAAATAGCTTAAAACAGCTTAAAGGAGGGTATGGAAGGACAAAACAAAGAACAATTTGATGCGTTTTCAAACTGTCCCACTGTGTCCTGAAGATCATATGCCACCACTCATTTCCTCCTCGTTAATCAAATACCACATGCTCGTACTGAACGAGTGAGGCAGAGACATTTTGTCGTGAGGAGGACGAAGGAGGAGGAGGGCAGCAGTCATTCAAGAGAGAAACCCCCGGAGGAAACGTTGGCGTGACTTCACACCAGAGGAATGTAAGATGCGGCTTAATTGATTAAAGGACCACATGATGGAGGTCTTGAGAGAAGAAGGAGGTTTTTTTTTTATTTTTGAAAGGAGGGGTGTTGACCTTGTGGAGGGCACAAAGGTCACAGGCCTGTAGGCTACTGCTGCCTGTCAGGAATTCATCCAGAAAGACCATCCTTTCTAATAGATTCACATCAATTGACAGCTAAGCATGATCAATGATGACAAGACAGGGCGATCTGCTGAGTCAAGGGTGGCTGGAGGAACACTGTGTCCCTGTGGTCACAGTCTTGTTCTCCCCATTCCCTCTGTTTTTCTCATTATCTTTCACACTTCCCCACCTCTCTGTCTGTTATTTGCCCCTCTTTTTTTTTACGATTTGTGCTTTTTTTGTGCGCGTGTCTCGCAGCGAGATGGGTGACATGTCTGTGACTGCCACACACACACACACACACACACTCACTCACTCAAACTCACACAGCCTGAACAGATGGAGCGGCATGGTCTGTCTGGCAGATTACCTTGCTGGTGGTCAGACTGAACCCGATGCCCACTGCGCCTCTCGCCAACAACCGTCCTCTGTGGCGATAATTAAAGTCACTGACACACATGCCACCAAACAAACCGTGAGCTAAATACTAAGCATCTTCGACTACCTTGCATGAGTTATTTATAACCCCGGCTTTCAGTTTGACCTCCAAATACATCAAAAACATATCTTCAAAACAAAAGCGTCTAAATATAAAGTGCTTTGCATAAATTGTCGCACAAGAGTGTTTGAAGCCACTGGGACTTGACATTTCTTGCTTAGAACATCACTTTTCCACTGTGGTACTTCATGTTGCAGGCTGTCTGAGTTCTGAGAGCTTTCTGGAGAATAAGCTCATGGGAGAGTGATGAGGGAGGGAGGGGGGGAAGGAGAAGAGGAGAAGGAGGCTGCCACATGCCTGTCAATACTCCAATCAAAGCCAATTCTCCCGAGACGGTCAGGGGGGGACAAGGGAGCATCACTATGACAACCCGCGGACCCCCAAAATCAGAACTTCAAAGGTGGAGAGGCGTCCCATTGAGTGAGTGGGAGACCACCTCCTGCAGTCATTTACATCTCATTAGGACATAACTGCCTTCGAACAACAAGGCGTTTAAACAAACTCGCTCACGTCCCATAATGTGTGCATGCGTTGGAATACCAACCAAACAACTAGACATGCACGTCCAGTTCTATTACGTACATTGGACGCCACTCATTAACTCAGGTAATCATGCAAGTAATCCCTCCTTTTTTTTGTCCAATCATAGATTAGGTGTCCACGTGGTACGTTTCATTTCGTCACGGTTTCTGACCCGTTTACTTTCCTCAAGCTGCATTTAAAAGCAAGTGACGTGTAAATAAATAGTGCATCTCATCAGCTGACAGGTGAAATGGACCCACACTTAATGTTCATTTCATATTAGGTCATCACTGATTCATCCAAGGTGAGTCAGCGCAAATCGGGACGCACACACACACACACACACACACACTCACACACACACACACTTGAAAGGATTGTTTGTTGTGTACGAGATGTCTTACTTTGTTCTGCACATGAAAACACTTGATCTTCTTTAGACCACTGTAGAAGTACCTAAAATATGTTGTTGTTGTTTTCTTGTGCTTCATGTGTTGGCTTACATTTCTTAATAATTGTATGCGTCAATATTTTATATTTTTATTATCTTTGAAATTTGTATTATCTCCGACTGGGTGCTTGATTGGAGTTAGTTTTGTGGTTGGATAAAATGACAATCGATCTCTTGAACATTGAAATCTTTTAGTTTGTCTAATATTCTACTCATCACCGTTTTCTGAATTAAACCCTGGACATTTTCAACTATGCAAAACAACTTCAATTACACCGTGCATACATCACATACGTGCATGTAATATATATATATATATATAATGTATTTTGGCCAATATACTGTACATATGTTTACACTACTGATATCATGGTTGCAATCACTTGTACTGCACATGTTGTGTATAGATTTCTGTGTTTTTGTACAGTACATCCCATCTTACTATAACTTTATGTGTCTACATGTACTTTGCGACTGCATTTTGCTGTATTGATTCTTTGCATTTGTGTAAAAAGACAAATTGAATCTAATCGAATCTATACCTTCTCCTAATAAACTACTACTACTATCTTTACCACTAGCTATACAACTACTCTTAATACTAGCACTACTACTGCAACAGCTACAGCACTCACTCTGCGGTTACTGCTGTTATCACGACTGATCATTTCTAACGGTACTACTACAACTACACAGCTGTACCTCCTCACACACATCTACTCACTGTGCACACATGCACACACACATCACACAAAGACATTTAGTGTTAACAGACGTGACACATCGTGAGGGCTAAAATTATGAGCAGAACCTGGAGCTCTGAATACCACAGGAGGTTCCAGTGCAGGAGGAAAGAATCACTCATCAGAGAGACAAATGGATCCTTTGCCCGCTGATAGCTATATGCTGTTAGGACAGCCATTTTTCTTGAACACTGACTTCCTGTTTAGGCCAGGGTTCAGCATGATATCATTAAAACGGTGCCAACAACACCACTTCCTGTCAACACAAACATTCAACCCAAATTTATGGCCTTGGTTTCCTTCTTCTCACCTCCCAGGCAAATTATTCCTGCTGTTGGATCGAGTGAACTTCTCTTCTCTTCTCTTCTCTTCTCTTCTCTCTTTGACCGGGTCTTAATTCTCGTAACTCTTGCTAATCTGACTGGAGCGGACTGACAGGACGGAGCATGTTTGCAGGAAGTGAAACGTTCCATTTTCTTTCTCCTCCAAACTGCACATTGATGATGTCTGGGGTGATATATCGACCAGGAGGCTGGGAACCCAACCCTCGAGGAGGAATGTATTTAGACACACACATACATGCACGTACACATGCACACACATCAACACGCACAAACCGAAGGCTTCTCTTGCCAGAGGTGTTGAAATGCTTGTAAGTCTTGAAATGCCAGTTGAGACGCTGAGCTCCCCTTTCACACACAGTGCAGCCAGAGACAAGGGAGCTGACAAATGGATGCGTTGAAACATATTAACCATCTCCCTTTGTGAGCAGACAAACATTTAATCTGGCTAATGACCCCTGAGGATCAAAACAAATGCAGTGAGATAAAGACGGGTAGAGGAAGGAGGAGGGGAATGCTAAAAAAGAGCTCATTGACCTCCAGGAGGGCTTTGCAGGGTTCACAAGGGCCAAGGGCTTCTTTCTGTTCTATTCTGCGGGTTATGTGAACGTGTGTAGATTAAAGTCGGAGCGAGTGAACAAATGAAATACCTGTTCTTACACATGTGGCTGGTGTTTAGAAATATACAGTGCTTGATTGCGTTCCCATGAGTCTGTGTGGGGTGAGCTCAACATCTCTTGGGTATCTCGGCCTCCATCAGTGTTCATCACAATAAACAAGTCACTCAGCGGAACGCTATCTCGCTACTTTTCTTCCCCTCGAAACCCACATCAGCCCTCCATCTCCAGCCGGGGATCGCGCTGGTATTGTTATGAATGGACAAAACGCATTATCTGTTATCTGTCCTTCTATCAAAGCTAACCAACAGCTGCACAACCAGTCAGGTGAGGTCACCTGCACGGTCCTTTCAACACAACATCCGTTAACATATTCGCAGGCTTTCTGTGTTGAAATACGCAGATGCATAAAGCTCGCTTATTTGTTTGAGAGGGAAAAGTCTAATACCTGTATGGTAGACGCACAAAATGAGAACACTGGGGACTCAGGCAAGCTGTTTTTATGTGTTTGTCAAACAAAGTATAGTACCATACCATCAATCAAACATTTTTTTTGGCCACTTTGGGGCAGTGGAAACAAGCTGAAAACACAACACTGACATATTACTATCAAACAGCTGCGTATTTACACATCCAACAATATAATCATTCATTTGGAGTCGTATTTCTGGCTGTCTGATAAATATGAGTCAGATTTCACTCACTTTTTGCTCTGGTTTTGAACTTTACAAACTCCTGATGGAATATATATTATATATATATATATATATATATATATATATATGGCTGTTTAGCTGCTTAATGCTCAACTATGTCCACCAGCTGACTTTGTGTGACTGATGTTTGTTGCTCAGCATTTCGCACACGGTGGGTTTTTAAAGCTTTTAGTTGAAAACGGCTGGCTGCTGTATCTGGAAATGATACAACGGGAGCGGTGAGAGCAAACCAAATCAGTAAATTGCTGGCTGTAAAACCGAAACAAAGCTAAGGGGATCTGCAGAGTTGGGTGATAAATCTACAAACAACACTTTTTTTATTTATATAAAAATATTGGTTATAGCAACTTTAAGTCAATCTCAACCAAATGGTACTTTATTTATGGGAACTTAAATCAATATACCCTTTCTAATTTAGCGCTAACACAACAAGTTGCTCACAAGCTTAGTGACAAAATAGAGTGATCTTCAGTGGCATATATGCTGCTACAGTGTAACATGATAGATCGCTACATAGTTCAGTAGTGAACTACAGACAGAAAAATGCACTGACAGACAAATAGCTAGATAGCGTTGATCATTTTATATGTCTTTGCCTATTTGGGTTTGTTTAACAGGCTGTGGCTCTCCTGTCTGTGTGACTGACCCCCACATCAACATCAGTTAAATAAGGCTTCCTTCCCCTGATTCACGACCCTACAAACTCACCAAAGCCTCCTTTTTTTTTTACAAAGAGCAACAATGGGCCTGTAAAACTGTCAAGGCAAAACTAAATTTATGCGTGACTCTTTAAACAGCCGAGCCAAACGTTTCTCTCAGGGCAGCTAGGAGAGGTTTTTTGAAAATGGGTAGAGTAAGTGTCTAAGGGTGCACGTTTCGTTGTGATACAGTGTCTAAGTGACTGCGGGTGAGCTGGCGGAGGAGCGCTCTCTTTCATTGCGAGACGGGCCGATCAAACCGACTGGATCGTGTTGCTGGTGCCCCTTCCGTTAATCCATCACTGATATTGATTTCCAGTTGATCGTCGGGGTCTCCTAATGACGTTCACCTTCAGGGCCAAAGCTCATCGATTCACGGTCGTGACTTGATCTATAACTGGTAATGTGATCCATACAACAACAGTGATGCAAAATTGCCTTCCATTTTTTACGGTCCAACTGATCAATCCAATGAATAAATAAACAGAGAATACAAACATGGGACACCATAAGGAAATATGCACGGAAAGGAACACTTATTGCTCAGAATGTTTGTCCTCTCTTACAGCTATATGTCTCTAATACTTTCACTTTAGCAAAACGTGCATGTCGCTGTCTATCTCCCACAGAGAGGATGCCTGGTTACCATCGGCGTGAAATCTTTAACGCATTCTTCACCTGGTCTACTGGTAACTGCATTTCTTCTAGTTAATGTGTCCGGCACTTCCTTAACGACAAACTTCAATGACAGCAGCAGAGCAAACCTCTATCCTGGCTCACACATCCTTTAGCTGACAGTACTTCACATTCTAACTGATGAAACATGTCCATGGAAATGAGCTTTTGTGCTAAATGGGACTTTACTGTAATATATTCTGTTACTTTCTATATATGAGGCGTGTACCTCTATATCGTTTGCTCTGTGACACAGGAAGGATTAACCTGGGCTCCCGAGATCCTGGCTAAAACATACATGCATTACCCAAGTGGAAAAAAGTGCTGTTTGTATACTCCATGAATCATCTGAAGTGCCGGTATAATTGTAGAGGTAGACCGAGGGACACAGTTTTGGAGGCAAGATCTAACAAGACAGCAGCCGCTTCTTCATACAAGCACACTTCTGGCACCCTCAAAATCTGATATCAAAAAGGCCAAAATACTTCCTCTACAAGTTTATTCTTCTCAAAATAGACTTGATGGGAAAATATCCCCCAAAATAGACATGGGAAGAAAAAACGTTCTTTTTTTTTTTCCCCAGCATATTTGTCCTATTGGTTTATATTCAAAATAACTTTATGATGGTTGAGAAAATGTTTTGGTAGGGTTGTTCACTGAGGAATTGCTATTACTGTCAGATCTCATACAAATTCCTCAGGGATTTGTTGCAACTCGCTCTTGCTTTTCTCTACAAGGCCAAGTCTCTTGCAAAAATCCTGATGAAGTCATCGCTGGCAGCAACATCACAAACATAGAGTCTCTTTTACCTGAATCATCATCCGGGGGTCATGTACAGTTAGATTCTATCTTGTAAGTGTGGGACACAAAGCAGAAATGATGTTTCCTCTTTTATACGTACCCTTGAGCAATTCTGACAAGACACTGATTCAACAGGAAATAAAGTACCAATACAATACCAACGTCTCCTACCTGATAACAAAAACATGATATGTGGACGTTGTGGTATTCCTCGGGAGGATCACTAGCAATACCAATCACAGTAACCACACTACTGTACATTTTCTTATGTATTTTTCATAAATTCGTATACGTTTCTATCACAGTTTTAGTAATAACTGTGTTTCCTAGAGACAAGCAAAACACACAAGGTGCTGTCAATGAAGTCTCTCCCCTGCATATTATTAAAAAAAACATAAGGGGCAGTATAAGCCCTAAACAAAAACAATCCAGTGGAACTGACGTTTGACTGGGTTTGCCGTTAAGTGGCTTTAGGGATAAGGTTAACGCCTGGTTTAGTTTGTTGCTGAGGTGAAGGTGAGGAGGGATGTGTTGGGGCCGAGGGTCTTGCTGGAGCTGAAATGTAATGATGTGGATCATGGACAAACATGGCCTCTTGTTGAGGTCGGTTTGTTTGAGGAGAAGATGCCACTGTGGAATCTGACCTGACGTGATTAAAGAAGAGGAGTCTTAATGCCTTCCACAGACCGAGTGAGGACACACGGTGCAGCGCTGCAAGCCGCTATAGGGAACTATTAGTGGGTTAACAAGCTTGTGTCGTCTTGTGCAGGGATCCTATGTGGACCATATATGAAGCTGCTGAATTCCCACATAAGGCTGGAACAACATGCTGGTAAATGTTTAACTCTGCTTGTTCTAAATTGACGTGGATTATTAAGACACTTTTAAATACCAGAATGAGGAGCACGCTATTACCCAATGATACAAAACTAAGTTACTAACAACGTTTAACTGGCATAAATTGATCTATTTTAAATAGTTCTGCTGTTGCACTCATTCTAGCTGCTCTGGAGAAGAGTGCCTGTTAAAGGGATCAGATGAAAACTGCAGGAAAACATGTCGCACAACTCTTCTGCGGCACACCATGCTTTTTTCATCAAATTGTTTCCACTATCTTGCCGTCATCAATATGTATGTAATACTGTATGTACATAAACACAAAGAACATAAGGGGTACTGTCCTTCAGTAGCATGTACACTCAGTTGTCAGTTTATTAGGTACACCTACAGTAACTAACACAACAGCTCTGCAATAAATCCAACTCTGGGCTGAACAAAATAATACAAACACCTGCCAGTATTATTAAGAACAACACTTTCAACAGCTTCATGAAGGCAGGCTGTTATAATAAACTGGCCACGGAATGTATAAAATATAGAATGTGGGTTGTACTTATAAACATATAGCCATAATCCGGTGAGACAATATACATATGTTTATAAACAAAGCATGAGATTGTCCGTTAAACAACATTTATGACTTTGGTCCACATCCATTTAAGAGCAATACAACCATTTAATCGGGTTGAACACAAGTTGTCCAGATAAAGCACTCTCCGGAATCAGGCCATCAATTCATGCAAGTCTATTTTGTATACTAGTGTCTTGTAATCTGTTATTTATGTGTGTATATATATATATATATGTCAGGTGTCATAGCTTTGTTTTCATGATAAACATTGAGGGATATAGCTATGTTTATCATGAAAACAAAGCTATGACACCAATAGGAACCTACACAGCCACCTCTCACACACACTCTCATATACACACACAATTAAAATATTGATATGATGTGCGTGCTCTCTAACCTAACAGCCTGTCCCGATGTCACAGCAGCTGGTTTTACTCACAATATGCTAGTCTTTGCACTATCCACTGGGGTGACTTATGAATCTTTTATCAAAACTGGCCTAATTGCTTAACCATCCATGTCCCGGTCCAGTTGTGAATGGTGGGAGGGAGACTGGGCATGCCATGACTGCCATAAAAACAACAGTCAAAGACGCCAGCACTGGTGCACCTCTGACAAGTCTGCCTTTTCCCTCTACGTCTCTGTCTACTTTCATGGGGACTTCTATTTATCTAAGGAAGGCCCACGGCGAGCAGGGGATACTTTATGAGGGAGACTGTGTAATTAGCCACATATTGAGCAATAATTCAATCAATATACGACGTTTTAGACAGAGAATGTGCTTTATTTATGTCAGAATGGGTTTACTGATATGAATACAAATTAGCAGCAAATAGACTAACAATCAATCATATCAACACCTGGGCAATTTTAGTGCTAATCAGCGGGTTAATGTGCAGTTTGTGTGAATGCACTCAGCCCTTTCAGCGAGTGTCTTTCCCTCGACACAACAGCACGAAGCCAATTATCCCGTATCCATCGGCATATTTACGTACATCTTTACTCTGCTGGTCCACAGAAAACAAGCAGCAGTGCTTCCTGTCCTCACCCATCTGCACTGACTGCACACACACAAAAACAACTTTCCCTTCTGTTCTCACTCCCACTCTCTGTCCTTTTTCACAGAAGAGGAAGCTGCTTCTGCCTCTGCTGCTGCTAGAGGGTCAGAGCTGAGCAGCAGTTTGAGGAAAAAGTAGAAGAGCGGACGGACAAGAGCCTGTGGGGAGCTTTTGACTCCCAAACCATCTCCCCAGTTCCTGGGAGCAGTCGCCAGTCCCAGGAAACTCCCTGCTATTCCTACTTTGTGGACAAAACAGCTGCAGATTCTCACTTTTCGCTGGCTGATTTTTGAACTCAACCCCCAACCAATATTTCTATGCAGGGACTAAAAAGTGTGTTTCTGGTATCAAATCAAATGAATTCAATATATATATATATTGAATTCATTTGATTAAATGATATATATATAGTAGATGCAAGATTTGTAAAATGACCATTTATAATATATATAATTACCTATGTTAATTTATTTGTTTCCTCCAAATGCTGGCGTTATCATCACCTATTGTCTGGCTGACAAATAGTGGAAGCTGTCATTCTTCCTGCTCACAGCTGGCGTTCAACTGGAATCCGTTCTGTAAACGTTGTCCCTGGATGAGTCAATATCAGGAACTGTGTGTACGCCTGTGCCTGTGCGCATAATTACAGATACACCATTCCTCCTAATCTGTCATTAGAAAAGGGAATGGGAATGACTCCAGGCTACAACCACCGCTTGCGGTTGCGTAACATGCTCTTCTCGGATCCTGTTTTATCCCGGAGACGGATGAAATCTCCCGGAAACCTACTGCCTATTGTCTGAGGAACTGTTACTCCTTATAGCCCTAGAGGAGTTTTGTCGTTTTCTCCAAGGTTGCACTGTTTTTCTCTCATTTTGAAAAGAATCGACTCTGTTTTTATGTCTTTGTCTCGCTGGCTCGCTGTGTTTGGGTGATGGTGCGAGTATCTGCTGCTGTTCCCTAAGTGTCCGTATGAGGGCGCAGTAAACCTTACTTCGCCTTTCATCCAGGGATGCTGGATTACCCACAGACAAAAGAGAAAATGATATGCAGAGGTCTACAGGAGAGCAAGAGAAGGGTAGTAGGAAGTGTCGGACTACATCTCTACACAACATTTGAAATGAATAATACTCAAAGTGTGTGTTTATCAGAAGTGATGCTTACACATTTTATTATAGAAATAAGTATTCCTCCACTATAATTGACAAGTTAAACTCAGTTGGTTTTTATTTTATCTGTTAAATGAAAAAAAAACAATCAATTCACTTTAAAATACTGCCATTTAGCCACACGATTTGTTTTATCAATGTATAATAAATAAATGGATCATATGAGGATCATGTGTGTGTGTGTGTGTGTGTGTGTGTGTGTGTGTGAGAGAGAGAGTGAGTTTGTGTATGGGGGTTGGTTTAAAAGCAATGCCCTTCAGTTGGACGGTTGATGCCCCTCGGATCAGTATATAGCATCCAGCCTGCTGCAGTGCCCTTGAGCAATCTGAGCAAGACATCAAACCACTAACAGCCGCTGGGTTACTTCCACTGTTTACATAGCTGATCCTGGGTCGGACATCCCAGTGGAGCGATGGACGAAGAGAAAAGACAGTTTAGCCCGAGGCTGTCAATAATATACATTTTCTTTCTTTCGCTCTTACTTTCTTCCTTCGCGTTCTCTTTCTTTGTTGCTTTCATTCTTCCCTGCGATGTTCAGGCTGTTTTTTTTCTCGACTCACCTTGAAGAAAAGCTCCCAGGCAGCCTGTCTACCGCGCCGCATCAAACCCAAAAGCCCGTCTGTATACCCCCCCCTCCCCCGGCCCCCCCCAGCCTGGGAGGGCGGAGTCTGCTTCCCTCCCGCAGATCTGAGTGTATAACACTATGCAGCCAGCCACAATGTGTGTCAGAGGACTGTCTGTGCTCCTAGATGACTGCTCAAAATCTGGTGTCTGTATTACTGACTGCGAGTTACGAGAACATTTTGGTTCGCACATTACCATCCTAAGTCAGGACAAGGTGAGCATCTTTTCGTTCCAGCGGTTCCATTTAGAGACGCGCTATTATTTCCAGGTATTTTCGACACACAACAGACTCTCTATTAGATGTGAGTTGTTGTCATTCCATGTGTTTTTCTGCAAACACGCTTTTTGTTGTTGTTGTCCAAACCACATTTTCGGGCATGTTTAGTGAGTAGTGAGCCAATGCGTCGTTGTGCACCCTTCGTGCGTCACGGTCCCATTTACCCACATTCTCCTGAGAGATTTGTGTGGTTTTTAAACCCCACAGAGGAGTAAGTGTTGAATTCGGTGGAGCAGACTGTGTGCCTGTGTGTGGGCTTTGACTCATGCTCTTTCTGAAGCGTAGTTTTCAGGTGTGATAGAGGAGAGAGGGCATGGGGAGAGACGCGCTTTTCCTTTTTGGACACTAAAGTATCTTTTGTTCCTTTACAGGTTTTTCAATTGTGGGATAGAATGCCGGCGATCATAAGTAAAAACTCCGATTTGGAGTTTGACTCCTTACAACCGTGTTTCTACCCGGATGAGGACGACTTCTACTTCTGTGGTCCCGACTCTGCGCCACCGGGGGAGGACATCTGGAAGAAATTCGAGTTGTTGCCCACTCCACCCCTCTCCCCGAGCCGAGCCGCGCTACCGGGGGAGCCGGCGACTGCTTCCCCGGAAGCAGACCCTCTGGGCTTCGGCTTGGGGGACCCACTGGACTGGGCTTCTGAGCTGCTGCTCCTGCCCGAGGACGATATATGGGGGGCGTCCGACGATATGGACCTGTTCGGCTCCGCTTTGGATACTAACCCCAACAATATCATTATCCAGGACTGTATGTGGAGTGGCTTCTCCGCCAGGGAAAAGCTGGAGCGGGTGGTCACGGAGAAACTCGGCAAGGCTATTTCCACCGCTACAGGAGGCGGCAGGAACGTGTGCGTCAAAGCGCCGGAGGTTGTGAGCCGCAGCTCGGCACCAGAGTGTGTGGACCCCACCGTAGTCTTCCCTTTCCCGGTCAACAAGAAGAACGGCAGCAGAGACTCAACCGGGACCGTTAACACACCCACAACCCATGGAAGCGCTCCCAGTGACTCCGGTAAGAATTTAAAGACACGCTAAAGGCTTTTGTTTCCCTTTTTTTATGAAATTATATAGTGCCAAGAAAACATCCAACACTGAAATATCACAGTATTCTCATTATTACACTATAAGTATTAGCATTATTATTGTTGTTTTCATTGTTCATCATCTTGTTGTTATTATTGACTGACCAAGAATCGGATTATCTCGTTACATTCCACGCACACACACACACGCACGCACACACATAAGAACACACACACACACACACTCACAGTGGAGTAGTGACACAGTGAACCAGGTTTACGTAATCAGCGGGCTCTTCATCCGGCAGATGGCAGTAAAATGGGGGAATTGTGTGCCTTCCTGAACTCAGTTGGCATTCGAGCCAAACAAAAAGACGCCACAGTCAGTGACTGCAGTCGGACCCGGTAGCGGGAGGGGGAGATGAAAAGGTGTTCAATAATGTGATGAGCTGACAAAGTGCCTGGTTCGCGGTGCCGCGAAGGCTTTCATTACGCATGGATTAAGGGACAATTTGCGCGCAGCGGGTGAGAAATTGGCACTTATTTTGGACCGTTTGTACAATCTGCTGCCTTGAGTTCAGCTGATAACTAAAATTAGCCCCAGGAAGAAGAACATTACACTGTAATAGCATAAGGCAGGATAGCCTACCACAACAAAGCTATACACAGATATATACTTAATATAGAGTGACACACTCCCATTTCTTTTTATAATGTCGACAGTAGTATGTGTTTTGATTGGGAAACGAGTGCCGTGCGTAATGAATGGCCCTAAGACTTCATCTCCCATCTATTACCGCCTACAAGTTCCCTAAACAAACACTCACGAGTCTTATCAGCGTGTTTTCGCTGTGAAACGGCAGCACAAAGGCCTCACGCTTGGCACAGAGGGTAGACTCAGCCAGCCTTGCCAAACACCTCCTCCACCGCGAAGAAAAGAGGACGGAGTAAGGCCCTGGCTTCTTCTTTTAGGGGGGTGACAGCTTTGAACGAGCGCTCCATCTCGACAGCTGTCTCCCTGGCGCCGCTCCAGCTCCGAGGCTTAGAGGGTGGTGATCCGATCGCCTGCCGCCCCACAAACCCTGCGCACAGCACCGCTCCAATGCGCTTCCGCCGCTCGCAGCGTTAAGACGCGTCCTTCTTTGTGTTGCAGGGTCGATTTGCTTTCTCATCAAAAAGACAGAGCATACAGGGTACCATGTAGGTTTCTCAATATAGTTAGGCCAGTATTCCTATTGATTACAAGGGACACCCCACTCCAAAACTCAGCCATACAGCTGTAAGACAGTGGCAGAGAAGAAAAATGTCTCTCGGCTAATATTGTATCCCCCCAGATAGACATGTTGTACACTTCCTCCTATTTATACATTTTCCAGCTCCAATACATGAGCTGCTCCATTCTGAGAGTGAAACACCAAACAGCTTCACATGTGGCAGCCACGCCCCCTCATCCACCCAGCTGTGCCCGGCTTTGTTTTGATGCCAGAGCCAGATTGAGCTTGTGTGTGTTCAGTGAGTGTTTTGAGACAGTATCCTGGTGCAGCGGTGTCTGAAGTGGGTTACTGTAAGCTGTAAAATGCCACACTCTTCAGATGCTCCTGAGCTGATAATGAGAGCCATTATCACAAAGGCATTTTAACTGGGCCTCACACTCTCTGCCTCATGATTGGCTACTTCCTCTCATCTTCAAAGGCGCCAGTCCATGATAAGCCTCAGCTGCCTCGATTCCAGCGCAGGTTAAGACGAAGTGCTCAGCTGGAAAAAATATATTTTTTTCTTTTACTTCCATCAGAGGTCAAAGTTAAAGTGAAGTTCTTAATGGCTCCCACACCGTCAGAGTGACTGCGGCCTCACTGATAGACTGAAGGTATCAGACTAAAGCTGTCTCGTTGAAGATTAAGAGACATTTTGAAGGCGGGATACAGAAGGAAAGGCAGAAATCCAGCCTGTCTGCTCAGCACTGAGACTGAGCGTGTCAACGCCTGCAGAGTAGATTAGTTGAGGAGTGACTGACACTAAGCATTAAGAGGGTTCTGCTTAAGCAAACAGCGTTGAGCAACGCTCTCGCTCCCACACACTCTCTCTTGATCTCCCTCCCATACATACATACCTGTCACATGCTGGTACATAGATGACATAGTGGGGACGCTTGGTGTGTCAGAGCGATAGAGTCACTCACATTCTGTTTTTCTTTTCCCCAGAAGAGGAAGATGACGAAGAAGACGACGACGAGGACGACGAAGAAGAGGACGACGAGGATGAGGACGACGATGAGGAAGAGGAGGAGGAGGAGGAGATTGATGTGGTAACGGTAGAGAAGAGGCGCTCCACGGTCAACAAGGCATCACCCATGGCGACGGGCACAGTCACCATCTCTGTGCATCCCAAGAGCCAAGATGCGAGAGGGTCCGGCGTGGTGAGTCGGTTCGTCAGCAGAGCTCCTCAGGAGCTGATCCTGAAGAGGAGCTCAGTCCACCAGCAGCAACATAACTACGCGGCCCCCTCACCGTACACGTCAGACGACGACCCCGCCCCACCACCAAAGAAGCAAAGGACGTCAGACGCGCCTCGACCCCCTACCAGAACCATCTCGTCGTGCTCCTCGTCCTCCTCCACATCCTGCAGCTCGTTCACCAGCACGTCGGGGCCGCGCAGCAAGCGCAGCTCCAGCGGAGACTGCAGCCCGCGCGGCAGCTCCGACTCGGAGGACAGCGAGCGCCGGCGCAACCACAACATCCTGGAGCGCCAGCGCCGCAACGACCTGCGCTCCAGCTTCCTGACGCTGCGCGACCACGTGCCGGAGCTGGCGCACAACGAGAAGGCGGCCAAGGTGCTGATCCTGAAGAAGGCCACCGAGTACGTGAGCTCACTGGAGACAGAGGAGACGAGACTCCAGCAGGAGAAGGACAGGCTTCAAGCCCGCAGGCAGCAGCTGATGCGCAGGCTGGAGCAGGCTAGGACTCGCTAACAGACAACCACTACAACACAGAAACACTCACATATACCCTGGATGACCCCCCCCCCCCCCCCCCCCCCCCCCCCCCCCCCAACCCTGCCTCAACTCAGTCTGTCTGAAACACAATTAGATGCATACACACATAGGCCTATACACATACGCACAAACACATTGGCCTGCATATCTGGTGTACATGTGCACACGCAAACATCTCAGAGGACGTTTATCTTCAGATGCCGACACTTACACACACACACACACACACACACACACACACACACACACACACACCACACACCTGGAGGAAAGGGAGAGGGGGTGGCCCGGGGGGGGGGATGCTCGGACTTTCACTGCCGCCACTTTTTTGCACATTTGTTGACGTTAAGAATGTTTAGGGTTTACTTTTTCAATCCAGTCACATTGAGGAAAGAGAAAAAAAGAGAAAAGAATGAGGGAGGAGAGAGGACACACCTTGTTTAGCTCTTCCCTCCCTCTGGTTTTTTTATATCATTTTGTATCTTGTTTTTTTTGTACTCACTGTGACACCAGCCTGGAATCAGGTGATTCCCACAGGGATGGGTATAAGAGGGCCCTTTGCTTGGAGAGTTCACGTACAAGACGCAGTGCACACTTACTTTGCCTTCACCACTGCAAAAACTGAAGAGACTATATAACGACTGAGGCGTTTTGGGTCACATAAGCAATGCCACTACAGGTTCTCTTTCTTCTCTCACTCCTCTCTCACACTGGTGCTCCAACCAAGTCAGTGGATGTATAACTGTGCACCTTGCTAGCCGACACTTTTGTATATAACAATAGTGTACAGACAAATAAACTCAGATCTGCCTTGTTTTGTAATACATTTTGTCCTTTGTTTTTTTATACATGTCAGGAAGCTGCCAATAACCAGACTGGAAGTTTATATACCTTTAAAAGTACTGTAAGGCCTCGATTTTTGAGAGTCATGAAACTTTGTAATATAACAATATATTGTTTTTTTTTTCTCTTCTCTTTTTCTTTGTATTGTATCATATTACTAATTCTACACACCTTTATGCTTTTAGTGTGAACCTGATACATACTAAATTTGATACTTATATTTTCGTATGAAAATGAGTTCTCGGTAGATATCACTTTATCTCGTCTTTCTTCTTTTATCTCAAATAATTCTTTTGTACAGAAAATGTGTTCTATCCTCATGTACCTGGCCTTTTTCTTTATTCCTCTTTTGTTTATATTTGTAACTATCGGGTGCATAGAACTGGGTAAACGGATATAAGATGTTTGTTTTTTTGACTTTTAAAATGTACATTTAGTGCTGCAACTCATAGCACTTTGAAATACCTCATTTTGAAAAATAAATAGACATCATAAAATCCTCACCTTTGCCTTCGTGGGTTTTTTACTGTCACCGAAACTGTGAACCTCACCTTTAACCCCTTCACCCTTTCATATCTGTCTTTGTCTCTGTTTACTTTTCTATTTGCCTCCACATTTCCGTATTTGTTTTGCTGTTCTCAAAAGACTCATCCTGACAAAGAAATAAAGAGAGTGTCTTCTGTCTCAGCACCCTGCGGCTACCTCCCCCTCTGTAGCCTCTCACACCCACCCACACACACACACCTACGCACACACACTTCAAGAGCGCCGGAGCGCACACACACACACACACACACACACACACACTCTCCTCTCTCTTTCCCTCTCTCACCGACACAGCCCTTCCTACTACATTGTTCAGGCTGTTGCCATGGAAACTGGAGCAGCTGCTGAGTGGCAGACACCGAGAGTGAGTCTTTTATTTGTCTGTTAGTAGTCTGTGTATTTCTGCCTGCATGTGTGTGCGCGTGTGCGTATGAATGCAAATGTCTGTCTATGTGTGTCTACCTTTTGTCCCGGTCTGTGTGTGGCCCGGGCGCCTGATATCTCCGGCGTTGTGCGCTGCCCGCCACGATGCCAGGACAAGGCTGGATACTGTTTACCAACATCAGCCACATGGCTCTGGACTCTTCCTCCTCCTCCCCTCACCCACTCCTCCTCCTCCTCCTCCTCTTCCCTCCTTTCCTCTGTGCCTCCAGTGCCGGGCCTTAGCCCAAATATGTGCCACTCAGGAGTCTGGCCAGGCGTTCTCTGGAGATGGCTGAAAGAGAAATCTGTTGCCACGGTCTGAGTAGCCATTCAGCGCGACAGTGTGTTCACAGAGGGAAGGAGAAAGAGACTTGCAGAGCAGGGAATTAACAGGACATAAAAACACATATTGTAGATGACTTTGATTTATCCTTTACACCCAAAAAAAAAAGCAACGACTGCTTAGCATACTATGACAGGGTGACTCTTTCTTCATCAGCTGAAACGATATATTACTTACAGGGCGCTCAAACACTCAAAATTGGCTTCTTCAGTGCCATGCTCTTCACATTGAACCGCTTCAGACCCCATTCATCCATGGAGGAGGACCAAAATGATCTAGAGGTATGTTCACTTTGTGAGAGACAGCGCTATATGAAGACTGATGACTTTGTTTTGGAGTCGAGACAGCCCAAGACTGAGCCTCTCGGTGGGGGAGTGGAACTGGTGGATTACATAACAGGAGTCTGGTGGGTCTGGTGCCTTTGTGCGCACTTACTGTGTGCATGTGCGTGTGTGTGTGGGACAGGATCTAGTGTCTTTGTGTGTGTGCGTGTCCTCTTGTGGGACTTCCCCTTACCATCTGCCTTATGGCTTATCCTGCTTGGTTATAGGATGAAAACAAGTCCATGGACAATAACATGCCAGAGGAAAAAATGAAATAAAAACAAGCCAGTGTGCTTCAGATGGTAGCGGTGGCATTGAAGAAGAAATCGAACATGCAGACACATGTACAGTACTGCTCAAACACACACACACACACACACACACACACACACACACACACACACACATACATACACATCGTAACAGTGTCCAGTCCCACATTTCCTGCCTCACACCCCTCTATGTTGAAAAAACATAAAACTGTACACCTCTCGGCTGTGCGCACACACGGTGCCGTCCTCTTCAACCCCCCCCCCCCCCCCCCCCCCCCCCCCCCCCCCAACACACACTCATAAGCTCACACGCTTCAACCACATTTAAGCTATCCACTCTTTGAAATGAGGCTAATTGTTTAAAGGGAAGCTGGCGTTCAGGGAATGGCCATCTCCAACGTTAAACAGACATATGGCAATGGCTTTTCCCTGATTAATACCTATTATCCCTTTGCCCAATGACTGCCTGGCTGGAGCTGCCCGCCCAGACACACACACACACACACACACACACACACACAACTCTAATGGGCTTACACCCCACTGACGGATGTACATTAAAGCCACACAAGAGATAATGTGGCGTGTTTGTGTTTTTCATGTGCGTCTTGTCATCTGTTTTGAGATCTTGATTACCGCCGGCATCAATTGACAACACTTGTCAAAACATTTCTATTGTCCTGTTGGACACCCGATCTGTATTCAGCATGTTAACCTTCCCATATGGTGGAAACAATGGCTGCTGTGTGTGTGTGTGTGTGTGTGTGTGTGTGTGTGTGTGTGTGTGTGTGTGTGTGTGTGTGTGTGTGTGTGTGTGTGCAATGTGCCCAACCTCTGCACCCCGCGCCACACTGGGCTCTGTTTGCCAAGAGCCCTGCTATCTGTAAGAGGAGTGTTTATGTGTGTGTGTGTGTGTGTGTGTGTGTGTGTGTGTGTGTGTGTGTGTGTGAGGGGGGTGTCACCATCTGTTTAGGGGTCCAGCGTGGTCGCAGGTGCTTAGAAATGGTGTGTGTTGGGGTTGTGGTAGGTAGAGAAGCCCGATATAAGGAGGGTAGTAGGGGGTATTGGGGCAGAAAACATGGACGTTTGTGTGTGTGCGTGTGTCTGTGTGTGTGTGTGTGTGTGTGTGTGTGTGTGTGTGTGTGTGTGTGTGTGTGTGGTGGGGGACGAGACGCAGTTCCTCAGGGGAACCCATTGCCCAAGCTGAGTAATATGCAGCCCTGACAAAGAGCTGTGGAGCTACAGTAATTGCAGAGCACATAGTGGACAGCAAGGCAGGAGAGGGAGGGAGAGAGGGTGGGTAGGGAGAGAAAAGGAGGCCAGAGTGTTTGATCAAAGTTTACCAAAGTCTGAGGAGATTTGCATACAGATGGTACTGTAGCCCGGCCCCCGCAATACCTTTCCCTCTCTTTATTTATTTCTCTCTCTCTCTCTCTCTCTCTCTCTCACACACACACACACTTGCACACAAATGTAATAGGGTTTCATTGAAGAATCCATGAATAGCCTTTCAAGAGCGTGTTCTGAGGAAGAAACGGCCTTGGCTGCACAACACAGCACCTCGAAAAAGAAAGAAAAAAAACGAGAGAGAGAAGGAAAGAGAAAGAAGTAGAGATAAAGAAAAGTGAGAGAAAAGCAATGATTAAGATAGGGGACATAACAAAAGAGAATGGTTACAATGGGAAGAAAGCCTCCGTGAAGCACTAATTATTAAAACTAATTCACCCAGTAAAGTTTACTTTTCTGTAGGCATTAAATACACATGCATCCACCGATATCAAATATCTGTGCTGACATTCATTCACTTCCTTCATTCATCCTTTCCCCTGGCACATCCTCAGTCCATATTGATTTTGAGTGCCATTGTTGTTTGGGCATTGGTCACATACGTGCTGTCTTCTTATGTAAGTTACATGTTTCTTTGAAGCTATTGTTTTGAGGCAAATGTCTGGCAATTAGACTGCTGTGCCAAGTGTCCTCGCAATGTGCCTGTCAGCGCCTGAGCTCCTACGCAACATGACATCCAAACAGTTGAAGCCACAAGCATGTCCCAAACCAGCCCCAACTCGCCGTCGAGCTGCCGCCCTGCATAACAATATATTAGGGTTTAATGTTTGAATATCAACGGCCACCTCAATCACCATGTTACACAACTTAAGTTTTAAGAAACACATCTGTCAGTGAGTCATTTAGAAAGTGCTTTTCAAAACAGTAGTTACAAAGTGCATGACAGAGGATTGAAGAGAGAGACAAGATGATACAACATGGGAGCAAACTGCACAAACCGCAAAATACATACTTTATAAAATCGAAATAAAATGCCCGAGGAAACAACTGAAGGGTCAGTTCAACCAAACTCCCCATAAATAGCTTCAAGTATAAGTATTTTTGGGGGCTTTTTATAAGAGAGATTAAAAGAGCCAAACCAGTGACGTTGAGTTTCATGGCCAGTGCCTTAAATCCCTACGCCATTAGGCACAGGGCACCTGTGCACTATTTTCATTGGAACTACTTTCTACTGAAAAAAAGAAAGCTATTGACATCACATTCTGCGGAGTAGCCTGGACACTACGCTGTTTTATTTTTTTTTATGCCATTTTTCAATTCTGCACCACAAACAAAATTCCGTTCACTTTAATTATCAGGGTGGCTGCAGAAACCACAGAGAAGGATATCTAAAAACCTGAGCAAATCAAACACACTTTTATTTTGACAGGGAAGGAAAAATGACTTGTCACCCCGACTGAACCTGTAACCTTCCAGCCATAAGTTACATTCAGCCTGCTGCAACGAACCTATGTGGGTACCGCCATCAGCATTTCATCACTGCCATACATTGTCATGTTGATATATTGCTGTATATGGGTGGGCTATGAGATAAAGCCTTTATTAATCAGTATAAACAAGCTGTCCTACTGTAAATATTGGGATTCACACTTGCAGCAGGACTTATTAATGTAGTGGCCATATGTCACAGAAACACATAGCATCTATGTTAAAATGATTACTTATCTTAAAGCGAGTGTGTCTCTCTCTCTCTCTGTGTGTGTGTGTACAATTGTGGGTTTTGTGCCAGTTTGTGTGTATGCAAGTGCACACCCACGCCTCCGGTTGTGTATGTGTGTTTGTGCATATGTGCGCGTGTATGTGTGTACTTGTGTTTATTTGGAGTAATCACCGGGGCGCTTCTGTGTTTGTACATCTGTATCGAGATTGATTCATGACTGCTACTCCAGAGGAAACAGATAACAAATGGTTTTCTGGTCCAATAAACACCGCCTGCACGGAAACCAAATGAGACTAAACTAAACCATCCTCTGCCTGAACGGCTGGCCGGCTGGGAGGCTGTCCTGTGCTGAGGTAAGACTCAATGAGAGACATATTGATTGTGGGCTAATTGTGGAGTGCCGGTGTCACCGCAGGCCTACGCAGGCCTTGCAGACTCCCCGGTGGTTTACACTTCCAATGAGTTTGTGTTTGAATGGGGCCATGTTCGGCTGCTGCAATGTCGCCAAAGGTTTGCCTTATGAATTTAGAAAAAGAGCAAAAAGAAGTAGCAGTGATTGATCATTGGAGAGCTTGGACGTGTCTGACCCTTGACCTTTATGACTGCTAGGAGGGGTGGCAGTGACTGGTGGGAGAAAGTGGGCTTAAGGAGGTAAAAACATTAAAACTCAGATTTTTGTTATAGTGTAAATAGAAATGATATGGTTAATATGAATCTCTACAAAGTAATTACGGATGTAACAGTGCTACATCAGTACAAATTACATGATAGGGCCCTTTCAAGGCAATGAAACATTTGAAAGAAATTTAGAGAAATTAAGCTTTTTGGTCGTTTTTGGCTGTGGGTTTATTTAAGATGGTCTGGATCTCATATGCGTATCTCATTACGTCACAGTGTTAAGACTAGGGGAGACCGTTTTCAAAAGATAACAAAAAGTGGATATGTTTTACAAGTGAATAATACTCGACTACAGCAGCCCAGTCAGTCCATTCATTCAGGCAACTGCTGTGGCCTCAGTGATGACTGTGTACACTGCAAATCCCTCGTTGCATGCCCTGGGGGGTTTGCACAAGGCCCGGATTGGGGCGAGAGCAGGATGTAGTGAAGTCGTGGAGGGAAGGTTGAGGCACATTTTGCCTGTTCAGCAACAGTCTACCTCCACACCCCAACTAAGAAACTACACTGGCTATAAATGTGGCGCTGTTTTCTTCCCGAAGGTTCCCCTTAAAACGTAGGAAACGGTTCTCTGATCAGTTTGGGTGAGTCACGTTAGGAGATGCTGCAAAATACACACCTGTGACAGCATATAAATGTTCATGAATGGACCTAAAAACCACAACTTATAACTCTACCAGTCTTCCTCTCTCTGGATCCCTGATAGCCTATTGATACCGCATTGATAAATTGATGCTTTCTTATCATTTTAATCTGTTTCAAATTGTAACTTTAGATCTTGAAGAAGATGCAATCCAATAATTACATCACAAAAAGTTATTTTCGACGGATTACACTGTATCGCAGATCTCCACATCTCAAGGTCATTTTAAAATACCAGCCCAGATGAATGCATAACACTATCGATTTGAAATCGTAAAGCTTAGGGAGCAGAGAACCCATCCAATAGTAGGCAAACCAGAGGCAAAAGGGCAGAGAGAGGGCACATAAAAAGGTTATCAACACTCCGGGGCGGCCTCGCTCCTCGACAGTTATCTGTCGGTTTGAGGGCGAGCCGGAGTGCGACGGGGCAGAGGACGTGGCCGGGGCGGGGCGGCAGAATCCTCAGCAGGAGCCTCGCTGACACATGTGGGACACAGCTCAGTGGAAATCGGGTTAATGAATCGTATAGAGGGGGAAACGGCGGGGTTACTCGTCTTCCAATATTCCCCCGTCATTATCAGTTGGACCAGCACTCATGTGCACACCACGGGGAGAGGGAGAGACAGGGAGGTCAGTAGGTGGTATATCTGTGAAGACCTATGAAAAGGATGTCAAACAATAGATCAAGTGTGTAAGACAAAGACACTGCCATTGACTTGTCATGGCCAATTTCTACTAGAATTAAAAGATGGTTATGTCTCTTTTTGTGAGTGCTCATGTATATGATGTACTGTGAATATGACCGTTAGGTACCAACTCCAATATTTGATGGCTAATTACTTTTTCTCTGTCTGTATGCAGTGTTCTCTTTCGCTGCAGTATTTCTACGTGCCTTTGTGTGAGTGTATTCTCTGATGGGTCTTTGGTCTATGACCAGTCCATTACAGGCTTGTCTGCCTGGCTGTCACTTCTCTCTGATGGATCAGTGAGCTCCAGACAGAACCACCAGTGCCAATTTTAATAACACCAGCCTGTTTCTGCACTCCCGACACAGATGCAAATCACTGCCTCTTATTAGATTGGCTACAACCAGTCCCCATCTCTCTGCGGTGGTTACTGTTCTTGAAGGATGTGTGCTGACAAGTTGACCCTGGCGAAATGAAGCTTTTAATTACCGACGGAAATTTGACGAATTAGGACGACAGACTCAACCGAATACAGCCTTTTCACACAAATAACTCGCCTATCTAAGAGGATGAAATATATTAGCATATTTAATTGGTGGCTTATGCCCATCTCTTGTGTTTGACAGCTGTTGAGTCAGACGACGGCATTGTGCGAATATGAGTCAGCGCACACTAATCTAATCAGGGAAACCTTGGCTGCGGATTGAGTTAGCATTTTGGACATCCGTCAGCAAGCTCTCAGGATTACACACAAGGTTAATTATGGAAGAATTAGATTCTGAGGGACAATGGCTTTATCGTTTGTAAGGGTAAGGTAATAGTATTCACAAGCGACAGGCTGATGTCAATGAAGGCCTAAAGAACGGCCCACAGACCGTGATGCTGTGGTAAAACAGGCGTGGCATTGATTATTTTAATTGGTGGACTGGGAGTGGAGAACATCATTGGATTTGATTCAAACCCCTCGACACACCCACACACACACACACACACACACACACAGACACTTGAGATACAATCCACCAGCGCATTGGCCATCATCTAAACTATCTGGAGCGCTTTCATCTGGGAATTTTACATCAAACCTTGCCTTGTTTTGTGCATCCACCTCCCAGGCCTCGCCAGCACTTTCCAGTGTCCTCCAGTCTGACCTTAAAGCGCATTGATTCAAAGATAGAAAAGGAAAGTCAGGATTTTTCAAGTTGCGCTGCAAGGAAAATGACCTGCTTATTAACACATACAAGCACGTGTGAAAAGCCTCGGCACAGCAGAAAGTTGCACAGCCAAATTGATCCGCAGATCTTTGCAAAATAGGCTATAGTGCTAAAGGCTCGGTGGAGTAGTTACTACTCATAGAGTTTCTTGGTGAACTAATGGCGACATCCGTTGCAAGCTGTGAACATGTTAGCGTAATGCAGTCACAATCTCTGAGAATCTTTCGAAGTTCCTCATGAGAAAGATTTGGGCGGATCCACTGGTCATGGAAATTCTATTGAAATTGATTTATTTTGCCAGGAAATGCTGCTGGTTTTAGTTCTTGAGTGCCCAGGCCAGATAGCTAAAACTACCCTCTACTGAAGGACATATGCTGTACCATCGCACCATGTTACAGGTAGAGCCGGCAGAGGAAGCTAAAATGCTTTGGCAGTTGGAACAGCTGCCCACGATAAAACCATGCCAACTCAAAATCCAATCTGACAACAGGAAGATTTACTACAGGAAATGTATTGAGCACATATTTCATCTTTTGTTACTCTCATTCTTTTGTTGAAAATATTGAGTGATTAATTTGCGTCATCGGGATATTCCTGGCACGCCATCACATTCTCTCTCTCGGTTCTTCCTCTGTCTGTCTCGCATACACACACACACACACACAAACACACACCGTTAAATAAGACACACACACACACACCAATACACGGACACGTTCGAGTGAGTGAGCGCCGGGCATGCCATTGATGCTCTGCTCTGACTTCATCCATCACTGATAATAGCTGAGGACAGCTGTGTGTTCAGTCCCCCTCTCTCTCTCTCTCCATCATACCACAAGCTTGAGGCGGGCGGATGGAGGAGAGGAGGGGTGTATTTATTCTGCCTTGCCTCCTAACACACACACATACACACACACACACACACACCCACACTCACACACACAATCCTCGTAATACAGTCCTGTAACCTCTATCCCCCCCCCCCCCGCCGCCGCCACCCCACAACAGTCCCCGACTCAAGAGAATACCGGCCCCGGGCCAGGCCCAGATGGCCATGGCACGTTGTCGCTATCTGGCTCCAAATCTACACCAGGGTTGGGATAGGAATCAGTGATGCAAAGCTGAGGTACACACACACACACACACACACACACACACACACACACACACACACACACACACACACTGACACTCAAAAACATAAAGACAAATGCCTTTTTGCCCTGTTACGCATGCATTTTAATGCATACTCTCACTTTTGCAGGGTCTCCTTCACACATGCAAACACACACACACACACACACACACACACACACACACACACACACACACACACACACACACACACACCAAACAGGGACGACTGTTTAGGCTGGAGTTAATGAAGAGATAACAGCTGATGTTATTAGTTTCCACATGAATGGAGTCTGTCTGGGCTCCATTCTGTGTGATCATCCTGATTTTACTCACTCCGTTCAGTGTACGTAAGTGAGAGTGGGCTTTCATTGACACGCTGTCCTTGAACTACCTTATTTAACTAGGTCGGATCACTATGAGCAAATTGCTATGTAGTAGGGAAAGCCGAAGATGCAATACACTCTAATAGCCAGCTTTCTCTTTAGAACAGCCTCTGGTGTAGTTCGCTCAAGGGCACTTCAAGATTATTTTGAGGGTGCCACTGTGAGCTTTCAGCAGTTGGTATTGAAAGGGTCTGTTCATCTAAATTACAAACCGCTAACATTAATTTCTTTGGTAAAAAGTATGTTTGTGGATCATTGTGAGTAATGGCGACGCTGTTTCTCTGTTTCACAAATGAAATTCCTTTCACCTGCATTTTACTGGGTACCAGCCCGATCCACATGAAATACAATGTCTTCCTGTGTTTCCGCAATCAGTTACATCCATCAAGTAACGTAGTAGCCACATGTTATGATACGTATAAGTCATCCTAATGAGTTCTATGCAGATGTTAAATTTGGAGAAAAGAGTGCGCTGGTATCGGATGGGGTTTTAGAACCTTGTCAGGAGAGAGAAATGTGATCTAAATACAAACAGAGCTACGTGAAAATATATCTTTCCAGTAAACTAACAGTGAAAGCGTTTGTCTCTACTCATTTTCTGTAAAGCTCCGGCTGCCTGATGGTGATGGAAAAAAAATCATAATTAAGCCGATAGGAAGTCTGTTTTTGGCCAAACACAATGGCCTTTATTTACATGACTCATTTTCACATATGCTTAGCTAATCTGCAATCTAAACAGTACAGTGAGGTCAGTTCCAGTAAATCTTCACAGATGGCAAGCCAATGTTATTCGATTAGCAGGTGATGGGGAAGGGTGGAACCTGATCCCCAACAAAACACCAGTCCAGCACACTCCCTTCTATAAAAGACACCTGTCAGAAACAAGAGCCTCCTTTACCCTGGCTGTTAAAGAAAAGCACTCTCCTTGTCTCATCATCATTTAAGACTTAGGCACTTCAAAGCTGGCCAGGTACAATAGCAATGAGCAGGCCGCCTTCAAAAGAACAGCACAAGTTATGGCGTGGTGGCAGGGGAGAAGAATATCCCTGTAAATCATAATAGAGAGGAAAATATAAAAGACGAGGCGGAGAGACGCAGTTCACCTGTTCTCTGTAACACAATCACTTAACGATCCTCAGGGTGCTTTGTAAGGGAGAGCGCTCCTGTAGCTCGCGCCCTCGCTTTGTGCCCCCGCTGGAGCACAGAGATCATCTTCCCCCTCTCCACAGACCCCCTGACCTTCTCTCTGTTCCACTTACACACACACCCATCAAAATTACCCTTACTCCTCACAGATTAAGATCAATGTCATTCATCGCGTTTAGAGTATCAGCCTTTGATTTGGACCAGAGAAAGGGAAGGGAGGGCACGCGGGGCACCTGGGAGCTGTGTGAGGACGGGGTGGGGGGGGGGGGAATGTCCTCCGTTAGATGTGGATGAAAGTGTCTTCTTTACTTTCCCCTTGAGCTTGTGTGTGCTTTATGTGAGGGGCAGTCGACATTTGAAGTCACTGCAGGTTGACAAAAACATACATTTGCATATATATACATATATTATCTCACATCTCTCACCACAGTAAGTGGTGTGTTCAGACTGTGTTTTAAAGCTCACAGGGCTGCATTGGCGAGGTATTTCTACGGCCCAGGTGAGAAAGGGAAATACCAATCAGATCAGATCTGATCGAAGGCTTAGAGGCACCAACACCGTGAATGTATTAAAAGAGCTGGATGTGGTACGTCACGGGATTTTACAGCTCTTGGCATTTCTCACAACTGCAATCAGCTCATCTTTCCCGATGCTTGTATAGCCTCTTACACCGAACATGCTACACGGTACTCTACCTGGCCCGTGTGTTGCCATATGATGGACTGTACTGCCTCAAAAGTTGAGACAGGATCAACTTTTTGCCGTTGTCGTTTTTGCACCAATTGTGCCGACGCAATGATCTCATGGAAACAAATGAAGAGTCTGTGTTTCCTGACAGAGTCTTGGACCCATGATGTCCATTCTCACTGTGATTAAGCCCAGCCCCCGTTACCTCTGCTTTACTACAGGGATTCCTCTGTGTGTCTAGTCCCTGACCTTTGACCTGGCCCATAGGTAAGCTTAGCTTTTGCACAGCACTGACCCTTTTCTATAGATAGCTTTTTTTCCTATTGAAGTTCCAAGCTCTCCCATCTCCACTCTCTCTCTCTCTCTCTCTCTCTCCGTTCACCTACTACCCCCAACATCCCCACCCTTGGAGTCGCCAGGGTATGTGACGGTTTAAATGCCCTCTATTGTTGGCAGAATGGACCTTTTGTCCGCACCCCCTGCATGTGCTGACTAAGGGACATCTAGTGAGCCCACTTTTGAGTCCATCCAGGGGTATGAGAGGGGTGGATACAGAGGGTCGGCTAAGCCTTGCAATGACGCCTACCCCCCTCTCCCCCCCCTCTCCCAGAGTGTTTGAGGAATTTCCTGATTCAATAACTTTTTTAAATAGCTGGCCCCCCTTGTCTTTATATACCTCCAATAGCAGCCACTCTGATCCTCACACCTAGCAGCCAGGCCACGTATGTCTACATTAAAAAAAAGGTACCAGTTACTAATTTATCCACCCTGGACAGCATTCCTCAAGTTGAGGTGGGGAAAATGTTGGCTTAGTCTGGATGGAAGCCCAAAATGGAGAGGAAAAAAGACACATTTTTAAATGGTTTCACATCAGTGAAGCCATAAACTGAACATGCGTCAGTAGAAATGCAGACTGGACTTATAAGACCTTTAAATGGCCCAATCTGTTGCTGTAAAAGCAACAGCAAACATTATCGTAATACTCGATACAGGAACAAACATTATCGTGACATGATACAGGATATGATCATTCATAATAAGGGTGCTTTCGGAGGCCATTGACCGATCTGTGGAAGCAGTATCGACCGATCCGGTCACCGATCACAATGTTTATTTGAAGCTGTTTCTCTGCGCTGGTCTCTCGCTCTCTGTTTGCCAAAACTATAAAAATGTGCAAACTGTTTTCCCCATAGACACACAGTCTATGGTTCCCCCCTTGTCTCTGGCCAAAGACTAGGGGCGGCGATGTTATCACTTGCGGCCTCTACTGGCTGGGGGCCAGTTAAGAGTTGGGAGTGAGGAGTCAGTAGGCAGTCAATGGTGCTTGCTGGTCCTCGACTTAGAAAGGCTCAGGATGTAGGCGGCTCACGGCACCAGCTGTGAGCTTTATAGCACCGTAGTGCCATAGTGCTCCTGCTCCCACTGCCACCGACGATCAGTGGCTGATCGATCTGAGCACTCTTCATTCATACCATTAACATATTTAACATCTTCTGTTGCTGGAAGCCAGAAGCGCAGCACCCTGACACTTCCCATAGCAGTGATGAAATACTTATTTTCACAGAATACGCCAGAATGACATGTAAGCAGTAATTTTCTATATATTCAATAAATTACTGAATGCTCAAGACTGCATGAACCCTTGAAAAATGCCATAAAAGACAGTGAAGGCTTGATATGTAAAAGCATCTTATCAGAGAGGGGAGAAGGAATGATACAGAGAGAAAAAAAGATAAATGAGAGCGGCAGCATCTGGTATTATTATTTTATTTCCGCAGTGAGGATCTGCGCACACAGCAGTTTGTGGACCGATAATTAATCTCCCTAACATCCCGTTTTAATAGACATCCATTAAAGTGCTTTTAAAAATGCTGCTTTTAAAACGATACCTAACACCAGAGCACACATTAGAGCTGAATAGTATTTACTGGCCATCCTTTAAACAACTCCCTTTAAAATCCAATCCGCTAATGTATCCAAATCGCACGGCTGTCCCGGGCCATATATCTTTAATTGTACGTCGGTCCACTTTAACAAGAGTCAGATGCCTGCCAAAGAGTCCTCTACATCAAAAAGCTGCCGCCCAGCACCTAATATCCTCTTGCCGTCACAATGCTGCCGTTTCACCACCCATGTTCATAAAACACAGCCCCCCCCCCCCCCCCCCGACCCCCCTCTCCCCGACCCCCTCCTTTCACTTTGATTGGGCTAATTGTGTTTCCTGCTGAATGCAGTAAACTTCAGGGAAGATAGGAAGTGCATATGCACGTACCCTGGAGCCTTCAGACTAAAATTCACACTGTAGGCGGCTTTTCAAACAAGAGGCCATTAGAGACAATAGGCAGGCTCATTCACTTTCTGAGGGTCCAATTTACATGGCAGTGGAAGGTACTAAAGCCTCTTCAGCCCTTTGGAGTATGGACTCCTCTCCTGACACCTCTCCCTCGGCCCTGCGTTGGAAAATAGCTCATTATCTGTCTGTGGTTTATCAAGATCAATTTGACCATTTATCTATCCATGTATCAAATAAAAGTGTCCTTTAGCAGAAAAAGAAACCTGTAACTAACCCCCGACCTAAATATGGAGACAGAGATAGGGGCGCTTCACATTTCAACTGTTACACAAGTGCAAAGGAGGTTTTCGAACGTAGCAACACAACATCTGGCCCAGACGGATTTGATAACTCATCGGTTTTCACCCGGAGAGGCATCACGAAAACCGCACTGTGGTCGCCTTTGTTATCACAGCCTGTCACTCTTTTTCTCTTCATCCCTCTCTTTCTCTTTGTCAATCTGGGTGAGCTCCTGTTGACCCGAGGGCCTCTGCGGTGGAAGCGGGCCACACTGGACCACTTCAGAGCCTATCCCAAAACCGCACCGAGCTTCCCGTGCAATCAATGGCTGTATTTCTCTTTCTCTGCTCCCTCTCTGTCTCTCTTTATCTGAAACCTCATCCCTCTCGGTGCTGGTGACCCGGTCCGCGTGTGTTGCGGCCTTGGCAGCGGCAGACAGTGCGTTTAGCGACTGGGAGGGAAGTCATATGTTAGCAGTTTGAACCTACAGCCCCAATTAGAGGCAGCTGTTGCTGCGCTATCGCACCACAGCAGAGGGGAGGGGTGGGGTGGGGTGGGGTGGGGGGGGGGGCAGAATTTATGGTCTGCGTCTCCGTGGCGACCCCTGTTTGATGTGCAGATAATTAGGAAGTGAATGGCTTCCTGTGGGTTGCTGCTGGAAGGGGCATACAATAATAAAAAACAGAGAGAAAGGGAGAACAAGGAGGAACAGCTGAGAAGAAGGATGCATATTGAGGTGGCGGCAGGGTCAGGTGGTGTGCCAGCAGACGCCAGAGGTTGTCTCCTCTTTATAGGCAGTGCCACCGTGTACCCACTCCCCCATACGTGTGTGTGTGTGTGTGTGTGTGCTCCAGCGTGGGGTGCATCTCCACGACTTTGCATGCTGACACACTTGACCCCTGGTTTTGTGTGCGACTGAATTCACTCGCACTCAGGAGACTAAATCAGTCAACGCACCGCTGGAATCAGCTTTGAGCTCCTCTGCTCTTTACATACCATCCTTTGACTCACACAAGAACACGTCCGTGCAAGTTAGTAGCTCTGAACACATTTACAATCTTGGCAAGATGAGTTAACAGCCTCCACAAGTGGTGGAGGAAACAGAATAGATCAAAGAGCGAAACGCATGTCCTTATAGATTAGGTAAAGAATCCACTCACATTTGTCTGGACATGTAATTACAAACATCTTGAATAATCTCCTGTCAAGTTTACACTGTAGAAGTTTCGGTCGACTTTAAAGCTTTTCTCAAAAGCTTGGTCTCAACTCAAATACCATTAGCTTGTCCCATAGCAACACTTTGTTTTTCCCCACTTGCTTCATCACCACCTTGCATGTCATTTCAACTCTGACCCCTGCAGCCAGGAGTCACGACCCTCACTCATTGTCCTCGCGATTTCCCTGAAGAGGATCAGAATCCAGAAATCCAATCTGAAAAAAAAAAGCCTCTTGAATAAAAATAAATAGTAATTGATTCCTGGGAATCCTCACAGTCAAGTGTTAAGTCAGTCAATAAAAGTTTCTAACAGACTCTGCTGGTCACTGTATGAGCAACAATAGGGCCGGATTGTGATGCATGGGGCCTTTTGTTTATCTCCAGCTTTTGCGGGGAATGAAACACAATAGGATGGAATGCATTGGTTTATGCTTGAGTGCTAAACCCAATCAGGATGATAACAATGTGCTTTAAAGGACTAGGAGAGACTTTAACTATCCTCCAGAGCATCAGATTAGCATGTTACAATCTACCCCCCCTGTGGCCGGCTATTCATGTGCATCGTAAGGCCAACACTAAACAACAACACGCACACACGCAAACACACACACTCACATACTGAAACACAAAAACCTCCTTCACATTTGGCATCTGCATCAGAAATCCAGCTGGTTATTCAATTACAAATTACAAATCAATGAATGAATCAGGTGAGCGTATCAAGTCATTGCTCCCTGAGTATATGCGTGGGAAAGGGTTAATATTGTTTAACATGTCTTAAACACACATTATCTTAACCTTTGTGGACATGGATAAAGTGTTTGGCTTTACATCGGGTTTGGGATCAAATCTTCAAGGAATTCTTCACCCTCAAAAAACGTTTTTCTCACAAGCCTCCACTGTGAATGGAGAATCCGAAAACGGAGTAAAGCCTTGATGAATGGAAGTAAATGGAGGCCAGATTTAACAGCAGCACAGCTACATCAAAACTCATGCAGCGTAATCCAAGTCTCATTTATCCAGGCGTATGCTCAGTACTTCCCAAACACATGCAATTTTGCTAGAATCGTACTATTTAAAACACTAACGCCACTACCGTCTCATGCACGGACCCCGCAGTGCATTCACAAGCATGGGGCAGTAATGGTGAAAGTCTTTTACTTCAATTTATCAAGGATTTACTAATCTTTAAGAAATCAAGGCAACATGGTATTCCTTTGTTTTACTCCTATCCCATTCCTATCCCAATGTAGTGACTGAAATGATCAGGTAACGAAAGGTTGGCATCAAATATTCTGTCAGATCAGAAAGTTTGTTCACTCATTATATGATCATATCCAACAGTTTGTTAACTATGATCAGAATAAGTGGGAATTATTTTTTTGATTTGAGATGTTCTTTGTTCAACTTAATTTGATCATCCTGATCAGATGCCAAGTAATACACGGCCAGAATCACCATTATCAATCATTTTTATTCTTAGAAGCAGCTCATGTAATATCACGTAGGAGAGGGCAATGTGTCACAAAGAGCCAAATGCATCTTTCACCGTGTATATCGGACTACATTTTCATTACTGTTAGCTTTTACTACTGTGTGAATTCGCTGAACTAAGCTGCAGAGAAGCAAGGGGTGCAGGGACTGTTAATGTACCCAGACATGATGTCATGTGAGATGGATAGGATTGGTGTTACTCCTACAAATATAAATATTGATACTCCATACAAGACTTTATGTCTTCATACTTTAAGTGTCAATCCACCCACCCCTAGGTTCAGTTATTACACATTACTATAAAGCTTATCACAATGAAATTAAAATCCTGTTCCTTTTTATCACCCTTATTGAGTCAGATACTAAAAGTTGTAACTCCAATGAGGACAGGACGAAGTGCAGTAGAGTGACGCTTGATCCATGTCAGTAAATATTGCAAATATAATTAATGAAATGATTAGCTTCAGCAATTGGAATGTCAACTGTGAATTCACAGACTCTCTTTTAAGTCAGATATCTAAGCATCCTGGCTATACATTATGATGTCATTAAAGATGGTAGATGGTCTGGGTTATGCAACAGAACACATGCACACACACACACACACACACACACATATATATATATATATATATGCATTGCATTTATCACAGTCAAAACAAGCCCTCCAACCAAGGGCCCTCACAGCTCAGTCGTATTCACAGGAATGCAGAGAAAAGGGAAAAGATTCTGATAAGAAGCTGTTTTCTTACGGGGCAGCTGGGAGGGGGGTCAATGATATCTTGTTATGCTTAGCATTTGTTTTACTCTATGAGAACAAGTGATGTGTCTGAGCCGGTATCTGTATTCCCATTACGACATGTGCCTTGGTGCCATGAGAAAAGTATGCCTGCCTGTTGCCCAAGGGAAAAAAGCTAAGACGTTCGTGAGGACGTGGTAAGACGCAGAGCGTAAAATGAAGGCGTCGGGTACCGTATGTATTGTGCCAAAGGGCCCTGATTTACTAAATCACCACTCCACGTAATTGAAAAAGAACATCAACGACAAACCTCATTTTTCACCTCCTTTTTTTATTCCTTATTTTGTTTTCCATCTTTTTTCCACTGGCCCCACCCCACCCCACCCCCCCCCCCCCTACGCTGCTCTCCTGCTTTTCTGTGCTGAGGGCCGCTGACAAAAGGAATTGTGCAAACGAGCCTTTAAAATCCCTAAATGGTTGTGGTCTGCGCACAATGGGCCGAAGAATGCGGTGCTGGACAAAGGCCGGCCCTTGCCCCACCACTCCGCCCTGCAGTGATGGATCCGAACGGACGCATGAACGTGGGCTGGATTTGGGGCTGCGGAGGCACCACCTCGCCCCCCACTGGGCCAACCAAAAGGGACAGGCCTCGGGGACACACTGGAACCCCAGCCAAGGGCCTCAAAACAATCACGAGCTGCTAACTAGCCTCCCCATCCATAGGCCTTGATTGATATGGGAAACGCATGCTTGCCTCTCCATACAGCTCCCTCCATCACTCTTTATCATCCTCAAAGCCTGAAATTATTCCCCCTTTCAAAGCCAATGCTACAGATTAGAAGTGGGCAGCCATTAAAAGCTGTTTCTATGTACATAACAGGTTTAGATTAGCCCTAAAATCATGTTTTATATGCATCCAATAGGCCTCACGGGGATGTAGGCTGTAACGAATGGCAGAGATATATGAAAGAGTGATGGTGAAATCAGAGAAAGAAGGTACGGACAAATTATAATAAGTGCTTTGTTAATGGGGACAGCCCCCCTTTAGGTTAATGTAGTAAGGAAAACCTTAATTTGCATGGTTCAGGGATATAGAAAATGTCATCTGACAACCCTGATTAAAGCTAGACTACAGGATGGTGCTTTGAGGCTCACACTTCACAGGCAAATTGAAAGCAGGTTGGACCGGTTATAGCAAATACTATACAGTTGTCAGAATGTACAATTGCGAACCGATTAGCCGGAGGAAAAAGTGCGCTGATGCACCTCAGGTCATGTGGTCGTCTATTCCTCAACCCATCCATTAAATACATTTGCCTTTTCCCCTTCAGGGTAAGAACTTATCTCAACATGCATTGAGGAAAAAGGACAGAAACACTGTTTAGAGTTTTTAGTTCTCCTGGCCTTCCAGTCTTTGAACGCAACACTTTGGCGGAACCCACACAAGCCTGAGTGGACTCACTCAACCACTGATACACCACACTGCCATGTTGTTGCTCAAAGCAAACACAACAGTACATGAATATATTAGCGTTATGTAATCCATATCCTGGAGGACATCCTTCAGGAGTTAGAATGGCAGCTGAAAACCTGAACAAGCAGGTTTTCAATAAGAACACGATCACAACTAAAAGAGTAATATGTCTCCGGCTACATAAAAGCCACCAGTTTGTTCAACTTTGGGCCCTCCAGCTCTCATATGATGAATGATATTTGCCATCTGTGCTTTTAAGCACACAATCAATTGAGTACCGAAGGTCTCCATAAGCCTGGAGCTCATTTCTATGATATAAAAGGCATTAAAAAACAACTTAGAGGTGTGTAATCACAGCATGGCGAGGGTTGAGGGTAGTATAGTACTCTTTGAGCTTGGGGTGATATTTTGAAACACTCAGTACTATTATGGCTTCACACAATGCTGAATCACATCTATTTGTGTATACCATGTGGGTATTTTACTCGCTAGACTTCAAGCAGCTGGCTGGGTGTTTGTTCGTGTGCGTCTGTTGTGGAGGGCTTTGGTTTACTGTGCAAAGCAAGTTGTAACATCACACACATAAACAAATAAAAGGGAGGCATTGACTCAGTGTCTGTGTATTGCCTGTGTATGTATTGCCCACACGTTTGCTGTGTTTCTTCTCTTGATCCAATGCTGGCAATGAATTTCTCAGTTTAAAAAAATTCAATGTATTGTCCCGAATAAAGTTTTCCATTCATGATTATTAGACAGAACAAACCATTTCTGGGCAAAATGTGTCTGACTTCTTATAAAATCATATATTATAAAATCAGCCATTAAAGCTTTCTGAATTTTCTAACTGACCTGATGACACACACACACACACACACATCACAGTGTTCTTAAACTGTGCCGCTCTTTTCCCTACCTTTCTTTCTCACCACATTGCTCTCTTTATCTCATTCTCACACTCTCCTGCCTGTTTCTCTTTCACTTTCTTTGTACTGTCCAGATAATAAGCTGTAAAAGTTACGTTAAAACTTGATCTTCCCGTGCTGCTCTATCAAAGCCTATTGTGATAAGATTCGGCAAGAACAAAAGAAAGCCAGCAGAGTGAAGATCGTTTGAAGTATTTTTAGTGTTATTGCTTTGTGTAAGTTGCAGGCATTTACTGTAAATGAAATGTGGGTGTAGAAGTAGCTGTCTGAGTCTTTATTGATATTGGGTGTTAGTTATATAGCCTTGTTATAATCACACATGTTTCAGGCAATCTTATGAAAAGGGTTCACACACTCCTGTGTGTGAACAAGTGATGCCCTGAGGCTCATGTTCTCACAATGAAGGTATTTTCAAGTCCTGACTTCATATCCTGCATGCCCTCGTTTTTTGTCATATTTGACTGGGGGGGCCCCCCAACCCTCTTGGAGCGTGCACCCCAATCTATGTCAATCCCCTATACATACCTCAGCTGCACTTAAAAGCACATTGATTACATAACTGGCACAATTGCTGCAAGGTTGAGCGGACTCAGAGGTGATGTGAAACTTGAGTTGTTTCAGAACAATGCCCACATTCATTCATAAAACCAGGAAAAAGATGGTTAAGCTGTGATCTGTTAATGTTCTACAAATTGTCTGTTTGGTTAATGTCTTCCTTACCACTTTCTCTTCCCTTCTTGCAAGAAAGGCACGGAACCCCTCCCTGCACTTGTTTTATTGCTTTCGAGTGGGTGGTGTTAGTGATACCTCTCTGATTCATACCGCTGTTTGAAGTAGGATCATTTTCCCAGCTGTGCACATGCCATTCACTCAGGTATCCACCCACAGACACAGTAATGCTGCTTTTCTCCCACCTCCTACTTTGACTGGTAATGGGTTTCGGAATGTGGTGGAAGACCGGACTTGAAAAGATTGCCACCATAGCATCAATAAACGCAGGATACCAAAGAGAAAGACCTACATATTGCACATGTTAGACGAAGCAGCATGCACAGAGAAAAAGAGACAGAGAGGACCAGCGGTGATTCTTTGGTCACAGTTCAAGCTCAGATTTCTGGTTGCCGGTTGACTATAAATCCAGCGTGGTGAATTAATATGGCGAGACCAGGTATCAGGTGGCCAGCATTCATCTTTGGTAGATCAGCTAAGTCTGACCCCTACTCATCTATCCTACACGGTACATGTTAAGCAAGCCAAGTTTCCTGAGCTCACTTTTTGTGAAAACGCTGTGACCGTGGTGATCTTAGTCATGGTAAACCGTGTCCCTCTGTCCCGGACTTCCATCCACACTAAAGGTGTCGCGCTTTGTCAGATCATCGAACAGTGACTGACGCTCAAGCTGATTGCCTTTCTTATAGGTGTCTGACATAGGTTTTGCTGCTGCCCTCGTCCACAGCAGTACATTGCTTTGTTCCCGCACCGGTACTCCTGTCTGCTTCACCAAAACTGGGGCGTGCCGACCTTCATCTGCTGCGGGTAACACACAGACAATGGATGACTACCTCACACAACCCCACTGCAAATCATCTGATCTGTTCCTTTTAGTCACCTTTTTTTCAACTCAGTTATTAAGTAACCGGACTGTGTATGTCCTACTCCTTAACAGATTTGGGCTGTGGTGCGTGACTTTAGTTTGCCAACTGGAAGAGAGACAGAGAATGTTGTTCAATGTGTCATTAGATCGGGTTTTGATGAAAACAAAGTAGTTTGTGCAACATGTACGACAAGGCAAATGTTTATACCTGTGCTGAACAGCCACACTCGAGGGCGGGAGCACAGTGCAGTAATGGTTTGAATGTGGGCATAACGGCACACATTTTCAGACAGTCTCTCCTGAAAGGAATTCAGAGTGATGGAAGTGACAGAATTTGCTGTATATAGAATAAAAAAGCAAGCCTGAGAGAGAAGTTCAAACCCTGCTCATTGTCTCACCTCAGCACACCCGGTCAATCGCTGCATGAAGTCGCTCTGCTTGTTGGATTGTGGGTTTCAGAAAGGTGTGAGCTGAGAAGGTTTTGAATGCTATTGGACCGACAGACAAGCACTTCTTACCACTTCCTAGCGCCTTAACTGGCAGGTGTCTGTCCCACTTTTTCCAAGAAAAAGGACGAGGAAGATTTTTAGCCATTTCCTTCTGTTGTGAACGCAATTTTCAGTTTTCAAATTTAGCCGACTTAGTGTAGTGTACAGCGAGTACATATTGTACATCTATTATAACTAGAGGATCCAGTGTTTGTAACCCCGATGCGTTTTTGTGCTCCGATGTATTTAGGTCTTTTTGCCCAGGCAAGGCTGCCGCTGGAGGCCTCTGTAAAGAATGACTATAGCTACACGCTATTAATGTTAGCCACACTCCCCAACAAAACAAGGGACAAAAAGCTACACAACACCCTACTCATTCCTTTAACCAAAGTCACGCCAGCAAGGGTGCAGCGCAATAAATTAACGTCTGATTAAAAATGGTCGTCTCGCCCGCCAAATTGTCATCAAGTGGCACCATTGATACGGGCAACAAAACCGGGCACATCACCAATCACCCGCTCAATGAGAAAAGGAAGGAGCTAAAAACAACATTCTTGAGCAGGTCGGTCTTTCATGGGCTGGATGGGGGGGGGGGGGGGGGTAGATGCTAAGGTTCTGGGGTATGTAAAGCGGGGTACACAGGACCTAACAAAGGGGGGAGAGAAGGAAGGGCCACCCTGACAGCCTTGGCGGTGCAGGGTTTTTTTTTGACGGGTGGGGGTACTAGAGGGATGGAAGGCAGAAGCTGGGAGGGGGTGTTGCCCCTCTTCAAAGCCTTTCCGCTGGTTCTGGGGCCCTATGGATGGAGAATGTAAGTGGGGGGTGCGGTAAAAGGGTGAGGGTGGGTGAGGCTAAAGGAGAGAAAGGGAGAATTAGGGAGCCCTCTCTTTGTCTGCTGGCATCGGGGGGGTCGGTTAGACACTGAACGCCTCGGGAAGATTAACCAGCCAGTCCTGGTCGGAAGCTGAAGGGTAGGTGGGTGGGTGGGTCGGAGGGGGTGGGGAGATAATGGGAGGCTGCTTTGTTTCTGGTCCACGATTGGATGCTGGATAGGAGAGATGGAATGTAAGAAATGGAGATTGATTGATCGGTACAGTGGATAGCGATGCAGGGAAGGAGAGAGAGAGGAGGAGAGGGAGGGAGTATCTCAGCGCTAAGCCGCAAGTCGCTCCCCGATTCTCATGCGGCGAGAGAAAGGGATCGCCGGTCGGCAGTTTGAATATTTGAAATATGGAGGAAATAAGCGCACAGGAGCTGAATGGTGGGAGTGAACAAGAGTGAAAACTGACAGAAGTAAAAAAGAGAAATGGGGAGGCTGTTAAGGTGGAGAGGAAGGAACAGGGGGAGGAAACTTTGGGGGCGGGGGGGCTTCCTCAATATGGATTAGTGCAGCTCCACAGTTGGGTGGGAGGGAGGGAGGGAGGATGGAGTGAGAAGGAAAGGAGGGAGAAGAGGATGAAAGTTGGGGTGGGAGAGGAAGGGTGAGAATGAAGAATTGCCATTCGCTTCACTCACTTCACTACACAGGAACAAAGCAGGATGGGAGGTACTTGACATAACACTCTTCCAGGCCATGTTGGTGTGTGTGTGTGTGTGTGTGTGTGTTTGTGTGGTGTCCAGTATCTCAAGGGAAAGCATGTATATGTACAATTTGGCATTTGTATATCATCAGTATTTCTGTTGTCACATGTTTGGGTTTCCTTGCCAATAATAATACAGTATATATTGATAATAATACAGATATTAAAGACATTTAAGTAACAAGCCAGAAGATGCTACAGGTGGTTTACAAATGTTTAAGCTAAAAGTTACACACTTCTTTAAAAGAAGAACAAAAGTGTTCAATGCACACTGATATTTTCATCTTCTCTTCCATTTACCTGATGTTTTTTTACACTGGAACCAACTTGCCATAAGACAAACGAGGAGCACAAATTCCCAAAGTGTTTTGTAAATTACGTTTTCATTTCTCTCTGTTCTCTCGCAGCGTGTCTTTGTGATTCAAAGACATTCTTAAAGGTCTGCAACAGCTGAGCGCAGAGTAGCACTTAGCGGTAGCCTGCGGATAATGACCTGAGGCAGAGTTTCAGAGCCTTCATTAAGGCCTCATTAATTACAGGAAAGATTGAGATTATCTCAACAGGTGATAGCCCACTAGGGACACAGTTCCCTTGGGAACTATCATTACTGAGTCTGAAATCGCTTCAGCTCGTTTATCTCGAGGATAAGATATCAGCACATCATCACAATCGGATTCTGAATCACATTTGGTGAACAGCTCAGAGGTGCTCACTGTGATGTGCACAAACGTAAATCAATGTGTGCTGCTGTGAAAGTGGCGGTGTCTTTATTGACGGTGTGCAATCAGGTGTGCGACACCGTCTTTCTATCTGTGTTTGGCTCCAAACAAACAGAGAGGTAGACACATCATTTGAGCGAACAACCTGTCAGAAAACGTCATTTTCTTTCAACGGTTTGTCCGAAAACGGTCCCATTGAGCAGCAGCGCTGCCGAACGACCCCGAGCCCCCGTCAACAAAAGCAATCTAGCCTGAAGGAAACCCATTTTGCTAGCATGGGACTTGTTTGTATTTGAAATGTTCTCCCTCTTTCTCTTCTACTCCTCCCTCATCTTTCTCTTTCCATATTTACTGCATGATGTATAAGTGTGTGTGAAGACTCTGAGAGCTTCGTTTGGGACCTGTCACACTGAAGGGGGAGTCGGAGGGGAGACAGAAGAGAGGCATTGTGGATGGATTATACCAGAACCAAAAGTGGACCCCACTCTCTCTCTCTCACACACACACACACACACACACACACCAGCTCCCTGCAGGTACAGTACCCCGCCCCCTCTCATCCCTCTCAACCCTCCCCTCTGATCAATGGAGCTGAAACAAGGAGGCCAGGAGGGGCCTCTGGTTCCCACATCAGACCCCACTGTAGCTATTCTCTTCTCACCACCGCCAACCCAAAACTCAGTCAGTTAGCTACCTGAGGGGGAACCGGAGGGTGGGTGCTACGCTGATAGCTGTTTGCTGCTATGTTAATGTTGAGAATGTTAAATAACATACATTTCAATACTAAATACAATGCTCATACAACAGCATTGAGTAGTGTTGCCTTTAACGCATTTAAAGCTAAAACATTTAGTCAATTAATCAATTTTGAAATTTTCAATTGACAGAAACTTTTTGGTTCCAGCTTCTCAAATGTAAGGATTTGCCGATTGCTGACTTCTCCATTTTTTATGAATGCATTTGAATATGTTTAGTTTTGAACTGTCGGTCGGTCAAAAAAGCTCTCAGAACATGTTACGGACTCAACGATTTGAAAAAATAATCAACAGAATAACCAATAAAGACAATATGTATGTATGTATGTATGCATCCAGAGGGTATAAGTCTGCACATTCATCAAGATGAACAACAACAACAACTAATATATATATATATCGATGTGTAATAATAACAAAGATGTGACATCATATATGTGTTTCTGCTGATCTATGTTCCCAAACAACTCAGTGACAGTATTTTTGCCTCTTTCCAATCAACCTGAATAACAGCACATTGGATGTATAAACATAAAGCATGTGCATGCCAATACATAGAAACATGCACACAATTGTGGATTCTGTGGACACCTACAACACACACCAAGTAATTAAGAAGGAATCTGAAAGGCACAATAATCCCTCCACCTTCAGTCATTAACACACAGAAAGAATAGGAGAAGAAAAGCAGGAAAAGGAGAGCCCGGCACTAAAAGAGGAGCCCTTTGAACTTTTGCAACAAGCCCTTTCCCCTAAATAAAAACACAAAATCTTCCCCTTATCTCCTTTCTCTCTCTCCTGTTCTTTTCTCCCTCCTGTTCTCTTGTTTCTTTCCTCTGTAAAGTCAGTGGTCCGACTCTCTCAAAGGAACCCAGAGCCCCCAGTCTGCTCCTATTGGTCCCTCCTTGCTCTCCCACACTGAGTGCCCATGGCTCCTGAAGTGATGCTCTTTGTGTGGGGTTCAGGGGTCGTGCCTATTAGCGTGAAGAAAGCCCTGCTGGGTCTTATCCCGACCCGGAGGAGGACGCAGGGTTCTTCACCCCATCGTCGGCCCGGCCCACCCCCTCCCCTGGACGGGACACTTTCATCCTTTGTCAGGAGGTCAATGAGCGGACCCCCAGAGGGGAAGGAGGGCCCCCACCAATAATGATATGCATGACAGTCATTGTATGACCCCCATGGGGGGGTCATGGCTGGTTGAGGTGGGTGGGACGAGGGAGGGGAGGACTGGCTGCGTAACTAAGGATGGTTATCTTGTACAGAAGTAACTGAGTTACAGAATGATAGTGATGAGGGCGAGAGAGCTCCAGTGGATCGGGAACGACTTGATCCACGATCATTTTTGATAAGACAAATGTAGGACAATATGAAGTTGTTCATCATCATTTTCATGTAGGTTTGAGCTTTTATCAATAAACTCATATATCAGAATAAAATATAGCTGTTGAGTATTTTTATCTATTTCAAATAGATCCCCCCCCCCAAGACACACACACACTCACCTTAACCCCTAACCTCAACCCTTCGCTTGAAAGATGGATTTGATTTGGTTTGCTTCACTCCCTGCAAAATATGTCAGCTATTTGCCTTGATATGCAAATGAGACGTTGCGTAACAATCTCAGCAACAGCACAACAACACCCAAACATGCATACAAAGCTCACATTGCCTTCGAAACACTCGCGTTTGACAGTGAATGCAGATTTAAAGTACAAATCTCAAATTTGACTAAAATGACCATTAAAGTCAAATTCATATCAAAAAAAATATTTTCTCAATCAGCTTGTGTTTATGATGTGGTCATACATGAACACACTGTTCACGGACAAGGTTGGAACAGTTGTGGTCATTTTATACCACACGGTATTTGACCGTTCTCTTCTCATGAGTTGAAGTGGGCGGAGATCTGTTTGATGTCACATATCTGTACACCTCATTTTGTTGGACAATATGTTGTTACGGAAATAATTGCAATAAACCATATTTTAAGACCATTTTATGCCACTGAAAGCGACAACATAATAGCATAATTATGCAGATATACTATATATATATAAGTCAATAACATACAAATGATTGCGGTCATGTCCATGTATTGTATTGTACGATCAGTTGATTTAGTAATTATTGTGGAAGGCTAGTGGGTGTGCAGACGTGATTAACTCATGTCGATAAACTCTTAATAACTAAAGTTTTCCAGCTTTAAACTGACTTATTAATTTAGGTTATTTGACTGCATTTTTTATTCTAATGTCACAATGTTGTATTTAAAGAAAGATATTCTAACAGCACATACACGGTTTAAAGAGTGGAGGACCCCAGTGAGCGTGTGGGAGGTGTGGAAACAGTGCAATATATACTGTGGGCAGCAGGATACACATACAGCACCGACATCAATATGTCTGTGTCGACTACAGTATGAGTGCATCTGTACAGAGGAAAGTGAGCATTCAGTGGTCAGGTTTACCACAGCGAGGAAGATATAATGAATAGAATAAGATGCAGGAAATCAATTCTGAGCACTGAAAGATCTACACTTCTGAGGCTGAAAGATCCGCCAGGGCTGAAGTGCACAGTGTCCCTTATTGATTCAGGAATATGTCATAACATCATGTTCAGAAGCTATTTAGCAGCTATCAAGACCCAGACAGTCCTAATCTATTATTAATGTCCCAAGCAGTCCTTTATGGTCGGTTCATTAAACATGAAAACTCAGAGCATGGAGAAGGCGCACAGTGCACTCTATCTCTCCACAATGAGTCAGTGTTTATTCAGAAAAAACAGCATGATTAACATAAAGTGAGGGGTATGCTTGAGAAGAAATGCTGAAGATCTAATTAAAAATACACACTTTCGTATTGAAATGGACATAATTGTGTCATGGCAACACAATGGTGTCAGTCAAGACTGGAAGTGGCAGTGAAGGGTAGATTTTGAGATAATTGAACAAAAGCACATACAATTGTAATTCCACATAAATGTGTGACATAAATAGCATGCGTCTAGACTCCATTCAATGAATAACTAATTTAAATGTAATTAGACAATTAGAGTTGGATTTAAAGACGATTTAGACACTTTTCATACAGCTTCGCCTCAGTTCAAAGACAAGATGCAGATCATGAAAGAAAGACGTTCAAAATGTAGCTTTGTGTTGTAGAAGTCACTATGTCGACACTAGCATTAAAGTCAATTTCACAGCTTTATCTTAGATTGTCCCTCTGTTTTTCATCATATGAATGGAAGCACAACAGTAACCCGAGTGCATCTGGGGAAGTGCCATTAGTGTGTATGGACTCGTGCAAGCCTCCCACAGTCAGACTGCATCTCACCAGCTCATGTTGTGCCACCGGACAATTGATTTAGTCTAGTCAGATAAATAACAGACTACTCAACGAGGTAACAGGAGTATATGAAGCAGGCCATCATGTATTCTCTTACCTTGTTGATTAGGCTCATTGCCTCCTTTTAAAATTTCCCACACTAAATTTATTGAGAAACTATTTTTGGAACATGTTCTTAAAGGTAGAAAATCTGATACCGACGTGCAAAAGGTGATAAAACGTGAAAAAATGTGTGACAAAAAAATCGTTCTCTCTTTGGACCATTGTCAAGAAAACAGACCATTCTAGAGACTCAAAGAGGCAACAACGACCGACGCTACTTCTTGAAAAGCCCGGATTTAAGAGCAATCTTTCCTATTTATTTCTCTCTATACTTTTATCAAAAAACACCCATGGCCTTGACAGACAAACGTGCAAATTAGGGAATACTTTCCTAGGAATGTAGTAGAGGAGCACACTCAAGATTCAAAGCTTTATCGCAATACACACAAACGGGGAGTAACAAAATTCTGAGTTTGCCGTTCTCTCTGACTGCAACAGAAGTATTAAACCTAATATGCACAAAAATTGCCAAAACAAGTATCAAGTGTGTGCAAGTGAATATACCTGCATATCCTATCGAAACACACACACACACATCATGTAACCACACTGTGCTGCTCTCCTCTGATCCACGTTCTGTCATGCCCACAGTGTAACCGTTATTATTTCTTCCCGCCCAACACACTCTTGGCTGTGCTACTGTGTTAATTAGGTGAGCAGCACACACAGGCAGCGAGACACAGACAGACCGGAGGAGACAGAAAAATAAGCGCGGCCGACCCCGACGGCCACTTGACTACACCTTCTGCCAGCCAAATGATTTTCTTTAAGATTTCTGGACGAGTGTCACAGCGACCACACTGTCCCCCTCTGTCTGTCCTTCTTGCTGCGTGTCACCAGCTCAAGACAGATCCAACAACACAAGCTTTGTGTGTGTGTGTGTGTAGGTGTGTGTGTGTGTGTGTGTGTGTGTGTGTGTGTGTGTGAGGATGAAGAGTATTAGCCAGTTCCCTGCTGCTAGAGCTGTGAGTGTGAGCTGCCAGAGGAGAGGGGGTAATTATGGGACCTGTTGTGTTGAAGGGAAGCCAGGCCACCAAGGAGGGATTAGGACCGTCAATCTCCTCTCCTCTCCTCTCCTCTCCTCTCCTCTCCTCTCCTCTCCTCTCCTCTCCTCTCGGTCCTCCCTGTACCCCCTCTATCTTTATTAAACCTATGGATTACCAAATGTATTCAATTACATTTGAGATTCATTATTTCAATACTAACGCTAACATATCTTAAAATGTTACTTTTAGGGCATAAAACATGAGATGATTGATTGGTTTTGGTGTTTTCTTATCGTAGTAAAGTGAACTTTCTTTTTGCCAACTCTTCATTCCATTTGTCTTTCTCTGCCGCCCTCTTCTTCCTGTCTCTACAGACGTCTAAACATTCCCCAGAGGCATGTAGGGACCCTAACACTGACCTTTAGTCCCAATGTTAAAAGCCTGTCTCTCCACATACACATAGCATGTGCACACACAAGTGCAAGTGCACACACACAAATACCATTGTGCTGTGGAAAGGGAGCCCTTTGACAGCTCCATTATAAATCCCACACTGGCCAATTATCTGTTTTAGGATGATTGTCTGGCCTCCTCCAGCCCCGGACCGCCTTTGATCCCCCTCATCCTTCCCTGTGTCATTCTAGATGTGTGCGCAGGTATAACATTTCCACCTGGAGCCTGAACGCCTCTTTTAAAGTTCCACTTGAATCATTTTTGCTGCCTTTAAAGACAAGAGAAAAAAAAGGGCTTCCTCTTTCTCTTTAGCTCCTGATGAATCACGGATCATTTCTCCTCTCGTCATCTCCTCTCTTTCTCTTCATCTCCCCGACCCGCTGCCTATGACACTGGAAATTCGCAGGTATCTGAATAACGCTGATTGCGAGTGGCAGGTGGCAACTTAATAGGAGTGCGGGAGAAGGAATAAAGTTAATGCAGGGGAAAAAGGGCAGATGTAAAAGGAAAATACCCCTAAAACTGGAAAAAAAGAGAAGAAATAGAGTGAAAAGGTAGTGAAAAAGACCAGAGAGTAAAAAAAGAAAGACTATAAAATGAGGGTGAGCATGACGGAGGTCTCTGCTGGTGGTTTGTTTGATCAGGGAAGAGCAGTAGTTATCTGGATGAGCCCCATCCCTCTGTACAGCTCAGTCATCAGTCCTGATTCCCCCAAATGGATCCCAGAACACCTCAGTAGCTCACAGTACAGTGACCGCCTTATATCCCTCGACAGAGTCCTAATAAAAACCAGACCCACATAATCACTCACACACGGCACTTCACTGCACATACAATCAATCTCGCCCCTAAAATTTCTCAAACTATTGTGATTAGCCCATCATAAAAGCAACTGAATAGGTCCAATTGCCCGACATTACTGAGCAATTTAGAGTGTAATCTGAGTGTGTGTCTGTCCTAAAGCATCAAAGAAGAGCGGCATAGACGCCGAATCTGTGTGGGAGACATTTTCACTCTGTATACTGTATCTGTGTGTGTATCCATGAAACTGTGTATGTGTGTGTGTGTGTGTGTGTGTGTGTGTGTGTGTGTGTGTGTGTGTGTGTGTGTGTGTGTGTGCGTGTGTGTTGATCATCAAAGGGCAGCGGTGAAGACACCAGAGCGGCAGGGATCAGAGCATCCCCACAGCGGCAGAGCGACACACAACCAGACAGCACCGCACACAAAACAACACACAAAAAAAAAAAGCTCCTCCAAGACAGTGAGGGGATATCATGCCTCTTCCTTCTGCCCGTAACCCGGGCAACTCTGGCACAGAGCGGTGCCCCACCCCCCCCCCCGCCCACCCCACCCGGAGGCTCCTTTTAGACTCCGTCCAGCGGCACGTCAAGTTCATCCCCCCACACGCTGCTTCCCAGCGGGCTCTTGACTCGGACTGGCGCGCCCCGGAGGCTAAAGGGGGTGTTTGCGCCGCAGATCCACTCCGAAGTGGGGTTTTGCCTGTGTGGGGTACATCTCAATCAGCAGGGGCACGGTCCACAGAGGCCCCTCTTTCCCATTCCTGCACCACCTCACCACCACCTCTCACTGGCACGGAAGCCTTACCCTCCCACTGACTAGTGTGTTTGAACCAGAGGGTGCCTCCTCTCCCCCCCCCCCCGAGATGTCTTTTCATTTTCGGTTGCTCCCACTGTCCTCTAGTGAATGCAGTGAATCACACTCTGCTCTCCGAGTTTCTCTCTGAAAATGAGGAGAGAGGAAACAATGCCAGGCTGAATAAACACTTTGATAACTAGACAGAGGGTGAGGAGGACAGACGGCGGAGGGAACGGCAGGGCTTAACAGGGACACTGATGGCTTTATACAACTGACTGGAAGAAAGTGTTCCTTCTCTCACACATTTCTCTCGATGTCTCTCACCCCTCCTGGCTGCCTCTCCGCTGCTGTCGAGGATACAAACGGGAGAAGTTAAACCAGAGAGAAACTCACTCACGGTACAGGGGGTTGGGATGGGAGACGGGAGGATGAGACGAGAGAAGGGGGGACATTATCACAGCAGGGGGTGAGGAAGAGAGTAGGGTGATGCTCAGTAGTGGCCTGCCCATCTCCTCTCATTACTATTTCATTCCTCCCTCTGTCTCCCCCGCTCATCCTCACTTTCCTTTCTGTTTTCTTTGCTGTGCCACTTTTTGTCACATTGGCTCGGGGGCAGGTCGCACACGGGCCGAGACACAAAAGACACGAAATGGAAAAGTAGGACTGAGTGTCACAGGCCAGAATGTACCGGTACAGAAAACTTTTCAGGTCCTTTTATCTGAAAGCTCCACATATAATTCAAAATGGAGCTCATTTCAGACTTTTTTATATATGTACAGTTCTTGTGTTTGAACAATATTTAAAATTTGAGAGCCAGAGCTCCTTCTGTTAAAAGTAATTGATTAGTCCAACACTTGATTGAGAGAAAAATAAATCAGAAACAATGAATCACTAAAAATGAAAAAAAAATGTTTTGACATTCTATAGCAAGACATTATCATACAGTATATATATATATAAAAATAGATAAATAACAATTCATTCAAGGTTATAATCTATTATCTGCAAATTAAGTGTTGAAAATAATCATTAGTTGGAGGCCAAATCAAGACATTTCTAGCCGTAATAAAGAGTAAAACCTGTTTTACCGCACTAGCTCTTGATGCACCGTGTGACTATTCTCCGGTGGGATGTTGCCAGACAGAAAAAAGAGATTAATAAACACGAGTTTGATGATTTTTGAGCAAGATTAGAGGGTTCAAGAGTTTACTCTTCCTGCATGAGTAGACAGTCTGCATCCTTCTGAGTCTCATCTCTACTCCCCCCCCCCTCCCCCCTCAAACGCAACACTCAACAACACCCCCATTACACAGACACACACATACGGCGTGTATGCACCTCTCCATCCATCCTGCGCTTCCCCAGGGGTGTTTCAGCATGACCCACTTTCCCCATCTCAGCCCAAACAACTCAAGAGCAAAAAGGCTGATGTCTGATTTCCAGTCTGGAAGCTCAGAAGGTGTGTCAGCAATAAAATGCCGCCGAGGCCATTAATGCTTAAAAAATATATATATTTTATGTATTTCAAATCTGTTAAATATGCAAACGAGCGATGAACTGAAAAATACGCCAATAGCAAAAAATAAGACGTGACATTAAAAGCCGGCCTTTTTTTTTATTTTTATTTTTATACATTTTCGGTTTGTGTATAGACAAAGACATCTTTTCAGTGGACAGCTAAGTGAATCATTTCGTTTTCCTATCCTCCTTGCGTCTATAAACCACTGCCTGTAAGCTCGGTTCCGTCCTCTGGCCACCCTTGGGTGAGGAGCGACATTACCGGCGTTGTCACAGCTGAACCCCTCGGCGGCACCACAGACTGAGCGCCGCCTGGTCGAAGCAGACGTGTCAGCAGATTTCCAGGGCCTAAGTGCCGCTGTGTGTTTGTGTTTGTATTCGCCCTCGTCAGCCTCTGTGCCTTCTCTCTGCGATGCATGGAAAATAAAAAAAAACGCTGCGTCGGGACATTCTGTGGTCCAGAGGCTCCCCGTGTCGCTTGGTGAGTGACCGGTTTAACGTGCACCACTATAGCGCCTCACTCCAGCCCCGTGCCTCTGCTCTGCATCGGAGGTCATTCAAAGGCATGAATACACACCTCCATCTCTTATCTGCAACCTTTGATTCATCCTCACTGTGATGCCGGAAACAATCCCCGTGTCCTTGAGCACACATTCTGAATGTTTAAAATATTGATGAAGTAGCAGAAGCAGCAATAACAGCAGTATAGGTCACAGAAGCCGTAGTAATAGATGTATTATAAAGCAGCAGTAGGAGTGTGAGTAGTAGTACTGCGGCGCGTTTAGTGATACAAGCGGTGACACTAAAAGAGTGGGAGTATGTGTCAACAATATTACACAACAACAAAGTGTTCTGGTATTTTAAAAAAATATAACAAAGAGGCAAAGCCAAAGGATGGCATAATGTGTAAGTACATGATTTTCTATATCAGGACACTTAAGGGTGCATATGGCTCTTACGACACGTAACAAATAAATACAAATCTAGATTTCATTTTGGTTTTAGTTTGTTTAGGCAAATCCTAGAATACACATTGTTGCATAACATTTCTGATTGTTTTTGTTATCACATCATCATATCTGAGAGACGAGGGCTGATTATGACGCTGACACAATACAGCAGGAAAAACTCGGTTGTTAACAGCCCCCTGCAACTGCTGTTATGTAATCTGCCAATCACAAACTAATGAAACCAATTTCACACAGTGACTAAATTCCCCAGTTCCTATCTCGCTACACAACCTGTTAACAGCCCCTTGGGCAATCAGTGTGTGTGCAATCAGTCTGGGTGTGTGCGTGTGTGTGTGCGTGTGCATTCAGTCTGTGTGTGTTACGCCGCAGTCTGTTCCGTTGCAGTACTGGGCCTTGCCGGGGGAACGAGGCTTGGCGTTCGCAGCAGCGCTTCACAGCCAAACACAGAGAATGTTCTGCCAGCTCTCGTCTAATATCTTTTCAAACACTTTGCATTCCTTCTTAACTTGCACTACAACTTCTGCTCCAACCACTCAAGTCGCTCACAAACACTCTGTTGTTCCTTTGGGTTTTGACTTAAACAAAATCTTTTACAATGCACCTTTTTTGCTGCCTGTGCATCCTCGGGGTGAAGCAGCTACATGAGGTGTGAATAGAAATATGATTTCAACACATGCTGGTTTTAGGGTTCATTGCAAATAGAATAGAATGCAACTATTTGCATAGTTTCTCAACAGGAAATCCAGAGGAATGTGCATGCACATTTACTATATTATTTGTACACACTAATCTACCATGACACCAGTTAGACAATAGATGCGACACTGACATATTTGTTCAATGGAAATAACTGGTAACGTTTGACTTGGAGTATTGTTCATTTTTCTTTTTCTTAAGGAAGGAGGAGGTATTTGTTTTACAGTTTGAGGCAACACGTGAGAACAGTACAGGAAGTTAAACCCAGGTTTCTCCTGGGGGCTTCAGACCGTTAATAAATCAACCCTTCCTACCTTAAAAAACTGCTTTGGGCTCTGAACTGCCCCCATCATCATTCTGTCACCCACCCCATCCAAGCGCAAACCACCCACCCAGGAATACATACATACCAACCATACATTTAGACATTGCAGCTTTCCCACAGCGCTCTCTCTCTCTCTCTCTCTCTCTCTCTCTCTCTCTCTCTCTCTCTCTCTCTCTTCTCCCTCTGAGCTTTTCTTGTGTCTGTTGAACCCCGATCCCGGAGACCCACGATCCTTATCAGGGATCAGACTTCCGTTCAGTCGAGTGTGACAACTGTAAGTTGGAAGCTCCAGGTGTGATGAGGTCTTGGAGAGACAGAGTTTGTGTGTGTGTGTGTGTGTGTGTGTGTGTGTGTGTGTGTGTGTGTGTGTGTGTCCTCATCGAGTTTATACATGAAACTAATCGGATTAGAGGGGATTATGACACCGGTATATCACAGTTTCTTGGTTGTTTGGGGGGGAACTCACACATTTTCACTCAAGAAGTGATTCTTGTTCCTACACAACCGAGCGCAAACTTTACAACAAGTAGACTCAACAGTATGCATACACCCACTCAGGTACTTTTCTCTAACCGCTTTGAGAAAACTGAGCCGTAAAGACTTAAATATGACAACAGGTATGCAAAGAAGGAACATGAACAATTGCTCAACTCTTCCACTCCCCCCTCCTCCTCTGAGCTCATTGTGCTTGCAGGTATCCGTCAAGTCAGTGTCACCTCACTCAGACTTTAATTGCTGTGCGATGAAGCTATTACCAAACAATTCACTAATCCGTAGGTCAGAGGAACCATCAAGGTCCTTTTGCAGAAAAGAGAGGCCAAGACTGGCAGCCCTCCGTGTGATTTCCACCTGGCTGCAGGTTAATGGGGTCTCTGTGGCTGATGCCTCTCATTTTGACTCGTCCGACCCATTAAACAAGTCGCTCTCCCTCCTTTTCTCTCGCTGCCTCGTCTTCACTTTTTTTTTTTCTCACACACGCCCACATACCATCCTCGGCGTTGGCAAGCACCGGCTCATCGAGCCTGTTGCATTCTCTCCTCTCAGCGGTGTTGGCCGATCAATCACATGATTTGATGGCTCTTATTACAGGCCTGCCTTTCCGGGTTAAGAGGCAGGAATCTTTATAGCGGCAGATACGGGCAGCTACATCCTTTAGAAGAGGAAGACAGCTTCACACAGGTGTGATTTATCATTTTTCTCCCTTTCTAGGGAAATGTCAAATACCCCCCCCCCCCCCCCCCCCTTTTTGCGGTCTCAGGCTTTCAATATTCATAGCTGACTTTGAAGCCAGTGTGCATTTGTCTGGAATGAGACTCAATACTTCCTTTTACTCATGAGGAAAGAAATTAAGGAGTAATCTGACAAATCCTGTCATCGGCCCTGCAAACACAAAACAATAGCAAACTGAGAACAAATAAAACCTCAATGCCAAAATTGTGCTGCAACACGCAATCACATATTTGTGCAAGTCATAAAAGACACAGAAAACAAAAACTCTCATAGTCGCCAAGTTGTTGACTTTGGACATTTCACATCCTCTCTTTCTTATTAGTGCCCTTTGCTCCGCAGCGTTTCTGCTTCAATATAGATAAGGACTTCTAAACACACCCACACAGCAGATGCCGGGAATTTTAAGCATGCATAGCCTGACTTGTAAGGTAAACTATTTCCTCTTAGCTCACAGGTAACTGAAGATACCTGCACACACTTACAGCACAGTGCACCATTTGTCATTTGCGTGTCAGTTTATGAGGTACATCACCTCGCCCTATTCACAAGAGCCTTAAGAAGTATTCTCATGTTGCAGCGACTTGCCGAGGGACATATCTCAGAGCGTGGGTGCAAGTGTTCGCGTTAACAGAGAAGAAGAGTGTCCCGCTATGCCGCGGCAGTCATGTTGCCGCCGCAGCGCAGGTGAGACACCGTTTGGGAATGCAGCCCACGATGCAGGCCCATTCAGCTCCTGCAGACTGTGGTGGCAGGGACGTGATTGATTTATCCTGCAGCCCTAACACAGCACCTTTGATTTGCATGGCAGCGTTACAGCGCCGTGGCGGATGCCTGCGCCTGTGCCAGCAAACATCCGTCATAGAGCCCTGTATTCAGAGCCCAAGCCCCGTTACAGCCAACCTCAAGGGTTTTACCAGCGTTTTAACAGCCTGGCCACCTCTCCTCCCAGCTATTATCACTGGATTCCTGCGGGCTAGTTTAAAGAACTGTTTTCCTCCAGTTAGTTTGCTTTTGTGTTGCGAACAATGAACTTGGTATTTGGGTCGAACAACATCTATGCAGTTGTTGTAGTCCATATACATTAGCAGCACACGCTCTAATGTTTGCGTGTGGGCGCTAAGCTCTGCGTAAAGAAGCTCAATGACGTGGACACATAACTCACTGGCCGTTGGACCGTAGCTCCCAGCTCTTCCGTGGTTAAAATCACACGGCACCTATTTTTGGCGCCCGCCTGAGTGACAGCATGACCCCTAAACCCTGACCTTTACACAGCGTGACCTCCACAGCCCGATAATGGAGACAGGAAGGTATTAGGGGTGGGGAGGAGAGTGGAGGGTGCCAGGGGTCAAGCCCAAAATGATGCATTCGGGTCGGACGGCGGAGAAGAAGGACGCTGTCTTCCCCCTCAGACAATAAGGCCTCAGTTATTGGTCTATAATTTGGCCGATTGATTACCCCAATAATTGTTACCATAATGAGCTGGTGTGGATAGCTGGTTGTTACTCAGCATGTTTGCAACCGTAGTTTCATGCCTGAATGGCTCCATGTGAATCCTCCCAAGTGTGTGTGTGTCACAGCAGCAGTACAGTGCATGTGTTCATGCTTCCTGTCTATGTTTAAAAAGGAATCAGTCACTAATGTGGCATAAGATATGAGATATGAGATGCTGTCATGTTCTCTAGAACAGTATCTCCTCCTGAAGATACCACATACATACCATTTTATATTCCAATCTCTTTTATAAGGACCTGGCCCAGAAAGCAGCATAAGAAATGACAGACAACAACAATAACCAGAAAAAAAGATAGAAGAAATAGATTATCATGTGGAAATATTAATATACCTTCACCAGAGACAAGTACCAAAAAACGGCTGCTTGTTTTGTCTGACCAACGACGTGAAAGTATTCAATCAACAATGATTTTAAAACAGAGAAAACCTGCAAATGATCTTATTAGAAAAGCTGGAAACAGCGTGATGTAATGTATTCATATATTCAGAAAAGCAATGGATTACAGAGATATTCTGTGATCTAAAGCAGAAATGATTAGTCGATTAATCAAACAGTCAATCAACAGTACTAATCATTTAGGTTTTTTATCAAGTAAAAATGCCAAATATTCTCTGGTTCGAGCTTCTCACATGTGAGCCTCTCTGTTGTGTCATATCATTGTAAATTTAATATCTTTGGCTTTTGGACTGTTGATCGAAGAAGAAATTCAAAGACGTCGCCTCGTAGTCTAGAACATTGTAAAGGGCCTTGTTAACTATTCTCTATTACTTTATAGCGTAAATGGTCCAAAATAAGCCAGAATTAGATATGAATGGTGCCTTCTGTAAATTATTTAAAGGGTTGTCAGTGGTTCTTTATATTAAAAAAAAATGCCTCTGGGCATCATTCAGAAATGTGTATTTACATGAATGTGGCTCTTTGTTTATGAAATAACATTGTATTCACAGAAGCCGACAACACAGCTTTTGTGAGTGATTTGTGGCACTGCTGCTCGTACATCCCATAAATGAAAGAAGGGCTTTCTAGCCCTGCAGGGTCCTGGAGAGAGAAGCTCATCTCAGGGTCAGTGAGCCCACTGGGGGTCTTGTGCTCTGATGGGTACAAACAGAACCAGAGGGCAGGCGAGGCCCATGCTGAGGTCAGATCAGAGCATATCAGACGACACAGATGATATCAGCGCCGGTTAGCACGGAAAGGGTAGTCCAATTATGAGTGTGTGCGTGTGTGTGTGAGTGTGTATATGTTGATAGACTAGGTCAGTGAACATGTCAACATCAATAGTAGGGGGTTGTACATAGTTCACTGGTTTGCCCCGAGGGGTGTACGGGGCTGCCTGAAGAGGATCTGGTTTTTGACTTTTACAAACAGGTTTTTAATCACTGTGATCTATGAGGGGTTTATTTTAACAAACTCTCTCTGTGCAGTTTGGTTGAGAACATATAAAAACGTATCCTGAAAGATGATATAGGTTGACAAAGCGTGAGATAGTCTGCACAGTGTCAAATCCCATCTCATCTGTGACTGTGGCTCTCTTTGTCTGCTGCTCGACCTGGGCAGGAATGCCGTCTCATTTCCAGATTTCCTGCTGATAAATCCAGGTGAGTGACAGGGATGACACAGCCTTATCCCACGATTACGGGAAGCTCCTGGAATTCTGGCTCCATCAAAGCACCATGAACTTCCCAGGCTGCAGTTTCACTGTTCACTGATCCCTACATATAGCTCCCAGCATATGAAATTCCCAATCTCCCCAACCACAGCACACTTATGAGACACATAGGAGAGGTCAGCACCACACTGGAGCGATATCATAGCGTTTTGCCCAGCTTACGGACAGAAACCACTGGATTTGACTGGGTTTGGACAGCAAATCACTGGAAAATTACTATTACAAGCTTGATGCATTCCAAACATTTGGTTAACAATAATAAACTGTGGATTAAGTTGTATAGCAACAGTACTGGAACACGCTCCCTTATTCAGACCTCGTCATTAAGTTGTTAAAAATTGGTCTGATGCACTGTAAAAAAATATAAAAAACTCACACTGGCTAATATGCAAGAGCAACAACAACAGATGTTGTGACCATGCCACACATTCATAACAGCCAAGTGTATTTTGGGGCTCTGTCGTGACTACAGGGAACATATTGTTCTAGCACTTGTGACAAATGTGAAAGAACGCAGTGTTCTCCAGAAGCCTTCCAGAGCACCAAGTGCTTCCCCCCCCCATACATCTTTTCCCTCAAAATAAATAATGTTTTGCGTCTTCTATCGTCATGATGGTTCATTTATTAATCAATTAAGACTAAGCTGGTCAGATATCAGTCCAACAGAAAAAAAACAACTTCAGTGTCACCACAAAATCCATCTTCAGTTTCCCGTCTTTCCATCAAACTTAACTCATTACATTTTGGGGGTTTTTTTGCCTGATCTGAGCCTCCCAGGCAGAGATATTCAATCAAAGCAAAAGCTTCTGAAGATGAAAACAAAGCTTCTTTACTTCTTGCATGAGGTAGTTGGGCTATAAGATGTTAGTATGAATAATTTTCAGAGTTATTGGTTTGTTTATGATCAATGTGTCCAAATAACCCCATCAAGCATGCGTCATGGAAAGGAATACAATTATTAATTTGTGCTAAATAAGCTGCTCTCAGCTTGAATGTAAAAATGACACAGGCAGTCGGACCAAAAACATAAAAACTTAAAGTTCAGTGCTTTTTAAACACATGTATTCTTCTATTCTAAGAGGAGACTACCGGTGAATCACCATGAAACTTCCTCAGGTGATTACGAACAAAAGTATATTTGTATATCAAGTTTTCTGAAAAGTTATGTTTAAAAATGCAAACGAGGCATTATCTAATGCTAACTTTTGTTGAATTTAGGAGAAATCTAAAGACGCAAATAGACAACGTGTAGTAAAATAAACACCAAAAGGTGTATTTTGGATGTTTGCTTTCCTTTGATCCTAAAGAGGATTCAAAACCCAAATATCTCAAAGTTAATCAGAGCGAGAAAAACATTGTTTTGGCCTGCGGTGTCTCGGCTTGAGACAAAACACTAAATGAAACTTGTACGGACATTCGCCACAACCTTAATAACAACAGTGATTTCGTTGACATCTCTGCACCGTTTTACATATTGTGCTGTCATGCTCTTATTCTCCCGGAACAAAATGTTCCCAAGTGGATTCCTTCAATTATATATTCTAATCCAGCCTGCTTGTGCTCTCATTAGTAACCGTGGAAACAGATGTAATCTGGCGCTTGTTATTGTCTGACGGTCTCGTGTGTCCGTGGCTTCCACAAGAGATCCTGTGTGTGTGTGTGTGTGTGTGTGTGTGTGTGTGTGTGTGTGTGTGTGTGTGTGTACGTGTGTGTTTGTATCCACTTTGCATCTGTCCATATGTTATAAGCTGGGGGCTCTAGCCACACACATCCACGAGGAAGGAAGTGCTAAATGCTCCACTTCCTGTGTGTCTGGGTCCGTCTCCTCTACAGCTGTGGCCAGACACTGAGCAGGCCGGCACACGGCGCTGAGGTACGTGGCTCTCCTGAAAGGCCCCGAAATAATGCTTTATTCTCTCCTGTGCTTAACCCTACACCTCTCTCTCCTCCCTCTCTCCTCCCTCTCTCCTCCCTCTCTGCCTCTAACACAAACACATTTCTCCCCTCCACTACCTCTCTATTAGTCTCTCCTCTTTGAGGCACTCCTACCACCTATAGAAGAGGGCCCATACCACTGCACACAGGTTGAGTGCCCCTCTGACCTCCAGGACTAATGAAAAAAACCTTCAAATTCTCCCCCCACCCCCCATCCGCACTGCACCCCATTACTTATAGAAAAGGCCTCTCCTCCTGCCCCCTCGTCTTCCTCCTCCTCCTCTTCTTCGTCTTTAATACCCTCCCTCCTTCAGTAGCCCTCCTGCTGCGATGCGGTTGGCTCCTTTGATCTGGCCCAGCGCTCTAATTAGAAGGAAGTGAAGTGTAGGCCAGTGAGGTCACCATTACCCATGACCCCTCTCATCGACCACTCCAAATGTCGTTAGGGAGCGAGACGTTCTCACGCCGTTGACCCGCTGGCCGCGATGGCGTGGGGATCTGGATCGCGTTAGGGACCCCCGTAAAAATCAGGCACAATTTACATCTAATTTGAGCCACTGCAGAGGTCAGTGCGCGGCGTCTCGTTAGTGTCCAACTGGGGGAGGACTGGGGGGAACTATATTACTGCCGGACCGGACTGGCAAAACCCTCGTTAAGGCCGCACAGCTGGTTTAAGGTTAGGAGTTCATCATAAACAGAACTACTGGTCCTGAGGTTGACAGTTTGTCATAAACGTAAGAGAATTGCGAATGAAAGACTTGGAGTGCGACATAGCTGAAGGATTTTGCATACAAGCAATAACTTGGATTTAAAGTTTGAGATTTGACATAAAAGCAATGACTGGGCTTAGTTAGCGGATAAGAGCGATGAAACGTGTATGTAAAATGCATGACTACTGCTTTTGATCATGGCTGTAAAGTAGCGGCGGCTTACTGTGTGTGTGTTGAGGGATAATGTGTCATTACTTGAGGGATGTGAGTCACCAGAACAGGCCGGCGCACACATAAACTAACAGACTCGAAGAAAAAAAACCCTAATCAAACTTTGACTCTGCTTGTTAAGGGTATTTCCTCTTGCTCACTCAAACTCCCAGAGCGATTAAATCTCCCAAAGCCCGTCGAAATCCCTGTTGTAGCATGGTTTGAATAAAGGGATCCTGGCAAGCAGGGCAACCTCATTGGCTGCACGTGCACATAAGGGCGCACACACTTCATTAGCCTCATCTACTGTATGCATACCTGGCCAAAAAAGCAAGTGTGTGTGCATGATCACTCTTAGCTTTCCTGCAAGAGGGGTTGGGGGGGGGGAGTTTTTTTTTTTTTTTAAAGGTAACACATCAAAGCTAGAGGGATATTTTACTTTGGATAGGGTAAGAACACATCAAACGACACAATCCCCGCTCCTTGCTGCCCCCCTCCCTGTCCCTCACTCTGTATTGTGTTATACGAAAATCTAGGGGGTTGGGCGAAAAATCCATCTATCTGGCGAGAAAATGTTTGCTCACTGACAGTTCAAAGACATTGTCAGGGTGGGAGAGCAATGATTTAATATGCAATGAAAACATACACCGTGGGTACATTTGCCATTGCGCTCATTATATACTTGATCCTCAATTGGGGCAATATCACCAAATTACGGGGTTGTGTTTTTTCTGCATGCTGCGCCTGCCCAAGGTGGTGAGCAACGTTCAGGTATATGCAGGTGTGTTCATCTGTTAAAAAGGATGATTTATAGTTTCCCTGTGAGGCACTTCATGCAATTATCATGTCAAAGATGTTCTTGTATGAACTACAGGGATGGGAGAAAGTGTGTATATGTAGGTGTACAGCATGCAGACGCTGCTCAGTGTTCATCCAGAGAGTTGATTTAGGTGGATTATGTTAATCCATACCTGCTCTGTGTCTGTCTCCAAAGGCTCTCTGAGCCGACTTAGGCGTAGAGCAAGACCACCCTCAGCGGAGAGTGGAAGTCCCCCGAAACCATGAATCCACCGGAGACCAAGAGATCCACGAGAGGAGACGAGACTCAATACATTTAGAAACATCAAGATGTTTTTAGCGCTGGACTTTTCTCTGGTTTGTCTTCATGCTTAAAATGAATAGTTTGACATTTTGGTAAATGTGTTCATTCCCTCTTTCCGTTAGAGATCTGGATGAGAAGACTAATAGCATTGCCAAATCTTTCCATTGAATACAAGTCTATACTGGAATAAACCAGTTAGCTTAGCTTAGTGCGGAGACCAGAAACAAGGGGAAAACCAGCAAGCCTGGCTCTGTTTAATCTTTATCAAAACTGAGGTGCAAAAAAGCAATTCACCTTTTAAGGGGGGGGGGGGATCACTACATTCCTGGAGTCTCTTACATTTTTTCACAGATTAAACAGCTGAGACTTTATGTGTTAATTAGCAAGCTTTGGATGGATTTTATTACCTTAGGACAGAGCTAAGCTAACTGTTTCCCCTTGTTTTCAGTGTTTATGCTAAGCTAAGGTAATGGTTTGCTGGTAGTATCCTTATCTTTACTGGACAGATATGAGCGTGTATTAATCTCCTCATCTAACTCTCGGCTGGAAAACGAACAAGCTTATTTCCCAAAATGTCAAACTATTCCTTCAAACAAGCCATGCACACATACTCCGTTTAAATGGAGAACAAAATCCGAATCAGTAATTTGGCAATCGTTTTGGGAAACAGCTGGGTAAGTCTGTCTCACAGCTTTTGTACAGGAGCAGGCTGAATGTTGACGTCTCAAATGCCAGAGTTCAACAATATCTGAGCGAGGAAAACCGATATGTCACGCTCTCCCTTCCTAAAGACTACTGTTGGGACGCTGCATCCTCCCCAGGATAGGATTTACTGCCCATCCTTTAGAGGCACTCACGCAGTCCGATACACAGCCCAAAGGGAATCTCCGTTTAGACTGCACCTCAGTCTCTTCACTACAACCGTGCAGAATGGAAATAACCAGAGGTTCGGGAAATGTAATAGGCCGAGGTACCCTGATGGAAATGAAGTTTTGGACTGGGAGGCAAAGCTTTTGACAGACAGGACCTCTCTTCTTCCTGTGATGGCTGCTGAGTTGCTCTTGAGCAATGGAAGAAGACATGGAAGACATGTTTGGATGTGTTGCGTGAGACTTATGCGGGTGAATCCCCTTCACCAAATCCCCTGCCTTAACAGTTTTTCCTTGAACAGGTCCTGCCTCTGTTGCTCCGACTTTCTGCATGAACAGAATTATTATCCCCGCCAGTGCAGATAAAAGAGCACCGTCCTCTGTAGCTAATGCCCAAGTTGCTGTTTGATCCTGATAGAAACAGCCGGGCTAGATAAGAAACACACTCACCCTCTCTAGCAGCGGCAGGAAGTTATTCATTCATTCTCATAATCAGACCGATGCCACCGCTCCCTGCTTCTCCCTTTCTGTGGTATGTGGAGAAAAGCAAAGGGGACATAAGGAAGTTACATATAAAGAGTTACTTTATGGTGCATTTAAATGATTGGCTGCAAAAACGTTTGTATTTTTATTTTCCTAAACGTAACTCATTTTTATGTATTTTAAGAATGATGCAGCATTGCACTTAGTCACTTTTTTAATTTCCTTTATTTTGTTTATATTTTTGAACATTTATCAATCCATGCTCTATATTGTCTTTTTGTAATACATTTGAGAAGAAGTCAGGTTTATAAGCTATACGACTGCTCATGTCACACCTGTTTAACAGCTGTTATCTATAAAATTATAAAATAGAAAAGTAAAGAAGAAAATAAAGTGTCATTTTCAGCATGTATTACATTTTCAGCAGAGCGGAAAATGCATAATTTATCTTCACATTAAAATGTTGTTCGCAGGTCTTTGGGAAGATGCGACTGTTTAAAGGATTACAAGCCAGATCATCGTTGTTGAACCCTTCTCTTTGCCTCACAGGAGAGCCCTGGGCCCAGCGGGCTCTAAACTTCGACCCCTACCTGTCGCCTCAGGGCCCGAGCATCCTATCAGATCCCCCCCCCCCCCGAGGTGGGTTGTTGCTCAGGACACCAGTCACCTGACAGAGGTGAAGCCAATCACTTCTGCGACGACGCCACACATCGCGCTCACTCTCACACATCCTCTCACATCTGATCTCTGCGTATACACACCTGAACACCCGATACTGTTGAGTCGGGTCCTTTGCTTGCTTTTCATCTCTTCACCTGCTCCGCTTTCTTTTTTCATCCCCTCTCTTTCTTGCTCTTATTCTTTTTTTATTTTTAATGAACGGCCTTAAGGGGCTGGGGAAAAGAAGAAGAAAAAATAAATCACAGTGAGACTTCTGACAGCTCCTTTTGTGTTCTTACACTTTTATGGGACACAGACACACAAGAAGAGGGAGCCGAGTTTGAGCAGACACTTGGAAAGACAGGTCTAAACTCTCTCTCACTCACACACTGCAATGATCAAACAAACGTCTACTGGTTTCCTTTTTTTTAATAGATACACACCCATTCAAACATCCGTTCTTAAGCACACAAGTACAGAGAGAGAAAGAGGGGTAAAGTCACTCTGGCTGCAAGTATCTTGTGCTTCTAAATTTAAACCCGGGCTGTAAGTGGGTCTTAGCATTTTATGTCTATCGCAGCTTTGTGTCGAACACAAAGTACGCAACAAACACACACATCAACACACAGACTCTCCCACACACAAACACACAAGAACATGGTCCATTTGTGTGTTAATGATTAGGAGAAGGAGCCATTTGCTGGCGATGGGAATGTGGGCAGTGGTTTCCTAAGTGGTGCTATCTGGGTCACAGGGCCAAGGCTGCTGGGTCTTTATCTGTGAGTGTGACACTCTCCCCTGCTTCACGTGGAAAAGACGCCAACGCGGCAAACTGCATTTGACCTTTAACTATTGTGGCATGTTTTGACTGCGACTTTTAAGTCTCCGGCAATGCTTTAATTCTAAATTACAGCACTCCCCCGACAAGTCAAAACAACATCTTTATGTAAAAAAAAAAGAAAAAGAAGAATGGTGGAAACAAAGCGTATGTCTCTTATTTCGGGAAAAGTCCCTTTTTTTATGTAATTCTTTGTTTTTTTCTCCAACATCTAATAATCTTTGATAATCCCCAAAAAAGGAAATAAAATAAAAAATAAATATAAGGAATGAGAAAAACTTCACAATACCCTGCCTTCAGGGAAAAGAAAACTCAGGGCCTGTGTCCACATACGCATTTATTTGAGCGCCAGCGCCTTCATTTTTTTTCAATGAGGAGAAAGTGTATGCGGCCGCATGCTGAAAGTCTCATAACTTTTCACTTCGGCTGTGTCTGTCTATCCTGAACTTAATATTTTGGACACACACTATCATGACACAGACCGAAACGCCCATTAGTGGGAGCAGATCAGCCGAGTGGACTCTGAATATTGCTGGTGAGTGCTGTGCTTTTATTATCGTACGCCTTGTGATGCCTTGCTCTAACGTTACGGCAAGTGTGAAACAGACATCCTCTAGCTATAGCCCAAATAGATAATACAAAGCAAAGGAGCGATGCTCTACCATACAATAGTGGTTAAGGTGGTGATATGTTGGCAAGATATCATAGAAACATTGAAAAAAGGTGCTCTGAACGCTGTTTTGTTGAAATGCTGGGTGAAGCGCAACCACGCGCCCTGCAGCCGCTGTTCTTCCAGAAAAAGGTGCTAAGTGGACACAGGTGCTAACATAACCCTCCGTCTTTTCTGACTCACTTCCCCACCTAATCATTTTTGTAAAGTCCCCTAATCCACAAAAGCCACAAAACTACCTAGTTAGGTTTTCGTAAAAAACATGGTTTGTGTTCAAATGACTACGAAATCGAAACAAAACAAAGTACTTGGTTAGTTTTAGGCAACAAAACTACTCCTTGGTTATGTCGACATGAGAAAAGTAGTTGGTTCACACTTCACACTTTGTGATATGTCAATCTTAAACATAGTCCACGACATAATGTGTGTATGTGTATTTCTAATTCACAACGCAGTCTCGTTGTATGGGAACCTAATTTTTAGGAGATGCTGGTCAGGGAGATATTATGACTGTAATCTGCTGACCAAACCACCTAAATGTTGAACCTGAAGGAACAAAATACCTTAAGCATGTGTTCACCATTCGGAAAATTCTATATATTTGAGGCTTACATTTACCTTCCTTACACGCATAGTCAAATAAAATTACGTCTCCAATAAATACCGGGCCATTGTACTTCCTCGGATACTGTTGGAGGTTTTTGTGCATCATCTTCAAGCGCTGTGATTTCTGAGTAGACGAGGGGCCTGTGAGGCGCTGCCAGCGATAAAAGTATGTGTCTGCCCGCAAGCGTGGCTCTGCATATTCACATGCATGTGGGTGTGAGTGACGGCCGTGTCGGGGCCGACTGACAGGGACCCGTGTGAGTGGTGAATCATAGTGACAGTGCATTGGGGAGAAGGAGCGGGATGGCTCCTGTGGACGAGTGGCCTCTGACCTTCGGTGTCAGAACTGAGGCATCCCTAAACAATAGCATGAAGAGACCAAGAGACCGGGAAGTGGATTAAAAAAAATAGGACTTAGGGTCTTCTCTGGCTTGCCTGATCCAGCTGTGGAGCCATATCACTGTGTCCATCTCTGACACTAATGCTGTCCTAATGAGCCCGCTGATAATGCTGGCTTAACCACGGGGATGTGCTTGGGGGGAGCAAAGTGTCAGGGGTTAATGGGGCGGAGGGAAGAAGGATTTGGGAAACATCGGAGTGACAGAGTGCAAGTATCAGCGGAACACAACCACAGGTGTGTACAGCAGGATGGCTGTTTGTGTGTGTTTGATTGCATTTATCGGAATCCTTATAATAAAAAAGAAAATCTCCTTTTTTACTGTTATAAGTAGCAACATTTAGAAATGAAACCTGAAAATAAGATGAGCAGTATTAGATATGAAATAAATTAAATAAGTGACAAAAACATGTGTAGCCTCCTCAAGGTGTGAATTTCATTATGAGTTTATTTGGTGATTTAATTACATACCCCACAACTATTGTGTTTACTTCATGATATAGAGCAACAACGTGAAGGTCTGTGTGTACAGTAGCAGACTACTGTGGTAAATAGTCACAATAATCCTGTTATATTCATTCATTCAGTATGATGAGGACAGAAACTGGGGCCAGCAGAAATGTTAAATGTGTTCAATAAACAGCTTCTCTGTTCTGGCGACTACAAGTCTGAAAATGAACAAAATCTGGAGGTGTGGAGTTAGAAAGACGTCAGCTTAGCTCCTCATCTCTGCTGGAGGCTAGCGGCTCGAGGCTACATTAGCCGCTAATAGCATAACACTCCAGAATCTCTGACTGAACTGCCAGTGGTTGGGTTGCATCGTGGGTAATGTAGCCGCCAGGTTTTGACAAGGACGAAGTCTGCATGAAGATGATATTATATAACTATTAGACGATCAGCAAGTTCAAAGATTGTTTAAAATTTCAATAAGAGATTCGTTACCACGGTGCTTGGAGCTGACTACTGACTCTATATGTGTGCTTATACATCTGTCCTCATCTGCACTGAACTTATTAACGTCCATAAACATAACTCCACATACCAAGGTTTGACTAAAGCAACCCGCCCTGTAAACTTTAACATTGCAGAATGAGATGTATTGACATTGTGTTAAAGGGCCTTTTTTCACCTGTCTATCTTGGCCTCTGTGTGCCTAAAGCAAACTCATTGCTCAGCCTGGTATCTGCTCTGTTCACACAGTGCCTCTTTAAGCAGGGAGAGGCTCGCGAAGACAGACTCAAGGCTGGAGTATTGACTCACCGGCCGGCACCTTATCACGGTGAGAACCTACACACATGACGAATGAGTCTATGGCGCGGCAGATAAGACGGCAGGTAAGCGGAAGGGTCACTGGTACAGAGGGTAGACCGCCTCGCTATAGCTGCAATATATATAAGGTAAGCATACATAACTGCTTTGTCTCACTTAGGTTTAGACAGAGGTCAGACACGAGAAACTGACAGGGAAGGACGCACAGAGGAAGCTTGAACTGGCTAATCTGCCTTTTAAGAGTCTGTTAACCACATACAAGCTGTCAGAAACGCGTCAGGGCACGATGTACGCCAACATGTGTGTGAGAGGAGAAAGACATACAAACACACAAGTATGTGTATGCACAGACACGCACATCGAGTTCAAGGGGCCACCGGGTCCAGGGCAGTAGGTGTTAGATTACAGGAGCGGGGCCATCCAAAGAGCCGCCTGCTCCTATCTTTATTTAACCGCTGATTAGACCGACTCTTTGAAGGACCCTTTAATTGCTGCGGGGCTGGGGCTCTTAAAAGCAGGAGGCTTATTTTCACCTCTTTTATTGATTTTTCCTCTCATGACACCAATAAAAAAACGCCCACACTTCTGTTTCTCGCTCATTTGCCTTTTTTCCCTCCTTCCTGTCTCTCTCTCTCCCTCTGCTGCTTGTTTTCTTGACCTTCCTCTCTCCACATTTCGTCACTTGAGGTTTGTGATTCAGGTTTTGCCCTTCAGTGCTGATTTGGTGCCTCAAGCCCAAAAAAAAAAACTCAAAAAAATCAGCGATACAGTGACGCAAGGCAAAATCTCTGAGGCATCGTGTCAATTTCTATACATCACATTTTATGTCTGAGATGAGACATGTTCAAACAGAACTGAGAAGAAAGGGAGAGTAATTATATATTGAGAGACAGACTGAGCTCTGTATTGACAGTGGAGAGTCTCAGTGCTGAGCAGGTATTCAGATGTTTGATTTCATCAATGTCATCCGATCAGATTTTTCCCCCACACAGCCTTCATTGCCAACGTCCTCGGTTTCTTTGCAGCTAAATGGAATTTCCTGCCCTCTCTTTCATTATTCACAGATTTCTATCAGATGAAGTCATTCATTTTTAAAGCCATTTGAACCACATTTGGTCCATTACACCGCGTTTTACGGAGCATCATCTCATAAAAAGAGAAAAACATGAAGTTGCTGACAAAATAACAACCACATCAAAGTGTGGCTGATTCACATGCTGCCTTATTAAACACAACACGATCAGCTACGACTGCAGCTAACGATTTGTTTCAATATTGATTAATATGTCTAAAAATTATAAAATAGTGAAACTATCCATCACAGTTTCCTTCGGACTTTTTGCCCCATCAAAAATCCAAAGTCAGAACCAGTGAATGCTTGGCACTTCTGCTCAATAAATGACTGAAATATTGTTTTGATTAATTGACCAATAGATTCTGTACCGGCATCCCCAAACTGACATAGACACTTTCTCCATTGGAAACAAAATACAAACAAAGATTCTGTTATTAGTAGATATACTAAATACCACTAGATATAAAGAAATCCAGAACATTACTTTTAAAGATAGATGTCCAAATTAAAGGCATAGTAATGTTGTTACAAATAGTTAATAAACACTTTAATTCTTTGACATTTTTTCAGCTAATGAAGTTTAAAAAATATAAGAAAAAAAAAGGCAGGGAACCCTCACGATTTAAGAAGCTCTGTGGCCTTTTTGCTTGATAAACGACTTGATGGCAAAACATTTTAAATAATCAATTAGTCGTTTCAGCACTAATAAATTCCTTCACCACCTGAGAATGTCAAAACACTGAAGACCGACACAGACTGACACCCCACTTGTCATTGCCGTGGTCTGTCGCTGGTCTGTCGTGGTCTGAAATTCTGCTAATGAAGGAGACCGTTTATGGCTGTCTGGAGAGCAGAGGGTCGCTGGACGAGGCCTTGACCCTTGACCTCACATCCTACTGGTCATAACCCCTGCTGATTCATATGGCTTCTTCTGCCCGGCTGCCAGATCGTTTGCCCATGACCTTTGTCACGGCTCAATTCCACGGACCTCCCCTCTTGTCCCTCCTCTCATCAAAAGAACTACACTTTTGATTCTCATTGATTGCATTAACACCAATACCAGGAAAGCTTTGTGTTTAACGCATCATTAACTGACGGATACAGGATGCATCCACAGGTCTCTGTTGAGCTTTAGTTCCCTCTGCTGTCTTTTCTTTCTTATGGTCCTCTGAGAACCAGGAAAGTCAGCATGTCTGAAGGAGTCGAGATGAAAATCTCTGTGTGTGTGTAAAGAAAGGAGGGGTTGGTTTCGTCCTTTATGCTCCCAAAACCCAACCCCCTAAAATCAAGCACACATACATTATGTCTCTGTTCTTTGAACTTTATAATCCTTAAAAGCTCTGATTGATGACCAACGTCTCGAATGCGGTCAGATCACACCCCTGTGTGAGAGCTGTAACCTTGGAGGGCTCTGTAGCGACGGCTGGTTCTGATCCCATTACAGACTCATTGATCCTTGTGTGGCTCTTGTTCTGCAGCGTCAGCCCTGTTATTGTATTGATTGTAGGTAGAATCAACAGAAGCGCTGACCAGCCATCATTGACTGTCTAGGAGAATAAATACTGGGTTGCAGTGATGCCATCAGGTGGAGAAAAACTCAATACATGGGGACAATTTCACACCAGTAATTGTATGCGAACACCAATAATATAATTAAGACATTGAAAGGGAGTCAACAGTGTTACAGAAGTAACTCGGCAACCCACGCCGAGTATAATCTGTGTCTGGAAAGTATTCATTAAATATTTAACATTGCATAACACAATTAAGGAAAAATCATCTCACATCAGAGCGCAGAAAACAACAGCGTCCCCTAAAAACATTGCATCGTGTGTATACTACTTTAATTCCAGAATCCAAATGCTCAACCGTGCGTGCAACGGTCAGACACTTTTTCTAAGTACACATCAACCTTTAGATCACCCCTGAACTCATAAAACCCTCGCAATTCTTCTCCTGCTCATTCTCTCCTGCGCTCAAGGCAGCTGGCGAGACAACTAAGCTGGAGACTTGCACCCTGAGACAGATTAGAGGCGTGTAATTAGGGATTTCTAATCAACTAATTTACAGCGCAATGCCTTGCACCAGGCAAGAACCTCTGACCTGACCTGGAAAGACAAACACACATTCTCTCTGGCCTTGAGCGGGGCTAACTGTGGCGATGAGGGAGGGCGGGGCGGTCAAAGATGGGACGGAATTAAAGGGCAAAGAAGGAAATCAAGCATATTGGGGGAGCAGTAATGTTAGAGAAGAGGGTCGGGGGTCAAGGAGAAGAATCAGGCTGACGTAAGGACTTGGGGGGGCCGAAGCAATGGCAAGCAAAACCTGGTGTGTTGAGCACTAAGGCGGGAAGAAGTAAGATGCTTACGAATTAAGAATAAACAAAGCAGAGGTAATTATGGAGAGGTGTTGGTGAACGATAGGGGAGGAGGGGATTGGGTAGCAAGGCTTGGTTTGGTAATGCTGCCAATGACCTGGTTTTAGAAGGTTGACTAATGATGTTCCGCCAGCTGACTGATTCAGCCAGCACACACCCTCAACCCCCCCCCCCCCCCCCCCCTCCCAACCCCCATCAGCTGACGGACGCGACCCCGCCTCCATTAACTCAGCTGACGGACGCTAACCCATCACCCACCTCAAGCCCCTGACAGCTGACTGTCTAGCACCCTTCAACCCCCACCCCAACTGCTCACCTCAAAAATAACATTTACCGGACGATCATCCAGGTTATCAGCCACTCAACCTTGACTTGAACACAACGACCCTAACGTGTCCCAGGGTGAGCCTAAACACTCATTACTCAACCCCTGTTTTTTATCCCGAGCTCAGCCAGGTTCAAATCCGAATGGTCACTTAGCGGGTCAGGTTCAGCATGCAATGTGGACATTCTCGCAGTGAAGACAGGATTAGAGAGGTAGAATCTGGGTTAAAGACACAACGCAGTCCATCTGTTGTTTTGCTTTTTCCCCACCAATGACCACAAGCAACGTTACCCTCCCCCTGCCTTAAATCATTCTTCGTTTCAGCGGGATAAACAGGCAGGGTAAATACTGCAGCCCGAGACAAGAATAAGAGGCATGTGATCTGATTATAGCAGCAGGAGAGACAAACACACGGAGAAGAAGAAAAAAAATGTGACGTGACAAACTTTGAGAAATGAAAATGTATCAAAGGCATTAAGGAAAAGTCGTAAGATTCATCATCTTTTATCTCCATCTACCAAACAGAATAATAGAGTTCATGGCTAATATGTCTTTGACTCTTTTTCCTTCTCTCCCCCTTTGTCTTTGTCTGTCTTCTGTGTATCTAAGGCTGTTCCAGTTTCCCAGGCTCCTAAAGCTGATAACCCAGTTTAGTGATGTCAACACGGACACACACTCCGTACCCAGCGACATGCATGCAAACACACATATGCCCACACTTCAGGCCCAGTTCTATCTAACTACAAATACAGAGACACCTCTGGTGACAAGAAAGTCACGCTTCGTAGAGGTGAGAGTCATTTCAACATTCAGTGAGCACTTCAGTAGCAAGAAATTCTCGAAGAATCCTCATTCCCCACCGACATTTACAGTAAAAGCTCAATCATTTAATTACAATCGGATTACAGATAACACTCTCATAACACTAGGACAGTCTAATCTTTTTAATCACATTAACTAATCATCGATGCAAGCATTACCTGATTGACACATTCAGGTGTCTGTTCAACCATCACTTATCCTGGCATGTAAACACATCATCTCATTTCACTGGGTGCTGTGACCGTATGCATGCTCTGCAAAGGTCACAAAGCAAAGCAGTGTTTCTAAGTAAGAAAAAAAGAACCGCAAGTGGTGGTGGGAAATTTGATTTACTGTCTTTCAACAAAAATGTTTTTTCTTCCATTTGGCCAAAGAAGCCAAAGTTAATCACATGGTGTCTAAACACAAGCAAAGAGTTCATATAAATACAAATGAAAACAGCTAAATTATGGTTAAAATCAGTAAATATATATTTAGAAGAAATGTGAGAACACATTTGATGCGTGTCAGTTTCCCATACAGACACCAACGATGTTTTGAAGTTTGATATCCATCCAGTTCTCTTAATCTGATTAATTATAGTAATCAGGGGATAAACATAAACACAGTGTAGGATGCTAATTGTCTATTTGGCTGTAGAGGAAGTTTGGACTACTCTCATTTGATTAGCCAATTGTTTTATTGCTAAAGTTACACAAGTTGCAGACAAATTAAGGAAAACAAAAACCATAGACGTTGCACACTGCGGAGTGATTGCTTCACTTGGAAACATAAATCTACTTTGACTGTAGGGATTGCAGTTAATATACTGTGTCAAAGCACTATTTTCACAATATTAACGTGTGGATAAAACAGACTATTCATTTGGGTGAAAGGTACAAATTCCTATGAAATCTACATTTCACTTTTTAACTCAAGATAATGATGTCCCAACTATATCCTTTGCCTGGCAAGATATATATATAAATTGCTTGCATCTGTGTTGGGAGCATAAAAATGAATGTGTGTGCGAGTATGGTCTCGCACAATAGAGCCATGTGGCCCTTCGGTAAAAAATTGGCCCTCCCGTGTGTCTGTTTGGGGACCCTGGACCCAACACAGAGGCAATCTTATACCACTGGCAGAAAAATACTGAGGGAATGAGGGAGCGAGAGAAAAGAAGAAAGGATAAATCAAGTCCGAAGAAAGACAAAGGCAACTGGCCAAGGGGGCCCAAAGTGTCATCTTGCCTCCACTTGGGGTGAAAAAAAGGGAGAAAAAGAAAAAAAAAGGAAGTATAGAGTTTACCAGAGGAAAGTTCTCTTTCTTTTCCTGGACAGCTGAGTGTCTTATTATGGGATTAGATTTAACCAGTGCCCCTCTAGGAATGTGGAACAGAGGGATGGTGGTAATGGGTGGAAGAGTTTGGGGGATGATGTGGTACGGGCTGAGGCGTAGGGGTGGGACTGGGTGTGGGGTTGGGTGCCGTTAGGTGGTGGTAGGCCGGGTCAGGGAGGCAGTATGCGGGAGGGCTTGGCAGCCTGCCCAGGGTGGGGTGGGGTGTGTGTGGGGGGGGGAAGCCACAGCGCAGGGGCCCACGTGGACCCTTGCCAACAGAGCAATTACTCCTCATTCTGAACAGCTGGCACATAATGGGTATTCAGGCACTTGTAGTCCTTCGATACGACATGGAGATCCAGGTCGTCCCCCTCGCGTGCCTCCGTACAACATGGCAACCAGAGATCACCCCACCAAGGTGCTGCTGAGGATGCCGTCATACCGATACACACACACACACACACACACACATCGATTTGTTGTAAAGGAAAACACCAGGTAAAAATCAAATGAATGACGAAACGTAGCGGCACTTTGGAAGTGTGAAAGCAAACTTAAAAAGGCACACCAGTAGGTGCAAACACAGTGCGAGTGCAGACGCACGCACGTTGAATGCATCAAAGTGCAAGGGTAGGCCTCGTCTGTGTTTGATCCACAGTAATATGCTAGCAGGCTGGGACCCGCAAGTTGAGTGTGGGGGAATTCTGTGTTTATAAGTTCAGTCTGTTTGAAACTCAGTCCAAGTTTATAATCCACCCACTGTGTGGCGGCTTTGTGCTTTCCCTCAAAGCGCTCACACAATGTAAACACAGCCTTTTTTTTTTTTCTTTCTTTTTTTTTAAATCATAGGACTAAAACAAAGGGAGCACAGGAAATGGACTCGGTCTTGAAGAGGAAAACAAACAGACGGCCTGTCAGTCAAGCTCATATGGTGCTGTGATGTCACGGAGGACGACATGTGGGACCGCGGAGTTCGCTCCCGCGTGCGCTCGAGCTACCGGTATAGCTGGGAGCACATGGTGTGGTCTGACCGTGCGCGACATCCGTTAGCAACGCAGCTGACTTCCTGGGTGTGAACTCCTCTCGTCGTCAGGTGTTGACGATGATGATGATGATCGATGCCTTGTGTGCTGGTGATGGAGCGGTGAATCAGCCTGGCTCCCGGGCAGCCTCGCCGCAACGACTCCATGAGTCTTTTGTGACTTGCAGAAAAGCCTCATCCTCAGTTCCTCCCGCAGAGGATCACACACAGGACGTGTGGAGACCATCAAAGAGGCTGTGTAGGTTGAGACGATCATATCAATACGATCGCGCACACGCACGTGTACGCACACACTACGCCTATGCGACTGTGTGGGGCGCAAAGCAGATGAGAGCCTTATGCTGAACATTATAAAACACTCTGGCCATCTGAGAGAGTTTAACTGGCGTGTTCCACTTCACTTAAAGAGCAGCAAACAAGGGGATCTCTATGTGCTGCTAAGTCAACACAGGCCTTTCTCCACTGCTCTTTAAATGTGATTAAAGATTTGTTTGTAGTTTATCTGCTCTTCATTTTAGCTGCTCTATAATCTCTCTATCACTAGTCTACTAAACCAATCACAAATGAACATGTGTTAATCGCTGCTTTTTCTTCCACAAATGTTATCCAAGGAAGGGTTTTATTTGCCAAACATATTGGCCAACCGTTGAGGAGCACTTCTGCATCACCTGGAGATTAAGTGCCTGAGAAAGTCCCCAAAGCCAACGACGGTTAGGAGGGAAACGAACTTCGCTTTCACTGCGCAAATATTCTCAGTTGAACCAATGAGTCATGCCTTGCTGTCCTCCTATACATCCTTGAACATTGTCCACGGCCTCAAAAAGCAAATATTGCCTGGATTTAAAATCAGGAACTCAATAGGGAAGTTCTGTTTGCATTTCCACTGCACCAATAACAAGCGACGGCTTTGTTTAACTTGCACTTACTGTTGTGCTTTAGTGCCACATATAACTGGAATCTGTTACAGAAAAAGAAAAAAATCTGATTACTGATATATTGGTAGTCGAATTATGATTTGAAAAAAGAATTAAAATATACACTATGCAGATGAATGATAATCATACATTTTGCAGAGAGGAATCCTGGAGTGAAAAGACGGTTTACAGGAAATGAGCGAACCGCTTCAAAACATAATGGCTCTTGTGTCAGGTTAGTGATTACATTTTTTAACAGGTAATCAGTAATTGTAGCAGATTATATTCCAAAACCTGTTAATAATAATAATAAGCGGGGAGGTTTGGGGAGGCAGGGACCAAGTTCCTGCTGTTGAAATGCAGGAAAAGTTCCTAAAAATGTTCCTGTAACCGTTCCTGTGTGTCAGTGGCTTTTAAGTCGGCTCTGAATCTCTAACAGCAGGAAATTTGACGCTGCTTTCAATGGGTGGAATATTTGCATTTGGCAAAATCCCAGTCGGTGATGTCACAGAAGGTGCCGATAGAAGAACCATACTGAGTGCATTAAATGTCTTTCAAACACATACAATCTGAACATATTAATGAACTGTCATGAATTAGCAGTTCTCGGAGTCTATGATAGTTGTTTACATTAGGAAATCCCCAGCATTTCTCCGAGCATCGCTCCGGTGCAGAGAGCTGGTGGTGCAGTGCTGGAGGTTTGAGTCTAACATGCTTATCAGCGGGGACCATGCCAAGAACATCAGCTTACGGGCTGACTGTAATATGATTAGAAGGCCACAACATAAGGCACCGCCTGCCTGGGAGCACAACCACGACTCCCATGCTCATGGGTAGGATTAAACTAATGCGAGGCCGTCTCTGTGTGTGTTTGTATGATAAAGACGCAGGGTGAAGGAGAGAAAAGGAAAATGCTTGGGCCGGTATGAAAAGGCGCTCATTTTACTGTTTTTCTTGTCTGAACTCTATTGTTTTCCGTTACACCCATCCTCTATTGTCTTCTCACCTCTCTCTCTCTCTCTCCCCCTCTTTCTCTTGCTTTTCAGACTTTTCCTTCCGTATCAGGTGGCCGGGCCTCAGCATCTGCCCTGTTGGCACAAACCCGTGTGTCGCAGCCAGCAAAGGCTCAGCAGCCAGCTGATGTCTAAAAAAGAGCCTCTTTCATCTAAACCTGCTTCATTCAGCAACTCCACTCTTTGGCCTGCACTTTACTCGGAGCCCTCTTTTGTGCGCGCCTTGTGCATGTATTGTCTCTGAGTGTATTTTTTTCCCCAAAGGGTGGTCCTGAGTTAAGACACACACCTGTTGTTAGCAGTAAAGGAGCACAGACGTCCTGTCTGGGTCAGACAAGACGGGTTCAGAGAGAACAGCTGCCAGGATGACAGAAGCCAGCCTTCACAGCAGCAGCAGGAGCAGCGAGACGCACACAAGAAGAAAAAAAAGTTCTACTTTGCACATGCGCGATTCTATCTCAACACGTCGAGATTCCTGATGTTGAGGCCCAACTGTCTGAACGACTGGTTGTCCATACCCAGCAGCAGTACATTAAAGCGCTAGGCGGCCATAGTAATAGCTAGCCACTAGCCAGGCTTACGCAAGAAGCAGCCATTGTAAGAGAGTTACGTTTCCTAGTGGTGATCGATTTCCACAACACTGGAAACCGCTTATAGCGACTACGGGTACAGTGTTCAACCGCTTATATGGATCAAAAAGCTTTGGACAGTACAAAATACAAACGCTGTTTAAATAATTCGCTACGGGTGATAAAGTAGTCCGCTTACAGTGTTCATCTTTCCCATGATACTTTGCCTCGTGGTAACGTCGTCTTCCGGATTGCTACCTCAAGCTCGTGCTGGGTGCAAGAAAAACGTGGCCACCTTGAAGGATATGACAAACTGGCAAACATATCAACAAGATGCAGTCGCGAAACTTGGTGTTCCTCAGACTTTCACTCTGTGTAGTCTACTGGAACGAGGAGATACAGTCATGGCTGCTAGTGATGGGGACAGAAAACCAATGTGCACGGGGAAAGCACCTGTGGTTGAAGCCGCCCTCATCAAGGGGATTGTTAATTCCCAGTCACGTAACTCCGTGAGGGAAAAACAGTCAATAAAACTGTCCGTATTACTGTATATTCATGTAATAAAACAAATGTCAATTAGATGGTTGTCTGCATGAGAAATGAAGAAAAGAAAACGTCTGTGCTATGGCCGGTATCTCAAACGCCTATGAAGAGATTGGGCATCTGCCAAACAAGGTGTATTCAAATGATTAGCTTTTGATGGATATTCCAGATGTGGGATTACTGCCACTACACAAGTAGTAATGTTTAGTCCATAATTACAAAAATAAATAAAAACAAACATACCGAAAACAGACTGATTACTCAGTGTTGGCAGAAGTTTCCACTGTTCAAGTGCCTTTTAATTTTATGATTTATAAGACGATTCCCAGTGAGGAGACAGGAACGATACAAAGATACAACAGAACCCTGTGATTACAAAGGATTAGTCTGAGCCATCAGGACGCCTCAACTGGGGTAATATTTACATAAATCAATAATGACTCAGGATAAAAAAAAAATGACTTATTTCCATTGACATAGATTAGTGGTACTCAAGGACGTCTCCACTCGTTGAGGTCATGGGGACTAGTAGAGATAGGGTCGACCCATGGGTGCACCCCCACCCCGCCGTGCTCCAAAAACAGCTGCTCCTGTTCACACAGCTCCTAGCTCCTCCCTGGCCTTGAGAGTCAGAAATCAGCATCTAAAACAAAGCTCCGGTGCAATTTAAACACTCAGCGTGACACAAACAAAGACTAACCTCGGGAGGCGGATAACTAAAAATCTAACCACCCAGAGACGTCCACCCAGGGGTCAGCGAGGCCAAGCCCGACACTAGCTCTCAGTGTCTGGGGACGTTTATGACGTCTGGGTCCCTGAGTAGGGGTGACTGAAATGACTTACAGCACTAATCTGAGGGGTTATTCAACCCCTTGGAGCTTACAACCATACAGGCTTTGATGGTGTATATTGTTATGGCATCTTACCGCATTCCACGGCTCGGAGACGTGATTGGATTGTGTTGTTCGCTGCACATCTGTGTGTTCACCGGGCAGGATTAATAGCTTGTCGACCGCAGTTTAGTCTAGGTGTTTTCTATTGCCGACCCCAGTGGATTTCCCATCATAAGAATCTCTGTCAATCAGACAGTTCGTAATCTATACTGCGCTTAATTTCATTCAGTCTTCAGCACAGCTTCTAAACTATTCCACGTTATCGGACACATGCGGGCTTGTCTTTAAACTTGTCACACCGAGACTATTTCAGGGCAGACAAACTGGAAGTGTGAGAGACCGCTGTCACCGCTGTCACAGGTGACAGGGTGCTTTCATCACATGTTCAATGTCAACTCCGTCGTGTAATGCCTCAGCTGTCATGATGACGCCGGGTGCTTCCGGCATGCGTGTTGGCCCGACATTTTCACCTTATTGCTGCGCTGCGCTGCTGCTCTCCGCCTGGTGGCACAGAAACATGGGAACTCATTTCCATACCGATCCCCAAGGAATTGTAATTAAATATAACATAATTACTTTGGGGATGTCAACTCTGCCGCTTTGGCCCAAAACAGTGGGAAAGTAGGCTACTGTGTGTGTGTGTGTGTGTGTGTGTGTGCGTATGTATGTGATAAAACCTTCTTTACAATTTTTTTTTTGGATTCTTTTTTTTTAACCAACACAACCTCTGCTCTCACTTCCATTTCCTCTCATCTTTTTGCCTTTCCTCTTGCGTCACTCCTTCTCTGCTTCTCTCTCCGGCCCATAAAGTCATTGACCTTGGGGAGTTCCACTACTTTACCATATCCCTGGTGTTTCATTGCACCCCATTGTGCGTCCACTCTGCGGGTCAAAGGTCACAGCAGTAGGTCACGGCGCAGTGAAAGCGTCCAGACAGCTGACTTTAACGCTTTTTTTTAATGGGGGATTCTTAAATCTTTACGGGGATAATGCCTGAAAATGATACGTATCATTTTGGGATCAAATGGTTTTATTGCCATTACAGCTCCACAAAATTACCCAGCACTTCCAGGGCATAAACATGATATATGAACATGAACATTCAATGGGAGTTTAACAGCAGCAAGTTAGGGAAAAGAAGCGTATTTGAACGAAATACCACTCTTGCTCAAGTACACCTCCAGGCCTGGTAATGAGGACAGACGCTTAAGCCTCCAGATGCCAAGTAGTGCTGTTCAGTGACCTACAGCTGAAGCTCCCAAGTGTGTGTGCGTGTGTGTATGTGTGTGTGTGTAAGTACAGTATGGACATGAAACATGACGGTGAGGAGCAAGAGCATGCATGCTCAGCTCAAAACACTCCCCGGGACAAAAAGATATTCTATTACTAACTGGTGTGATTTCCCGGTTTCTGTGTAGCTGGCAGAGCGGAGGTGCCAACGAGAGGAAGGGGAAGTGCTGGCGCAGTTGGGGCTCTACTAGATTTCCCTGTATTGAAGTAGAAAGCAACAGGGAAGTGATATAATCCTCTTCTGGACTCCAGCCAACATCTTCCATCCTGTGAACGATACCTCCCCGACACCTTTTCCGCACTGTGCAGAGTGCACGTGCGTATTCTGTCGTTGTCGTTCTCTCTCCGCCTGCCAGTACAGGGACCATAGGGTTATATAAGAGAGATGAGGAATCATTAGGGGGATGGAGGGCGACGTTGGAGGGGTTAACCCCAAGGGGCTGGGCTGCATTCCAGCACTTTTTACTCCTACTCTCCCCCCCTCCCCCCCACACACCCCTCCTCCCTCCCACCACACACAAACTCCCTCGGGCCAGCACGCGACAGGTGCTGACTTAAGAGCCCCTCTCCTTCCTCCTTACACATCCACTTATGCCCCCTTTACGCCCATTACAACATGCACTGCCACCACCACTACCCCAGACCAGACCAGTCTTTGGCTCCTTTTGTTAACACACACATGCTTCATACACACATACCTCGGCATGGGGGGGGAGGGGGGGGGGTGTTTTCATAACCCAACCTAAACACACACACACACATACACACACTCCTATCAATGGCCAGATGTTGTCAGATTGGTAGATTTATGTCCTCTGCATTGCAGATGAATTTGGCCCAGATATAGAAATACAAAACACTCATTCCAGGCGCATCACTGTCTCCTCCTTTACTTTCTCTGCCTTTCTTCTTTCTCCATCTCTTGTTTCCTTCCTATTGTTTTCTCACCTCATCTGTCTTTATGTCAGCCTTTTGTCTGTGCTTTTCTATATTTGTCTCTTTCTTAGTCTTTCTTCTTCTTCCCAGTCCCTTTCCTTTCCTCAAATCCTTTTTCCGAAATCCCTCAAGGTCCCAGAGCATCCTATTGTGTCTCTCTCCATCTCTTTCACTTACTTCATCATTCTATACATTTCCTCCTCTTCCTCCTCCTCTCTGCGTTCAATTTTCCCTCTCTCCTCTTTCTTTGTCCTTTTTTTCCGCAGTCTCTCTCCTTCCCCTCCCTCCTTCTCTCTCCCCTTCTCTCTCTCTCTCTCTCTCTCTCTCTCTCTCTCTCTCTCTCTCTCTCTCTCTCTCTCTCTCTCTCTCACACACTTGTGTCTATTGGTGTTAGCCAGTGCCAGACTGTTGTAGAGAGAAAGGGAGAGAGAGAGCGTTGCAGACTCCAGGCGGTTGGTGTTCCTGGCAGCCGTTAGACAGACACACACACACACACACACACACACACATACACACACAGACACACACACCGAGTCAACGAGGACAATGTGTCTGGGCTGTTGGGGGGAAAAAACGCATGGCTGCGCTGCCACCCTGAGGCGACTAGGGGTATAGCTGCAATCGGGGTCATCGAGGGGAGAGACAGAGGATGATGAAATACTGGCAGCTTTTCAGTAACGGCTGGGCTGGGTGGGCGGGGTTGAGCCGCTGTGAGCTCATTGCTGCCACTACTAGCTCACGGCCACAGCAGCTATTATGCAAGAGAAAGAAGGGACGGGAGGGAGAAAGGAGAGGGGAGCGATGTGAACAACAGCAGGTTCAGGGAGGATAATGCACTCGGTGAGATGATGTACAGAATGTCATCAGCGGCGGCGCCTTAAATCTCTCCGACACACACACAGAGTTGTTTTTTTTCGCAGCTCCTTTGTCTCCATTCCTTTCTAGAGACGACATTCCATGGGAGAAGACCAAGCTTTTCCCTTTCTGCCCCGATCAGTAATCATCGCAAAGACAAATGGTGATGTCCTCAGGCACAGCGAGGACCTTTAGCAGATAAATGGCTTTAATTCATCTTGTTGAACATAGCTTCGAGATATGTGAAACGATGAAATATGATGAGTATATCCATAGTTAAATAGATATGCAAATAGTCAACTGCGAGGTAAATTCATTCAAATTTGCATTGTTTCTCCACATTCAAAGTTCAAAGGGGGAGACGTTATCGGGTGCAGAAGGGACTCTAAGGAAAAGCACAAGGTGACCCAGAAAGGCTAGCTCACATCATTTATAGGCTGTGCTGAAGTGGCAAGATTAACATGTTTTCTCCGTTTGCGGCTTCCCACTCAATATCCATTTTTCAGGAGTGATGAAGATGATGAGAGTGACAGTCAAGGGCGCCCCGACGCTGTTGCCAGAGAGGCGTTACACAACTCTGAGGAAGACGCTGATCGAGGCTGAGCATTATGTTGAAGGGTTCGCGACAGACGGCAGCTCTTTGCTCCCTGTTCCTCCGTGTTCCCACTCAGACAAAGTGAAGTCGGAGGTGTTCTTCAAAATTCCAAAAGTGGACATTCAAGTGTGTTCATATCATGAGGAATATAAATACGAGGAATAAGATGCATGGAAGATGTATTCACCCTGACAGCTTATGCACTCCTGTCTCAATTGCCTTTGTTTGTGCTTACTCTTCATTTCTATCTCACTCCACTTTGCTTCATACCGACCCCTCCCCTACACACACACGCTCACACCTGAATGCTGAGGTGACCTTCAGGATACAGATCTGTCTCTATTTACCTTTCTGTCAGCATGCTAAGAAATAAAACTGATTCTTTCCACCTTTTTGATTTACTTAATATAGAGTCATAGCTTTATAAGCGCCAAATAAAAAAATATATTTTGCCCAGAGTGTGGATCTTAGATGGTCTCTGGAATTTCAGCGTTTGTTTTCAGCTTTCAAATCTTGTTACTTCTCACACAGGTGTCGAGTCGGCTTTGTGTTTGTTTGTGTCAGCACCTTCCCAGAGCCCCGTCCATCCAATCAGCACACAGTCCATCAGGAGCATGGGAAAATCAGTGATGAATATGAACCTGAAAGCACCATCAATTAGAAGACAATCAAGAACTGTGAGGACAAAAGGGTAAAGACAAAAAAAGGAGAAACATTTTCTTTTCACGGGCATCTACGGAGACGGTTTAGATGTGTAAAGTTTCGTGGAATTGAGGCCGACAGGCTCCTTCGAGCCCAGTGGGGTACTTATAATTTGTTGGGGGAGCAAGGGAGGGAGGGAGTTGGAGAACAATGGCATTGTCCCTGTTGCACCAGGAGCCTGGGCCGCCGCCGCCGCTGCCGGCCTGTCCGCAGATTGTTAGTAGTAATTTGCTTTATGTTGAGTAGAAGCAGGATCAGGGATGAAGTGAGGCGTGTGTTAATTCCTCTGCAGGGATCACATGCCCTTATCAGTCCCCAATCACAACTCCATCAGCGGGGGTTGCATAACCCTTGGTGCGCTGTCACGCCGACCACCCAGGGCTGGTCTGCACCTCTGCCAACTTGGTGAGATTACGAGCAACTGGCATCTTATACGCTGATCTGCCAGAAGCGGCATTAATGCTCGATCGGCACACAGGATCAATAAGTAGTGCAGGAGCAGACGGGGTCAGACTTCTTCTCGGCCGGTTCTCCTGCGATGCTCAAATTACTTATTTGTCTTTCCCGCAGCAGCAGGACAACAAGGATTGATTATGCCTGGTTTGTGATCAATAGCAGACAAACAACTGTCTCGGCGTGGCGTGAGCGGAGCAAAACCTTAATCCAACATTCAGTTGGGAAGAGCTCACATGAAATACAAAATTAATCACACGTGAGATCAATAATTGACAGTTTGCCCCCTTGCGTCCTGTGAACGGACATCCTCCAGCTTCATTCAGCACGACAGCAGTGATGACACCAGCGAAGGGAGAAGAGACAGAGAGACTGAGAGATGGGGAGAGCAAGCAAAATAAATATTAGACACAGCTAATGCAGCAGGACAGTAGCTTTGTACTAGTCATTGTGCAGTCCACTGTGTGACCGCTTCCCTCAGGCCTCTGTGCCCTTCGTTGGCGGTAATTTGCTGTTGTCACATTTGGTTTGTATCAAGACTGTTCTACAGGCCACATCATACGAAAAGACGTCTACAGTTTCCCGATGCTTTCCCGTGGCTCCTGGTCAGAGGCCCAGCAGAGGGGCTCAATGGCTGAGGTAGCCCAGGGTGACAGCCCTCCGTTTTGGGGAGGGCGGCTTGGTGGGGTCCTGGAGCCTTTCGAAGGTTCTCAGCTGTGAGGGGGCCCGAGGACAAGAGGCGGAGAGCCGGTGGAGAGGAAGCGCATTTTTCGTTGAAGGGTGCATTGTCACCACCCATCATCTCTCATTGCCCCGTTGAGAGTTGAGGGGCTCAACTCACATTTTTCTTTTCAATTGCTTTCCTCCCTTCTCCGATATCGCAAGGAAAACCTCACAGACGCATGAGAATCTGTGTTGTAGCCCTGAAAATACCAGAGGGACATGGCAACTCACACACAGCGGCCACTCATACACTAATGCTCCCATCAACTGCGTCTATTAACTTCATATTTGAGGGAATCGGGTCCTCCCGGGACTTTCTGCTGCCTCTAAACACTTCAGGCTCATCATTGATATCGCAGGCCAGACACATTTAGACACAGCAGTCCATTCCCCCGTATCCCGTCGGCTTTGATCTTCCATTTTCTCCTCTGCCACGATTGATATTTACATTACATTACCAGTGAAACACACACGCATGGGAGACCATATGGGCATATACACACACGCACACACCATCACAGAGTGGTACTGACACCTCCCAGTGGGGTCCTAGTGGCAGAAGACATCCTGCACATCAAGACCGCAGGGTCGTTATTAGTGCACTATATGGCGAAGAGCAGGCTCCATCGCTCAACTAACTGCCGTGAGAGACAGGAAGGGGAGAGAGATGTGTGTGTGTGTGCCAAGGCATAGAGGGATTAAGAGACCAAGATTGGGGGGGGGGGGGGGTAGAAAAAGAGAGAGAGATGGTGAGAAAAAAATAGAGGAATAGCAGAAGAGGTGTGAGAGTGAAAACAAAAGAAACAAAGACAAAGGCAGACACTGGGCAACAAAGAAAGGTAGGTTGCAGGACAAAGACACAAAGAGAGTTGGGGATGAGACAGACAGAGAGAGACAGACAAAGGGAGATCCACTACCTATGCAGACTACAGCAGAAAAAAAAGCTGTCTGGCCTCCCCTCCCCGAGCAGAGCTATTACAGTAATGAGTGCAACCGCTAGGGTGACGTCATGTATCTATATAGCTTTACTGCATTCACCGATGTATGGGACAAAGAGGATGTGGAGGGATGCAGGCGGATTGGGGGGCAAGGAGGAAGTGCGGTCAACTTGAAGGAGAAATGGAAGGGGTTAAACACAAAGAAAACAGCAATGGGAAATTAATTTGCGTAGCCCCCTCCCTCATTTGATTCGCCTGGCTTTGTTACATCTGCAGGTGGAAAAATCTGTTCATTAGATAACAGCCCGCACCCACCTGCCCCTCCTCCCCCTCCTCCCCTCTCTCCCTCATCGCACACCCACATTCAATTCCCCTCCACAGTCCAGTTCACAAAAACAATAAAACACTTATTGCACACACATGCATGTTGGTGGCTCCTCCACCCGACATGATTAGGATAATGAACCCGGGGACAAAAGGAGAACACCAATTATCTGGTTCTTTAATCCTAATTGGCTGGAGATTACTATCGCTCCCTAATCTGATGCACAATGCTTCCAAACCAGAGCACACAGTTAGAATGAAATCTTGTACTTGTGCTGAAATTATGTGACAATCAAGCTTATCCTGTATTCATATATGGAAAGTAATTGAGGCACGCTTGAGCACATTCCCACAGTTCCATGCATTGACAACTGGGAGCTGCCCCGTATACCCAGTCTTCATTTATTGGTCACTGAGCAACTCTGAGCAGCTGGTGGTTAAGTGCCTTGTTCAAGGGCACCTTCATGGCACACTGCAAAATAAATCCACCCTCTAAAAGCAAACTAAATATCGGGCAATGTAGAGAAAAGTACTGGTTTCAAACAAAAAACATGCCAATGGAGAAAGACAAAAGGTGCTTGAGACTAAAATAAAAATGAATCCGATAGTAACACTGTCTAACCTTGAGACTAATCTATAAAAACATGATATGAACAGTAAAAATATGCAAGATTAAAGGTTTTATAACCTGACGACGAGGAGTTTCACCACGCGACTGTGGTTATACAAAGTTTATTACGTTTTTCTCTTCATAGATGTAAAGATTAAGAGTAACAACCGTTAGTCAGCTCAGCCTGAAAATCATGGAATATCTTACTGAAAAAATAATTATTTTTCTAACAAGTTTAATTGAACCTTCACCAAGTCCCGCCCCTCAAGTGCAGAGCGGCCAATCATAGCGTAGATTCAACTCCAACCAGAGTCCGATAACTGGCTCTGTTCTCTGCTTATGCAATCGTTCAGATTTTCTTAATTTTCAAGCTGGTTTTGTGGATTTGGAGCTAGTCATGGTTAAACGTTGTGTAATAGTGATACTCGATACCCGGAGAGGTTGGAGGGAACTACGCGTTTCTAAATCTTAACGCTTCAATGTTAAAACCTGTGGAACATTAGCAGAGTACATTAACACATCATTAACTAGTGTTAGCACTTCTATGCTACACCTGCTACTGAAGGTATATGCTGAATGTCTACACATGCTGCTTTAGCGTTTTAATGATTGTAGCATTGAATAAAGACCCACCCGGCTTTACAGGAACAGGGATGTTCCTTATTTTCACTGTCTCAATCACCAGCTGATGTGGTGGTTCACTTTTACGCTTTGATATGTACGCTTTAGCTTCCATCTTTATCTTTTTAACCTGTTTTCACTTCTGACCCAGTTTGACATCCTGGATATATCCTTCAAAAGAATAATGTAGACCCTTCTGTCTTCTTCTCTCAGTAGTGTGAGCTCTATGCTGGCTCTGACAGTTTGACAGAGTAGCAGCGGGGGGCGGGGCTTAGTGAAGGGTCACGTATGCTTGACAAGATCATTTATCTTGGATAAGAACAAATGAGAATGCTAAAATGAGAAACAATGACTGTCTTGAATTGCCCTTTTTTTAAACTAGATCTTAGAGCACATCCGTAATGTTTAGGCTACTGCAATGCAACAATCTATACTTTTATTTAAGACTTACAGACAAACTATATATATGACTTTAAAAAAACGTCTTTAATCTTGCAACAGAGACGTGTCCACCGTTAAGATTTATTATCAATGTCCGCGTTGGCAGTTGAAACACAAGCTACTTGGCTAAAGTATATCACTGATGTTTCCAGAGCACAAAGACAGAGAGGCTCTTTATTTTCGGCAGGCATGGCAGGGGGCGACCTGAGTAGCTATGAAACAGGGGGCCTCTTGAGTGCGACCACCCCAAACACAGCCCGCTGCCGGGGCTGACACTGTGAGAGCCGCACAGGAATTTACCGTGACAGCGGAAACAGCCTCTCCTCAGGTGGACGTTCATAAAGACAGAGCCAGGGCACTCACCCTCTCACACACACACACACACACACACACACACACACACACACACGTCCAGACCTTGGCAGTGAACCCTGCCAAAGCTCACCTCCCTGTAACCTTGGTGGTGGGATTGTAGGAAAATGTAAGCCTTTCCTCACCTTTTGATCCTCAAAATGTTCTCAACCTCCCTGCAACCCTGTCAACACAGTGTCAGATTAACACTTGTATTATCATATTTCTCAAAGAGCAAACTAATGTACACTAATTATTAAGCCTGAAGTCTGCCTTCCTGCAGCTTTCAGCATCTAAACAAGGCATTTCCAGTTGAGTTGAATGTTTATGTATGAGCGCAACTGGTTGGTTCCGAGAAGCCTTGTTTCCCGGGGGCATAATTAGTGGGGGATAAACACTTCCTGTTACAAGAACAAGTATTCCAAAAGAAGGGGTATTGGGGCCATGGTATGGCGAGACACAGCTTTTTACGTCATGGTACTGTTCCTTTGTTGAGAGTCCAACAAATGAAACCAAGGGAGCCATTATAGCATCCAGTTGCTGTCGTCGAACTAAAGACTAAAGGGGTGGAAGCCGGGACAGGCCTGTGCTTGATCAGCAGGGCCCCTTAAGCAAGCGTCCAACCAGAGCCAACCTGGTTGTGCATTAGTTACCAACTCGATCTACTGTACCTAAGGGCAGAACCATTCCGTTCCGATCCAGATCAATCGGAGAGTTATGCCTGTGAAGAAAGTCTGAACTCTGGTGACCTGGCAGCGCAGGATAAAACAACATGCATCCTGGCTCCTACTTCCAGGTATTTCCGGAGTGCACCTTGGGCCCATTTTACAGTGAACCCCCATATCGGCTTTCAGACTGAAAGTAAGTGAATTTGTGTGCATAAGCGCACATGTATGTTGCCCAAGTATGTACTATCTGCACACATACGCACGTGTGTCGCCAACATGTGTTTCTGATGAGTCAATATAGATCTGCATTTCAAATAAAGATAATGGAAAGCAGAGCAAGAGGGAATGAAAGAGGGGGTGGAGTATGGTATCTATAGGTGGGGGTGGGGGACATTCCTGGGGGCTGATGTCTGAGGTAAATTAAAAATATCCCCGGTTACTTGGAGGGGGTCCTGGGCGGCTGACACACACCGCTCAGTCAGGGAGCTCGCTGCTGATCCAGTAAGCGCTCACTCACGGCCAATTATGCTTCCTGTGATGTGTGTTCAACCGCCCCCCCCCCCCGCCAACCCTGCCTCGCTGCCTTTGCCCCTCTAGCAACGCCAGCCAGCGAAGAAAAAGCTGTCAAAGAGCCGGGATCAAACCTCCAATCAAACACTGGCTGTCACACACCCAGGTGATGATTAATGGCTTGTATTCTCTGACCCAGAGAAAAAAAGGAGAACAGAGAGCGAGCTGCAGATGGGAGTTTTCAACTCATTACAAAGCACAGTAACATGTGTGGAGGAGACCAGGCATCCTCCGCGTGTTCATGCAGCGCAGCAACTGGCACTAGTGGGCAATTACGGCGTTGAGAGATGAAAGCGTCGCAGCATTAAGAAAGCGAGACTGTCAAGGCTTTCTGCGCTTCCAGGCAAATTAACAAATTAGATACAAGGGGTTTGCTATTCACCTGTGTCTCACTCTTACTTCTCCCTTACTTTCTCACACACAGGCTCGCAGTAATGGGTCTCGCCACTGGCGTCCAACCGTGTTCTGCGGTGGAAACCAAACACTGGCCTGTTTTGACTGGATGTGATCCTTGTTTCCGGGCGGAACGCTGCCAGAGGCGGATTGATGGCTCTCACCCAGAGGAGGACGTTTACAGGAAAATCCTCCTGGCTGGAATTCTCCTTCCTTTTTTTTTTTTTTTTTTATATTGGACTCCAAACACAGGGTCGCAGTCATGGCTGCGCCGGGGCAAAGTGTTCCCCAAGTGATAATGAAGGGAATGTTGCTGTGCATAGCGCCACACACACAAACACACGATTGTACTGTATTTCTGGGGGCTGTCACCGGCGTGATGCAGTGTCTAGCCCCCCTAACCTTAACAATCACAACTACATGCTGAACCCTAACCCTTAATCTAACCTTGAGCTGAACCTAATCTTAAAAGGACACTTCTGGTTTATCGCAACTTGGGTCTCGTTTAATAGTTTCGGCCACCATATCGAATGATGACGACATGGTGTTCACCAAAGTAATTGCTTGAGCTCGAGTGGACCGACGATCGTGCAGGCTGTAAAGAAGCCAACAGTTTGGCCATATAGTCTCTAAACCACTTTATTTGTAGTTGAACCAGTAAATTGTAATGGATGCTGATTGTTCCATCCGACTTCTTTTTAGCCGTGTCATGGAATTGCCAGATATCGGCAATAAACTTGATGCCATCATAAAAATGAATGATGGTATGAACATGCATGCACACTCACAAAGATGTGCAGCGCACGCAAACACTTACGCATAGACCTGCACACAAACAAGATTTACAGTAGCCTATGTGTTGCAGCATGCTTCCTCAGTGAACCTCTTGTGTACCAGTAATCATCACACACACACACACACACACACACACACACACACACACACTAGTTGAATCCATATGAATAAAAAAAGCTTCCCTGACACATTCTTCCTCGGCAGCAGGCAGACCAGTTGCTTCTGCAGTGGATCGATAGAAGAGAAAGACGAACACCGAGAGTAAAGTATCTCAGGAAAAAATAGAGAAAGGCAAGTAGAAGAGGGGAGGAGGGGGAAAGGTTGGGTAGGATCCGGAAAGAGGAGAAAAGTACAGAATAAGGTTAAATGTGTGTGTGTGTGTGTGTGTGTGTGTGTGTGTGTGTGTGTGTGTGTGTGTGTGTGTGTGTGTGTGTGTGTGTGTGTGTGTGTATACAGATACTTACACGGGCATAATTTCATTTAATAATGCATACATATAGATATACACACATTTCGATTAAAAGGGAGGGGCAGAATACAGAAGAAAGAGGGTGAAGGAGACATGGAGGCAGAGAGGGAGGAAGAGAGAGAGACGGGGAGTGGTGACAGTGATAGAGAGCGAGCGGACTCCGGGGACAGCAGTAGAGGCGAGTCCATCGATCCAGGACAGTGAGCTGGCTCACATTTCACCTCCTCAGCAGTAACACCGGCGCTTTGCCATGGAACTAAGCCCTATATCCCGTCTGGACAGGGTCACCTCCACTCTATATGTATGTGTGTGTGTGTGTGAGTGAGAGAGAGAGAGAGAGAGAGAGAGAGAGAGAGAGAGAGAGAGAGGGAGAGAGAGAGGGAGACACAATCATATTTTCTGACCAAAAGAGAAGTAGAAATAATTTCACTTGCTTCCATCGTACTTCCAATTCTTTTGAAATCTTTTAAAAGGATCTTTTTTTTTTTAGAATTCAACAAAAAATGAAAAACAAACGATGAGCACTATTCACAACTTATATACGATGAGGGTATCCCAGCCAAGGGACACTGGCTTTTATTGCACCGCTGTTCCACCACATGGCATCCAAACACTTTGTCCGATCCTTCGGATTGCTCAATAAGTCACATGCCGTCCTCATCAGGGGGAACTGATAGCCTGAATGAATTGCATCCATCCGTAAGTGGAGGGCCGTAAAGGGGACTGGGCTCAGCTCTCAAAGCCATCCACTGTCATCTGAGACGGGCCGAGCCATGTGACAGACGACCGAGCATGTGGCATCTCGCTGACCCCTGACTCGGGAAAACCTTTCCCCTATCTGCCCCTGCTGTGGCTAACGGATGGCCCAGGACCTCGGCGAACACAGGCCACTGGGGCTCTTTTGTGCAAGTGGTCAATCACATCAGTAAAGGTCACGCAGGGGTCAGATCTAAAACAGGTGACCTTTGACCCCACGGTGCAGGCCGTAGGTTGTGGTATTCAGGGATGGTTGTGTAGAAGCATTGTTAAAATTGAGACTTGTAGAGAGATGACGTGAGATTGTTAGCGGTGACGAGATACATGTATGAAAACAGACCACACAAACAAGATCAAACATGGTATATATTTCTCATGGCTATAATGCTCGCAAACACTAACATTCCTTATATATCGAGCAGAACCAGGACAACATGGGCATTCGACTGAAGCTCTTTTTTCTTGCTACATCTTACATTCAAGTTTAGATTCAGTTGGATTTCAGCCCTAGTTTGGTCCAGCAAGTCCAGGGTCCTTTTTCCAGGCTAGATGTTTGACTTTATTCATCGACCACATGGTTATTTTGGCTCTCTGCCACTAACAACTGGGCAGTTAGTTACATTTTTTTCCACATTGGGCTGCTGACAGTTAGTTTTGGATTCTCACTGTGACGTGCAGTACGAAAAAAGTATTTTCTAGGGTTTCTGCAGGGTTAAGACTTTTAAAGACATTTTTATTACCATAGAATGTAATTTGTGTCATGGTCATAACGTCCAAAGTATGGGAGACATCAATGAAGACCAGTAAGGATGATGAATGTGCATGGATGCATGGAATTACTGACATTTATATCACATCTTTGTCAGTACTTATAGTAATATAGTAAGTAATATAATTAATTCATCATGAAACACAACCTGTACCTGAATAAAAAGGATTGATAGACTAACCGATTTTAAAATAACTAATGTATTTAAGTTCCACATGTGAATTTGACATAAGGTCAGCCGTCTGGAACTTTGGTACTTGGGATTTTCTAGCCAATTTTTGGCATAGAAAAAATAAAAATCACACATAACATTATAACATTAGTGTCAACAGCAGGCAAAAAAAAAGGATTGAACAAAATATATAATATTTAAGAAAGTAAATTAATTGTATGACTCTATACCTTCGAAGGCCTTTTTTGCGGAAGCTGAAGTCAGTACTTTAAGACCTGCAGATACCCGGACTTTCACATTGTTTGAGAGATATTTGATTAAAAATGATATTTTAAATACTGCATAATTGAGCTTTAATGCAGATTTACACTCTACTGAATGTATGACTAGTTAAGAAAACTGCATTAAAATGAAGAAACAGCTGACAAGGGGTAAACACTATAAACTGCCAATTATTGAGGCTAGTTCAATACAAGAATCCAAGTGGGAGAAAATCTTCAATTTCCATTGCAAATCTTTTCATATTTTTCCAGGAGCAGCCTGAGGGCCAGCTAAGGACTTCTTTTCTGGACCCGGCCCAAAACCTTTTCAGCACCAGTTGGCTTTATAACCCCACCTGACAAACATGACCACCCAGCAGGCCAGCGACATTTACAGTGAGCCGTTTCAGCCCATTAGCCGGCATCAGATCCTCATGCCGCGGCACCTCGTGAGCGACATGACCAGCGGGTCCAGGATTTAACTGAACCCCAACACCAAACATCACCACCTCGTCTGCTTCTGCTGGAACAATAAAAGCTCGGTACTGTAACAGGAAGAGAAAATATGGGTCCCAACGGATTCTTCACCAGAAATCAAGGCTGAGGAATTGACAAAAGGGAAACCGTGGCTAACGGCTCACATCCTCTTTATGAGAGAGCGTGTGTGTGTGTGTGTGTGCGTGTGCGTGTGCGTGTGCGTGTGCGTGTGCGTGTGCGTGTGTGTGTGTGCGTGTGATCCTTCAAGAAGTTCAAAGACATCATAATAAAAAAAATATATTTTAATCCTCACAACTTTTCTTGGACAGCACTGTGGACAGTTTCATAGAGTTGATTTCCAGCACTCCACAGCCTCAACTTCTGAACTTAACTCTGATCCAAGGTCAGAGTTAAAACCCACAGAGGACCCGTCACACAAAACGGATCCCAAAACTCACAGTTGGCTTCAGAGCTCGAGGGACACATCTAACTCATTGCTAAACTAACATCGCGCTGGTCTCAGGTCGGAAATGAAACACAAGGGAAAAGAGGCGCTGCGGGTATGATTTCGGCGCTTCTCACTGGAAGTTTATTTTTGTTCAGAGCCGTACGACTCATGAGCAATCAAAACATCCACGTACATAACTGCAAATGCACACTTTCAAACCCAAACAAATACGCAGCAGTGATTAGCAAGGAAAATCCTCTGACCCTCATTCACAACGTCGAGCAAGCAAGTCTTATACAATCCATGAATGTTTATTTATACTTTCTTTCCCCTCGGCAGCAAACAAAAGACCTTTCACTACGATGATATGTACATCAAATCCCTCCCTGTATAGCCTCCACAACATTTCTACTCTTCTCTTAAAGTAAGTCTTTTACTTCTTTTAGAATATCTTCTAAAAAAACATGTTTTTGTACATTTGTTCAAAGAGCCCACAAGAAGTGAACTCTCAGTGACCATCTGGCTGGTCAAAATGAGTAGTAGCCTCAAAAGGTCAAGGCAGTTATGGTGCATCGTGACCCTGTCAATATCACTGCTGCACTTATGTGTAATGGAAGACAACTTGTGTAGCCGATAGTCAGGCGGGGAGGGGGGGTGGGGGGGTGGGGGGGGGAATGCATTTGTCGCTGCACGTGGGAGCGGTGACTGTGGTCGAATGACTGCAGCGTGATATGCGAGGATCAGAGCCGGGGACTGTGTGCCCTTTGGAATACTCACCGGTCAAGGAGGGTGCATCTGCCGTACTGTGTGTGTTAGTGCGAGTGTTTGAGCAACACGATGAAAGACTCGTAAGTGTGTCGCCTGGCTCTGGGAACTATTACCCCCCCCCCACCACCACCACGAGTCCTTGACACACTGACTATGTAACACAATGTACGCCGGAGTAATGGAGCCTATAAAAAGCCTTGTTGGAATGAAAGCGGGGGTATCCTCCCCGTAGCAAGCTGCGATAGCGTAGCCCTTCCTGCGCTGGAGCCAGATAGTAATGAAACGCTGGTGTCAGACAGGACACAGAGGGAAAGAATCAGGCCTGTGCAACAGAGAGCTAATAATAGAAGCTGAAACTGTGTTATTCCCACCACTGGCTGAGGAACCATCATCATACTTCTACACACTCATACAGAGGCTCACACACACACACACACACACACACACACACACACGCTTGGCACATAGTTTGAACAGTAACCTGATCAAGCCACCGCAGAAACCAAAGCAATCAAGAATCAAAGCAAATCCAGCATGTGTACAGTATGTGCATGAGCGTGCATGTGCCGCACAAATGTGAACGGATGTGTGTGTGTGTGTGTGTGTGTGTGTGCGCACACACACAGGGAGTAGGGCGAGCAAGCCGGAGATAAATGGAAGCAGAGTTTGGTGGAAACCACTTTACCCTCCATAAAAGCGAGGAGCGCATGCCTCTGATGTGCCCTACCAGAGAGGAAAGAGGGCCTTTCATTCAGCAGGAGGAGATCTGTCTCTTCTCCCAGAGCCCCTCATTTCCCCCCTCGTCATCGCTCCTAGAGAGCATCTGAAGCCCATTCTCTTCATCACCCGCAAATATAACGTCTCTCTCTCTCTCTCTCTCTCTCTCTCTCTCTGGGACAAGACTGAAGGCTTCTTGCTCCTAATTGTACCCAGACGTCACAGAGACGAAAGAGGTGAGCGGATCGCGGCAGAGGAGAGGAGGGAAGGAAAAGGAAAGGCCGAGGAGAGGAGAAAGGAGTGAGGCAGGGAGGAGGAGTCAAAGGAAGAGAGAAGAAAGGGGGAAATGAAAGATGTGTTTGTTCGGTACCACAGGCTGACACATCTCTCTTATCTGTTGCCCAGCCAAACCATATGCCCCTTGGCCGCAAAGGGGGGAGGGGGGGAGGGTGGGGAGAAAGATGAGGTGTAAGAGTGTGAGGGGGAGGAAATGTGTCTTAGCAGGATGCAGAAACTCATGAAAGAGGCACATGCCAATGTGTACAGTAGGTAAGAGTTGTTCCGAGGTCAGCCAGAAATATAAAGATGAATAGAAATGAAAGCGTGAAGACTGAACAGATACACGGCGAGGCTCTGACTTGGACCGATTGGGGGCTTCTGCCTCGACAGCCTCGACAGCCCTCTCGCTCTCCCAAGCCGCCTGTTGACCACACACGCCGCCTGGCAGAGCACACGACGCCGACGCCACACGACACGGAGCCTCCGTCAAAAGCCTCAGACACTCCAGCAGCAGGAGCCATCAGGACACGGCGGCGCGGGAGAAGAAAATCAAACAGTTTTGATTATAAACAGGCATTCAACTCTCCGGGAAAACAAAAAAGTGGACACAAGTTGTGAACGTCAAACACCATTTTGACTGCTACTGTATTCGGGGGAAAGTTCTGTTTGGTTAGTTTTGTGTTACCGGCAAGAGCCCGCGGCCTGCCAAGACATTAACATATAGCTCGAGGTTTGATTTGTTAAGTCGAACGTACACAGTAGTATTCTGACTGGGGCGCTGCATGAGTGTGTGTGTGTGTGTGTGAGACTGGTCCCACATGTTCAACTCCTGCTGAACCATGCGTCCGATTCCCCTGTTTATTGACTGCAAGCAGATACCTTTAAGGGCTTCATTCATGCTACATTACGAGAGGTAAATTCAATAGCCCAGGCATCATGGGTTTGGTCATTCACCTTCTGGCCCTGGGTGATTTTTTCACATGTTGGATGTCGGCCTCTCTCCGCGTTCTCCTTCACAGAAGCCATTCAGTCTCCCAGCGCTCCGCTGCACAGCGCCATTTCAAAACAACAGCTCGCGCTCAGGCCGCTATACGCGCCCAGAGGGCTGGTGAAGTTGGTTTTATTTTATTCAGTGAGAGTTTTATGCGCTTTTAACAAGGCACCGAAATTTATATGATTGGGGATTTTATCTGCCTGGATCCCAAGGCACCACTCCACACTAGCGCGCCACTGTTAAATGTAAACTCCTGGAAAGTACGCTGCTTCTAGGAATAGATCCAAGTGTGCATGTGTGTGTGTGTGTGTGTGTGTAAGTCAAGTGTGTGACCAGCTATCTGCAGCTCATGGTGAGGATTTATAGCGTGCCTCCAGAGTATACTACAGAACCATCACACACACACACACACACACATGCACGCACGCCTGGGTGCGGAAGGTGCGCTCTTTATCACTGTGACATTTCCATTTAACACACAGTCCAAGAGCTCTTACATTCACATCCATGTTTCCTGTGCCCCATGCTGAGGCACAATACCAACCACTTAACATTTAGCAATGGCAGATCAGCCCCAACTTCTTCCACACCCCAACGCGTCCCTGGGAAAGCTCATTATTTGTCTTTGATTTAGAGCGACAAGAGTTATGAAGGGACCACGGCCTGCTACCGGGAAACAAAGGCAGCATGGGCTTACTGCTGGTTTATGGGGCACATTTAGGAACAGTTGTGTGCGCTCTGAGCTTAAGTGTTGAGCTGCAGCCAAAAGACATTGTGTGCAGGGATGGTTCCCAACGTGGGGATCGAGACCCTCAAAATATTTCACATCAGTTTTCGGTAAGAGATTCAAGTTAGTGTGAGCTTGTTTTAAACGTAATTGTGCTTCGCGATATCTTGGTATAAGATTTCATCGCGATATGACAATACATCACAATAATGAATCGGGAATCACAATTTCCCAGAGCCCAATAAGACGTCTTCAAATGTGTTATTTTGTCCGAGCAACACTTCCAAATTCAAAGGTGTTCAATTTACTATCATGCAAGACAAATTAAAGCAGCAAAGGTTTACATTTTAGGGGCATTTTTGTTTCGGGATGCACGGCGCCGACTTGTTCAGTCACAATAACTGGACTTTGGGTATCGGCCGATACTGAGTAACGATCTGATACCTGCGTTTGATTATAAGTCAGGACTAAAACATCGCTTTCCTCACTTCGTAACGCAAAATGAAACAAATAAATGCATAGATAGAAATGTTCTGAATTGTTATTTACTCAAATAATGGCATCCAGTACCAGGTCGGCACCATTGTCACAGATAACCTGATCAAGCTGTTTGAGTCAATATGGTGCGTCCCTATTTTAAGTTTGATGAATAACTTAAATATCGAAGTTGTTGCAATTACATTTTTTTTGTTAAGACAAATCAACTCATTGCATTTAGGAGCCGCTGCACTGGACACCCGTTTCCAATGAATTTAAGGAGGCACACTTTGGAGAGAGCAGCAGCAGCCATGTGTAGAAAAGCGTTAGTCATTAGGCTGCAAAACACGGGCCTACACACACACACATTGAGGAGCGGGATGTCAACTGAGCGCCTACACGCTAACCCTCTCGACTTCATTAACGTGTCAGACATCAGTTCACTCACGAGAGGTCTGTCGGGCTTCACTGTATCTCACCTCGGCCTTAATGTGAACCACATGTGACGGGCGATGACTGTTCTCCTCTCTTTCATTTCGCTACCGGCGGACGCTGACCCGCGGTCCTCCTCCTCGGGGGACTCTCCGCTGCAGCGTTTTTCTTTAACGCGGTGATTAATCACACGCAGCGGCGGACGTGCTGCGCTAAACACGGCCACCCCCACCCCCCCACACACCCCCTCATACCCTCCCATTAAAGCAAAGGGGAGCTCTGACACAGAGAGCACTTTGTGCCGGGGAAACACAGGTCATTGTCCGCCGCGACGCCAGGCCCGGTGGGCAGACATGAGTGCGGACTTTGTTGCGGGTGTTTTGACAACCTCGGCTCGGCTTCCGAAAAACCGCATGTGTGCGACACATTTCCTATTTCATATCCCGGTTAAGGTTACCAGGATTACATGGGATCAAGGTAATGGATCACTGTTTTTGGTCGTTTCACTGCTACTTTGATCGGTTAAGGTCACTCCACAAATAGAAAGTAGCAAAAAAGTTTGGTTTGCAAACTAACTGCCAGGTAATTCCTAACATGATGGCCTGTAAGGTAATTGGGAAAGGTCTAATGAGTTATTTCTTCCTCTATTGATCCGCTGCAGTTTATCGACACAAGTGGTCTCTACTGCTCCCTACAGGTTGTCCTTTCGTGTGTGACCTACTGTACATTACAAATACAAAGTACTTATCAAGAACCAACTAAAACACTGTTTCTTACACTAAATGCTAACATTCAAAGGCTCGGTTTATTTTAAAACAGCACAAAGTCAGTACTAACCTGGCTGGAAGAGTCCAAAAAGTTGCCACGATGGGAGAAAGACCGGTTGAAGTAATATCATCAGCTGGAATGGTAAATAGAAAAGCAGCCCCTTGTGACTGATGAATAAAATGATTAACACAGAAGGTGGAATTAGTTTTAAATGCTTTACAGTTGGGTTGTTAAATCCAGTGGTTACCTGTGGGTCAGGGCCCCTGGCAAAGGGTCAGAAGACAGATTTTGGGGGTCATGAGATGATTAATGGGCTAGGACAGAAGAAAAAACACAGCTCTGCTCCATACATTTTAATTTGTTTATCAGAAACAATGAAAGACGTTTAGAGGGAGAATCTATTGTTGGTGAAACCACATCTGAAACATGACGACTGCCAAAACACAGCTTTTCTTGTAGGGGGCCACGAGCCAAAAAAAGTTGGAAACCACTAGTTTCATCTTAAACTATTTTCTAAACTGATCATGTGCTTTTCTTATCTTATATTTGAATAAAGTAGAAAGTACACTCCACTCTGAATGAGTGAGTGTTTCTAGTATAGTTATCCAAGGACACAAACTTAAGAAGGGATCCTAAACACACAAGACTTCAGGTCTTCAGGTTCTGTTCATCACAAGCTTTGTGTCATTTTATCCTTGAGACAGGATGTGGTTAAAACGTACACAACTGAAACTGTAACTCAAAAACAGCACAACAGCTTCACTGGAGCCTTTCATTGTGTCACTCAACCCACGTGAGCAGATTTAGTTTGCTCAGTTGTTGTGAAAAAGGTCAAAAGCTCCAGAACAAGCAAGTAAGTAGACTTTGAGTCGGGATTGTTTTGGGTCAGCTGTGGTTTCCGAGGTCAAGAATGAACCGTCAAGTATTCATGTTATTTGAGACTAAATGGGATACAGAACAAGTATAAGAATGTATTTCTTATGCAACAGAAAAATAGATGTCCTTCCTAGAAACACCTTGAAACCTGCTGCTTAAAAAAAAAAAATGACATATTGTGCATTATAGGTTTGTTTGAGTCAACTCAAAGCATTTAGGAGGACGGTGGCGGGATAATTCATAGTTTCTCCCTAGATTGCAATTATGGTAACATGCATACAACTTACCCCTACTCGCATTGCAATATTGTTTTGCAGTGCATGATTATACGCTGCTGTGCGAGTGCCATCATTTGCATACGTATCTACCAATGTGATCAATCAGAGACGGTTGATAAGTGGCAGCCTGGATGCTCGGGGAGCCGAGCCAATGGAGAGAGCTGTCAAAGAGGCTTTTCATGGGCCCAGCAGGAAGCCGGACAGCAGTGTCACCGATGGGGGACTCTTCAGTCTGGCAGACATACAGGCGGGCAGAGCCGGGTGAGCGCCTTGGCACTGGAAGTGGAGCCGGCATTCTGGTGCAGCAGTGGCTGGCACCAGCAAGCAGGCTGGCCTCTCCAGTGGCAAAGACACACACACACACACACTCTCTCTGCCACACTCCTGCTGAGGAGCAAACGGAGGCTGGCAGGGAGGGCTGCTCCTGAAAAGCCGCTGTTGTCTGCCGATGGGCTTTCACGTGAATGGGAGCCTTAATAGGCGTTGTGTGACGACTCTCGCTGCACGCTGAGTACCGGGCGATCCTCTTCTGTTGGCGTCTATAATTAATAAGCAATGATCACGGGCCACAATGCACTTGGAGGGACAACACAGTGACTCCTCGGTGGCCTCGGTGCAGTTTGTTTTTTGAGTCGTGCTCAAACTCCCACTGAGGTGACCACATAAGCTGGGAGGTGCTGACATTTTTCAAAAACGGTTTTTACTCATTATATAAAAAAATGACATTTGAAGGTCTACCAGTGTGCTGTGTCTTTAGTTTATGATACTAAAGGAGCAATTCAGCTCTACCTCTCCTCAAACTGAAGAACACTTATGACCAAAACAGTGATAGTAGGTCAAATGAACACGTAGAAAACTGTCAACAATCTACATAAAAGAGCACAATTTTGTTTTTATCTTCCAGGATGTGAAGTGACTGAGTTAGTTATTGTCAAATATTCACTCTGAATATCATATTTTAGTTTATAGTGATGCTGTCATATGGAGTGCTGTCATCGTCCTGAAAGCTTAAAATGACCCACTGATCATAAGATACTCTTCCGTCTTTGCTCAAGTAATATACCAAGAATACGTAGTAGTGTAAGGATGACACAAAACCAGTGCTATGGGCAGTAGATGCACCAACATATTTTCAGAGTGTTAACCTAGTGACAGCATCCTAAACATATTCACTGTAAGAGTTCCACAGGGACGGGCAACGCGCCTCCTGATACTTCCTTTATGGACTTAGGGCGCCACCTGGTGGGAAATAACGACATCAGCAACTGAGGCACGGCAAAATAATAAAATAAAAGAACTAAGGTTTGAAAAAGAATCGTGAAAGTTGAGTCAAATCAAAAAAATAAGTTTGTCCTACCGCAACAAGATTTGACCATATATTTTTTCATGTACATGGTTTCACAACATCCATTTGTTTTGGTAATAACACACGTTTCAAAGTATGAAAATGTACACTGAAATATTACATTTTTACAGCATTCGGGTGGGATTGGAGGTCTTTCTTTAATCTTCGCAGAGCGGGGTTGAGTTGTCGGATAGTAGTTTGTGGAACCATGTTGAACCCAACGGCACCTTCTGTGCTGCAGTTATAGGGTCAACGCAGGCCGATCAATAACGGTACGGTGCAGCAAGGAAACACTGGAGTTATTCAGGACATCTTACAGCAAAGATCATTTTAATGGTCCCAAATATTCTCAACAACTAAGTGTACACTCATGTAAAAGGAAAAAAAAATGAAAAGATATGACAAAATTCATCACATCTAGAATTCCACTCAATCTTTAATCAAGACGGGATTACAAATTCTCCAAAAAATCTGCAGTTTCAAAGGGCAAAAAGGGTAAAACTAGCTCACCTACTGAGGTCTTTAAAAACCTGTTCAAGTGTGACTGAAAACGTCCTGAACATTTAAAGGCGGGTCTTCTTTTTGTCATCATTTACAAAAAACAGGAGAACGATTGAGAGACAAATAGAGAACGTAAAGAAAATCATGAAGAAACTGCTGGCTTTTTGTTTCTCTTCAGAGAGAGAACGTCCGCTGAGGAACGACAACACTGATGACATCTTCAAACGACAACAGGGACAGCTCTTTGCCGCATGCTGCCTCCCGTCTGCTCCTATATACTAACTTAAAATAAAAAAATAAGGGTTGAAAAGCAACAAAGAGAGGAGGAAAGAGAAGAGGAAAAGAAATAGGTGGGAAACAAGGAGGAAGGTGAATTCTGAGGAGGGGGAAGTGGGGGGGGGGGGGGGGGGGGGGTGAGAGTGGTGGTTCTGGGTTTGAACTGGCCGACCCGTTTGGGCCGCTGCGACGTCCTTCCCTGAGTGAGGGGGGGCAGTGGGTTATGGTCCGAGCCTGCGAGCTCTCTGGGATTTCAGTCCGTGTGTACACGTGTTGTTTGTGGTCGTTTCCTCCAGTTGCTAAATAACCAAACTCCAACCCGGCCTGGTGCTGTCCCGAGTCTGCTGACGATGCACTGAGTGAGATTCTCCCCCCGACATTCACACGCCCGATACACCTTTCAGACGCGTTTTCACTCCTGGTTTCCTGATTGGCACTTTGTATGAAGTGGGCTAGTCTGAGGAGGCTTGCTATCCGTTCACAGTCTGCTCCTCGTTTTGGCCACCCGCCGACAGCGAGGGGGTGGCTCGGATTCATTCAATCTGTTTACAAGTTTCATCATTCCCGTGTGAAGTCTGTGAGCCGAGACCGTCCGAGCGGAGCACGCGCTGGGACGGTGAAGCTTCTTTAGGAACTCAGTTTGGACTTCTTCGAAGGTGGCAGAGGGTCCTCTTTACTCTCCCCATCCTCCTCCTCCTCTTCATCCTCGTCGTCGTCGTCGTCATCGGGATAGTCCACCAGTCCCACTAAACCTCCCTGAAGACAAAACGCACATCACAAATCAATTAGTCAGACCCTTTGAACTCTACAATAGAAATGGTCAACAATAGCTGAGATTGGTATTATTGCATATTTTGATGCAATTTATCTTTATATTCCTGAAATATGTACAACATAAGCTAAAAGATTATGAAGTCGCAAACATAATAATTAATAGTGAAATTGTGTCATAAATAAAACAAAAAAATAAAAAAATTAGACATCTGTTTTCATCAACTTTGAACAAATTTGAATAAATAAACAAAATAATTTTGTGTGCAGACTGCAAAGACGCGGATGTAACGTCACGTTCTGCAAGCAATGTAATGACATCACCACGAGCGCGATGGCTCCAAAGACAGAAGCATAGTTACCGTGTTATGTACACGCAAGCTAATGTAACGCAATGACATCATGTTGTACGCGGAAGACAGAACCCGTAGCTTTCAAAATGAATGAATGCTCTTGTGTTTTTTAATTTAGATTCATTTAAACAGGATCATACAAACAACAATGTCTTGCGGGCAATAGTCTGGCACCATTATTATTATACTCTAGTTCACCAATAAATAAGACTCTTTAAAAATTACATGCTTGTTGTCTCATATATTGTATTATTTGGCAAATAAATCAGCAAATCATGCACAATGTAACCTCGTCTGTTATGTCAAAAAGTAATTATAAAGAGTGTCAACATGTCACAGTGTTCAGAGCACCAGCAGACCTGGGGCCAGCTGACAACCTGCAATAATGATGATATGTCTATAAATCTACTCAAGTAAGAATAAACAGTATGCTGCATTAAAACTACTCTCGACAAGTACAATGTACTTAAAGGTTCCTTTATTAAAGTACCACGTTACTTCTGTAAATCTATTGAATTTGTTCATGTGCCATTCTTAGTCTCTCTCCTGTCTAAACACTCAACAAGTCACATTTGGACAGTCCAGTTGCACGCTGGTGGTGACGACTATTCTTTGTAAGACACAACAGGGACGGTGGGAGTTGTGTGAAAATTAACAGTCCAAGTGTGAAGGCTCACAGTTAAAGCTCAGTGTTCACCAAATCCTTCCTTCCTTCCTTCCTTTCAGTTAAGTAGCATTTGATACTGAACAGAATCTCTCAGTAGCACTGAATACAAGCGGGCCAATAAAATGCTGATGGGTACCTTTGTGGTTACAGTTGTGGTGGAGGGTGAGCTCCGTGCCCCTGAGCCTGGAGAACCCGGTGATCCTGGAGAGCCTGGGTTCAGTGAGGCAGATGAAGGAGGGCTGGACAGGCTGGTCTTAGTGGAGCCGGAGAAGGAGAGCTTGAAGCTCGGGTTCTGCCTGCCGGATAAGCTCGACTTCCCCAGCACGTCTTTGTCGTCCGTGTCTTTCACTGGGAGGGAGAGGCGGACAACAAATGCTCTTTATCCCCATTTTTACGTTGTTTTTCACCACTTCATGGGTGAACAAATGCATCTTCTTTAACCACATGCTTTTATAAGACATTTCCTTTTTAATGTTTGTGTTTGACCCAACAACAATGGACTGTTACCCAGCATCACAAACAACCTACAGTAGAAATTATTGTTTCTGAGTGAGCTTAGGTACAACCGTGTTGAATCAAGCAAATACCTGCAACTAGTTTTCTGTTCATTATACTCTAAAACGCAGACTAATGTACCCGGACTTATTCATGCACCATCCACAATGAATGCACCCAAAACAGCACTACAACAAAATCAGACAGTATATGACAAATACCTCGTAAAAAGTGTATTCATCATGTGGCTATTACTACAATAGGCCGGTACATAAAACTCCTTTCCTGCTAGTATTCCCTCCTCAGTACTTGTGAATTATCTCACACTGATATAACCATCATAAAAAACAGTTTAGACGCCACACATAGCAGATATATAGTTCTCATTCTCAAAACAATCAGCCATTAACCACCAACAATACGACAAATATTCTGTCCTGCAATAAAAAACTACGAAATGTGATTCTCTCCAAACCCCAAAGTATCTACTAAACGATGCGTTGCCATACGTACATTTCTTTCTCTCCATGAACTTGCTTATAGGCTCCATGAGGTCTTCCTCGCTCTTCATCTTGTCGGAGGGAGGAACCACGGCCTCGCCATCCTCGAGGTCGTCCTCGTCCGTGTTGAACCACATCTCCTCCTCGTCCTCCAGTGTCCGTGCGTCGCGGCGGAAGCGGTGGTTCCTCAGGATGGAGCGCATGCTGGAGAGGATGAAGCAGCGCATGGAGGTCATTCTGCATGTTAACGCGACCGACTCTGAACGCACACTACGGACGAGCATGTCAAGAAGTTCGTTTTTTATAGGATGTGAAATAATAGATCGCATTGGTATGAAAAGGTGCTATACAATAATAATTACCTATTCCTGATTGACTGAAACGGCTGACATTGTTTGTTCCACTTATTGTGAGACACCCTCACACACAAAGGGACTCCCACTCACTAAATCATTAGTAGTTGTGCAGCTTTGGTTTACTCACCTATCCAGTTTGGGGTTGTCTTGTCTCTCTCGCTGCTGTTCATACCGCAACTTTAGGCCCTTGAACGTTTGGACGTAGTCGACGTCTTCCAGAGCTTTCCAGTAGTTCTCTACTATATGAGCTGTGAGAGACTTCACGTCCTCCTGGGGGCAATGGGAGGAGAGAGGAGGAGGAGGAGCGTAGAGACACAGAGGGAGGGCAGAATGAGGGGGGACAGTGTGAAACGGTAAAATAAATAGTTTACAGTTCAGGACAGAGAGAGAGAGAGAGAGAGAGAGAGAGAGAGAGAGAGAGAGAGAGAGAGAGAGAGAGAGAGAGAGAGAGAGAGAGAGAGCAGAAGAAGAATGAAGTGTGGATACAAAGAGCCGGGGAGAGAAAGAGAACACACCAAACAAGTTAAAATGAATCGATAAAATGTTACATGTAATATAAGTCAATAAAGCGCAGGACTAACAGGAAAGGGCCTCTTATAATTAACGTCATTTTGTGCGTGGCTTATTTTTGTAATTAACCTGTTAGTTGCCTCTTTATAGGTGTTGCACTTTCAAAAGCAAAATGAACAAAAACTGACAAGAATGTACAAGTTTGAACTTTTGGGGGGTTTGGTTGGACAGCCCACAAATATGACTTCCTTTTGACAGATTTGAAGCAGAAAATTGCCTCAAATGCAAAGAAATCTTTCAGATCATCTCACGATTATAAGCTGTGTTAATATGATCAAATATAAAATAATGTCTACTTCTGAGGTGTATAAAATGACCTAATCGCTTGGCCAAAATGAAAAACAATGGGGAGAATATCCATGTTAACTGTAAGAAAACACTCACCACACGGACGTACTCGAACATCTCAATAATGGCCGAGTTCATGAGGTTGTAGCGCGAGCCATTGTTGAGGAAGGCCTTGATGACGGGCTCGAAGAGAAAGTTTCTCATGATGTAGCGGTTGTAGAATTCATCCTTCAGACCAATGATCCTCCGCATGAAGCGTAGGGCACCTGCACACACACACAGAGGAATATTGAGCTCAAAACAAACCAATTCATGATCAATGTCGGAATGTTGTCCCGAGTTAACAGGTAACGTGATTGTGTGTCACTCACATAGTGCCAGGAAGGCGTGCTGCGAGGCCGTGAGCACCAGCACCCTCCTGAGAATGTCCTTGTTGATGATGTAGTTCTTTATGTGGTAGGTGTGGTGCTCAACACAGAACGTCAGCAGCTCCAAAATCAAGGCCAGCAGCTGGGATGTTTGAAAATCATCTGATAAAAGAAGGAAGGCAGAAGGCAACATGAAATACTTGTGCTTTATAGTCAAAGTTGTATTTACAAAACCAGCACAAACGTGCACACACACACACACACACACACACAATACCTTTGCTCGGTTTGTCGTCTGTGGTGTTGGCCAGCAGTGGAGCTGAGAGGACGTGCATACAGTGCTTGTAGAAGAAGCTCAGGAACTCCGTCTTTTCGGTTTTCTGGAGGAGAAAAAAAAAAAAAGCACATTTTCTACTCAGTAACAATAATTTGTGACTTAGAAACTCAACTCTGATATGGATTATACTAATATGTAGTATCTGGACCCTGGACCTACAACCGATAGATAATTGGGAATTATTAAATTAGGACGGAGCGCTTTTATTTTAACCGGCGCAGCTTTTCTAGTCTTTACGCCCCTCGTTCAGCGGTCCAGGAAACACAGCGACCAATTACATGCTCGTAAATCATCTCGCATGATGATACTCAGCCAATCAAATGTGTGTATTCCGATAAGCATCGCGGCTTGAGTGAGATACACACAGACGGGAGAGACTGGAACAGTCGGAATAGTACTCGAGCCAGAGAGATACTTCACATGGCGTTCTCCAAAAAGAGAAAAGTAGACAGCGAGACCAGACTCTTATGCGGTAATTCTTCACATGTCACTTAAAACCAGTGTGTCTTATATGTTCAGAGGACGTGGCGATTATTAAAAGCGGTAATGTAAAGCGCCACTATGAGACGAAGCACAACTCTTCAAGTCACTGACAGTATAAACGTGTTGAGGAGTAGCACGCAAACTTACATTTGCAGTCGCCAGCATGTTCTCAGGGTCCACCAGAGTCCGTAGCAGACCCATCAGCTGCACTGCTCCCCCCAGCTCTGGGTCTGTATCACAGATCATGTGTTCTATGATCAGGTTGATCAGGAGGATGTCCTGGAGGGCCAATAATTACGCATTAGTAACACATAAATCCACTAATGAAAATCCTTCTCCGATATCTCTGACTGACTCTGTTCATATACTCACATCATCATTCTGCTGAGACTCCTGCATGACGAACTCTCGTACCATGGAGGGGTTGTACTCCACCAGATAAGAGAAGATATCTGTGGCTGCCCCACGCACCTGAACGTCATCCATTCCCTGTTTCATCAACATGAAATAGATTCATCAGTGGACTGTGAATCTCCCATCAGAGATCAATTAAGTCTTGTATTATCTTAACAACAAAGCAGAAACAAAAGTGATCATCAAAAACAGACCCAACAGCATTTAAATTCACCAACATTTGTTTTTTTATTTTCTTCTTAATTTACTTCAGAAGGGTGTAAGTGGACAAGGAGGGAGGATGCGGGTATTACTCTCACCAACGGTTTAGGTCTACATGCAACAAGAACACATTTCTCAACATATGAGCATATGTTGGTGATCAAACTACTGTTTGATGTTTCAATCTCTTTTATGTATTTGTTTAGATATTTTTCCGACCTGGAATGTCCAAGGATCATGTTTTCACATATTTGTATCACTGGATAATGGGTTGTTCTGAGAACTAGGCACGAACACAAGAAACAACCAATTGCAGCTCAGAGGCTGCTGGGTAGATGCAGGCTGTGTACTCTCCACCACATACACACACACTGCAGCTTCTATCTATTATTCTTATTCTTTGCATCTGCAAGCCTAAGGATTTTGGCAAAATCAACATTCTCATCGCATTTACATCGACACATCTGATCCTTTTTTCAAACATATGTAAAACAGGAGGCTAAGTCAGCGTAAGAGTGGATCCTCCTGACAGATAACTCGGCCAGGTATGATTAGATGCACCGGTCAATAAGAGTCGAACAAAGCTTGTGAGAGTTTAGCTGTAATACAACTCAAGATGAACTTGCAGTGCGCACAATCTCTGACAGCAAAATAGCATCGTATAGAGCAGATGCACAGTTGCACATCATGCCGACACTCGTAACATCTTCACTGATGATAATCGACTGATTTGTGTTAAGCTTGCTGCACTCACCAGTATGACCTCTAGTGCCGGTAGAATGCCCATGTTTGACAATGTCTTGAAGAAGGCGTCTCTGTTTTGAGGTTGTAACGTTTGTGAGAATGCGCAGAATTCCTTTAGGAAGTTCACCTGTAAGGAAGAAACAAACCAACGCTCAGTGAAACAAGGGAAAAGGATTTAAAAATTAACAGTAATTTATGACTAACTTTCGATAAAGGTCTGGCATACCAGTTCATGTCTTTTGTCATCATCTGTAGCCTCATCTGTTAGCTGTGCAAAGAGGTCTGTCAGGAACTTCTCGTCATCCTGACGTCGAAAAAGGGAGATAAGAAGGAGTGAGTATCACAGAGAGGGTCAACAAATCACAATATGGAAACATCACCCTTGACCCTCACACTCATCCTGGGCCAATTGTGCACTCTGTTAAAGCTGTCGTTACAAAGTTGTTGATGTACAATGGTATGCGTCAGATACAAATTACTAGGAAACGGAAATAACATCAACCATATTTACCGTGACTGACTTTGAAGTTAAAGTGCAGTACAATTTGTCATTATAACCATCACAGTAGAGACGTGTATATTCTGTTCACTGTTATTTATAACTATTACAGTTTACATTAAAGGAAATCTAATGCATATAAAAAGTCTTCAGAACTGTGTTTGTGTGGATTTCCTGATGGGTTTTGTACATTAGATGTCTCACACTGACTACTCAGTTCTTCAATAATATCTGCAATCCAGAATATCAAGTGCTTGTTGAAATAAATAAAACACTGTCTGTAATGTGACAAGACAGGAAGAAGAAAAGCTCCGTATCAGTAGTGTTTGACCTCAGAACTTCACAAAGCACCGTGTACCAGAGTCAACAGCGTGGCAGTTTGTTTTCCTCTAGCACAGCATAACTGATTTACACAACACTTCCCCATCTCTATGGAGACAGCCATACACAAACATTGCTGAGTTGACACAGTACAAAAACACAAAGGTCACATGACCATAAAAGACTAGCAGACAAACTCAGACAGGGTGAAGCTAAATCAGCCTAAATTAAAACCTTTGACCGATCCTAAAATTACTGTGATTTCCAGCCCTGGTGGCATAAACGCTAATTAAAAAAAATGTTCTTTCATTTTTGTCTTTTGATGTTTTGCAGGATTGTCATTCTGTAAAGCTCGTACAGTAAATACTTTTGTATCATTTGCTTTTGCAGTGAAAACATTTTAAAGGGAAGATGTGGTGCACACGCATCTCACCTGTAGCATGCCCACAATCTCCACCTTGTTGAAGAAGATGAAGGAGTGCAGGGTGGACAGCATGTTTTCCTCAAAAACAGAGGGCGTGGGCAGCACCATGTCCTGAATATACTGCACCCGATACGTCTGGTGTATTTTCTGACGCAGCTCAGGATCAGAGATGGGGATCACCTCCTTAAAGCGGGCCGTCTTAGTTAGAAACTCCCGATGCCGCCGTGGGTGCGCAAGTGCCGGATCAAACTCCAGACAACCAATGACGTCCATGATGCACTCCTCAGAGAACATAACCTCAAAGAGTGCCGTACGATTCAGCAGGAAGATGCCTTTAATGATTTCGTACAGGTGATGCAGTCCCTCTCTGTTCTCCAAATCCTCACACACACGGAACATTTCCAGGAGCTTGCGAATGTAGCCCTCGTTCTCCACAGCTAGTGCCAGTTTTTCACGCCGCAGTGGTGATGGGAGTGAGGAGGCCACCAGCTCAGCCAGGTCCTCCAAGCGGTTCAGTTCACATGGCGGTAACTCCAGACCCGGCGAGGACATGTCGTCAAAGCGTTCCTCCTCAGACTCGTCGACCACATCCTGGGTAATGTCCACCGATGGGTCCTTTCCCTGAACCTTAACCATGAGACAAACATACGATTGAATAGGATGTGACTAGTTGCAGAAACCAAAACACACTTCACGGAGCAGACAAACACACACCCACACAAAGAAAGTGCAACTACCTGGCATATTTTCTCCCAGATTTCATCACAGCCAGCCTTCTCCTGGAAGCTGAGTGCCAGGTCATAATTCTCTGCCTCTGACCATACTATCAAAGTATCCTTTCCAAAAAGAAAAACAAAGCCAATTTAGAATCGGTACACAGACAAAGACATCATACTCTAGGTGAGCTTACTGCGCCATGCTATGTACTGACCTGTTGTTTCTGGTAGGCTGTGTTTGGATTGATTTTGGACTCCAGCAGTAGAGAACCTGTCAGGTGAAAAACAAAGGTGTTGTCAAAAAGACTGTAATGAGGGTAGGTTAATTAATCATAAAGAAGGTTCTCATACATGGTTCCAGCTGATCAAAATAAGTGTGTGTAAGGTATTGTTTACATATAGTAAGTATTGAGCTACTATAAAATTGTCCAATACACAGCAAGTGATCTGTAACTTGCCATATGCCATTAATCTTGCCTTTGATCGTTGCTTCGCCTTACCATCACTCTCTGCTCGCACCAGTAGAGACGTGCCTTTCAAACGCTCCACATAGCCCGAGGAGACGTGGCCGGTTCCACGGTCGTCCCACTGTCTGTCCTCATTGAGGGTATAGACTTTGACTCGTCGACGAGTGTCCGTCATCCTGGCAGGTAGTTGTGACCGGTTTCCCCTTTCCGGACCTTCTTGACTCTTACAGGACTTCACCTCTTAACGCCACAACTTCAATTCACTTCTTTACACCTGATCACTTGTACAATGCAGTACTACTAACGTTAACTCGGCTAACTCAACGTTAAGTGTCAGATGTCAACCAAGCAATCAGTTCTTTGAAGGAGCTTAAAAGCGGAACACCCGGGCTAGTATGCAGGAAGATTCTCCGATCGATTCTGCATCAACCACAATATCGGTTTATTTTCACGAGCAGCCTCTAAACTTATCTCGCCAGTGTTGAAGACAACGTCTCGCGGACCATTGTAGCAAGCTAACGACAGTTTACAGTGCGGAGGGCATTGACGTTAGCTAACGTGTTAATCGACTAAACGAGGGCAGACAGATATTGGAAAGTCCTAGCACACAGTTGAAAGACGAGTATTTACATTAAGCCCCACCGTTACGAGCGGAGCCCCTCAAAACAAACTACCTGCTTATTGGTACAGTTTGTACGCTTGCGGGCAACGTTAGCCAGTTACGTTAGCTAGAAAACCTAACGAGTTAACTAGCTAGCAGTACGCTAAGTACCTACGCTCCATATATGCAATGTTAAACAACACTTGAAAGCAAAATGTCCAGTGCTGTGCACCGATAGCATTATTTCACACTTGCGGACCGAAGATACCGTGTTTACCCCACACCAATGTTTCTAAGTCTGTCTGAGTAATACGCCAGCTAGCTAGTGTTAGCTGCTATTTCTTCCCCAAGTGTTCCGCCATGTTCTGGCTCGGGGCCGCGGAGAGACCACTCTCTCCTTAGTGGTATTCATGCATCACAAAAAGTATGCAAACCAACAAACGGTAGTCGTATAATTATTTGAGGGTAACGCTTTACATTATAATGCTATATGCCATTCATTTCCGACGTCTTGCTCAGATAATTGCTAACTGCCCCCCCCGTGAGTATTCAGCCATCTTGGGTCCCTTCAGAGTCAGTACGGGGTTTCCAGCACAGCAACAACAGGGCAGTCCGCCACATTTAAAGAGACAGTAACAACAGTACAGAAATTCCATTTCTAATAAGCAGAAATGGCTCGAGAGGCTACAAGAATATCCAACATGATCTGCTCTTTACCTTTCATATAACTTACCATGCAGCCATTTGACACATACATGGATCCACATGTAGATCCTTGTCAACCTGTAATTTCTACACTGAGACTCTGAATAGACAATGTATTCCTCACTGTGCGGACGGCTGTATTGAAATTCCAGAGGGCAGACAATTCAGAAAACAATATTTTATTTTGTTGAAATCAAAGAATACAGAAAGTGGATAGTTGAAATCAGATACTACGCAAAACAAAATGTAAAAAACAACAACATTTTACATTATGATGGTAGGATATAGTGGCAATAGAACAATAGATAAAATATGGAAAATAAATCTTCTGGGATCGGTTACATTGATGGGTTGGTCAGTCTGCAGGCATTTGGGTCATACAAAAAGTAAGCATCTGCATTCAAAAGCCACAGCATGTTCAAATCCAACTGCCCAGTAAATGTAAAAAAAAGAAAGCCACATAACATTTAGGAAAACTGAAAGCACACTACTGAACATTTAACAAAAAACATTTTTACCTAGCCCGTGGAGCATTTCGCCAGGCACGAATCCCTCTCAGTCAACGTGTTATTTCCTGCAGCTATGCATGCTGCAGAGCACGACTATTTCTATATAAAGCCTCACATTTCTTTTCCCCCAGTTTTCAAACCCCTTCATTTTCCCCATGTACAGTAGAATACGTAAACCCTCCCCATGTCAAACTGACAGCGGTGTCCGTATACAAAGATCTTCCAGATGCTGTGGAAATACAGTGCAGTATAAACTCCTTCCAAGTGTAACCGGACAACTCCACACCGATGCCTTTACTTTGCAGCCTGCTGAGCCTGACGCCGCAGAAGGACATATATCTTCTCCTTGATCCAGTCTTTGTTGTATGGTTGGTATGTTTGAGTGTCAGCTCTGTACCTGTACACAAATAATGATATTTTTACTTGAAGTGATCGATATACACTCAATGGCTTTCAATCAATTTGATAAGCTAAATCATACTTACACAAGACAGCTCAGATCTGCCAAGTCGTCAATAAAGTCAAACAACTGACTGATGTCATAAGTGATGGAGGGACTGTTTGGATTCATCCTCTTAAGATGCTCTTCATACATTTTGCAAACACCTAAAAGACAAGACATGCTGAATGGAAGCAAAGCTATTTCCAAAAGTGTGCATAACATTTTTTTTTAAAAAAGGCTAAAATGCTACACGTAATAATAAACTTAATTTAGAGTACATTGCAGCTTTCATAACAATGTAAAATTGTTCATCCGAGAGACTGAAAAGGAGAAAAATAATTGAAAAACTATTAATGAAATATAGGTCCAACTCCAGTGTATCGTTCATTACAACATGTACAGTACACTTACCATTCAATAACCATGAAATAAATAAAATGTAAAAACACATGAATTTATACTATTTTAATACAGATTAAATACATTCACGCTGCCTCAAACAGATCCTAAACTGTAAATAGTCTGAAATACGTTTTGATCTGAGACATATGTAAGATATTTAGTGATCTTACCCTCAAAATGATGAAAGGGAGCCAAATTAAATTATTTAATTGGCCTCAATGGGGAATATTATTGAAATGTAAATGTCATGTCCCTAATCGTGCTAACAGAATAAGGGTTTAGACTACACTGAATAAACCAAAGTAGAGAAAACTGCTCTTAAACAGGTCAACACTTACCTTCCATACATTCATTCACTGACTCATAGTCAGCATAAGTGCGGCCCTCGGGTCTCTTGGTTGGTTGGACAAGCAAAATTGTGTGCGACTGCAAAGATGATTAATAAAATTAAATACACACAATAATGTCAGCTCATTGTATTTCTCCACACCACCTAAATGATCGAGGCGCAGTTTTATATTTAGCTCTGATTCAACACGAGGAAACGTCTCAAACAGGAGAGAGACGTCGGTTGTTTGTCTGTAACTTTAACGCAATAACTGACGGTCATCTTTGACTAAATACCCCGCATACATTACTTCATCCACATTCAGGTTAACAAATGGAAATTAGTCAATTAAATTAAGCATTAAAATACGTGTTAACATCAACAGAATACATGTGAGAGGAGTTAACGTTACCCACGTAGCGTTAGCTTAGCTAGCTATGATGGATTAACAGGAGCTAACAGTTAATAGAGATACTACAGCGTATTTTCACCTCTTAAAGCCTAAAACAAAATGCTCTTACCATGTTCAGGCTGACTGCAGACCCTGTCTGTTTATCTGACATGCAAAACTGAAAAACACAGTGTTTAATGCTTCTCAATTCTCCGTGTAATCTAGCTAAACTAGCTGTTTGGGGGAAAATATTCAGAGGAAATGAATCAAGATATTTCCGGTTGAGAAGTGAGGTGCGTTCAAAATAAGGTTTTAGTTTCAAAATAAAGGTCTGACCTTAAAAATACAGAATGTGACTTCTCATGATGATTAATAATGTATTTGATGGGAAACGCATTTATATCCTTTACTCAAGTAAAAGTTTCAATTCCATAAAGGGAAACACTCAATTACAAGTAAAAGTCTTTCAATAAAATGTTATTTAGGCCTTCTTGATTATTGGCAAAAAAAGCATTGCATATTTTATTAGTGTATTATTATTATTGATGCATCAATGTGTAGTATTTCAGTGTTGTAGCTGGCCGATGCTGTTGTGTAGTAGCGTTATGTAGAAGTATAAAAGAAAGGAAAAAACGACAATTCTAACTGTTTTTAACCACAGTGCTGGAGTAAATGTAGCTAAATATGATCACACCATTGTATTTTGGTTTGTAAAAACTGACTGATAGTTTATTAAAAAGATGGTCAAATTAAAGTCATGTGCATTTTTAGAGACATTTCAAGAGCAGGTGGAGACAAGAGAAAATACATTTTTTTTATGGTTTATGATTTGACTTATAATCACAATGACATTATTTTATTCTAGTCCTCATCTAAAAGGCAAAATATACTAAGCATCACAAACAAAATACAAAGCTTAAAACGATAACAAAATTAGAACCATGAGCTGGGTTCATGTTAGTTATAATGTGAGACAATCTAGATAATGTAATGTAAAGTCTGATGTTTAAATGAAAGGTAGGATGTGGTAAGTTTTAGAATACATGTTTGTGAATGTCATACATGTAAATATCCCGTAATTAGCTTCATAGAGGCGGGACTCTGGTTATCCCATGATTTGGAGGTACTATTGGTGAGCTTTTTCATGCCCTTGCCCTCAAAGCACCGCGTTGTGCCACTCTCCTTGGGGTCCCTCTGTGAGATGCAGGTGGGGGCTCCGTCATCACCACATCCCCACACTCTCTCTGGCATGCTTCCAGGGTCACAAAGTTGTTAGCATTGCCCTGGCAGCTTCCATACCAGAACGCAGTACATTTGCCTGTGCCGAAGTCAAAGTAGAAGCGGACCTTCCAAGAATCGCAGGGGCCCTCATCACGAGGCATGGAGCACACATTACCAGAAGGTTGAGGGGCAGAAGGTGGTGTGTGTTGCTTAGGGAAAAGGACAGAAAGAGAGAGATAAATTGTACTGTACAGCCAGTAAATATATATGTGTGTGTTGGTGTGTGTAGCAGGGACTGGAAGGATGACAAGGACTGATTGTACAATCAGTGGAGTGTCCCTTTAGTAGATCTACATTATCACGGATGTGATTCCTACCACAGCTGTCAGGTACTCGGGACATCCAGCCCTTCCAAATCCTTGCGCTGGAGTCACCCCATCCAAACAACAGCCGTGCCTGGGAAGAGAGATTTTTTTTAAATGCTGGACACATTCTCTATCATTTTCATTCATGTCATATAATGTTTTAAAGAGTCGGATGCAGGAAGCCGTGATACCTGGTGCGAACACAGTCGTCTTGGGAGCAGCCCTCGTTCCTTGGCCCCGTGGCAGAGGTGTGCCCATCAGGACAGCAGCCATATGACGACTGTGCACAGTAAGGACCAATCACAGAAGGGTAGGCAATGTTTGTCTGTGGCCTGGAAGCTAAAGCAAGCAAACACATATGCAGACATGGTCAAACAAGTATACTGTACATGCCATAGACCTGTGAAAAAACGTAGCTTTTTTTAAAGGTTTAGGATTAAATTTGTCAGTAGTTAATTTAAGACGGGAATTTTTTGTAGAATGTAAATATGACTTTCAGTGGTAAGGTAGTAAAGAGACACTTTGGACTTTGTGTGTGTAAAAGAGGAACAAGAAAGCAATGAGAAAGCAGTGCAATCATGGTCCAAACAGCAACAAGTACAACATAAGGGCACATTTTCTGCCCGAGGATGCATTTACTTGAATATAATCTGAGCAACACCTGCTCTCAAATAACTGTGCATTCATTTTAAATATTATCTGTGCATCTTTTTTACTGAGCTACATATGTAAAATAACTGCATGTATTTCAAACATGCACAGAAAAGAGAATAGCCTTCCAACAAAACGTCCTCCACATGCTCTACATACCTGAAGGGTCTTCTGGAACATGGGGTACAAATCCTCTCATGGTGCTCTCATGTGCCCTTGGGTCCTGTAAACTGGGGACCACTAAATGTAAAGTACATTGGTTAAATACAAACAAGCACCGACAATCAAACCGAAGGAGTTGATTGGCTCAGATCTGGCTCACTTTGTGCTCTGGGACAGGGCTGTGAGTTGCATGTTTCCACAGAGAGAGGTTTGGTAGCTGTTCCGCACCGGGCCTCTGGGTAGGGGTTCAAATCCGTATCAAAACAGCCCACTCTCCTCTCCCTCACACCACCACTGCAGCTTCTGGTGCACTGCAGAGACAAGACATAAGAGGGTCAATAAGGTGGAGAAAAAGGAAAGACAAAAGCTTTCTTGCCAGTCCACCTACTCCAACGCTTCTCTTTTGTTTTGTTCAATTTCACCTACCAGTCCGTAGTCAGTCACATGCCAGGAGATGTGTGTGTAACAGGCAGGTCTGCGGCAGGCCTGGACAGAAGGGGGTCTTGCCAGTCCACTACAGGCATGGTCAGCCACACGTTCACCTCTCGACCCCACACAGTTCACCTCCCTCGTCTGCTGGCCTTCCCCACAAGTCACCGAGCACTGACCATCACATGCGACAAGATATTACATTTTTTTCAAAACCACAACAAAACAAAACATTTATATGTCATTGCTAAATCAATTTTCATACTTCAGCATAATGATGAGATAAAAGAAGCCACATAGTCAAGACAGTTGGTAGCCTCTTTGTCATACCAGTTACAACACTTTCTAAATGTTGTCACATTGACCATAAACCTCAGTGTTTCTCATGACAAAGATATTGACGTGTTTATCCACTCTTGGACGGTGCAAAAGTGAACATTGAGTTACACACTTATGTTGTATTTTCCCTTGTGCTGCTTTAAAGGATACATTTTCAATGAGTCTGTTTCTGTCAGGTCTTTAACTTCTTCCTATTCTGTAGCCAGAAACAGTATGCCATTGCCTGTCTCTGTATGATAGTCAAACGTGTGAGATACATACCACACTGAAGCTGGAGACACTGTACTCAGCAGCACATGGATTCATGTTGCAGGCCTGCTGGCTGTGTGGCCTCTGCAGGCGCTGGGTGATGCAGTGAGTCTCTTCCACCACACGGGGGTTCGCTGGGTCCTGAACCCAACACTGCAAGCTGCGATACTGCATGCCTCCATCGCAGGAGGCAGAGCACTGGCCATAGACACCGGTTTTGTAGATGTATGTGAGTGTCTCCCGTGGATGAGGAGCAGCAGCAACGACAGCAGCAGAGCTTACGGAATTAGCGTCTTCATCCAAGCCCATAAAATCTCCATTGACCAGTGTCTGGAGAGAGAGAGAGAGAGAAATGATTGTCGATTACACTACTGCAACTATGAATATAAATAAAAGCTACTAATTTGGAAGAATAGACAGTGACATTTTACAGATAAAAAAGTACAAATAAGAGTTCTGAAAGTTCCTCATAATATTATGGATCGCAGTTTTGTTCCCACCCTGCAGATGCCGTCCACACAGATGTCAGTGCGGCCCACGTAGCACGGTGTCCCATCCACCACTGCAGGTCTGTGTCTGTAGAAGAAGTTCTCTCCTCTTGGGACACAGCTCAATTCACATGGATTGGATGCTACAGAAACAAATAGTATATATATCAAGAGATCAAAATATCTGCACTATCCTGTAGTATGGTTTGACTGCGATGAGTGTTAGAGAAAAAAGACAATCAAAGTAACGTTACTATTTAAGTATAATATGTAAAGGTAATTCTTATAATTAACAACTTGGTAAACCCACCTCTGGTTATCTTAGGAGGTTACATATAACACCAATATTTTTTTGAAAGTATTATTTCATAGGCTCAGGTGGATGTTTGATACCTCCATAAAAAGGCACCCATGTGCGGCTTTTGCTCTGAAAGTCCGTTCTGTCAAACCGGGAGCACTGCTCCTCCCTGAAGTCCCTGGATCCAACTGGACATTCCTGCCATTAAAACAAAATGATGGACTGTTGGCATATTTTAGGAAACATTAGAGTCGGTTATGGATGGGTGGAATTTATTAAGAGGGCCAAAAAAATGGATGATTACTTGTGCATTACAGGTCCGGAAGGACTTAGAGGAGCCGATGCAGTTATGTCCTCCATCTGTCCTGTAAGAGAGAGGAAAGAATGTTATTCACTTGCATCTCTCTTTCTTGTTGAAGGCATTTGCCTTTATTTATGCAGATCACATGCACAACTTGATAAATGACGATCTTATTATGATGTTTAATAAAGAATAAATATGAAAATAAAAAGGCAATCCAAGACAAACAGGAGCGATAGCACAAATTAAAACATATAAGTATGGTGCTACTTTTATTACAAATCAAAATAGGGTGTCTCGTTGCAAAATATTCAATAGATGAGCGATATCCCATCACCCTATGTCTCTATGTCCCACCTCGAAGTGATACATTTCCTGGTTCTCATTGCCACTCCCGTGCCACAGGTGCGGCTGCAGGGCCCATAGGCTCCAAACTCTCCCCAGTTGTCATGGGTTGGCTGTGTCAGCTGAAAAAGAAATCAACTCAGCCTCTGGAACACATTGTGCTCTCTCACACGTCATATCATAGCCCACCACGGACCACTAACACACACTAACAGCACACTGGAGACGCCGAAATAGAGACTGGGACATTTAGCCACAAACCTTCCCCTCAACGTTGCATAAACCCTCTTTATGGCACACAAACAGCATCAATGCTGACACATGTGTCAGAGTATACATTTCTGGGCGGGGGGGGGGGGGGGGGGGGGGGTTGTTGAGATTTTGGACATACCGTTCTAAGTGTTCGTTGCAATTTCCATATGAACCAAAGTACTTATTACTGACATTGGCATTCAAATGGTATAACATTAATATCGTTAAAGCTGGTACTCACAGTGAAAGCAGGTACAGCCAGCAGCTGTAGGAGACCCAGGACTCGCAAGATGTTCATTTTCAAAAGAAGCTACTGCACGACTACTGACGAGGATGGCAACAAAAAAAACAACCTAAATTGTAATTGCAAGTACTTCTCACCATAAAGGAAATTCCATATGTATATCAGATGCACATACCAATTCCTTGATATGCTTGGTGATTTGTTTCGCATGCATTCAATGTCTTATTTTGTCTTACCTTCTTGAAGTGAATTCCCGGCCGTCCAGAGGGATGTGCTCCTCAGCAGTGAAGGTAGGCACTGACGCCCGGCTTTTTATCTCCTCACCCTCTCGACTCACTCACACCGCAGCCCACAAAAGTGTCAGGTTTCAGTGATATCTTTAATTTGGAACAGAGCTTTCCAGTCAAGACCCTCAGGCCGTGAGACAACTTGTGTTGTAGTTTTATATCAAATCCTTTCACCATGTGTTTTAGTTCAAGAAATAATGGTTTGTACGACGAGGAAGAAGTTCATATTTATGATCAAATGTTTGTTAACATCTCCACTATTATCAGTAAAACATCTTCGGGGGAAGATTTTGGTTCCTATCTTGATGCTCACATGTGATGAAACATGTTATTGAATGCAAAGAAAATGATATGTTCTTACAAATCCTATGAGACCCAATACAAGATTATTCACAGCCCACTCCCAGCTAGTTGATCTAAATATGACCCTATGTGCATTCCTCTGTGTCTGAGATGTCAAAATAGCCGTGGTTCATATAAACATACTATGTGGTCATGCCCCTAAAACTCTAACTTTTTTGCCATCGGTCCAGAGAGAGGTAAAGAAAGTATTTAGGATAGATATACCTCTAAATCCACATCATTCTGTTCTGGGATTAGACTCTAATGATGGACGTAGCCACAGGCACATTCTTAGAAACGCTTTGTGTGCTGGACGCTCAATATTACAAAAATGGTGAGATGAAGAAAAACACCTACATGTGTGTAGAGGTACTCACTGTTTGTCCCAATACAAAAGAAGAAGATAATCTTATGGTACGTATTTAATGGTTGCTATGCAATAACAAACCCACCAAAGTGAGATTGAGGGTATAAGAGATCTTGAAGTTACCAGTGTTGATTGATTTTTATTTTTAAGTTGTTGACCACTGATTGTCCCTTCCACACATGCCATAACCACTAAATACAGACCAGTAAGTCACAGCGGAAGGAACGTGTTGGAGGTAAACATTGCTCTCAGGCTCTATTTAGATGTGCTTTACAGAGTCTGGATGGGAATAGAATATGGAAGATGTACCAAAAGCCGATGAAGAGCAACATTCCTGTGCCGCAATTGCTGTAGGAGCCATCCAGGCTGACGGGAGTAAGAACGTATATACTTTAGTCAAGACCCATGGTGGTGGAAATGATAGCTGTGATGTGTGTGCGCATGTGTGTGTGTGTGTGTGTGTGTGTGTGTGTGTGTGTGTGTGTGTGTGTGTGTGTTCTTTAGTGGGTAGGCAGGAAAAAAAGAAAGACTGCAGAAGTCATATCAAATAGTGTGTTGACATGCACAGGCCTGTCATAACTTGTGTTAAAGACAGAAGCTTGATAATAAAGCGTGAAAGCGATGCACCAAATTGTACCCTTGTTAATCTTATAATGTTCAAGTTTCATTAAAACTACGACAGAAAGGTTTTAATTCAACTTTATGAGTATTATTGCGGCTGTATGCATTTGGACATATTTACAATAGTGATGATACATAGCCATGCATTGTACAAACTACTTTTCAGTGAAAGTGGTTATATAGACCTAAAAAGTATCCATTGCACAACAGAAATGTTATATAATGTAATTTAAGAATCTCATTAAACATTGCTGCAAAAACTCAGCATCTCAACCAAATGTTGACTCACACATCCAAATTCAAAACCACACACTCTAGAGTTTTGGCTTCCTCCTCGAGGAGAAACAAAGTCTGTCAGTCACGTTCTTTGCCTCAGAGCTGCCGGTTCAGTTTCTGAGCTTGCGTCTCTTTGGCTTCGAAGGCGCTCTTGGTGCTGAAGAGGTCTTCCACCGAATCCAAGATCTCCTGCATCTCTCTGGACATCTCAGAGTAACCCTCCTTCAGCTCCTCTTGCTGCTGCTTCAGGTCCACCGCCGCACGCATCAGCTCAGTAGCGTGGTGGCTGCAGTGGCCCCGCAGCTGCTCCACGTCCAACAACAGCACCTCCATGCTCTTCAGCAGCTGCTCTAGCCGGTCGGCGGTTACCTCGAACTCGGATGAGTCCGGAGTCCAGACCTGGGGGTTGTCTGGAGCCTGGGCCTCAGACTCTTCCTTGTCTTCCTTTGACGCCATCCTCCTGTTGTAGCAGCTCTCAGACACTTGATACTCCAGTCAGACTTCAGAGAAACAGATAGCTGGAAGAGAAGGGAATCATTTAGCTGGTAGGCAATGACTGTAAAAGGTCAAAAGGTAGAAAGTATTCAAATATTGAGAGAAAGGGCAGAGAAATGTCAAAAATGCAGAGCTGCTCCGATACCTCTTGTTTCTCTTAGCTGGTCATGACTTTAAGCTCCTTGCAGGGGGTGAAAAAAAGCACTTCTGACTAATCTCTGGTTGTGCACCTGCTCGTACAGTCTGTGTGTGTGTGTGTGTGTGTGTGTGTGTGTGTTTGTCTGTGCAGGTGCCCTTTCACTGACATATGCTGTCCTGTAATCCATTTAGGGAAGTTATCCCGAGCAACACACACTACCCAGTCCAGACCATTGCTGGCTGGAGTTGAGCGGCAGGCGGGACATCAGATTACGTGCATCTTCCTCCTCCTAGCCTATTCACTGCCACGGCTGTCTGAGTAGCGAGATTAACCCTCGTCTTCGTAAACTCATCTGCGGGTGGCCGTGACACGCACACGCACACACTCATACGCACATTATAATCTCTTTTCTGTTCTCTCTTACCCCTCTGTCTTTCTGTCTCCCTTCCCCTCGGGGCATTGCTCTAATAATGAACTTGTGTGTTTGGGCCAAACTCTTAAAAATGTGCTGATTAACTATAACATCAGTTGGTTTAAGACATGGTTATTTTGAGGACACAAAACTGATGCCCAGCAGCAGTGAAACAGATTGCTCTAAAATGGCTATTCCACAGTGCTGCTATAACTCTACGCATAAAAGATTTCACAGTCATGCCTCGACACACACATGTTCTTTCTGCTATTTGTTATCGATAGCTGACACATGTTGTTTGAAGGTAAATCAAATGGTCCACTAAATCAAATAAAGTGCAGACTAAGGTTCTGTACAAATATTTACTCTGGATTTACAAGTTTCAGAAGGAAGATTGTGAGATGACGCCCTCTGATGGATGACTTGGTAAAGGACGCTCCATTTAGAAAAAAAGAAAGAGTTACGGAATTATCACTGGATAATGAAATAGTAGTCGTAGTTTAGCCAATGTGGATGTTCAGGAAATATGAGGAATGTGTTATCTAAATTTAAGTAACTTACAGTGAAATAGTTAAAGATTGAAAGTTCACCAGCAATTAAACACAAGTTATAAATGACGAGGGAGAAATTAGTATTTTTACATTTTAAGTGTCTGGAAATAATGTGTTTAACGGTTACTGTTACTCATCTGCCTGAAATGTGAGTAAACTGTACTGATGCTCAAGAAATACCACCATAAATACCTGTTTTTTACTTTTTGCAGAAGATATAATTCCAAATATGTAATACAAAGACAGAGTATTAATGAGCATTTTCTCTAACATGTCAAACAGCATATTGCAAAAAAACGTCATTAGGCACCTCATAGAATTAAACAGTGAAATGAGAAAGCGATGACGAAAATCCATGTTTAAAAACAAGTCAAAGAGCCGGCAAAGGCACCAGTCCTTTAAATGGTCGTAGAGATAAGAAGTCCAAATGGTGACATCACCACCTTCAACTTCTTATCAAAACAAACCAACTGGCTCCCCGGGGGGCCAGTGTTAGGGGAAGACTAGCTCTAATACGGTGATGTAAACATTGGCTGAATAAACATTAACCATAAAAACACCCAGAGGAACATTTCAATGAAGTAGCTGCAACTATAAATAAAGTTATTATTGTTATAACTATATTATTGTAGAAGACAACCTGAGCACAAAGCATTAAAAGACAGGACAATACCAAGAATAGTTCTTTTGTTGCCCCTTGGATCAATGCAAAGACAACATGGTAAGCAAAGGAAATTACATTGGTTTTATATATACGACAGGGTAAAACAATAGCTTCAATCCCAACAAATGTGGCAAGGGATGTCTGACCTTTTGGACATCCATATCAAAGCTTTAGCTCGGCAACATGGTTAAACATGAGAATTGCAGAAGGAAGCAGAAGCATAACGAGTCATCAGCCATCAGTATACTGATAACAGCAGACACACAATCATCACAACAGAGCAAGTTAAATGAAAAGCTGCAAATACTTGGATTTAGTAAAGTTGTAGACCTACTATTGAACAGAAATACATTTTTTTGCAGGTATAATAAGCATAAAAATGAGAAAATAAACTCTTACTTGGTCCTGTGGTTATTTACTGTCAGCAAGATGTTTCAACACCCAGCTTGACGATCAGATAATGTGTGAGGAACGGATCCTGTCGAGAACGCAGCGGCTCTGCCCTCCTTACAGCAACTATACTCACTTACTGACGACGATCATGATGTTGCTATTTTAGGCAGACTGCTGCTTATCAGCAGTTCACTCAGAACATTTAGTCGTGCGAGAGGAGGCACCTGTATAATACCTGCGTCCCAAAGGCTTCGTCAGACTTTCTATGATGAACTATTAATCCAATAATGCTTATTACTATGTCATATATATTTCTGACAGGAGTTTGCATAGTTATTTTAAAGACCAAATGCATCAATGCCCATACATTGTCACTATTCAACACAGTCACAGCTGAAGACAAATAGAAAAGTATTCCTCTTCAACACGCCTGTAGGAACTTAAATACAGCCAACTATCACTAAGCTCCAGGCTCACCTTGTAGAAGGGGTTGTGATAAGTCAATCCGTTGTAAGTATGTTTGTTAGTACCCTATGCAGTACTAAAGCCTTATTAAGGCAACACAGAGAGAGAGAGAGAGAGAGAGAGAGAGAGAGAGAGAGAGAGAGAGAGAGAGAGAGAGAAAACCACCATTTCTTTTTTTTTTGATAAAGCTAGGAAATTGGATCCTCTTCCAACTCATAGTTGGGCTTATATCATGTAGTAGCTAAATGTTTTAAATGTAGAATGTCCACTGAGGGGAACATGCTCCAGAAAAAAAAGGAATACAATCTGTATTGTTCAATTTCACATTGAATATGATGGTTTGGAATTTAAATTGGTCCCCAATAACATTTCAACTCTTTATTCATTTTGCTCAGTATGTTTTCAAATTCAGTTTTCTGAGACACACCTGCCGACATGGACGCAGTTTAAAAACATTTATTACAACGTCTGACAGCCCTCATCTCTGACCCTCCATGATGAGAAGTGCTTTAAAGAGCTGACTTCCATATTCATCAAGTATCTCGGAGAACTGAAATGGAATAGGATACGTGCACGCTCACTTCAGCATTTCGAGTCAGCCAGCCCGGTCACTTCCGGCACTCGTAATGCCTGCAGAGAGCTTTGCCACACCATAACCGGCTGAACTATTAATGTTATGCATACACGAGTGTCATTTTCTTAAAATGGTCATGGGAAATTGTGGCAAATGTTAAATTCGTGGAATTGAATCGAGTATAGGTTGTTATACCACTGCGTTACATAAACATCTATTGAAGGAAAATGTAAATATAAGTCAGTATTGTGTAGACTGACATTCTGTTAAGATGAACACCGCAATAAGAGTCAGTTTACAGTTTAATACGGTGGACAAGTTGCCACATTAATGAGGATTAGATTGTTTTCATTTTGGAATGCCTTCAGTTTGCAGATTGTCCTCATGTGACACTGATAAATTCAAAAGTGGACTCCGTCTTTGGTACTAATTTGAACTAATCATCAGGAAGAAATGAAGCAAAGCTCTTGTATTTCGTCATGATCTCCACATGAGGGCAGTGTTGTGATTCTGAGTTGTCTGATTCTGATTTGAGCTCTTGTCGATGTTTAGGCTTCAATGTTCTTAAATGTATCACCATGTGTATCGTCTGCCTGTTTAATTTGTGAGTTTACGTGTAGGTGTTTGCCTAAGCTGAGTTTTTTGTGTGTTCTACGAGTAGCGAGACTTTCGTTTCAGTGAGCCCCAACACGTGCGACCATTTAAGTGCCAACATGTGTGTGTTTCTGTGTATGTGAGTGCCGTGTGGGGGTTCAGGGGTATGGATTATTTCGCCCTGGGTCGTATTCAGAGAAGCCAGCCAAGCGTGAGGCGGAGAGGAGAAAGGGGGCATTGTTGTGGTCCAGATGAGTGTCATAGGTGCCTCAGAAAATAGATTCAGTCATGGGGGTTTAACAGAAACACACTTGCAACAACCGCCTCACCCCTCAGACTACGACCATGTTCAAACCCTTTTTACAATAGTGAAGGGATTAAATGGATCAATTCTCATGGTCTGGCATCTGTATGTGGTATATGTTGGCTGTAACGGATGGTTGTTACAGCGCAATGATGACCAAGGAAGTGTTGGATGAGAATAGACAATAAAAAGTGTATTTGGTCGGGGCTGAAATAAAGCTTTACGACTAAAAGGGGAATCCCCGGAGGTTGTTCTTGTTTACTTGAAGCATCAGGTGGTTGAGGTTTTCAAATCAAGGTAGCAAAGATAGTACCAGGTCAGGTCTCTGAAACCTTTCTAGCACTTATTCCATCCTACTGTGTGAAAAAAAACCCTCAAAGTAATCCTGTGAATTGTATGAAAATGATTTGTCTCAACTGCCCTGTCTTTTTCCTTATCTCTGTCTTTCTTTGTCTCGCACAATCTCCACCCAGACATCTGCTGCTTTGCCTCAGCAGAATGCTTACAGACAACCACCACTGGTCGTAGCTGAAGAATACGGGCACGGCAGTGTTTCCCCTCTATGATTTACTCACAAGTTAATGAGAGCATAAAAAGGCTCTCTGTCGCTGAAAGAATCGGGGAGTTATGGGCCAGCGTCTCCTCGGCCCTCTGGACACTCGGGGGATCAGGGGCTCGCCACGATGTCTTTACCCTCAGAACTGTTACACTATTTATGGACCCTATTGGGTGCACATGGGCCCGTTGTTTATGGTTCTCCATCTGGTGCTGTGGGGGCATTGTTGTCGATACTTAGGACACGGAGTTTAAGACGGAGTCTCTCTGCTGGGAGGTCCATCAGTGGAAACAGCGTGTGGTTAAACAAGGAAAGTTAGGTGGTTTGACTGGGTGTAGGATAATAAAATGTGCATTTATTGATGTAAAGTGCTTGAAACTGTTAAAGTTAATACCTGGAGATACAGGAAAGCTTGAAAAAAACATATGGAAGAACCCATACACAAGACACCTCTGATGACATGAAGACAAATTTGTGATTCTGGGCAATATCAATAAATCTGACATGACTCGACATGAAGGACAAGAAGGCTGTGAGGTGTAAGAAACTCTCTTTTGACATACGGTATCTTCACATGTCTGTCTCAGACAAACATAATCTTACGAGACGAGGTGAGAGAAGTCAAGTTATTTCATTTATTACAAATAGACCATCAACTTTACTGTTTTGTTTCAAAGTCAAGTTGCTGGAAACACAATTCCAAATTCAAGAAACAGTTTGCCGTATCAACTTTATCAAATGATAAAATGGCAGTTCTGTCTTTACACTGTGTTGTGCTGCCAAAACATTACTGTCGGTTTAATTAAACGGTTTTAATAACAACAGCCTCTGTACCTCGAAGACATTGAAAGGGAACAAACCCTTGGATGCCATTAAAATAGAGAAGTTTGAGCATCATGCTCAAGAACACTTTTTGGGGAACAAAGCCACTGACCCTCTCTAAACTGCCACATCATCGACTGCATCTGTATCCATCTGTATCCATCTTTATCCACATGATCATTTTCCTGATGAACACAAGACACCACCTGTCTCTTGTTTGGGATCAAGTACATCGTGGTATGTCCTCCTATCTATCTATAGAATGATGAATATGCTGAGGGAAGCAATTTGAGAAATGCTTTGTTGATGAAAGTGATGGAACAAGACAAGCTGACCTTCAGAAGGGGGACAGTTTTACCTTGAAGATTTGAGAGGAATTTCTATTTAAATTGTCCTTTACAGTTTCTTTTAAATGTCAGTCACTCTGAATAAGAGTGACAGTTGAATCCCCTCAAGAGAAAGAGTTAATGCCTTTTGAGATAATGTTGAAAAGCATGCAAGATTTAGTTTTTTAGTTTTTTAAGCCGTGCTGCACCCAAAGCAATCAGATCTGGATCAGTTTCCTTGAGACGCAGCCTTTTTCTCGTAAATGGGTGGGATTCCTGGTCCCGTCCCTCCAGGGGAGTACAAGTGTATGAATAGCTAATGTTGCAACGAGACCTTTCATTTAGTGCCAGAGAATTTCTTCCCCGCTGTCACACAAACAACAATGTAAAGTTTACGTTGCTTGTTGGTCAGACAGCCAATAATCACAAAAACATAGTTGTGTGAGTCAGACGGGAAGTTTAAATATTTCTTTCCAGATTCGTCTGGAAGAACATGCCCCGATTGTGGAAAGTGTTTGATTTATGTTATTGGCTGGTTATCTGTTGAAATAAACTAAAGATGACTCATCTTACTGGTACGGTATTGGTTCTATTGTTTGGATACTTTTTAACATACAGTTAGTTAAGCCTATAAAACTGTGTCACCTGACCAGTGGACTAGGCCAGAATAAAAAAAAATCTGTGTGATCGAAGACCTTTGGAAGAAAAGCAGTATCCTTTTGAAATGATAGGGATGTCATTTAAGGCGGTATGCATCCATTTGTCCTTCTGGTGATTCGTGTCCATTATGAATGTCCAGAGTGTCCGTCAAGTGAAGCATTTTGCCCCGTTCATGACACACATGACATTGATCTGCTCACCAGCCCAGAGCGCTCCATTGTCGAGTCGTCCGTTGCACCTGATGCGCGATGCCGGCCAGCGCCGCACTCCCTTAACAGAGCTTTAATTGTTTTATACCCCCTCCACATTCTTGGGCTTGCAGTTTCACCTCAGCCCACACTCACACACACACATGTGTCCATATACACACAGATTGAAGCAACACTCATCAGACATTGTTTTTATTCTTTCCAATGACTTTCTATGCTCGGCTAGCAGTACTAATAAATACAAGTGTGTGGGAATGTGGTCCTTCTTAGGAATTGCTGGTCCTAAAGTGAAACCACATTTTGTCCAAGCAGAGTTGAGTAAAGAGGGTAGTATGAGAAACAATTCAGGGAAATCAATGAATCATACTTCTACAGTGCAATATAAAGTTTATTTTACGTTGCTATTGTTACTTATGAAAGATTTAACACATTTTGAAATGACCTGTTTGCTGTCCAATAACAGAGGTTTCCAGTATTTTTGTCTTGTGATCCCTTAAAGGGGAACTCCATCCATTTCAGACATCATAGTTTGTTGACATGGATGTGACAAAAAGCTGTCTAAAGACACATGATGAAGTGACGTCTCTCAAGTCAGCGTTGGTTGAGGCTGACAACTACAATTTAGGAATGAAAAAAATCGCTAGTTGTTCAAAAGAACCGCTGTTCTATAACACTTAATCAACCGTTTGTTAAACCTCTATGTATCGTAGGATCTGCCGTGTTTTTCTTTTTGGATATTTCCTGCTGCGGCTGCCAGGACCTCATTTACTCTTATTCAGGGCTGGGAAACAGGTTTTAGACACCAGGGAAATCTGGTGTGCCTCTGCTTCTCTCACAGCTAATTAGTGTGTGAACTAATTGCATTGCTAACTTTAGCAAAGCGACAGCCTAGTTCCATCTGTCCGCTATCTATAAAGTAGGGAGGGAGATAGAGTAGAGTGCTGGTGACATCCAAGATCCTTTTAGAATATTCTAGCGAGAACTTTTATCTCGGGAGCCTGTAAGTTGCTCCAGCCTGGTTCAAATGATCTTTCGGCCATTTGGCAATACACTAAAGGAGACCGAGACCCTCTGCAACTGACCACAATCATGCATCTGGTTTACTGAGACTCAACATCAAGTTTCCAAATATAGTGTTGTGTCTTGGAACATGGAGACAAACTAAATTCTTTGACAAACAAGCTGCTCTGAGCATCCATCAGACTGTCAGATCTCTAATTTTTAAAGGAATACTAATTTTACTAAATATGAAGCTGGCCACTAACTAGCTATCTGAGCTTATCATAAAGACTGGAAGCAGGGGGAAATGGATAGTCCGGTCCTGTCCTCCTCGTGGTGGTGGTAATACTCAGAAGGTCACTGCTCCCCTTCTAGATAGACCACCATTTTCATATCAGTCTTCACGCTAAGCTAAGCTAATTGCTTGCTTCCTCTAGTTTCATATTGGTTATACAGACATGAGAGTGGATTCCTCTGAAGCATTACTTGGCGTAACAGTTGCTTACTGTGACGACAGAAAGGTTCGGTTTGCCCAAATCACTCAACCTTCAGCGGTATTTAGCCATGCAGGTAGTTTGGGTTTTATGTTCCCAAGTCCATCTCTGAGATGTCTGCCTCCACTCCAATTCAATATACATTATAATACAATGTATTACATTAAACTCTGCGTATTGATTTACCTCAATATACGCCTTTTTCATTCATATTTCTTTGGAAAAAATAGTCCCTATGCAGGTGACAGATGTTGTCATTGCTCTGAGGGAGGCAGAAACGTCTGTGATTTTAAGGTCTGCTCCTAAAATGATGTCTTTGCTAATGATTTGTGATGATGTTTTGTAGATTTTCCTAACTGTGCAGACTTACAGCAGTTGCTGCTCGAAAGATTGCACACTCCTACAGGCAAATCAGGGAAACATTGCTCTGTCACCACGTGAGATTGAAAGATTTCACACACATTCTCACTTTCGCAGCTTTATAATAATGCCCCTTGTTTAAAGCGTGAAACCATGCTCTCTGTGTGGCTGTCAGACGAAACTAAAGTTTGTGTGAGGTGAGCCAGAGGCTCTTGTGGTTTGGTGACCTAGACTTCCACTGATGAGGAAAACAGACGCCCACTTCCAACAGACCCCCCCCCCACCTGCCACACGCCTTCCTGCGGTTGAGGTTCAGCGGGAGGATGAGACTCAAATATGATATGCAACGCAACCAACACGTAACAAACGACCGGAGAGAGAAAACTGAAGATTATGAGGGATGGATGTAAAGGCAAGGTTTGTGGATAGCAGTGGATCAGGTTTCTGGGAAACTGAGTTCAGGGTTATACGGGGGGTGACTACAGAGGAGATGGGCCACAGTGGGACTTGACTTGTTAAAAAGTGAACATGTAAACGTATCAGTCAGTCCATGGCACCTGGTCTAGAAATGTCCATACGAGGCGCAAAGTGAAATGCTCTTGAGCAGTATTATGTGAGGTCAGAGGTCAGGGAGTGTGTTGCTGCTGCTGTACAGTGGTCCACAGAGAAAAAGGGAGAGAAATGTTAACCTTAAGGTCCAGTTTGTTATATATATTGGGTTGCATTTATTATTATCACATATCCAGCAGTTAGAATCTGTGCCACCCCAAACAATGAGCAAATAGAGCCCACGTCAACAATAAACAAATGGATGTAGGAGCAAGCAAACTGAGAAAAGAAAGGAAACTCATCATGTCCCAAAATGTTGTAATGAAATCTGAGATAAAATGAGTTCGGTTTTGGGTTCCTTCACTGTTTCTGTGATATATTTACAGCTAAAACGTGTCTCAAATGTGAACTCCTCATTCATTATAATTTTAGGTAGTGCCTATTCAGCTTTTCATAATTTCATTGCAATCATTGAACTGATTGAACAACATTGAGTTGTGTGAATGAGTCCCCATGATGATCTTTACAGGGCAGCCAGTTACTTTATCCAGATTACATCATCATTTCTGGACAACTTGACACCAGGTAGTGATGTAAAAAAACAATCTGTTAAAAATAGGAAAAATGGGCCGGGACACATGACATAATGAAGAGAAATGTTCTTTTGAAGAAGGTCAAACATGAATAGATTGTGAGGCTCCAGGTGTGTCTGTGCTTCTCTGACACTCGACTCACGTTATGTTTAAGATCTTCACAGGGATATTAAATTTATCATCCAATCTTGTGCCATTGTTGGATATATAACGCACATGCAGGCATTACTGGCCCATAAAAAGGGGGAGACTGCACAAAGTGGATTCATGAAACATGCCCTCAACATAATCTTATCGTCCTCCTGATAAATAACACTCATTTTGTCATCAGATGCAGTTCATGCTGGCGCCTGTCAACCAGCTGCTCGAATGTCCACCTTCATTATTTTGATTCTTTCAGCTGAGCCGAAAAAGAAAAGAGTTTCATTGTTAATCAGTGAACTCAGTAAAATAACGAAGTGTGAACTTGTGTTTTCTGAGGATTATATATGAGCCTGTGACTGTGATGACAGACGCACGGTAGTTTCTTCCAGTGCAGATTAGATCACCGACACGATGCCTCTCTGTCTCACTGAGTGTGAAATACACACAGGATGTGAGACTGGTTCAGGCTTCATAGAATTAATATAATTAGTTGATTTCTGTCTAAATTAAAAGGTTTCTATCCCTGAGGCTCTAGTTTAGACAAAAGGACAAAGAGCTCTTTTAACAAGACGTGTTGAGGAGACAAGCTAAAAGCTAAATATGTGTTCGAAAAAGATAAAGTAATATGAAGCTGTAACTGCCATATGAGAGTGGTGCAGAGTGGCGGCCTGAGCTAGCTAGTGGGGCACGCTCACATGCACTAACATGCACGAACATGCACTAAAAGCACACGTGGCTGGCCCGGCTATGTCAGCAAAGCAAGGAGAAGCTATAGTTACAACACACACAAAGGGAGAGCGACTTCATTCTCTGCTCAGGAAGACATTGGTCCACTACGTACATCTTATAAGAGCAAATTGTTCTTTGCTGCTATATATATCTGCTCTGAATGTTGCATATTCGTCCTTTAAATTGTATCATTTCGGATCGAAACATAAACAGTTACACATTCTTGCATAATGAAGGTTTACTTTGCTATATTTTGAGGAAATGCCTCTGATTTACATATTTCTGCTGAAAGCAACATGTGTCGTAAAAACAAACATTTCTAATAAATAAGTAAATAAAATAGGGTATACACTTTTTTAAATATAATTAGAATACTTGGTGTCTCATAACAGCAGCAATACAATAACTATTTCTAAAATATCTCAGCATATTTAACATCTCCCTTGTGTGCTAAACACACAAAAGCCTTCACTATTTTCCCACCACATCAGCATACACAATGCGGGTGCCACATGGGCAGTGATCAGAGATAGCATTACACACCCTCTGAGGCATTTCCTGTAGCGTTTCCTGCTTTCTTCACGACTTCATGCTAATGTCCATTAATCCTGGCAAGCTCTCGGCAGCTCTTTCTGTCTCAGGGTCTGATATCACAAAGGCTCTCTCTCACAGTCGTCGCTCTGAACTGAAAGCAGCAGACCGGGGCTCCCAGATTTTCACAGCCGATGGTGGAGATAAGCTTTCTAATGAGTGTAGGTGTACAGATGCTTGTGTGTGCATGCATGAGAGGTAAAACATATACCTGCCATGTATACAGCTCAGCCCGAGGGGGAAATCTGTCTCGGCAAACTGTAAAGCTGATGCAGTACAAAATCTGTGATAAAAACATCTGTAAGCGAGTGCTAATCCAAACGGATGTATTGAGGTTAAAGACATGGGGGCATGAGCTATAAGCATAGCGTTTGAACCCGCATTGCATTTTTTTCCTGTATTGTTGTGCCTGCAAGGCTGTGTTAAAGAGTTTTTTTTTTTTTTCAAACCGACATTGTGTGTCATCTACTCATCTTTAGCGTGCCCAGTTTCAGTCAAGGCAATTATGATTTTTTATTATGGCTGCCCTCGTCTTTTTCTCAGTTACAGCCTTCGCTTGTCGTAGAGTAAAATCTCTATTCCTATTTTTGGCTCGTCATCTGTCATCATAAACACCAGACATTGTTTATCTCTGGCGTGACTCAACTCATCAGCAGTCCTCCATATCACCTCTTCAGTCTGCAACAGATAGGTTCGCCATACAGTATCACACAAGCCAGCAGACTCACACACCAATAAAGTGATCGAAACTACAAAATCAGACCCACACACCTCTCTCTCTTTCAGCAGTAATCGATGATGGGTACGAACTGCAGGGATTTAATTGTTTAACTACCATATAACTTGTGTTTCTGCTTCCTCTTTGTCACAGCTGTTAAGTGTTCCTGTGCTGTTGTCCCTCTCCAGTAGCTGTGCCCAGGTGCGCTGCATTGCTCAGCGAGGTGCACCTGGACCGGGAAAGAAGAGCTTTAAAGCTCCTGTGTCAGCAGCAGAAGGGAGAGGCCTCTGGTGTGGGGACTGCTGGTCTTTTTGCCTCTCAGTTTAGGATTTTGTATTGTCTTGTACACATGTCTTTATGTTAATAAATCTTATGGATTTGATTGTTTTAAAGGTGTCTTTTGTGGTTGATTCGGGTCCTCGGTGGAGTGTTGTGGGCCCCAGGGCTGACCAAGGGCGCAGACGTAACACTTGGTGTTACAATAATACTTGCACACTCCTGTGTTGGTATAAAAAAACAAGGGCTCCAGTTCTAAATGTTTTATTTTGTAAATGCAGGGACTTAAAAGCATATTACTAGCACATAAAATAGTTTTTTCTTTGGGTGGTAACCCACTACTTCATTGTCCAACTTGCTCATTTCACACCAGTGTAGGTATATGATGTAATGTGTGCTATCATTTTACTTCCTGTTATACAACTTGAAAGTGTAAGTGATTTTCTTCTGGCCTTATGCATGTAGCTATTCAGCAAGCTAAGAACACTTCAAATAAACGTTTCTGACAACATTTGATGCCAAAAAGCTTGTTGGACTAAAGGCCGGCCTAATTGTTTGAATAGATTTGCATAGTAACGAAGAAACTGGATTCAAAAAGAGTTCACAAGAAATGAACAGTTAGCCCGACAGTAAATTACTCAGAATGTAGTAACGGCAGCATATTAGCCTTGGACAACTAAAATGGCTAGCTTGGTAAGCGGGTACAGATAGCAGACAAACATTAACAAATCACAAATCAACTTTTGCAAAGCAACTGTAAAAAAAAGAGTTCCTACAGATAATGCTAACAATAGCATTTGATAAGTAGATAAAAGGTGAAGAAATAGTGGCTGAAACCATAGATATAAATGTGAATCAGTCAGTTAAATTGTAATTGCTATGGATCTGTACAAGTAGTTGTTGCAATGTTAGCAACATCCATTTTTCTACAGAAGATATGCTGCAAACAGTATTTTTCTAAAAGGCAGAGAGTACAAATGGACGGTTATGGCTGGAAATGGCACAACAACTCATGTGCGCACGTTACCAGACATGCATAAACATCGTTAACCGCAGGAAATATCTTTTTTGAGGTCAGGAAGTCATTTTGTGTGTCTCACAGCCCAAGTCATCTGAGATAAATGCCTGATTGGAACAGCACACTATTTCCTGATGTTACAAAGTGCTGTTTACAACAGGGGACGTGAAACAAATTAAATGAGAATTTCCTTTATTTTGGGAAAACACCGAATAGCAGGATGCTCAAAGGTGGAATTAATCATCAAATGATTAAATCCAACAGAAGTTGCACTAGAGTTTAGGCCATACACTTTATTAAGTGATGACAATATAGTTCAGTTAAGTCACCTCCAGTATAGCAGTTTGTTTTCAGGCTATCAAAGGTTCATGGCCGCAACCTTCTCACTTGAACTCGAAACTATTTGGACTATGGGACTTCCACTTAACTGAAAATGGTCAGGCATGCCTATACACGTGTGGGAACAAACAGTTATTATCCAACTATAATTTCTGTCACTGGAGGGACTAGACACTGACATGTTAAGAGGACAGCAACGCTAACAGACAGCTTCGGCATTGTTTGTCTGTTCAGCTGCAACCTGAGGGGAAATCCTTACCACTTTCGGGATTTTAGCGGTTTCAGTTGACAATGAAGTCATCTTGCTGTGAGAAAGATGATATTGAATGGCAAGGCTGCAGGGCCAAGCCTATCCCCTGTGGGAAAATAATTTAGACCGCGACCTCACCAGTGCCAAAGATATTACTCACCAGCCAGCAGACCGATAAGTCACAATGTCAATACTTTCCAAACAAAGAAATATGGTTCCCCACTTGACACAAACTCTGTTAGCATCCACTTTATTTTAGTATTTCTCAAGAAAATAAGATTACAGTGAAGTGTGGAGTCCAGAGGAAGGAGAGGTAGATAGGTACAGGACTGTTTCTCACTCCTCACGGGTTCCTCATAATTCAATTCAGTGGTCACAGACACGATCTGGCCCTACACTGTTTCTGTGCCCTAACAAACCTATAAATAAGGACGAAAGGACTAAGTGTGGTTTTGGGTTTCCTTTACATTGTGTGCATGCAGGGAGGTGTCTGCGTGACAAAAACTGTTGTCTAAGGTTTTACATTTAAAGCAACATGATCCCTGCAGAGAGGAGTCTGATATATTGGTAAAGACAACATGTTTGTACTGTATTTTATTATCCAAGGGAGAGTATTAGCAAGCACTCTATGCAATACTTACACGGACAGATATACCTACCTGTGACATGATTCAGAGTAGTTTTTAAGATTCAAATGACAGACATGCAGTCCAGTTTGTATAATCTGGAGGCCACATAATTAGATCTGATTGAAGAAACCGCTGCCTCATCGAGAAGACATCAGTAATATAAAAGTAAGGGAACTATATCGAAATAAAGGGAGGATAAGGATTTCAGTAAAAAAAGATCACACCTGGGAATGTAATTTGGATTATTGGTCACTACAGGTCTCCATTATTCTTTTAGTTTATATGAAGAGATTATATAAATAACTGCTTTGCACAGAATGTTCCCCATAAGGTCAAACCTGATACCTGACATAAACTAAAACAATTTGACCTCAGCTACCGCCTCTAAATCCTACAAGGACCTTCAGGGCTGGTTCACAAAGGTTACTGAGAACCCCTTAAGTCAACTGTTGGAGAGAACATTAAACTGTGTTGTTGAAAGCATAAAACAACACGTTATGGGCCCAGTGTGGCAACTGTGGTTTAAACAGGATCTGTGTTTTACTGCCCAATTCAGCTCGAATCTCATGTGTTGTTTGTTGGCTTCAGAAAACATTGAGATTGGCAGAGAGAATTCCTCTAACACCTGTATCTTTTAGGGTTTGCTGTATGTGTTTGTACTTGTTTTCCACCACCGGGATTCTGCAGCATTTACGGGAACAATGATGTATGGCTAAATAAGTATGCTATTGAAAAATATTGCACTTGATTAAAGTCATCAGCCAAAAGACAAAAAAAATATTTTTTTGTCTATTTATGTATTGAATTTAAGGATACATGCCGCAAAACTGCACTGTCTCCACCCCATATCAATAGACTCTCTAAGTCTATCAAATTAAGAGCCAATGAATTTCAATATTTTTCTAATCGTATGTGCAATTTCCATTTATAGGTGTTTTTCATCTTTAAATCACTTTGATTGATTTGCACCAACCCGATGCTAAATAAAATTCGAATTAAGATTAGATTCATTGATTAGTAATGGACCTACAATTACATTTGTAGCAATGACTGCGCCTCTGAGGGCAACTTTGGACCACTCAAAGTACATTTTAGTGCAGAGACCCCCCCACTCCCATCAGGTGAGCCGCCCGTCAGTGATGACGCAACGCAACAGGAACCTGTGCAATGTGATTGAGGTTGTTGTTTTTTTTAGCACCGGACAAACACCATGATTGAGCTGGCAAAGTTGCCAAGTGGGTCAACGTGAAAGCAGTTTAGTGCGCAGTAAAAGGAGAACTTTTAGCCGCTGTCAATCAAGAACAACGTTGTCTCCAGCAACAGCAGCAGCGAGCCGACGATTTGCTCATTTAGCGGTCTGCAACGACATCTTCGAAGACAAAGAGTGAGTGACAATGACACCAATGTCGAGCCCCTTCTCCGCGTGTAATGAATCGACCCACTGGCATAGTTCAAACACGCGTCCCCCTTGTTTTTCAATGCGACAGGTGTGCTTGTCGTGCTGCGTGTGAGCAGCATGCAGGCCAGACTGCAGCAGCCCTGCGCGAGAGAGATAACCGCTGACAGATGAATGCTGGTAGAAGATAACGGAGGTATTGATGGTGGAGCAGGTTGCATAACAGGGAGAGCTAATGAAGGCCAGGGGACACTGGAATTCACTCTGGACTAGGCTATGAGATGGCAAGTGAGTGACGGACAGAAGGAACAAGAAGTTCTGCTGTCAGTAGAGTTATGGTCTGTATTTAACATAACTGGGGCAACATCTTTCAAAAGACCGGCCGCAGATTGATCTTGTTTTTTGGACACGGTGATTGACAGTTTTAAATAATTTCCTTTGGACAGACTTCAGGCTGTTATGTAACCACAGCAGATGGAGAAAGAAGGTAGAACTGGACAGTTTTTTTTTGGCGTTAACAGTTGATTTTCACACTTCAGTCTTCAGAAGTGATGATTAATGCCTAACATCACCTTTCAAGTTTTGTGTCTATGATTGACGAGGCCCTTTTGCCACCATCACGTCTGCTCCTGCTGTTGCATACTGAATTAAAGGAATAGTTTGAAACGTTGGGAAGTACGCTTATTCCTTGCAGAGAATTAGATGAGAAGAACGACACCACTCTGTGCATTAAATGACACAATTATATTATATAAACAAATGATTAGGTCATCTTTAAAGTGACAGGCTAAGCTGTGTGTGTGTGTGTTAACTCTGCTTCATCACTGACCAGTATGAAGAAGTCAGTTGCATGGCAGTTTCTTTCGTCACAGTTGGAGAAGGATGGCAGGTGTTCTTCCCACCTCTAAATCTCGTGGGAATGTAATCTGAGATTGGACGACCTTAACACCTTCACCCCCCGGTGTGCCACCCTGTAATGTTAAACCCAGGACAGCCCAGACTCTCCTCTCATGTCCCGTCAGTATAGTTCGGTCCTGGTGATTTACTGTCTTCCGCTTGTCTTCTCATGACTTTGTGGCTCTGGGTTTATAGAGCAGCAAGTGGCTGGAGGAGCTTCTTATTTTGGTACCACATTCATGTTACCCCCTCGGGATGAAGTGTAATGACTTTGATTACATCATTAGGTCAGAATTTTAATTTGTCCAACACTTTGGTTCATGACCAAATACCTGCAAAACTAATGGCATCAGCCTCAGCTGTGCTTTGTGTTTAGTGGCAAATGTTAGCATGCTAATACATTAAACTAAGATAGTGAACATGTTAAACATTACACCTGCAGCATTAGAGCTGAACCATTTAAAATACAATATCTTAATGCAATTACGTCACCGATGCTCTAATATGATTAGAGGAAATTAACATTTTTACATCATTATTATCAATTTCATTAAAAAACACAATATAAATGATTATGGTGTGATTTATGCGGGGATCTGTCCCAAACAGATTTTTTCTTTTTGACATGTAATTGTAGGTTAAACACAGGTGTAATTGATTCAATTATTTATCCTCTTGTTCTATTTAGTGTGTTACAGCCATTCCAGTGAGCCAGCATACACAATACCAGGACCATAATCAATGTTATTAATTACACCTGTGTTTACCCTGACATAGCTGCTGTGAAAAGGGCAGATTGCGCCTCCTGTGATTTGCAAATGGCAGTATGCCATATTTAGATTTCAATAGTCATTGTGAGGTTGTTAGCTTATATCCAAATATCTTTCCCACAACATCTTTCCATGTTCTTTCTGTGGAAACTCAGAGGTCACAGATGAGATGTTGTTGTGTATCTTCTCCTCAAACAGCCTTTTGTCTACTGTTCTCATCTTTGTCACACGGAAACAAAACCGTAGTAGTGACGGCTGGTCACGTTTATGATGAGCTGCAGCTGTCCGGTAGCTTTCTCTCTCTGTCTCCCTGAGTGATGTTTTTACTGGAGGTCTTTGAGACGGATGGCTCCACAGGATGTCGTTGGTCCCGCGCTGTATCACGTTTCTCTCCCTTGAAGATTATCTTAAATCACTCCACAACTTGCCCTATTTTATATTGAAGTCTAGGTGAGGTGTGTGCAACGGTACTCTTTTTGTTTGATGGCGATGGTTTATAAGAAGAACAGTTAAGTGTTTGTGTATATATATATATATATATACTGTATATACGTGCCTGTGTGTCATGATAATATACCTGCCATCCCGATGTCCAGTGTGATCGAACACTTTTATCTCTGTTCTGCCTAAAGCAGTTCCAGATAGCATGTCGAGTTCAAACGCACTGCATGCGGAAGAAACCCAACTGTGCTTCCATGAGGGATGATGCATGAGTATATTGGATGACAAGAGCAGTTACAGTACTTCCTGGGAGACCGATACTATAATAACAATACATGGGAAGGAGAGTTCGCAAGAAAATAGATTGTTTGATTTATTTTCTCAGTTGTTTCAGTATCGGCTCTTCTGTGTCTGTTCCTGGATTATAGAAGCACCATAACGGGCAGATGACGGTATTTGGTGAGTCTTATTTTCTACGGAGAGCTAACATTTGTTAGTGTTTTGAGACTGTTGGTATTGAGAGATGTGCTATCCCTCCAGTTTTCCTAATCCCTGCTTCAGGCTGGAGCTGAGCTCTCTCTGCCCGCAGGAGGAGGGCACTAATTCTTTCTATTGGGGGGGGTCACGATCTTTCACCTGCTGCTGGCAGCCTCACATGAGGCGTGATGGAGTCGACAAGAAAGGGGGAGCAAAGGAGGACGGGAAGGGAGGGAGCGAAAAGACGATGGATGCAGAATTGACTGAACAACAACCAACAATGCCGTGACAGTGAGCATGCAGAATTGAGGTGGTCTTGCAGTCCTGAGAAGCCGCCACATTGTTGCACATCTATCATCACCTAGCTTTGTCTCAATCAGACGAGGACTGGTTTCAGCTGCACGGCTGATTGACATTTTTCCTGTGTGTCATACAGGAAAAGGAAGTGAGCTGTGCTAACAAGCGGAGCGTCCCGATGTAATTTTAGCTTGGTCATGGATGCATTCAGAGCGCACACTCCTTCACAGAATCCCTGCATTGTGTGAGGTGGTAAGCTTTGCCTTAGAGGGTTGTTACTGTAACCTTTAACGAGTCACACGCCTTAGCGCCGCCCTGCCATTAACAGCTTTTCATCTCCAGGTTGTCCAGATGGAAATGCCAGTCATTATCAGAGATTAAAACACCTGTCGTTTTCTCACTTCCTGTCGTGAGTGAAGATGCAAACAATACTGCCAGCCTGGGCCGACATGCAAAGCATGCCCTTTTCCATGCAAAGCTGTGTGCAGCCTGGCACCGAGGTAGAAACGTAAAGACCGTGTTTCTGTATTGTTCTGGTTGAATTCGTTTAACCTGTAACAAAGTGCACAAACAAGCATGTTTATACGTTTGAAGATCGCTTGGTGAATGAGCTGCTGCTTCCTGTTCCAGAATTCCCAGTTTGACGTCACTTGTGTGTACATCTGTGCGCGTGCACGTCAGAGAACAAAAGGTTGGTGTTGATATCGCCATGTGTTTCCTGTTAAATACGCGTGCGTGTGTGTGTGTGCACGCACGTTTGTGGTTGCTCGTGTGTCTCCAGCTCCGGCCCGTATGTCCGTGGTCCAGACCGGAGCAGCAGAAGCACATGCAGAGACCTGCTCCGTGCTGCACTGGGATATTTTTGGACTGTTGTGTTACTGCGAGACAGGCTGTTGGAGGAACTTCCCTTTCAAAATCCACTTTTTTTTTTCTAGGTCTTGGAAGCTGGATTGTATACAAAGGCTGTTAACTTTCTATTCCTAGTGTGTAACTATACATCCAGCACACGCCGACCGTGACAAAATAACCAGGTGGTTATAACCGACACCCACACCATAATAGTCCTCTGCAGTCTTGGGATTGGAGGATGAACGATTCTCTCAAAGCGACTCTGTCAAGACTCGATCTAGATGTAAAACTAACCCCACCTCCTTCGGGCTAATTACAGATAACCCTCGTAGGGAACCTTGACCTGATCGTACTGACTCACGTGTACACACGCACACACACGCGCGTGCACACACACACCATCCAGGCAGAAGTTTCGTGTTGACACAGTCATAGTACTCATTTATTCATCATGTACTAGTGCAGGAGTGCAGTGTTCATGATGTAGATGAATGATTTTCACGAATTTGCATAGATTTTTCCATTAGATTTAAATGGACTGCATGCTCAATGTTTGAGTCTTTTGGTCTGTGGCAGGGAGCTACACATTTTCAAATGTTAGTCATCCTATACTTACTACAGTCACATCTTTCTTTAAGTTACATTTTCAGTGCATTCTTTGGGTACTTTCTGGTGAAGTGAGCAAGGAGTTTTTTTTTATACTGTTGTAGCTCATAAGCCGTGTTTCTATATTGAATAACTTCAAGTTAAGCCTCTTGTAAGTCCCCCTCAAAACGGTTACAATTTAGACAGCTTTGTGCAGCTGATGGTTCTCAAAGACGGTAACATTTAAATTTAATGTCATTTTTTGACTCTGGTCATTCCAGGTTTTCAGGTCTGTGCTGGTATTTGTCTCTGGGAATGTGTGTGTGTGTGTGTGTGTGTGTGTGTGTGTGTGTGTGTGTGTGTGTGTGTGTGTGTGTTTGTCTCTGGTTTGACTCCGTGAAAACGGCCGAGACACTTAAATTACTCGTGGCACAATGGACTCGACCTTAGCTGCCAAAGGAGCACATATGAAACCTGCTGATTGCAGACACACATTTATACGTCCACTTCAGACCCTTTTAATGAAGCGTGTGTGGGCATATTTGTGCGTCTGTTCTGTATGTCGACGACCCATCCTGTGCATCTGACGACCGTAACGCACCGATGTCTGTATTAGTCCAGCGGGGAACAACATTCCCGCAGACATGCCTATAGGCTGTGATTTAAGTGCACGTGTGCTTTTTCTATACTTCTAACCACCACTTAAAGTACTTTAGAGATCTACTGTAAAAACATGTTCCACGTAATTATAAGGTTTGTCACGAGGACAGAGAAAGTTTGGCCCACTGACTTTAACATTTAAAATGGTAACCTTTGAGAATATTTTAATGCATGCTTTCAGAATAGCTTTTAATACCCACCTGGTTGAACAAGAGCTGTTCTTAAGAGAAAGATTGCCAAGATTGTAGCGTCACGCAGAATTAATTTTTAAAGTGCCACTCTGCAAAGATTTGTACTTGTATGGATTACGATGTCTATAGGGCAGATACGACTAACCACCCGAGCATATAATACACAGTGTCTGAATGTACAAAGCTTGTAATGCAAACCCTATATTGTTGCATTGTGTGTTTTCCTACTTAAAGGGGAATTCCATCAGTTTAACGTGGTTAACCAATAGCCGCACCGAGTATGAAACACTGGGATGCCAGACCAAGCTGTCAGTGGTTGAGTTGCATTGTGGGTAATGTAGGCGCAATGTTTAGTCAATGAAGAAGAATGTGTGGAATATAAAAGACATTACCTCCGGCCTGCTGCATTGATGATAAATAGACTTTTAACGTGAACAGCAACTGTTTGCTTGTTGTGTTCGCTGCAGAAGCTTTGAGAGGTTTTTGCCCATGATGCACTTGCCTCTCCCAGCTCACTCCTCCCCGCAGGTTGTAGCCGCGTAAACTAAAGGCTAAGAGGTCGGAGTTCAGGAGCAGGGCGAGACTGAAAGACTCCTGCTCTGAATGCTGCAGGCTAATTCCAGATAGCATGAAAGGAATCCTGACAGTATAGTGGCTATATATGGGAGTGCAGGTCGGTTGACAAACTCACTTTTTGTACCAGCCGCTGTCACTGCCCACTATGGGTGTGTAAACATTATGAAGGGCTGAATGTGGTGCTTTATGTCCCGACACACTGTACAGTGGAGGGTGAATTCTGTATAATAATGGCATGTCAATGCTTATCGGGTGCTTTCTGTGTGGTTGTGTGTCTACCTTTGGTCTGCTTTGCCCTGCTGGTGCTACAAGGTTACATTTTTTCATCCATAAAATCACGGACATGCTTCTAACCAACTAATCAACCAACACTCTTTACAGAACATAAAAACAACATGAAACATATATTCCAAAAGTATATGCTCTTAATGTAGTGTACATTTGTGCTCCTAATATTCTGTAGGTTCTTAGATATTTCATATATTAATGCTGGGATGGTTTGGTAAAATGTTAACTAATGTGAAGGATGCAAGCAATGCTATGCTAGCAATGTTTTCACCATTTTATTTTCTGTGGGACGCAAATGAATCCGCTCTCAAAGCATTGTGGGATTGCTGGCGATGTGGGACTGTCGTGTTTAGTCTCGTGAAGAGGATTACTGCTGTAGATAGTGGGATCCGTCCTTGTATGTCCTTTACCACCCAGATTACAGATACTCACAAAATGTGGCGCTTGGTGTCACGTCAAGTAAATTGTTGGAGGAAGTCGTGGATTAGCTTGTATGTAATGAGTGATGGAGGCAATGTCGCAGGATTTGTTCGCTTCCAGTGGGTCTTCAATGTAATGGATGACCATCTACCTCACTATAGCTTTACCATGCTCAATGAATTAGTTCATTCCACCGCCAACATTTCTGATAGTTTGACTAAATCATTATAATGCAGTAGTTGTTCTTCTGGTGCGATAGAGCAGCTTCAAGCCAACTTCCCAGACTCCACATGGAGAGCTGACCCTCATGGTTTTTATTGAGTCGCTTCATCACGTCACTCAGTGAAACAGTCCTCTATAACGATCCATCGGATGTTTCCTGCTGGGGGGGGGGGAAAGAGACGAAGAAGAGGAAGGACAGTGCCAGGATGGGTCAGGGGTCACCAGTTCCCCATAGCCAGAGAATGCCCCATGACAACCAGTAGCATTTTCTTATGCCAGTCGGGTGGATTCTTTGCTAAGTTTATCAGGTTGGTGAAGTGGGAAACTGCAAAATTTGAATTTAGTGGTGGAAAATAAATTCCTCTAGTTTTATTTAGATATCCCTACAGAGGGAATCTGTTGATAAACCGTCTTTTAAATCCTGCACAATATACACTTAGTTTGGATTTCCATTTGTCATATTTTGCTATTCAATATCTTACTTTATCCATTCTGTGATTATTTTTCAATTCATGAAATCATCTCTGGAATCCCCTTGTGTTCCTGTCCTCTAGGGTGGGTCAGTCAGTGGTTAACCTCAAACCTGAGATTTCATCAAGTATAAATAAGAGAGATTAAAGTCTGATGACTGAAGATGAAGCTATGGGGGTGACATGGGGCATTCAGTTGGGATAATATACTTTTTTTGTTTCATGTCTCATAACGCTGCCAGTGTTTTGTGGTAATGCAGAAAATGCCACACTAATTACATTTCCCAGTGACAAGTGATGCAATATTATTTGGTTAGTTTTCGTTGCCTCACTTCTTAGAAAAAACCTAAATATTTGCAAAGAAATAACAAGTTGTTTTTTGTCATTTTAGATATGCAACTACATTAAACGAGAGATAATCAATACACAATTACAATCATTTTGAAATAGGCGAGTATATTGCGCTTTACTAGAAAAAGTGTTTCCTGACTTTAAACAATTTGTCCCCCATCTGATATTTATTGAGCTACTCATTATACAGATGATGGTTTTTTTATATTTACGGCACCTTTTTAATGATCTGAATACCAGTATTAAAGTTCTTGCACTGAGGGGTGTTCCACTTAGGTCTGCTAAATAATGAGGTTGAACCAGACTGTGAATGTGTGCCATTGTTGGCCTCGGTGCCGCTCTCCTTCCTCACCAGTGTGCTCCCCAAGGCCCTGTATATGCGGCTGGCTTCTTTCCTCCCTGATTTTGTTATGTCTACAGTCCCCCCCCCCCCCCCCCCCCCCCAATACACTGCACTATTTCTGGCCTCCATTCATTTAAATGTACATGGTAAAAAGGCGCTTCCAAGTGAAAGAGTCATAGGGCGAAAGAAGAGTGAAAGAGAGTCAGGCAGCCTATTAAATGCTAACAAAAATAAAAAGCTGTGGTGAAAAAGTTGGTGAACTGCAATAAACAAGCTTTTTTTTTTTTTAGCCTCTGTATTAAAATAGAGACTAAACAGCTTGCCTTATGTAACCAAAAATATCCCAAATAAATTTAGTTTTAGTATGTTCCAAACTTGTTTCCAGTCTTTGCCTTTGCTGACTGGTGTTTTGTAGCAGCAGGCTGAGTGGAGCGAGCAGCTGTATTTGGATGTCGCCAAGGCCCGTACCAACTCAAACATCCACTCAGCTCTCCGTGCAGCAGGGACGTATGAAGTGTGTCCCGCAGAGTAGACCCCGGCTCGCATACCGATATGTCATTACTGTGTTTCTTAGAAGCATTCAGGTAACCAACAACTAGTTGTCACAGGCGTCGTAAAATGTATTCAAGCTGTGGAATGAGCAACGTTTGTGTTATTTCTTAATATGCAAAGTACTAAAACAATAGTGATAATGTTTGTACGTTTACGAGCTGCTGGTGAGAATTACCCTCAATCACCAATGTGTGTCTGCTGACGTGACGGGTAAAGGGCGACAGTTTTGATGCTCAGCAGAATACTTTTTATAGCTTTTCTTTTATTACGTGTCGAGCAATAAATGTGTGCAATTTAGTTTTATAACTAGATTCAAACAAAGGTAAATGAATAGATATCTTGGAAAAGTGTTGTTCATTGGAATAATAAAAAATAATCTGCAAGAATGTGCATTGTGTCACCGGCGGGTGGCTCATGCACCCGCCAGAGAAAGATAAAAACTAAACCGGGACAAAAACATTACTCCGTAGCACCACTGCAGGTTTAAAAACTCCACAGAGTACCTTTTTCAATAAGTAACTCCAGAAACGCGGGCAAATGTTAAAGTCTGACCTGTAGACCTTTGTCACGCACACACAGCTGGACAGCCTCCAGCTCGACGACTTGACAGCAGCTCCGAGTTGTCCATCGCTGTGTTTTAGCAAGTCTGTCAGCACTCTGCAGAATGGGCCATGGACACACTGATTCTAATACGGAGAATCCCTCGGAGACGGAGGGACAGGAGAATCTGAAAGGCAAAAGAAATTCAGTTTGTGTGCGAGTGTGTGCGCGTTAGGATGCCAACATGTCTGCGTGGTAAAGCTTTTTTTGAGCCACTGAACTCTGCACACTGAGCCGTTATTGTAGAGAGAACCGTATAGCTATAAGCTGCGTCATTGTGCGCTTGTCAATTTGTGTATGCCTAAAGAGACCAGAGGGGGGTTCTCACCCCAGCGATGGCGTAGCCTGAGCAGGCCGCAAACATAAAAGTAATTTATTTCACTGAGAGAGAAGAGAGAGAACTACCCCCCTCCCTCCTTCCTCCAGCTTTCTTTTTCTCCCGTGTCCTCCCCCTCATCCAACTCTCCCACTCAGCAGCTGTTCCTCTCACTTTCCGCCCTCCCTCCACCCCACCCTGCACCCCTGCATGCTCACCCACCTCCCCCAACCAGCCCCAGTGTGATGGCTTTGTTTTATTGTTGCCCAGCGTTCGGCAGGGGGAACCCCCCTGTCTGTAGTGGGGCAGGGGTCCGAGCCCCCCTCTGAACGCTGGGGTGTAGCAGCGTGGCTGCACAGATAAGCAGAGAATTAGAAGAGGCGGTTGGACATTTGCTGTCTAAATGAGCTTCATGACGTTTTAACGTATCCACACCCACTGTCAAAAGGTGTTTAATGTTGAATGTTACGTTTTTGTTCCTCACACCTGGTTAGTACTCGGACCGCTTTGTCCGATTTGTGTTGATCTCATAAGCTGTAATTACAAGCGTTGTGTTTGACATTTCCCCTAAATATCACCTCCTCCAAACTATATTTTTTATGGTTTGCTTAGCTTGAAAAAAACATGTATCGCATGTCAGCTCCAAGATCTGTCATGCTGCTGTCGAATAGGCCGAAAAATCCCCAGCCAAAGACAGGAAACAAACATCATTTATGTGTGGTGTTGACAAACGACTGTTTCCTGTATAGAGGGGAAAATATGTAGAGGGAGCGAAAAATCCGGAGCAGACTCTATTCCTGAAGTACAAGCCAAAAAGTACAGCACCCTCATGAAAACACGAGGGATGTGTTTACCCTCTAACCACCAATCAGCATGTCCTATAGCAAGAGCCCCAGGTTGTATTCGTGTCAAAGTGTTATGTACACTGCACTATAGATTGTTCTCTCCTTAAATGCCCCATTGCTCATGTTGTTGTTGTTGTTGTTGATCCGGTTTCAGCTCATAAAGTAGTCATTACTAGGTTATTTCCTACAGTACATAAAGTCCCTTTCAACAGGTCTTTTGCTGAGATTTCTTTAATGCGTGTCTTTTCTTGACATTGTTGCACTTATTTTACCTTTTTTAGACTAACTTTTATCCCAACAGTAAAAGCCTATAAGTAAAGCCAAATTACCTTGCAGTTGAAGGAACTTGTGGAGGGTGTAAACTACCTTAAAGTGCAGACTTTAACAGCAAGTTATTGTGTACCTGGATCTGATTTACGGATATCTGTGGTGGGATGGTTTGGTCAGTGGTTTTGAAAATGAAACCATGGTGGTTTCCTGTTCCCTGAGTCTGCCCCACCACTGTACCCCCCTGGCTTGCTGCTGGAGAGTTAGGAAGATAATGTCTGTTTACCCCGTAGGGGCCATTTTGAGCAGCTCTTCTCCTCCATAGAAAATAACTACTAAAGTAAATGGTTATAAGCCCTGGCAAAGGTTTTTAGAATGACGGGAAATGAAGGTCATTGCATGTCCAATCTTACAAGACGTATCCTATTCAGCTTACAGACTCGTTGTTTTATTTGTATATGTGACATGTGGTGTGCTGTGAGCCGACAGCCTCCGGGCCTTGAAGGTTATGAGCTGTTCGGTGGCTTTTTTAAAGCCCCAAACTGACTTCCTGTTATATTAAAGCTGACATGAAACAGACAGGCTGTAATGAGCCGTCATCTCCAGCACTCAGCCAAATGTCCAACTGTGCCAATAGAACTAACATACAGCATCTGTGCAGCTTTGTGTGAAGGCACGTGTGAATTAAAGCATGTTAGGATATGCGAGTTTGTTTGTGTGTGTGTGTGTGTGTGTGTGTGTGTGTGTGTGTGTGTGTGTGTGTGTGTGTGTGTGTGTGTGTGTGTGTGTGTGTGTGTGTGTGTGTGTGTGTGTGTGTGTGTGTGTCTGTGCAAGAATGTCAGGCTGTGTAACAGGTGGTATCAGCTTTTGGAGTTGGTCACTCAGTCCCAGAACAAAAGCTGTGGATATTTCTGAATGCTGGCTTGTGTCTCTAGCTGCTGCCTTAGTCTTTGTGCTGCAGTGTGTGTGTGGGTGTGTGTGTGGTCAGCTATATGGACTGGCCATTGTGCCCTTGGCCCTCAGCAGATGTGGTCTGAACAATGAGCAGGGTAAATAAAAGGAAGTGGTGTATAAATAGCCTCTTACGTCTGCATGATTGGAGTTCTTGTGTGTGTGTGTGTGTGTGTGTGATCCTGTTTGATGTGAATGAATTCTACTTTAGGAAGTTGCACTGTTTTGACTCTCCGCAGGTACAGTTTGCTGTTGTAAGTTCCTCAGCACAATGGTATTTCGTATGGCTTTGTTTTTGTAACTGATGTCTTTTTCTTTTCTTTTTTTTTTCAAATAACTTTTTTTTTTTTTTGGTGAGTTATTCAAAGTTAAGAATATGAGCCGCTCCAAAGCTCTACTTTCAGATATTTCATTTCCATCTGTCAGCAATGCGGTGGTTTACTTTGCAGCGCTTCGTAAGCCTCACGGCAGGTCTTTACGAGCAGTGGAGCTCAGTTAGAAACTTGTCTCTAAATCACATCCTGGTGATAAGTGCGCAGGGGAACAATGCTTAAAATACAGAACCCTCCTCCCTCTTCCATCCAGCTCTCTCCTTGGCTCTCGTGTAACCAGGCCACATATAGACCAGGGCCATACATTCTCACCAACGTCATCATCTCACACATGTCCATAAGACCGACGTGTTCTTGTGAGGCAAGATACATGCGTCCATTCATGCTGAAATGATGAGTTCCTTGACGGAAGAAAGAGAAGAAGAATTAACAATGATTTTGGTTTTTGATCAAGTAATCTATCAAGCAAACCTGCAACATATGACCCATTTCACTGTACTGTTGATAAGACAAAATAACACCTTCTAATAGTCACCTTTTGGCGCTGTGAAATTGTGATACATTTCTGACATTTTATAAACTTAAAGGTGCGCAATACAAAATTCCAAGCTTATCTATTGTATCTCAACAGCTCTCAACATGGCTACAGCTGAGCCAGAGGCTTGTAGCTAGCAGTGCTAAAAGCGCTAACGGTGCAAACAAGGGCAACCGTGCTGACAGAGCTAACAGTGTTAACCCTGCGGGGGAACCGGAGGGTGGGTGCTACGCCTCCACGACGATGCCGTCGGTCGGGACGGCGTTGTATGCTTTCATCTCCGTACGAGCGCAGTGCAGAGCAGCGGCCAGGAGCTAGCTAGCGGGGCACGCTCACGTGCACTAACACGGCCCGACTATGTCAACAAAGCGACGAGAAGCTCGGATAACCACACATAGGGAGAGCGCTGCTGCCTGCTCAGAGAACCGTTTAATGATTACTGTAAAACAATCAAATGAAAATAACTATCAGTTGAAAGCCTAATATCAAGAAAAATCAATAATATATGCAGAGGGTTCATTGAAAAGCTTCTTCGTTTTGAGTACAGTGCAGTGTATTAAGCTATGTGTGTTTTAATTGTGTCAGTTTTGTTAAATCTTTTCACACATGATGTGATGGTTTTGATTTGGTTTGTGATGGAATCTCTGTCTATCTGCCTCTCTCATCCTACATCCAGAGTTCTGTTACAGCTCCATGGGGAAGTGTGTGTGTGTGTGTGTGTGTGTGTGTGTGTGTGTGTGTGTGTGTGTGTGTGTGTGTGTGTGTGTGTGTGTGTGTGTGTGTGTGTGTGTGTGTGTGTGTGTGTGTGTGTGTGTGTGTGTGTGTGTGTGTGTTTGTTTGTGTGTTTGTTTGTGTGTTTGTGTGTGTGTGTTTTGGGCTTGGGGGTCCGGTGCTGGGCTCGGCCGGCTGGGTGTTTCCACTGAAGTCAGTGATGGCCTATATTATGAGCAGCACACTTCAGCTGAAACATAATACAGATGGCGAACACTGCAGTGCAGTGAACCTAAAGACAGATCGCAGAAAGAGAGATGTCCGTATCTCAGGCTTGATTTAAAATCGTGAGACTTGGGCCTGTGGAAGTTTTCAAATCAGTTTGGAAATACTGCTTTTCCATTAATAATTTGGAAACTGCTGCCGGTTTCAGTAAATCTGCGTCAGATGTTCTGTGTGTACTCGCTACCATTTTAACGCAAAAAACCCCCCAAAATATTATAGTTCTCCGAGAAGGACCACAGTCATAGTGCTCTAATATCGCAGTGTTCTGTGTTGGAGACTGTGGATGCATATTATCATCTTCTTTTCTCTTGGGGGTAGAAAGTGCTATCAGGGTGTCTGAGGGTGTTGACGTATTTCCTTCCTCTTGGTCACATCTGGGTCGAGTTAAGATGTGCCACTAACATCTGTAAACACAAGGGGAGGAACCTTTTTCCAGTCCCAGGGCCTTTTTTTTTAACAACTTCATTTAGAAGGACTGTAGATGTATTTGCAGTGTTGGTGTCCAGCTGTTATTACAACGACATGTGACCTCATACTTTTCTCTGTCAGCTGGGCCACAGTTTAGACTGCTGTTTATACAGAAGCTTGCAATTGAGAGGCTGCAGATTCCTGGAAAAGCACCGGCCACGGCTCATGTTACTAAGCAACTATTAAAAACCTGTTATGCTAATACCTGAAATGAATATCACTCCACAGTTTAATCTCCCCATAAGCTAGACTACATCTGTGTGACATTCACCTTTTAATGGAAACTGTGTGCAGATAGTCTCACACCAGTGTGCCAGGGCTTGACATATGTCAATTGTTGTCTTTCAACACACATTTCCTTATAATTTAGATTCTTTATTGAAATGCATTCATAACAAACTTCCCTAGAGATCCAGTAAAAAGTAGGATGGGAAACATTTGCTTCAGGTTATACAGGGTAAGGCAAAGCTACCGCATGCATCACCTGCATTGTAGCTGTATGGAAAGTGAACAGATGTAATTGGCCTAATCTGCATCATGTCTGCAGCTTTACTTTGTGCATGCTTTTGTGTGCGCATATTAATTCCCCCGAAGGAAGAAATGGGAGGCTGTTGCGGAAAGGTTTCATTTATTTCTTTTGGAAGTTCATCAAATGTTTCTCCTCTCAGAGGGACTTGTATGATTAGTGTGGATTTTTCTGCCTGTTTTGAATGGCTCTATGAAGATTGGCAAAGCCACGGTTAAAGGCTTACTCCTAATTTTGGGCTTACTGGATACAAAACCCACTATTTACTTTATTATGGTGGGGCGAGAGGGTTAGAGACAGACATAGAGAGAGAGAGAGAGAGAGAGAGAGAGAGAGAGAGAGAGAGAGGATTGGAGGTAAGTGAAGCTATATAGAAAAAAAAGTTCGAAAAATGAAAGGAAGGGATTGGAAAAGGGCGAAATAGGGGGAAGCATTACAAGGAGACAGACGGCTGACGCTCAGAGGGAGGCTACTGTTCGGGAGAAGAGCGATTTTCTTTTGGTACTGTAAATAATAGCCCCTGCTTGAGTTGGACGGCTTTCACGGCTCCTTTTGTGTGCAGTGACATCTTAGGTTCCCTAAAGAGAGGAGAGGGCTCGGCTTCCAGGGTTTTCACTGGCATGGGAAAGGCAGAGTATTAGCCCAATATGAATATGAGAGAAATAAAGCCTCCACAGGTCAAAGGGAACTGGCCAACACACACACACACTCCTGGCTCTTTATCCCACTGAAACACACATAAGCACACACACACACATCAGCAATGCTTTATCTTAGTCTGAGCATTAATGTGTTTTGGCTCCTATTTCTAACAGCAGCCCAGCGGTTGAGTTGTGGCCTCTCCTCTGTTTCTAACTATAATGTAAATCTTTTTTATCTTAATGCCGAACACATGTACTCACTAAGATGTCCCATTCATGTGTATGCTAGTGGAGGTAGTATCAGTTTCACTTTTCAAACCACACCCAGTTTGAGCTGAACCACATGAAGCACACGTTGTCAAAAGTGTCAAACTGTCTCTCACTTTCAATATACTTAATCTGGTCCATGCTGGTAGGTAGACGTTGTATTGTTGAAAAGCCTAATATTACATTTATATCCACCCTGCCAGATTTATGTCGCATATGGCCTCCGGTGTTGGGCAGTAACTCATTACTTACTAACACATTATAATAATGTGATTACGTCTTTCGAACAAGAATAAAGGATTACAACTTCAGTATTTACGTTACAGTTACTAATCTCAGTAACGCTTTGACAATTTAGGGTTCGACTTGTTTGCTGTTTTTACATGGACTTTGATGGAGGGTTTGTATCAGTTTCTTCTCTGTTCACTTAGAGGACTGACCGATGCAGGAAGCATTAGCCCGGTGCAGGTTTGGCGAGGTGGTTAGCTTTTACCAAAAGAGTTTACCGAAGAGTTAAAGTCAAATGTGTCCCTGTACTTTTGGTTCAGGGCGTATTCAAATTGTCCTCTTCCTCCTGTTCTAGCGACGCAGGTGAAAGTGGAGGAAAAGATAAGATTATCCTTTATTAGTCCTCTACAGCGAGTTATCTCACTACAGCTCCGAAACTCTTCTTATTCGCCAAGGAATTGATTCAAACGTGTAGGTGTGGAGGCTTTGTCGTTATTTAAAGGCACATTTGATGGAGCTGGACAGAGCATTGCTGCCAGCTAATCCTTTGTTGGTGAGTAATTTGATACTTTTTCAATGACTCGTATGTAATGAGTAATAGATTAGCGATATGAGTTGAACCCGGATGACATCAGAGAAGCAAAGATCACGTTAAGAGAATAAACAAACTAGAAAGTTTCACTCATTAACATTTCCTGTGCTGTCAATTTCGAGCCACCAGGAAACCTCTGGGCGGAGGAGATAAAACGTAATGTTTGGTGACGCTGTGATGACAAAGCCATCACATGAGTATGATTCACCTGCCCGATGACATCACATCCTGTTTGATTCCTTCATCAGTAAACAAGAGCAGCCGGAAATGGTGGTGGGGAAGAGCGAAGGGGGTTTTCCTTCTGCTGTTAGTTGGGGAGGACTGAGCTGCTATATCACATTTCCACTTTTATTTTGGTTTCCTTTTGGGGAAACCATCTATCTGTCAACACTTAAATGATCTCATAGTATCCAGCAGTCGCTTCAGACAAAAATATATTCACCCCTTTCCTTTTTCCATCTCATACAGTTATTTTAATCTGATTTTCAGGCTTTGTTGGGGGAGGCAACTCCTGTTTATTTGCAATGGGATATGACCGATTTCCTCTTCGTGATCACAGAGTTTAATGTAGCGTATGACTTCAGTGCAGGCAGGATTTTGTAAGGCGGCACCTAAGAATATCATTAGCAATCAGTCTTCATATCAGTCTTCAATTAGTTGATTCATAAATTGGTCAGAAAATATTGAAAAAATTGCCAGCAAGAGCTTTTGCAATTTGCAGAATGCAACTTGTCTTATTGAAATGATTATTTTGAATTTCAGAGCAGATCTTTCTCAGATAAATGGATAACAAACTGACCATTCAAATAGCGTCAAATAGCGTTCATGTAACCTCTGAGGGTTTTAATTGTGTCCAGAGCTCTGCTGAATCGGCCTATATGCTGTTCGTCTACTGTTTATATCCTCACTACCTAGATTACAGAGTCACACGATAAACAAGACATTCAGCAATACCTCAGCCAGTAAGTGTTGCCATAACCATACTATCGCATTTTAGATATCTCAAACAATCACAGGAAACAGTTGAAAAGTAAATTCAGGTCATTTTTCTGTGTTGGACAAGCTACCTGACAAACTCCACCCATCTTATCCTCGAAGCAGAATTAAAACCATGATAAGAGCGTCCAGTTGGCACCAGGCTATCCGCTTGTTTTTCCTCAGACGCGGTGCTATCGTCTGTCATCGTCGCCGTGTGTTTTAAAGTGCAAGGTGTGGTGTTGGTTTACAAAGGATCGGGAATGTGTTTGTGGGTTTATCCAGGTTAGGATAATTGCAGCAAGTCGCTGACCCACATCAGCCCTGTTTGTATGGTTCCTGGTCACTGCAACAGGAGGTCACAGAAAGCAGGGGTTTAAAAAGCTCCTCAAGGTGATTGACGTATGCTAAAAGTGTGTGTGTGTGTGTGTGTGTGTGTGTGTGTGTGTGTGTGTGTGTGTGTGTGTGTGTGTGTGTGTGTGTGTGTGTGTGTGTGTGTGTGTGTGTGTGTGTGTGTGTGTGTGTGTGTGTGTGTGTGTGTGTGTGTGCGCACTACTCATGTATGTTTTTAAGAAGATCTAGGTCATTCATTTTCAGAGTTAAGTACATCTTAGTTGGTTTCTTATCAAAGGTCAATGTTTGCCACCGTCTGAGATCGCACAGCAAGCCGTGCAGTTTTGTTTTCCCTGGAAGAAAAACTTAAGACCGGGGAAAACTAGGAAGTGAGAAAGTGTGTGTGGCGCTGAGAGGGCCAGGAGCTGCTTCATCAATCCCAGGAAGCCTTGCAACCAGGAGGCAGGAACAACTGCTACTGGCTCCGAGAAAGGGGGACTTTCCTCCATCCTGCTCTGTTAGGAAGCAGAACAATGACCAAATTACTCACACATACAATGACCACTGGCTTGGATATTTTCTGTGTGTGCTCATACAGACCAGCTCACAGCAGGTTGCTCTTTGAGCTCTGAGCCCTGCGATCTCTGCCCGCTGGCTGTTTTTGGGCAGTCTAACCCTTTGCCCTGACCCCACCCCTTATATCCAAGAAGCTGTGATATTGAAGATGTCACTGGGGAGTCGAGACCAAGAAAAAGGCAGAGCCTCTGAACTGATGCTGCGTGTAATGTGACCTACTTGTTGTGGTGTTTTTTTTGGGGATGGACGAGACGGCCCGTCCTTGTGCTGCCCTCTTTTCCTCTCCTTCTGCATCAGCTTTTGGTCACACATACCCACACCTCCCTCCTGTTAATCACTACTATCTCACATTAATTCTTGATCACTGTCTCTCTCCCCCCCCCCCCCCCCCCTTCTTCTCTCCCTGTCACAGTTTCAGCGACAGCTCGCGCTCGCTTTTTTTTTTTTTTTTCCAGTGTTGATTTCACTTGTGTCACTTGCGTCGCCTGCAGTGCTGGCCGCTTTCCAGTTCTTGCGGCTAACCCACAAAGTGAGCGAGGACAGAGAGCGAGGGCCCAGTTGGAAAGAGGCTAGTCTTGCAGCAGTAATTGGTCAGGAAGTGGGCTGCTTGGATGTTTGAGCTCTTCTCACCCTCTCTCTCTCTCTCTCTCTCTCCCCCTCCCCTCCCAGTGGGCAGGTCAGTTCAGTTGTGTTTAGCTTCCATCTGTTCCTCTGTCTCTCTCTCTCTCTCTCTCTCTCTCTCTCTCTCTCTCTCTCTCTCTCTCTCTCTCTCTCTCTCTCTCTCTCCCTCTTTCCTCTCAGTGTCCCTCTTTCTCTCTGAACTGATCTCATAGAGGGGTGGACCCGCTTCGACACGAGCCCCACCGCTCTGAAGCCAGTCAGTGTTTCTGTGACTGTGCGTTTAGTGTGAAACTTTTTGAGTGGCTGGCTAAGGATGTAACCCGTGATGAGAGGACACTGGGATACCAGCGGCTGAGAACAGGCTAATCGTGGGGATGGGCTCTCTGAGGTGAGTTGTCATTGTATTTGTGTGGCGCTGTAAACTGCCAGGACACAGAGATGGGCCTCTGGTGTTTGATGTGCAATCTTTAATTTACTGTAAATGGTTCTGCTCTCACAACATGCTCAGACGACACACAGTGCAGAGTTTTTTTTTTTTTTTTTCCTTCTTAACAGCCCGGCTCTTTATTTAATCATAATTGCAGAGGTCGACCCCACCAAAGCCGGTCTGACTTCCAATTACTCGGTCCAAAGTCTCAATTTGGCGTGACTCTAATGGCACCTTTGCCCACTTGTCTGATTAGGAACCATGCTGCTGTAATTTGACGTCAATCATTTAGGCTTAAGCTTGTGAGTCAATGCTGGATGGACATATAATAACACTTTCACCTTTGTGTTTCTGAGATGATGAACAACATGCTGTTTGTACGTGCGTTCATGTTTGAAGAACCATCTATCGTTTGTAAGTAACACTTGATTTAACAATGTTTTTGGTGCAATTTTAACATACGTAGTGGTTAGAAAAATTCAAATAGCTTAATTAAGTCTTAGAAGTATCATAGCTTTTGCAGCCTTATCTCCACAGGGAACATTGGATACAACAGAAATCTAATTTGTCAGCTTTTACCTGAAACGTGGTTTATTTCATAGTGTAATAATGAAGTGTTTTGGTTTGTGTGTGTGTGTGTGTGTGTGTGTGTGTGTGTGTGTGTGAGTGAGTGTGTGTGTGTGTGTGAGCGCGTTCACACACACGTGTGTTGTCCTTTGTGGTGTGTCCTCATTCTGGGAGCTCTAACTGGAGCACCCAGCTTCTGAGGGACACGGACGGACAAAACGGGATGGACTCATTTGTTGTCGTATGTGACTCGTGTCATATATCTTAATCATTAACATTTATGACGGGATGTTTTTTGTCACCTGCTTGCTGGTCATCTGACTTTACATTTTTTTTTACGGTGGTTTCTTGTACTGTACGCTGGCTGTACGATAGATCAGACTTATATATATATATTAGAAATACTGGGAAATGATCCAAATGCAACCATTTGATACAAGGCGTAGCCTAGAAGGGATACCGTAGACCAAATATATATATATATATATATATATATATATATATATATATATTTTGGTCTACGGTACATCATTTCCCAGTATTTCTAATAGTAAAACTGGTTCAGATATTATGGATGATAACCTTATGTTATTGTGCTCATGAATACAGGGATGAACATACTCTATATCTCCTCCTTAGATATATATTTAAACTGTTAACAGAACCGTGTTGTTTTTGGTTACTTCAAAAACATAAACGTAAGATAATGTAAGAGCCAAATGCAGCACATCTTAATATGTGTGCATATATATTAGTGAATCCTTTTGTAAATCTATTATCTTGCTCTTAAAAAGACCATGCCATAGGTGTGCATATTTAACACATTGCTACATATTAAGGAAGGTATTTTGTATTCTCATAGCATTGCTAATATTGTAAAAGTACCGTATATGCACTGTATTATTTTAGTGTGTCACGTGTTTCCCTAATGGGAGAAAAGTCCCTATGTCTGCGCTCTGCTGGTCTCCTTTCCTGGAGCGGGACCCTCGTCCTGCATTTTAATCTGAGGCCAAACACAGCTTCCTCCGTATATCCGCCACATATGCTCACTCAACACACAACAACTCTGCGCACACACACACACACACACACACACACACACACACACACACACACACACACACACACACACACACACACACACACACACACACACACACACACACACAGCACAATACTTGATTTCTGTTTTCACATGTACTGTATACTACACAGACTCAATAGAAAGAACATTGACAATGTATTGCTATATATACTGTAGTGTTGATAAGTAGAGAAATATCTATCTACAATCCCCACAGCCAAATATATTCACTGATAAAAAAATGAAAGTTATAGTTCCTTGATACCACCTGTTTGTCTCCTCTCCTCCTGGTGATTTCCTTCTTGTCTGTTAATGTGAATAGTTACCAACTCGCTGCATAGTTGAATACTGACATTATCTCCCATCGTAAATACTTTTCTGCTATGGCCGTGGTGCCACCCTGCTCTATCATTAGCTGCGGCTGTTGACCTTGTTTGTTGTTGACGTAGCAGCTGTAGTTATTTCTGTGTCACTGTTGTTTAGTCTGCTGAAACGGCGAAGACGCTCCTTGTTTTCCTGGACGTTCCTCCGGACAATTTTGAGGGATTCCTGCTCTTGTATAAACTGAAACCGTTGCCTCAGTGAGGTTTCTGGCGGGCAAGAGTCCGAAATTCCTGGTCTTGTCCTGGCACCGCGAGCAGCCGGCTGCTGCGGCCGGAGGGAATACCGTCCGAGAATCTGGAAACCTCATAAATCTGGGAAATGGAAAAATCAATGCAGGATATTGCAGAGTTGATCAGGATTGTAGATTTTTCACAGACGAAATTAGGCACGGCACAGAGTACGTTTGTTACTGGTTCAGAGCTCAGTTTATGATTTATGGACTTTGGTGATCTAATACGACAAGTGTGCTGCAGCGCATCACTAACTTGACAACAAAAGATCACTTTCTTACATCAAGCTAGCAGCTACCAAGCTAGCAGCTACCAAGCTAGCAGCTTCCCGCGTTTCCAGTCTTTTTGCTAAGCTAAGCTAACCAGTCGCTGGCTGTATAGCTTCATATTTAATGGACAGATACGAGAGTGGTATTGATCTTCTCATCTAACTCTCTGCCACAAAGTGAATAAGCGTATTTCCCAAAATCTCAAACTATTCCTTGAAATTGGCCTATTTCAAAAAAATGTTTCCTGCTTCTAGCGACCGCTACTGCTTCTTTGTAACAGATGAGTCATTCACTACTGATTGCTTAGTGATAACATACTAAACTATCCTCCTTCCAAACAAGACATTGGCTGGCTTATTAAGGCTGCCCCCTCTTAGTCAACTAATTGGATGTTTTGGTTTTAGTCGACTAAGATTTCTTTGGTTGATTGGTTAACTTTCAATGCTTTTTCATGTTCAATGACTTATTTCCTCTAAGATTTAAAGTGTTGCTTTTGTGTGATTAATTGTGGAGATTCCTCATTTATATCAACTAATCTAATAGTCAACAAAATCGTATGAGTGTTAAGCAAATAAGAATTTCTTTGGTGGAAGACAGCCTTACTGATTATCAGGCTAATACAATTAATGTTGTTGTTTTTTAGCACGGGAGACGGATGTTTATTTCCCATTTCCATCAAAAAGCCGGTACTGTTGTTTATTAGACACAATCACGATTGGAAGGTCAAGACAAATGATGATGTCCTGCAGATAGGTGGATCAGAAAACATTCCATGTGTCGTCCGTTACATTTGGAGGACTATTTTGTCAGTGAGGAATGACTTTTACTTAAGGCGGGAAAGGGGCCAAAACTGTGTGTTAAGAGGTTAATGAAGAGCTCAGGCGGCAAGAACAAACGCTTTAGGAGTTGTGGCACTTAAGGAATCTGTGTGTGTGTGTGTGTGTGTGCTTGTGAGAAAGACAGAGTGTGTGTCTGCAGATGATCCATCATGCCAGTGACAAAGACAGACACGGTCACAGAGGGAGGGGGAAACTGTATATGAATGACCCCTCCACCCACAAACTCCTGTCATTAGTCACAGTCTCTCAGTCTGAATCTGGTTCTCTCTGTTTAGTCCTCCAGTGTGCTGTATAGGTTACCACAGAAACAGCCTTCACTTTAAACTGTGGACAGCTGAGAAAATGAAGAAGCTGTCAGGCTGTCTGAGCATTGAACCTGGTTTCACACACACACACACACACACACACACACACACACACACACACACACACACACACACACTGCTCACAGCAATAACATCCAGCCTGCAGCCCTCCTCCCTCCAGGACATGTTTAAGTGGATGGGGACAGTTCTTATTTCTGATTACACACACGCACTAAAACATTTTCAAGAGGCTGTAGTCTTTTAAGTAGGAGTTTACAATGCTGTTGGAGAACCAGTGATTGTATGTATATGTATGTGTGTGTGTGTGTGCACACACCAGTAAAAGTTGAGTGTGTATGAACCCGGTGCCCTGCTTCACTGTTTGCACTGCCCAAGTGTTATGAGGAATGGAGTGGTTTATTGACAATAAGCATTTTCTTCCCTCTCTCCCGCCCTCTCTCACTGTCTTTCCACATGCCACTCTGCCTTGGAGATGAATGCCTCACTGTCGTCATAGTGACCACCATGGCGCTATGGCTCCCGAGCAAACTCTCGAACCATCAATTCTGACTCTGGGTGCTTTGGCGTGAGTTGGAGGAGGGTGTTTGTCTGCGTTGTAGCTTGTTGTGAGCGTTGAAAAGCAGAGAGGCCTGTTGGGAAATCTGCTGTCTGAGTTGAGAGGGATGACACGGGAGCAGAGCCGAGATAGGGCGGTGATGAGGAGCACCGGCGTAGGGAAAAACACATTATTGACTTGACTGCAAGTAGCGCAAAAACTATTAGTCGATTTTAAAAATGTGATTGTCGATTAATCATTTCAAAGAGTACGCCCACAATTAAGCAAAGCACCTCTATAAAGTGTGGGAACTTGCAATCGACAGATTAAAAAAAGAGTCATTCATGTAGCGGAGAGATCCTGAATTAATGTGGAACAACCATCAGATTGGATCCTACATTACCCATAATGCAACTCAACAGCATCTTTAACTAATTGCTGTTTACATTTGTTGATGAATGGATTTAACAAATGAGTTAATTATTGAGCTTTAGGGGTTCTGATTTCTTACCACTGGACAGAGCCATGCTAACTGTTTCCCCCCCGTTTCCAGTCTTTATGCTAAGCTAGGCTAACCACGCTCTAGCTTCTTAGTGTACAGACATTAAAGTGGTATCAATCTTCTTATGTAACTCTGTAAATAAGCGTATTTAACAAAATGTTGGACTATTTCTTTAAGATTACCGGCCAAAACCATGGAAGACGCCACCTTGGGCTCTGGGACATTGTGACAGGCATTTTACAGACCGTTAATAACTTATAAGCAACACATTATATCAATAATGAAAATGATCATCATTGGAGCACTTATCACAAGCTGCTGTAATGTTTCTCTCATCCATCAGGGAAAGATATTTACTTTTGCTGGATTACAAATCTGTAATCAAAACAATGAACTAATCTGTGATTTAGATCAATACTCTCAGCCTTTCCGTCTCCCCTTTCGTACCCATGTGTCTACACGTGTAGCGGCACATATGGCGATTGTCGCATCCAGTAAAAGAGGAACAATATTGTTACTCTGGTTGATCTCCTGCAGGGAGGCCTTCGGAGCATACAGGGGGCATCAGATAAGCTGGACTGCTGCTGTATGCTTCTGTCATCAACAGGTCGTGCTTGGCTGAACCGAGGAGTTTAGACGCTACCTCTGTGTGATTGCAAAGCTGGAGGTGCTCATTATGGTTTGTGTGTGTGTGTGTGTGTGTGTGTGTGTGTGTGTGTGTGTGTGTGTGTGTGTGTGTGTGTGTGTGTGTGTGTGTGTGAGCTTGCGGTGGTAGGGGGAGGTGGACAGTATTTGGATTGGGAGTTTAGATTTAGGCGCTTCGTGGGTCAACGGACCCTCAGACCATTAGAGAGAGGGGTCGTGTGTGTGTGTGTGTGTGTGTGTGTGTGTGTGTGTGTGTGTGTGTGTGTGTGTGTGTGTGTGTGTGTGTGTGTGTGTGTGTGTGTGTGTGTGTGTGTGTGTGTGTGTGTGTGTGTGTGTGTGTGTGTGTGTGTGTGTGTCCAGTGGGTCTCTATTATTTTATGGTGAGGAGAGGGGGGGTGGTGTTAGCAGGACCCCATGCTGCTGGGACCAGTCCCTGTCTTTAAAGAGGGACGACAAATAGTCGACACATTTGCTTTAGTGCGAGAGACTGAGGGCCCATTGTCTCACGTGTGTCTTCTTTATGGGCCACATTGCCCGTCCTGAACTGATTTCTCAAATGATACACGTTTAGAGCAGAGGTTTCCAACCTGGAGATCGGGACACCTATGAGGGGTCAAAAGATGAATCTGAGGGGTCCTAAGGTTTAAGGACTTATTTCTGCTCGACATTTGTTTGTTTTGCCAAACTTTCCTCTAATCTAAGTTGGTTTTTTTTTGGACTTCCTTTTAGTTCCTCAGGCCTTTACTCACTCACATGTAGTGCTGGGTATTAAACTGTGATTCTTACCAACCAAACTGCTTTTTAAACTCTGTAGAATCTCGCTTTGGAAACTATCAAGTATCAAAAGTTGCAATCCAATACTTTAAATATTTCCTGTTGTACTTTTTTTTTACTTGGGCAAAGTTCTTGTTTGGCTGCTTGTGTTAACGCAATGTTAAAGGGTTTCTGTAGGGATGTAATATTGCACTTCCATTAGATCTGGGGACTTACAAGATACTGAGATTCAGGACTTTTTCACAATGGCCGAGATGTTCTGAACGCCCTTGTATGAGTCAAGTTTCAAAACAAATACCACAATGCAACTCCGTATCATCTTTAATTAAACCCTCCCCGGAGCCACACCTCCATTTTGTAACGCAGCCTGCATTCTTTAAAATGCTGTGACTGTCTCTTCCTCCTTTTTATACGCCGAAATTCTTCCGCACTGTGTTCTGGCTCACATAGCTCAAAAAGATGCGATTGTTAGATTCCGGCACTACAATTTTAAAATCGCATACAAATATTGCCCAAGGACAATCTGTAGTTCAAACAAGCGGCTCTAGAGCAAATGAACGGGGGCCTTCGGATGCTGCCAACATGGAGGGAAGTTTAATATTCCCCATTTGCATACACTGTCCACATTGTAATGATGCACAGCTGGTTGGAAAGCTGGTTGTATCCCTTTAAGTCTTAAGCCCAAGACGAAATATCCCTGATGACTACTGTGACGAGTAACTTAATTTGTAAAATCAGTAGAGTGTGCCTAAAAACAACGTTTTGTTAAATACAAAAGTGTATTTGTATAAAAGTATGTTAGCATATTTATTTCCCAAAGTAAGTGATTGGAGGAAAAAAAAGCCAAACCGTTTGGGAACCCACTTCTGGCATTCTTGTGTGCTCATTCGGTCCAGCCTTTCTCTGATGTGGGACACAATGAGCGGTGCGGTGGATGAGGAGCTTTTGTTTGAGCTGGCTCTATTGATCAGCCGTAACCTCCTCCCCCCCTTACCTCCTTGTAAAGTGTATGTACGTGTGTGATCTCTGGAGCTGTGCGCCAACAGCAGCAGTTCAGCTGCCTGCTGAGCGTGCAGCAGACGTACACACACACGCACACAAAAGGTGTCGCCGGCCCTGCAAGCGTTACGAACCCAGCTGTAAAAGTTTGATTTTGGAAGGAGCGGAGAGGAGGCAGTAAGGAAATGGAGAGGGGGAAGATAAAAGAAGGGAAAGAAAGAGAGGAAGGAAAGAGAGGAGGAACTCCCAGCTCCTTGTAATTTGCTGCGGGAGAGAGGGAGGAGGAGTCAAGGGGAGGGGAATACCCAGCAGGGAGGGAGCAGCAGAGAGCAGAGGCCATTCACTCTGACACACACACACACACACGCACACACACACACACACACACTCGCATGCAAACACACACATGAACACTTTTAGACACACACATGCATGCGGTGGATGTGTTGCCTAAGGAGAGAGGGAGGGAGAGAGGCATTCAGACACAGGAGATCCTTAGCAAAGTGAAGTGAGAGAAAGAAAAGACATCAGCCAGGGGAGTGTGTTTGAGTGTGTGTGTGTGTGTGTGTGTGTGTGTTCTGGAGAAAACCTGAGTCTATGCTCCTGTGTGTATTTTGGTGGAGCGGACTGCACGTTTTGCTCCCAGAAGAAAGGACTCACAATGATTTGGGAAGTCTAAAGGAATCTTTCCAGGCTTTTGCTGCAAAATACTGTTTGGAATACTCTGGATATGTGACCTGCTCAGGAAATCCCGTTTACCTTTAAATCTGCGTCTGAACTTAAAAAAACTTTAAAAAAAAAAAGAATTCACTCTAATTTCTGGTAAATTGGAGCCAAACCACAATGCCTACCGGTAAGCATCAGCTTTTCTTGTTCTTCTTCTTCAAATATGTTCAATGATGTTTTCCAGCATGTGCAAATTATACACACTCACACAAGTGATTCTGTGATGTGGTGGGACTACATTTTGCTGTCAAAGGTGCTGCATGTCTACAAGCCTATAATCAAACAGGCTTAAACCATATTCATGTAGAATAATATCCTGTTTTTGCATGCCTCTTTAGTGAATTCAAGAAGCTACCAATGATCAGAATAAGATAACACGTATGCCATCCCAAAGAAATATCAAGGGGCTTCTGGTCAAACTCCGGACAGCAACTTATAAACAAAAAGGACCATTTACAAGCCGGTGATGGCTGTTTGTCGTAGTGGCTCTTTTGTGTGGTGCGTGTGATATTTTTTTCCTCGGCTGACAGCGCCGTGTGAAGTGGCTTTGCAGCGTCCGTCTCTCTGCAGTACAGCTGTATGAACAGCGTCTCCTGGTTGTTTTCTCACCCCTTATGTTGAACGGAGCGCGTTTGCTTTCTCGCAGACTTTGCGGGTTCTTCATGATTCTGAGATGATGGTGCACACACGGCTTTGGTACAGCATGGTGGTTGTACATTTGACTTTGTTGGTAGTAACAGATGCCATTTAAGTGCAGGCTCTGCAGAAAACTAAAGGAACATTAGGTATGTTTTTTTTTTTTTTTTTTTGCTAAATGTTTGGTACATGAATTTAAGAAAACAACAAATAAAATGCACCACTTTCTTTGTATCTCGGATCTCTTCGGGCCAAGCACATGTGTCAGTTTCCTCTTGCTGGGTGTAGGTTTGACAGAGTGTTGAGATGCCATTCTGCAGCCTGTGACCCAAATTAGAGCCTTGAGGGCAGCAGTTGGGGGTGGCTACAAATGGGGATAGAGGGGAGCAGAACAGAGAAGAGGAGGAGGAGGGGGGGATAATTACTGTTTAGAGCAAACTCTTTGGTTTAGAGGTGCTGGAGACAATGGACCCCTCCGTCCCTCTCCTCCCACCCTGCTAGCCCAGTCCTCTGGGAGGACATCTGCCCCCCATTCTGAGCACTCCTGTGCAAGGAGCTTCAGCCCTGTAGAGGCTGGATGGCTGCAGAATGAGGGGGGCAGATCACTTTTTGGAGTAATCTGCCTAATATAGAAATATAATCAATAGATCTTCAATCCCATGCTTCAGTGTCCACCCAGGACTTAACGGTGAGTGAAGTGGATGCGGAGAGTCCAGCGGCGCACTTTGGGCCGCAATCCAAGCGGGTCAAATAACAGTGTGTCCCGGTCCGAGGGAGGCCGAGGGTGTGTGCAGCCATGGTTCGCACGGGTGTCCCAAGGCTTGGTGTTGAGAGTGTGTGTCCAAAAATAGGGGGTGTAAGTTTGCTGGTGGACATTTTTTCCCACAGAGGCTAAACACCGGTGCTGTCAGCTAAAACTATGCTGCACATTCCTCGCTGATGTCCAATGACAAACAGAGAACCTCAACCAGACTCTAGGATTTAACTCGCGTCTCTTAAACATAACCTGAAGATAAGGGGATGTTGATCTGTGTATAGATAAAATGTGTGAATGCCACCGCCCACGGCAGATGTTTCAGTGGTTTTAGTTTAACGTGAGAAAAAGCCATTTGTTGCTAATTAGCCTCCCAGCTGTATATATGTGTGTGTGTGTGTTTACTTTAACCATGTTTTGTGAGGCAATGAAAGCCACAGGAGTCTATTAAGTCACACCTCTAGTTTAAACCTCTGTCTTTACCAGTCGTGACGTGTGTTGAGATGTTTGAAATAGTCTTGAGACAGCTGGAGCTTGTTCTGCGCCAACACGGCAATGAAGAAATGTTTATTTTCTCTTCTTCTTCTTCTTTTCTTTTTCCATCCATCTTCCCAAACATCTGCATTATAATGTCCGACCCAGCCAGCGCAGCTCTTTGTCGGTCTCATGAAAAAAACCGCCTCCTGTCTCCGGCGCCATCCTTCGCGTCGCTCCTTCTCTCCCACCTCTGCCCTCTCTCTTTTTCTGCAGTCGTTTGGCTGCGCTGTGAAATCCCGAGTGACACTTTAAGGTCCTTAGCGTCAGTTGCGATCAGGCCTGCGTCTCTATCAGAAACACAGTCTGACCTCTAAGTGGACGCAGGCGGAAGATGTGAGGCCGTAACTAAACAAACAGGGGGGACTTATGTGCTTCATTGTGCTGCCGTTTCTCTGCTCAAGCCTGCAGGGAACAAACACTCTCAGAAGCTTGTTTTTGATGCTTTAAAGAGGATGGGAGAGTTTGGTTGAATACTTTTTAAGGGTTAACGTACAACAAAAGACTGGATTCAAAATGAGACGGAGCAAGTGGGAAATGGAAAAGAAAGACAATCAAGAGAGTGAGTGGTGTTTGACCGTTTGACCTTTCTTCTCATCTCTCCTTCCTACTTTCATTCCTTTGGGTCTTCTCCTCCTCATTTCTCACTCTAACAGTTACGCTTGTCCTCCTCCCACCATGTTTCTCCATTACATTGTCTTTTTAAATCGCAGCTTATAATGTTCCCAAGATGTTGCCAAAGTGAAGACAAAAAACACTGGACTATAACTCGCTGAGATGCTTTTGCTTCCATCCTTTTGTACTTTCATAAAACCAATCTATCCTTATTGTTGTTGTGGCGTAAGACTGTAAAGTCAGCAATAAGCTGCATGGAATTGGAGTAAATTGCCATCTGGTTGGCCTTTGCAGCATAAACAAGAACACACACGGACAAACAAGGTTAATTAAAGGATCCGTTAGCTGTACGAGGTGTGTGGTCAAGTCCTGTCTGGGACAAAAGCTTGAGGCTTTTTCCTCAAATTCAAAAATGAATGTCAGGATGGGGGAAAGAAGATGGCAAGAATAAAGACAAAGAGGCTAGATGTAACTGATATCAATGAAAAAGGAATAAGTGAGCAAATGGAAGCAAGAGAGAATGAGAGTTGAACAGAAGGAAAAGAGATGACGAGAAGAAAGCTGGGAAGATGACCGTCTTTCACTGACTGACATGGCCTGTTGTCTTTATCTCTCCACACTGATGTCATGTTGTAAATGATGATGTTGATGTCTCTCTTTCTCATCCTCATCCAAAGTGTACCAGTGCATTCATTTTGTGCACAGAATAAGTGGTTTTACGGTGGTGACTACGTGTGGATTGTGCTTTCGCTGCCGTTGGTTGTGGTTAATATTGTCGGTGGCGAAATGGGTATGAAGAGGAAAGCTCTCTTAGCAGTGCTTCTCATTCGCCAGAGTAGTGTTGTATAAAATTGGATGGTGTAAAACAGCTTATATGACAGCTACCTTTATTTTGGACCTTCCTGGTTCTTTATATTTCCTCCGTGTCAGCAGTGTCAACACAGCAATTGGTCAAAAGGGCAATTTTTGTGTCAAAGATCAGCAACATTGAATGTAGTTCTCTTCAATTTAATTATGTATTTCCACATGCTTGACGTAAATGTTGTCAACTACCAATGTTTGCAACTCACCGTCCCAATGCAGCCCAACATTCATGATTGCATGGACTGTGCACACCCAAACGCAGACCACCAATGTAGCATAAGTAGAACTGCATGCAAGTCCACGGTCAATGTGGCGTAATCCACAGCGTATCTGCCCGTTCATTGGTCACCATAATCATTCCTTCTCTCCAAACTGACCCTGAACCGCTCCCTCTCTTGCATGACAGTCCTCCCTGCAACAATGCCTTCCAAAGTTCAGCTAAATCTAATGTGAGCCTTTAGTTTAGTTAGCCAAACCAAGTGGGTATTTTCCAAAGTTAGTCCTTTTTGGTATGAAATCCCCTCTTTGATATTCCAGTGTTTTATTGCGGAGGGATACTTCCTGGAAGTCGCGTGTAGGCTTTGTCGCTGGAACCAGAATACTACACATTGACAGTTTATTACACTTGTTTTAAACCCAATGATTAGGGAAACCATGCCACCCAAAATACACACAGGGATTTATTTTGCAACTCTTTTGTATCCATCTGCATATGACATAACACTTTGAAACAATTTCAACTTGTTTGTGGTTTAAATGTCGACATAGGATGTTCACATGCCCATTACGAAACACTCTCAGGGCTGTTAGAGCTACTAGTGATGATCATCAGGGCCGTAAAGAGACAAGGGTGCCGACAGCTGTTTGCTGACCACTCCAGCATAGAGAGCACTTCAGGTGACCATAAAGAGCTCGACTGTGAGTGGACGGCTTAAGTGTAGCATGACTCATTAAACCTGGATGGGCTGGTAGTAAGGCTTGCGTGTTGGACTGACTGCAGCGTTGTAGATCGTATACATGCTCATGTATGAATGAACACGGACAGACGTTCAGTGTGCAGATGGTCATTTGATCTAGTTTGATATATGTGTTGATTCATTCTTAGCTATATTTGCAGCGGCATTAGCAACTGATAATGACGGATAATTGGACGGTTCAATTTTTCACCAATTTTTGCTTATCAAAATAAACATGCATTTAAATTACAAGTATTTTGTTAATCTAAAAATGAATGACAAGAGTTTACTTTTAACCTAAAGAGCAAAACATCACATGTGACTCAGAGTATATTGGCAGTGTATTGTACACTGCCTGCTCAGTCTTTAGTCTGGTTCCTCGTGGTTCTCACTGTTTGCCTTCCAGACGGGCCTGATTTCAACTTATTAAACTTGACTGAATGATAAAGCGCCCCAGCTCTTTGTCCGTTTCATGTTAAATTAAAGCCAGAGATTGAAGCCAGGTTTTTCAGGCACTCGCTGATTCTCTCTCTCTCTCTCTCTCTCTCGCTCTCTCTCTCTCTCTCTCTCTCTCTTTCTCTCTGTAGTCTGGCAGGACACACAGCCCTCACACACTATCTTAATCCTTGGTGCACAACCCCCCCCCCACACACACACACACACGCACACAAACACACACACACTGAGGAGTAACAGTCCCAACCTGCATGCTAAGGAGCATAATTAGAGATCATTTACAAGGATCAGGTTGAACATAATCTGGACAGGAGGTAACTGAAACTCGGACATCTTTGCTCTCTGTCTGTGTGTGTTGAGGAGAGGGGTGTGTGTGTGTACAAGAGCCAGCTCACCCAGGAAACGGCCTGGGTGTGCCCCAAACATGAAGCTGGAAGGTGGGAAGGAGGGGCTGGGCAAACACAAGATGGAGCAATCTCTCTTTGTGGTGTTTGGGTTTCACGGCAAAAGGAAACGCGGTTTCTCTGTATTTGCTCTCCTTGCACGTGTGTGTGTGTGTGTGTGTGTGTGTGTGTGTGTGTGTGTGTGTGTGTGTGTGTGTGTGTGTCCATGCACAAGTTGCACGTGTGCCCACTCATATCTAGCCGAAATTGATGGTGTTGGACCATTAAGTTATTAGCTCAGTTAGTGTTATCTTTGGAGCGATAAACTGAATGCATTTTGTGTGAAACACACACACACACACACACACACACACACACACACACACACACACACACACACACACACACACACACAGAGTATGGATGTACATATATCACTTACTGTGATAAGGAAGGATATATGTTATAGATTTGTCAAAGGGCAAAGAAAATGGCAAGTTACCCATTAATGTCATAGTATGTAATATAATAAAAGCTTTTGTGCATTGTGTACGCTGACTTGAAAGCAGTATCTTGCTTATCCAAAAACCAAGGCTGTTGGTTTGTGTGAGTGTGTTGTTTTCACCCACCAGATTCCTTCTCCTTTCTGATCTGTAATTGTTAAAAAGTGGGTCAGGATGAGGAGTGCAAACATTTGGATGGATGGACACAGACACATGCTTGGTGAATCAATTCCAAACTTGTCTGAGGAAAATACAGTTTCGTGCCACTTCATTTTTTTTGGATGCTCCAATTCCTTCCTGCTTTTCTTGGCATCGCAGTGGAGCAAAAGCTTTGATTCAGCGCAACACTTTAGTTTCCTTCTGAGAAACTATGTAACCAAGAATTTGCTTCATTTTGTATTCCTGTGATAAACATGTAAGGGTTCAGTGAACGGGGATGGACCTGAGGGCAAACTGCTATGTGTGATTTTTTTGGACTTAAAGCAGCACTAAGCAATACTTGGATAAACCGTATGCCACCTGCCCAGCAGCGAACAGCAGAAAAGATAAAATTAGCAATTAGCTAGTGACCACTACCCTAGCTTTTCATTTTTACAGTTCATGTTTGTGTGCGTATAAAAACCAACACGACATACAACATGTTCATTAGTGAGCTAGCCAGGTTAGCTTTTTCTTCCTGCTTCAGTCTTCATGCTTTGTTAAGCTAAACACCATCCCGGGACTAACTTCTCATCTAAATCTCTGTAACAAAACAAATAACCTGAAAATGTTACAGCTTTTAAGGCTGTTCCCTTAAACACAACTCCACGTGAATCACACGTCTTTGATTTAATGTCTGCTACATGTGTAAATATGCTCACACATTTGCCATAACAAATTGTAGGTTGATAATACGTCAGATGTGGTGTTTTAAGCTTGTTCCTCTTCCCCAAGTGGCCGGCAGAATGTAAACTAAGATTATTGCAGGCCCAGCTAGAGCAGGACAATTCAGGTTCACTTTCTTAACTTGGTATCGGTACCGTCGTGGTTGCCTGAATCCAACCTGTGATCTCTCCATCACAGACCAGTCAAACGGGCAAGCCTGCTGCTAAAGTGCTTTCAAAAGAGGTGTCACCATGGCAAAAAAAAAGACCTCCAAGGTACCTATTTGAAAGGTGAGAGAGCGGGATTCTTTGAGCTTGTTCTCAGTTTCACGTTTCATGTTTTTGGTCTGTGATCTTTGATGCTTTGAAGTGAGACAGGTTTAGCCTCAACCGGGGTTTGCTGGTAGCGAGAGAGCGACACTGTCCTATAAGGCATCGGAGCTCAATGTTGCCACAACACCGGTGCTGCCGGGTCACCGGTATATCAAGCTTTGATGATAAAGACTGGTGTCAAACTCCCACAGAGCTGGTATGAGGCCCTCTCCTGCCGTCCTTCCATATCTTGTCCGCTCTGTTTATTTGCTCCCCGTTCTTCCCGTCAAAAGCTGGCCCTTCTGTGAAGCTAGACCTTGGAAAACGTCGAGGGGAAACTTGGAAGGCGTTCTGTCTGATATGCTGCATATGTGGTTTCACTTCAGCTGGCCTGGCTGTGGGGCCTTGGGAGCCGGTAATCATATCTTAACGGATCTCTTCGCAGACACAAGGTTTTGAGCCAGTTTGGCACCGGCTTGACGCCAAATAGACCCATGTAGTTGCGCACACACACACACACACACACACACACACACACACACACACACACACACACACACACAAACTTGTCTGTCCTCCATCGAAATAGGGCTTTCATTCATTGCCTCAGAGTGGAGTGTTCTCAGCATTACACTCCTAATCTTGTCATTAAACTCAATCTTTTTTTCTGTCTTGCTGCAAAAATGCTCACACACACACACACACTCATAGATTTACCGCTCGCCCAAATACATTAGAAATCAACAGTTTCTTTGAGTGGAACTGAGGACAAATCTGGGAGGGCTAGTGGTCCTCGTCTGGCGGGTGGTCAGTCAGACTGTGGTCAGCTGGAATGTCAGGAACTGGGATGCTAAACAGAACGACACTGTAGGAATATGAAAGTGGTGTTATACGTTACATACAGTGAGTCCCTTTAGCACTTAGTTTGGGAAAAAGAAATACAAGGTCTGTCGAATGCGTGCATTTGATTTGAATTTTAACGGCTCTGCTGTGTGTGTGTGTGTGTGTGTGTGTGTGTGACTTTACAGCATCAGTAAATCATTAGTACGTTCATTTTGAGAGTCATGTAGTTACTATAAACAAAACGTTTTACACTTTCCCTAAAGTACTTATTATAACGTTATATAATATTTATGTCAGATGTCAAGTATCTTAACGAATGTGGATATTTGACAGTTTCTTGCAAAGTTAAAAGGCCCAAAATCATTGTGACAGACAGCAACAACATATATTGTGTCTGCAAACATTTATTTCGAGCCACAAGGACAGCCGTTCTGTTTGCATGTATTAGAGATACAGATTGTCTAGACCGTGGGCTTATTTGTTTGCAGTAATTATACACCGGCATCATGATGAATATGACGATCATAAATTAAAAAATGCAATAGGCAGAGTCATTGTTTAGGAGACATTCAGACCAACAATAGCACAACAACTCCAGGGGCTGCTTTGGTGTGGGGGCGTGTTGCTACAGGTTAGTACAGGAAATACAAACCAGGAAGTCCAGTGTGAAGCTATATTACAAACTAAGACAGAATACAGCAGTTCATGCACCATTGAGCAGGGATTTCACAATTTTGGCCAATGTACTTGACATTGCATTGCAGCACAACTTGTGCCATGAAGAACTTTAGCTTGAGCTCTCTGCAGCCTCACAAACCAGTGAAATAAATGAGGACGTTGGCGTGGAAAAATACAATGCAATAAATGCAATAAATCTGACTAACGAGAATGTCTTTCTTTCTCTTATTTTCCTCTCTAGACGATTACAACTACCTGCCTGATGCGTTGCCTCCTCTTCCTGAAGTCCCGGACTCCGGCTCAGTCCTGAGCTCCGTTGACGTTCCGGCCCGCTGCCTCCGCAACCCGGCCTTCCGCCACACCTCCTCGCGCTACTGCTCCGCCCTCAGCATGGACTCCTCTCCCGACAGCGCCGAAAGGCCGATCAGCTACAGCTCCACCTCTTCCTCGGCGTCCTCCCGGGACAGTCACTGCTCGCTGGGCAGCCGCTCCACCCTCGTCCCCGCCCCTCACTGCAACCCGGTGACCCCAGACCGGGACTCCGGGGCGATTCGGTTGGAACTGGTCCCCGCCCGGCAGCTGGGATGCCGGGAGGAAGATGACAGAAATGATGGACGGGTGGACACAGGGAAGGGAGAGGGGAGACAGAGCAGTGGACAGACTCTGACAGAACATTCAGAGCCTGAGGTTGGTCCAGATGGACCAGGAGAGCGGACAGGTCAGAAGAATGGTCCATATGGACCAATAAGAGCGGACAGGTCAGATGCCGGGACCCAGGACCTATGTGGACCGGGTGGTGCAGGAGATACTGGACACAGAGAGAACCTACGTCCAGGACCTGCGCAGCATTGTGGAGGTGAGGACCCCTCAACCACAATAACATGTTCATTTAAACACAAGCTGCTGGAGGATCAAACATGTTTGGCAAGAATTTTAAATGTTTAATCAGAAGGTGATTCGAGGCCTGAAGAATTAGAGGCATAAACTGAAATGGGAGCATACAGTTTTAAATCTTTAAAACTTTGAAATGTTTCCGGGCTGACCCAGTTGAGGCCCAAATAGCAGTGGAACGCCGGGAGAAATACGGGGCTTTAAATCCCCAGATAACACACATCCTTTAAGTCTTTGTGGTTTTCCTCACACACGTGACACGCACAACTCGTTGCCTGCTGGGAACCGCCAAAACAATAAGGTCACCTGCGCTTGCGGGAGGGGTTTGGCCGAGTTACACGACACCGGTGCCTTTGTGCGGCAGGCACAGGCACACATTCAAAACTTTAGACGTTTTTTTTATTTTTTTTAAAACACACAGACAATACTGTATGCACACACTCAAATAAATACACGCTTTTTGTGAGGTTGTCTTTGAACTGCGAGGATACACATTGCCTCTAGTCAGTGCTTTGTTAAGGATTGGGTGTAGTGGTTTGAATCAAAGGTTGCTCTCCTTTCTCTTTGTTTCCCTGTTCGGCTCTTTTTTGGTTCTCTGTGAAACCTCAAATTCATATTGAGTGCAGAACAAATGTGGTGCGCACATGTGATGCGTGTTTGGCATTTACATTCTGCAGCTTGATTTGGATTGACTTGTGGTGTAACATGACAAAATGTTTGCGTGGAAACTGCGGCATTTTGCATGTGTGTATGAGCATGCATGTGTTGGAGCTTTGCCCACCTTTTCCCATAACCTCCTTCTTTAGAGTGCTTCCTCCCCCACTCTAGGCTGTCTGTCCATGGGCCACTGTGTGTATTTGTACTTGTTTGTTGTTTGGGGTTAAAAGGGTATATGACTGTTGTCAAAAGAGAGCAGGAAACTCATATTCCCAAGAGACGGGATAAGTTGTGGGGGTGAGATTTGTTTTTTGTCACCCCTGATCGATGTCCCAACCTCTCCTGCTCCTCCTTTTCCTCCCCTCTTCAGGACTGGAAGGTGAGGGAAAGGGGGAGAGAGATAGAGGAAGGTATGTAGAGGGATTTAGCTCTGAGATAACAATATCCAAAGTAGGTTAGGAAAACACTGAACAGAGCTTAGGAGCTGTACTTAATAACCCTCTGCTGCCTCTGCTCTGCAGACCACCTATTGCCATTATAGAAGCAGACCACCCAGCCATGAAAGACCACACTTACATGGCAAGACAGCTAATTCTTCACCAGTACTTCAGAAAAAGACACGTGCATTTAGCCTTTCTTCACTCCTTGTATTGACGGTTCCAGTGAGTGCACAGAGGATTGATGCAAAGATTGTATCTGTGCGAATAGAGCTTTTAACATGACAGTGTACACATACTGAGGGAAAAAAAAAACGTGAGCTGCTGGACAGCATTTTCCCATCTGTTATCAGCACCGTCCTATATGAGCTGGTGCTGCAACCCCCGTTTCAGTAATCCCTTTGCCCATGCTGCTTCCTGCAATAGAAGAGGGTGTGACTGCCTCAACACAAATATTTACCCAGACTCCCAAGGGCTCACCTGTGCTTCATCTGTCAGCGGTTGTGTTATGGTCCACACACTCTCAGCCTGCCCGTGTGTTAACTGTATGTGTGTATTTAAATTAATCACAGTACATGTAAGTATCACACGGCTTGTCGGCTGGTGAAAGGATGAACGTTTCCACGGTGGCAATGAAAGTTTACTGAACTTCAGAAGTGCAAGGAAAGAAAATATCTTCACTAAACACAGAAACATGTTGCAAAACCAGAAAACACAACAAGGAAACGCATAGAAAGACAGAAGACACGACCAAAAAAAGAACCATGTTGCGTAAATGGAAGACACAAGCAAATCCAGGAATGCTGCAAGTCGCTCAGAACACAATGGAAACTGGTTGCAAAACAACACACGTTTCCAGGAGTCACTAGAAATACTGAATACATTGCCATATTTAGTGTCCCATTGTTTTGCAACTAATTACTTTTGTGATCAGCGGGATTTGCTACTTTCTCTGTATTTGGTTTGTCACTTTGCAGCGTTTATCTGTTGTGGTGAAGGTGTTTTGTTGGTTTGCTTTGGTTTTGTCTACTTGCGTGTCTTTCCTTAAGCTGCAGTGTGTTGAGCTCTCAGGGTCACTGTTCGCTTCTGTGTGTGAACTTTGTTTGGGTGTTTGTTCGTTCTGCGTGATCACCCCTCCTCGGCTCGATCGGTGTGTGTAATGAGGCCAAACCGTCATCCACAAACAACCTCAAAGCCAAAAGCTCTGATCTTTCTTTCTTTCTTTCCCTCCTCCTCCTCTTCATCTCTTTTCCCCTTAACGCATCACCAGGCCATTTGAAGCCGACCAGGAATTTGAAAATACAGTAAGGTTCAAGGGAACCTCACTTGACTTGCAGAAACATTGAAAGTAATGAGATTTGGATGTTTACACTTGTCTGGAGGAATGAATTCCTACTTTGTTGCTGAATAAGGGATGGGTTTGGTTTGTAGGAAAACAGTGTGTAGTTGAGGACGTTAATGGTTAACACGAGAAAACATCCAAGTTTGTACATGTTATGTCTGATGCTTGGCAGAAAGTGTGCTTGTGTGTGTGTGTGTGTGTGTGTGTGTGAACACTGCCCATTGTTGAGCTCAGTCAGGCTTTGGCTGAGTGTGATGATTGAGCAGGTCAGGCCAAGTCAGATGTGTGACCCCGCGGCTAATAAAGCATCACATTACACATTACCTCCGACAGTCAACAAATTGTAAACATGACCCTTTGACTTGACCCCCAAACATAACCATCAACACGCCCGTTAGTCTGATTCTGTTACTCAAATCCTTAAAACCCCAAATCTTGGCCTAAAGCTCTTGTTTTGCCTTTAAACCCAAAACATCCAATATGACTGTCATCTGTCATCGCTCCAGTCTTTGTTTTAGCTGAGATTATTTTGTCTCTTTCATCTTTTTACATCCCTGCGTTTACCGAACCAAACGCATGTATTGGACTGCTCAGGCTCAGCTATTGTACCCTAGTAATAATGGTATGTCACAGCTAAATACATCAAAGACCACCAGGAGCAGAAATCACCATAGCAGACTGGAAACTAGGCAAACAGACATGGGAGTGAGCAGGGAGACTCTCTCTCTCTCTCTCTCTCTCTCTCTCTCTCTCTCTCTCTCTCTCTCTCTCTCTCTCTCTCTCTGTCTCTCTCTCTCTCTGTCTCTCTCTCTCTCTCTCTCTCTCTCTGTTCCGCTTTCTCTCTCTCTCTGTCTCTCTCTCACTCTGTCTCTCCCGCTCTCTCTCTCTCTCTCTCTCTCGCTCTCGCTCTAAAGTGTAAATACAGCCGCATTGAGCTCATTTTTGTGGATGTGTGTGTGCACTGCTGTTTTTAAGTGTTCCTTTGTAACTGTGTTGTCTGATTTATTGACTCCAGACCGTGATGATGGTATTGTGTGCAAACATTACATGGAACGCAATAATGACACATTAATTACATTTGGAAGGAATGAAGTGCAACAAAGAATGACTTCCAGCCTGCAGCAGTAGGTGTCACTTTCTCACAAAGTCGTGTCAAATCAGGATGCTGCCTGCACACGAGAAACAATGAGTGCCTGAGGCTGGTGTTCAATAAGCACGTTCTCACTAACGGCAGTAATGGAGACAGTGATGAGAGCCAGAGAGGAAAAGACTTATAAGGTTTTTTTCAGCAAGGAGCCATGTTAAACCTGTTGTTTCGCAGCACTCGTCCTCCCCTGTTATTCATTTTCACGAAACCAGATGACATGCGTTGTTTTGTTATCCAGCTGTTTACTTAGCCTGTCATCGCCAGACCAAATCACAAGTGCTAGTTAGTTGCCAGAGCAAGTAAAACACGAGTTTCTAAGATTCTCCTGAGACACACACAAGAATATTACCAATTTTCAGCCTCTCTTAAGACCAGCATTAGGAAAATCGTTTTTCAAGCAATTAATAAAGAGTAACTACTCGTACTTTAACATACAGGCAACTCACAGAGCGTCATTATGGAAGAACAGAACAGAGTCTTCGTCACAAGGCTATCCAACCAAAGTGGTGCAAAGTAGAGTCAAGTGGCCGCAGAGAGTAACGAGCTTAAAAGTCCGTAGGAGTCGCAGTGTGGAGTGGTCTGTCAAAACCAAGTGTGTGTGTGTACACCGATCAAAACGTCAGCGGTGTAAAGTTCCTCCATGACGATGTTCTTCCTCTGTCTCTCTGAAGGACTACTTGGAGTGTATCAGTAATCAGTCTCGGCTGGCCTTGAGCTCCGAGGATAAAGGCTCCCTCTTCGGCAACATCCAGGACATCTACCACTTTAACAGGTAAGACGCACCCACAGAGCTGGAGACTTAATGCTGCGTTTACATCGTAACGGATTGAATGGGAAAGAAGGGAAAGATCCCCATGCATGCGACTTTTTATAGTGCCGGTCGAGTTAGGGTTAGAAAATACTGTTCTTTGACAATAAAACACAATATTTGTTACATTTATATTGGGCTTAATTACCTTTTAACCACGCACTGATGTGAGGTATCCCCATTTCCATGATTTTCAGGCACTTCTGTATTATGAAGCACTAGGTAAGATGTATCGGAGCTTCCAGAAAAATATGTGCCATTTTGAAAAGACATTACATTGCCACATAGCTTCAGTAATTATTCCTTTTAAAGGACTTAAACTCACTTGTGCAAAAAGCAGTATCAACGTGCTCAGTAAATGCTCAAAAACATTTACTGACTTTCAGTTTGCTCGTGAGGACTGGAGACTAAAATCAGCTCTGGCTTCACATGAATATACAGACAACCTTTTGTCTCTCTCAGGCTCAACAAACAATGCTCTGCAAATTGTGAAACTGGGCTGAGCCACCTGTTCGTTTCTGGTTAGAGCATTGTTGTGGCAGTCAGGTGTGTGTGTGTGTGTTTGTGTATAACGAGTCACCGTCTGCATATTTTGTCCCCATTGGCACCGGTCTAAACCGAGGTGGCTAGTTGAGCATCAGCCATGGTGGTCCGGAGACACAAACATGCACACTCTTTGTTCACACCAACTAATTTCTCAGCTGTCAAGCGCAGACAAACTGGCCAGTAAAAGGAAAAACGTAAAAGCATTTTAAAACGGTCGCAATGACCTCATGCTTCAGCCATGAAACAATAACTCCCAACAGCGGACTTTTTTTTTTTTTCCACAGTGTGTTTTTCCACAGTGTGCACACACAACTACACACAGGAGCTGCCTGTTTGAATTCATGGAAGTATCTCATTTGTTCAGAGCCGAGTGCCCTAAGCCCTAATTTCTGTCTCTGACTTTTGCTCCTGGAAAAACCTGTCTAGAACAATGAATCGTGGGAGAGAAGTTTATATTCTTGCGTGATAAAGACGCAGGAAATTGTTTGTGTGCAGATTTCTTTCCCATCGAATACTGATTTCTTTGAGCTCTCCGTTTGTTTCAGGGATCTTCTTCATGATCTTGAGAAGTGCAACGCTGACCCAGTCGCCATCGCAGAGTGCTTCGTATCCAAGGTAGAGATGGTCGCTGATGTTTGTTGTTGGTGCTTTTACTTAAGTAGGCTTTTGAATGTGTGACCTTTACTTGCAATGGGATCTTTTTACATTGTTGTATTTCCGAGGACTTCTTCTACTGTCCGTCTCTCTGTCTGCACACTCTTCCTCTGCTCGTTGAAGCTTGTCAGACATACACAGGACAGAAAATGAGAAACGGGCCTTGCACTATTCTAAGCGATGAGTTGACAACAAATCACGGAGCATAAATTTTATTGAGGCCAGTAGCATTATTTTGGTGATTGGAATGTGAAGTTTAAGTGCAGCAGGAGGGCCGGGAGGAAGGACAACTCCAGAGGAATTTTAAGAGCCGTCCAAATATATAATCACTTTTTTTTTTTTTTTTTACTGGAGGGAGATAATAGCAGTGCTTCATCAAGAAAAAGTAGACTCAGCAACTCTTGTCAAAGTATCACTGGTGCCTCTGTCTGGGTGTTTCAGCTTTTATTCCACTCATCAACCCCCCCATGCCCCTAAAAAGATTGCCTGATTATGTCCCATGATAATGTGCTGCATTCCAGCACTTCCTCTTTAACACTTTGGATTCCCTCCCCACCCGACTGCAATTACACCCGACACCACAGAGCAACTGTCTGACCATATATGAAAAAAACAAGTCGCAGTCAGCATCTCAGACTCCCTAAATACAGCAGCTGTTGTTTAGACGAACCGGTTTTATAGCAGCCCACAGCCCCACTCTGAATAATTAACTGAGACCCATAAACATACCAGCATGACGACGTCTTGTTACCGACTGATTCATGTATCTGCGTGATGAACTGATCTCAGATAATCCCCTAATCTGGAATAAAAAACAGTACAGCTTCGTTATAGCCAGGGGTTATATTGGGTCAAAGCCAACTGAAAGGCCAAATCACATCCTGCCTGGAGCCTCCTGCCTCTGAATACGTTCCTCTCATGAGACTGGTACTCGCACTGCAGGTGTCCATTAAAACCATTAAACGTATCGTTTTTACTGGTAGCACTCATAACTTGCTGCTCCATGTCCTGTCCAACACGCGTGCCTCTGTTGTGTTTCCTCCTGTTCATGTTAATATGCATGAATACAGTTTAGCTACAGTATGCAGGTTTAATCTGGTGCATGCTTGCTGGCCAGGATTTAACCCCGAAAATGTTTACCTAAAACAGACATTACACTAGTAGTACACAACCTGAAGTTTACTTTAGGAAAACGTGTGTGTGTGTGTGTGTGTGTGTGTGTGTGTGTGTGTGACTTTAACACACTGACTTCTGGTAAAAGGGTTTAACCAGAATCGTAACCACAGTTCTTTTGTTTTTCTGACGGTTAGTCATGGCTGCTAAGACCCAGAAAAAACACAAAACCTCTCTTTCACTATCTGCTGTGAAATGCACACACACACACACACACACACACACACACACACACACACACACACACACACACGCGCACACACTCTTGCAGTTAATACTTTTGTAGTCTGAGTAGCCAAGAATCACAACTTAGCTCAGTGTTTGAAGAAGAGACAGTTGTAAATCTCTGCCTCTCTCTCAGATAATTGGCTATCTATCCTCATGTTCCACTAAATCCGAACTGTGCTATGTGATGAGTAAGCCTTTAACGCGTTTTATGGGTTGCTACATGCTGACTGAAGCACAGAGAGCACGATTACAACTACAACAAGAAGCTTTTTTTTGGGGGGGGGGGCACCTAGTGATTCTGTTGTGTTCATTGCTTAGCTGATGACTCACTGTGACCAGTCCAGTCTTGGCAAATCAACAATAACTGCTGATGTATGACTTTCGCATTATAAATGATCAGCGGGTGCTGATGCAACTCAACCTTTTTTGTGTTTCACTGAGTAGTGATTAGTAGCCACCGCTCGAAAAAGCGAAAATCTTTCTCTATAATTTGTATCTTGATACTCTGGAAAGAGATGTATTTTATCATGTATGAGAGCCAAAACTCTCACAGGCAACATTTGGATATGATGATTATATGATTTAGCTGAGTTTGTATATATTTCTAAAAGGGAAGTATATTACGGATCTGAGCTATTTCAGGGTCTGCTGGTTTCCTGGTCGGGTTCAAAGAGTGTGTGCTGACATGTCAGCTTTAATGACAAAGTCTGTGTGCGCAGACGTGCATGCTCGGCACAAACGTGTACTCCATAGAAGCATTTATATATCTTGTGGTCTTGTGTCCATGGTCCAGAGGGATATTAAGAGTGTGTATTAGGAGTGTGTGTGGATGTGCGTTGTCAGAAATCGATGGTGGCACATCTGGTTGTGTTTAGCCCTGGTCTGTGGCGGCAGACTGCTGGAGACGAGGAGGAGAGCTCTGCTCTTCAATTTAGGACGGTTCCCACGAAGCACCTCAGGCTAACAAAATACGAGAGTCTGTCTGCGTGCATTTGTGTGTGTGTGTGTGTGTGTGTGTGTGTGTGTGTGTGTGTGTGTGTGTGTGTGTGTGTGTGTGTGTGTGTGTGTGTGTGTGTGTGTGTGTGTGTGTGTGTGTGTGTGTGTGTGTGTGTGTGCGTTCAGTATATTTTGGTGGGAGGCACTGTTTGTGTTCGTGTAGGTAGCTTGAATTGTTTGCTGTGGCTTGAATAGGAATGTATATTTACCTACAGCAAGAAACATAACACACACACTCAAACACAGTATATGCTAAGTAAGTTCACTATGAATCGCATGTTAGGAAATGTGTGTGATTGTCCACATTGCTCTGTATGTGTGTGTGTGTGTGTGTGTGTGCGCATTATGAACCAGGACAGGCTGCCCTGTGTGTTTATGATGTCGCTTCCTGAGTGCTGTCCGCATCCTGCGACCCCCAAGTGTTTAGAGACACAAATAGAGTTCAATTACTCTCACGTTATGTAATCAAGAGGGGTTCATCTCCGGGCCTCCGTAAGAACATGATGAGAGGGAGAGATGAACAGAAAAGGTGTAAAGAAAAGTTAGAAAATTACCCAAAAAGAGAGGACATGGAGATCAGGAGAAAGAGTGACCGACATGGAGATGGAGAGCTTCAAGCTTTGATAAGTCATGTTGTTTGTGATGTCTTTGATGTTCAGAGAGGCATGCTAGGTGGGAAAGTCTCAATTAAAGGGGCGGCGATGAAGTATGAGGGGATATATAATCTGAGCGCTCAGGGCCGTTGGGATCAACAGAGACTTAAAGGCCAGGACGCAGGCTAATCATAAGCTACAGGGTTGACTTTCAATTAGTAGCGGTGAACGGAGGAGAGAGGATGCCTTGTCTGAGGGCTCAGAGTGTGTCGGGCCGTAAACATGAAATACCTGGGCCAGTCATCAAAACTGCCCCGGACCACTGCATCGTTTACTACCAGTAGCTTCGTTTGTTTGGTTTGATTACAAGGCACTTGTACTTTATATAACTGGGGGAACATGGTAAACATTATTGAGCTTGTTAGAATATGGAGTCTCTTGAGCCTTCAGTTATTTCCTGTCACTTAAATGCGTCAACTAAAAATAATGAATTACAGTTTTAACTTAAGACAAGCCAACCTGACAAGACATTACATCAGCAGTCCACAACCCACCGTTTACTTCAAGAGGACATGTTTCCATTGAGATTGTAAGTTCATTCTTGACCTTGGAATTAGTTGTAAAAGAATCTCACCGGTCCATTAGTTGCCCTGGAGCTTTGTTGGCTTAAAAGAGATTTAAAGTGCTTTTTTTTTTTTTTACCTTGGAAATACCAGGTCCTTTAAATATTGAGACATCTACAATTGTACTACAACTATGCAAACGTACTTAACTCTTGAGTCTTCAGTTATTTCCTGTCACTTAAATGCATCGACTAATTTGTCCTGTTGTTTTTTTACAGAGTGAAGAATTCCACATTTATACCCAATACTGCACCAACTACCCACGGTAAGACAGCCACCAAAGTGTGTGTGTGTGTGTGTGTGTGTGTGTGCGCTCATGTCTGCTTATCAACCATCTACTGTACAAAACCTTCTTCTTGTCGTCCTGTCTTGATCTCGCCTCCACAAACTGTCTTCCCAGCGTCTCACGTAGCGCCATTGTGTTTCTCGATCAATGCTTCACCCTTTTCCCCTCCCTGATAAACTGACATGCTCCATAGAAGTCACTTCAGCAGGAGTCAAAGTGTCTACCTTCAGTTGTGCCTCAGGGTCTCCCTCCCTCCCTCCTACGAGCCCCATTTCCTCCATTCTTTTATTTGCTGGCTATTGACAGAGTTACAGCTCAGACTGACAGACGGGGTATTATAGTTGTCACCTTATCATATCTAACGCTGTTAATGTTTAGTTTTTTTGTTTGAGTGTGGTCCTATGGGAGGACTAATGTGGAGTTTTCTTTGTGTCGGTGTGTATATTGTTTGTGAAACGTGACGCTAGTCTTCATGCCAAGACACACTGCACCATCCAAACACACCTTCTCCTCTGGCTACTTTTTTTTCTTTCACAGTGTATGATCGGAAAGGCACGTGGGCGAAGAAACACACGCTAATGATGACTAATTGAATGCTGCTTGTGTGTGTGTGACTGTGCGTGTTTGAACGGGCTATTGTCAGCTGTTTGAGATAGACCTTCTCCCACATCCACACCACAGCTGGTGACCCAAACAAAGGTCACACACGACAGACACACTCGCATGGGAGACACACACACACACACACACACACACACACACATGCAGAGGCTGCAGATGTATCATGGTCATGCTGCGCTCTTAAGGTCGGGTTTCCTCCAGAACAATGTGAGGCCTGTGTGGAGCTTCACTGGAATTTAGACATGCACGTGCATGCGCGCACACGCGCAGAAGACGCAGAAAGAAGGTTTTGGGCAATTCTCAACTGACATTCGCTTGTCTTTTTCCAATATGCATATGTATGCACGCACACAGACACAAATACATACACACATATCACAAAGCCTCCATTTCTTTGTTAAAAAAGGCTCTTTCTTCCCCACTAGGTCACACACTCCACTCGCTCCAGTAACCAGTACATTTTATAGTGCTGCTGTTTAAGCAGAATATGTAAATTGGGGATTGAGATCTGAATCTAAAACATTATTTATTGACCTTCAGTGGCATAAACAAATGTCAAGCAAATTGTAATAAAACATGGATACTATGTTCATTTTTCTACATGTTTGAGGAGTTTAATCTGACGTAATACACCTCACATTGAAACACAGTTCATTGCATTGAATATTTAATGTACAGGCTCATGATTTTTCATGCCTGCCTTTACACAGTAATTAGGGTAGCATGTTTAGGAAGGGACCTTTTTAATGGTCAGTATGAACAGGAGGACAAATTACAGCATATGGGCATGTGAGTATTGCTTTAAGGCAGACATGACAAAGTATGATCCTATCCTTTAATTTAAATTCCTCATGTGATTTTACATTTTAAATACATGCAGACTGTATAGGCGTGCACATTGTCAATGTGTTATATTTTGCACTCATTTAGATATCATAAAAGCACTCAAATTGATAATGCGGTATTCATTTCAGCATTTCAGCAAGAGGCAGATGGATTGGATCATTTTTAATCTTCACTCACCATGATACCATTTATTTTTGTTTTCTCCGTCAGGACATACATTACAACTCTTAACTTGTCGTCGTATCAAATGAAGGTTTACCACACGTCCCTGATGTGTTATTCGCTGCACTATGTCTCCACAGGTCGGTGGCTGTGCTAACCGAGTGCATGAGGAACAAGGCGTTGGCTAAGTTTCTGCGCGAGCGCCAGGAATCTCTGAGGCACTCCCTGCCCCTGGGCTCCTACCTGCTCAAGCCAGTGCAGAGGATCCTCAAGTACCACCTACTGTTGCACGTACGTGTGTCTGTCGTCTCTCGCTCTGCAACAAAAAAAAACACTTACACGCAAACAATTACTCTTTACCCGCAGACGTGCAAGCACAGGCACACACTTGTCAGCCCAGCACGCACTAATGTGTTTTGTTATACCAATACAAATGGATGTGTCCGGTTCAATAACAGCGTTTTCTGACTCAGCCCCCTATGACGTTCGCCATTGGAGAAGCCAAATGTTTAGCCATATGGTGCTCAGTATGTATGTTCCTGTGCATGTACTTTGCATTACAGCGCATGCATGAGTGTGTGTTTATGAGTGCACCCCTGTGCATGTGCTGACTCCCAGCATTGTGTGTGTGTGTGTCGTCCGTGCAGGAGATAGCCAACCACATGGAGAAGGACACAGAGACCTACGAGGTTGTGCAGGAAGCCATAGAAACCATGCAGAGAGTGGCCTGGCACATCAACGACATGAAGAGGAAACATGAGCACGCCGTTAGGTTGCAGGTACGACGGGCACAAAATAAGAAAGCTGCCTGATACAAAAGATTTAAGTCTATTTGGGACTGTTGATGTACAAACGGGTGTTGTCCCCCTTGCTCAAAACCTCTCTTGAATCCATTAAATGTTGAGCGTGTGATCTCCTCCATGATGTATACTGCACACTTCCCACGTCTCTCATTATTCCTTTAACTAAAACAAGACGCAATACTTTCAAACCTTTTCAAGGAGCCAAATCGTTTTATTGTTCTGCAGAACAGTTATGTGAAGTCTAGCTTTGAATCAGCCAGGACTCTGATCCTCCCCACGTCTTACGCAAGTCGCTGCGTTTTCCACTGGGCTAATGATGGCCTTGCATAAGGAGGGCACATAAAAGGGAAGCTTGTTTCTTTTATCAGCTGGAAGCTAGATGGGTAGGATGGATGCAGGAATGTGTGTGGAAGCGTTCACTCCAGAGAAACGATTGTTCTTTTGTCCTCTTCATTATTATACATTTTTTGCTTGCCATTATGTATTTTGTGTTTTTTTTTAGCCTTTACTTAACCTTCTGTTATGGTCGGTTTCAGTAGGACAACGGACATCCTCTCTCCTCCTCATCCTCGCTTTTTCTTAAGAATTTCACTTTTTAAAAATAACTTTTCAGTAATTAATTTAGTATTTTAATGTTTTAACTTGTATCTCTTAATGTTTATAAATGATTTCATGTTGTAAAGTGCCTTGTAATTGTTTCAAAAAGTGTTGGACAAATTATGTTTATTATTATCAATCTTTGAACTCTTGCACATGAACACCCACGCTCACTACTTTCAGCATTTTTATTTCCATCTTTTATTTTTATTTTTTTGCTAAACCAGATCAGTATTATTATGTGTGGTAGGTCAAATGTTTATTTTTCTGCAACATGTTTTTATTTCTTATCTTTCTGTGCTATCTGCAGGAAATCCAGAGCTTGCTGACCAACTGGAAGGGCCCTGATCTTATCGGCTATGGAGAGTTAGTTCTCGAAGGAACATTTCGTCTGCAGCGAGCCAAAAACGAGAGAACTCTCTTTCTGTTTGACAAGCTTCTGCTCATTACCAAGAAACGAGAAGAGACCTACACGTACAAGGCTCACATACTGGTCAGTCGCGCTACTCGAAGCATGACACGTCTCAAAATGTTTCTGCTCAGTAAAAGTGTTTTTAACACAACTTCCTTCCTACTTGTCTTCTCTGCAGTGCTGTAACCTGATGCTGGTGGAAGTTATTCCGAAAGAACCACTGAGTTTCAGTGTGTTTCACTACAAGAATCCCAAACTTCAGCACACAGTCCAGGTATAGCAACATTACATAAGACGGCACACATCATAACAAAAGTCAAGATGTGAATGTAATTGCATGTTTCATTTGAACCGTGAAGATACGAGCAACGTTGAGCATGAATGCATTCAGAAAGCGTGAAGATTATTTGCAGGTGTCCAGGCTCACCTCGATGAGTTGCTCAGACATGTTGAGTGTTTAGAGGCTAATGGCGGCCATTGTTGTTACCTAACCACTGTTTTGGACAAGCCCTAAAAAACACAAGATTATCTGTGTGACGTAAGAAAGCCATGTTCCAAATGTTTAAGGGTTTATCCCAACCTCTCAGCTGCCTTTTAACTTGCGTGTCTGATATTATCTTTTCTCTGATGTTTTGCGCTCTACCCTCAGGCCAAATCACAGCAAGACAAGCGCATGTGGATCTTGCACCTCAAGAGACTCATACTCGAAAACCATCCGGCCAAAATCCCTGCCAAGGTAAGAGCAGCTCATCTCCTGACAGCTCCCTCTCTGTTCACTGACGGCGTAAACACAGACTTTGAGTGGGATGTATTGGAAATGTCACCCCCACATCCTTTCTCCTTCATCTTCATCTTTCTTTCGCTCTGCTTTTTCTCCTCACTTTCCTTTCATGTGCTCTGATTCTGATTTTCGTTCAACCACAATCACTATTCTGTCCCCTTATCTGCCCTTGGCCATGTGCAAGTGGAAACTAAGGATTCCTCTCCAGAGGTGAAGGTCACTGAGAAAGTTGGCTGTGATTACATAAAGGGGTCGCTTGTTAAGTGTTAAACTTGAGGTAATTTTTGAGAGACAGCTGTAATGTGGCGCCACCTAGTGTCAAAGTATATGTTGATTCATAAGCTAACCTGTTGAACTCACTCTCATTTTATCACTTGATTTCTAGGCTAAACAAGCAATTTTGGAGATGGATGCAATGCGTAAGTGACTATATATATATATGTATAGTTTTCAAACAAATTTGTTGTTCTTTTGCCACGTTTAGACATATTAAATGCATTTTAATCATTATGTATTTTCTGTCATTTCTCCAGATCATCCCGGGTTTCATTACAGCCCTGATGGAGACAAGAAAGATTCCCATCAGACCAAGGAGGGTCCAACCCCTCGTCGAGGACGCAGGAAAGGTAAGACGTGAAAGACATTCACTGGGTTTTAAAAAAATGACACACGGCTGTTGGCAAGGTTGAACTTCCAAAATGAATCAATAATTTGTTTGATTTTCCAGAACCTCTATCCAAATTATTGAAGAATGCCAAGCAGAATGCTGCCAACACAGATGGCGAAAAGGTAAGTGATAGCCAGAGATGATGAGCAGTTTTGAGAAGCACGAGTTCACTCACTCACGCTCACAAAAAAACGCTCTCCTCTCCAGCGAATAAGTCTGGGTGCCACCCTGCTCTCGCCAATGTCCCAGCTGGCTTTGGGCACCATCGGTCGCAGCCGCAGCCTCATCAACCAATCACAGGAGTCCCTGGACCCCGGAGATCACTATGACCACAGTGACAGAGAAGAAGAGCCACATCAGCAAGATGCTGATGATGAAGATGACAGTGGCCTGGTGAGTTTAATGCTGCCCAACGAGTGTAGTTCTTTATATACACACTTGTGTAATTCCATTTCATGTCTAGTCCCTCAAACATGTTGTTAATGCTGAAAACTTTTTATTCAGGGAGGCGGAAAGCGGCTGCGAGTCCCTGGCAAAAGCAGTAGGAAGAGGCTGAACCCTCAGGCATCTGTCGACAGTATAGAACAGTGGAAATCCTTCAACATGAGTACTTCAGACCTACAGGTATTAATCACAAATACACCATGGTGATTTAACCTACGCCTGTCTTGATATTTTTAGACAGCCTCAACAACTTCTGCTTTCCTTTTGCCACAGAGAGCCAGAGAAACCCTAGTGAGGGAAGGAAGTCACCATCCGCCGCTTCTCAGGACACGTCACGTAACGGAGGAGCCTCCAGACACCCCCATTCCTTCTGTAGTAGTCCCAGAAAGCGACCATTCTGTGAGGAACATCTGGGCCGACCACCGTGCTCGCAGGGCCATGTTCCCCACCCGCCAGAGAACCATGCAGCCGGATGATGAGGACGAGGACATCTACCAGATGTTTGTCCCAACAGAGCAAAGCGGACCAGAACCAGAGGTGCCCTCGGAGAGGTCAGGGGCCACCTCGTCGCCCAAGACGGCTCGGCCCTGCAGCTGGCACGTCGAACAGCTACCCACTGTGCAGATTGACCCTCCACCCGATGGGAGCAGAGTCCTGCGGAGGGCGAGCAGCGCAGGGGAGAAGGCTACAGAGGCTCGACAGAGTCCTGATGATGACCAGGCCGCGCACAGCAACTTGGAAGTGATCCACACTGAATCCTCCAGCAATGACATATCTGGATCGTCTTCAGCTGAGCAGCTGACGATAGACGATATTGAAAATGTGTATGACAACATCAGCTATGAGGACCTTAAGAGTATGGGCCTCGTCAGAAGAGACCCTGAGGAAAGCCAACCACGGAAAGAAGCTTCTGCAGGTGCACAGGGTCTCCAGGGCCAGGCAGCAAGGGTACTAAATGCTCCAGAGGCTCCTGTGGTCTCAGAACCTATGATTCAACCAGACATTTCCTCGGATAGCAATCTGTCCTCCACAAAGGAGGGGAGGCCATTTGGGACATGTGAGCTCAAGATAGTAGAGGAGAACATCTATGACACCATCTGTTTTAGGGAGCCCCCATCAACAGAGCTTAAAGGAATGAATGAATGCGATAAACTAAAACAAGAGAGGGACAATCTGCTGGCCTCTGAACAAGATCTGACTGAAAGCATTGGCGGGTTTGTATCCGAGGAGAGCCTCCACTTTGGAGAGGACGAAGGACCAGACGCCTCCCATCCTGTCCCATGTTCCTCTGAGCCAGATTATTCCTCCTCGTCTGTGTCCGAGACTTTCTCTCAGCGCTCACAGAAAGGGGATAAGATGTCAGAGAGAGTCGATGAGATCTGGAACGATCTGGAAAACTACATCAAGAACAATGAGAAGAAAGCTGATAAACTCCCGGCTGCCTTCCCCGTCAGTGCCAATGAGTCGCCTAAGAAGGTGTCCTCAGTCAAACACAGCCGTACAAAGAGCCCCCCTGTAACTAGTCCTCAAGCAGCCAGCCCTCCAACCAAGAGTCCCCCAACACATCAGCCTAAACCCCCACCTGTCACCTCCATGCCGTCATTCGCCATCCCAGTCATCAACCTCCCTGAACCTCAAAGTGAAGGCCCCACTGCAGAGGAAACCCAGAGCCCTGCTCCCACATCACGCCCCCTTCCTGTCACCCCAGAGCCCCTCCCTGGCACAGTGAAGAGCATCCGTAACAGACTGGCACGCCTAAGCAGCGGCAGCTTCCGCCTGGAGGACGACGACCTGGTGGAGCTTCCTCAACGAAACACCCCTCAAAAAGATCTTCCCCTCAAGGACCTTCATAGCTTGTTTCCAGGGGAGCTGGCAGGTCTGGACTCACCCCTGGCCTCCTCCTCCTCGCTACTGTTGGGGGAGTCTGTGGACGAAAAATCAAAGAACCGGGTGTTCCTGATGGCACGGCAGTACAGCCAGAAGATCAAAAAAGCCAACCAGCTGCTGCGCATGAGGAGCATGGACCCTGGAGACGCCTGTAGTCGGGCCAGAACTGAGAAGAAGCAGAAAGACTTGGCAGCCATCTTAGAAGAAAAGAAACAAGGGGGCACTGCCATAGGTAACACAAAACATTTAGCTATCAGAACAATCGTTTTGAACTCTAGAATTACTGATAGTTGTGACTAAGCATGCTGTGATCTGGCTAAAACTGACCCTCTTTCCCGATACCGAAACTCAGGGCATCTGCCAGTACTGAGTACCAATCCAAATAGAGTGCTCTCTTTTCACCCACATTTAAAATGTATAGACTTTACTTCATGGAACTAATTGGGATCATTCTTTCGTAAGATTATATAAAGCTTTACGTCACGTCTTAAAGGGAAAGTTTGGATGTTTTGAAGTGGGATTGTATGAGGTACTTGTCCGTAGTCGGTGTATTATTTACAGTTTGGAGAAGCAGACATGAGTTCCCAGCAGTGAGTATTGTACTGCTGTGTTCAGGGACAGCAGCTAAATAAATTTTACCTAAAAGAAAGGCTCACCTAAAAAAAGTCTATCTGTTTCAGTCTACGCTATATTTATAGAATGTTCGCCAATTTACTTTGCAGTCTATGTTTTCGATGGATCTATGCTCTTGCCAAAACCACCAGACTCCTTTTGGGGGGAAAACATAATGTTACCTTGCAGAACACCAGAGTTGCTGGTCTACTGCTGTCTTGATTGGTTGGTTTGTTTGTGTTATTATATGACTTTGGTTAGTTCAGATTCACCAAAGTCACTCAATAACAATGTTTTTTTTCAACGTAGTCTGGTGGTTTGGTGAGAGCATAGATGGATGCAACAGCTTTAGTTCGCCCACGACAACGTAAACCTGCAAAATAATTCTAAATATAGTGTACACTTAAACTCTTTGTGGGCCTTTCTTTGTGGTAGCTACAATACATGTCCTGCTGCCCCCATCCACAGCCTCATCTACTGTAGGCAATACACCGATCCAAACTATGCCATTCACTATAAATGAAGACAATGATACACATTCATTTGTTTTGGGCTTGAGCGATTTGTATGTTTATATACCTACTCACCTTCTTTACATCCTCTGTGGTCCCACTCCAGGTGCAAGGATAGCAGAGTACTCGCAGCTCTACGACCAGGTAATGTTTAAGGATCCTCCCGGTCCAGCTGGCCCACATCACACCCATCCGGGGCTGACGTATTCTCCGTCCATGCCTGAGACCTCCCTGGAGGAGGAGTGGCTCCACTCCACTTACAGCAACGGAGAGCTGGCCAGCTTCATCTCCTCGTCCAGTGAGTTGGATGATGCCCGAGCGTCTTCTACCCCGCAGTGCAGACTTACCTCCGCCTGCTCCATCCCTTCTCTCAAGACTTCCCCCCCATCTCCAACTACCCCGCCGTCCCAGAGATGGAGCTCGTGCATGTCGCCGCCGAGCGAAAAAGAGGAGCATGTGTACAGTTCCATTAAGAGACTTCCTTCCTTTAACGCTCCGTCTTCTCCCTCCTTAAAGACTTCCCCATCCAGTCACTGTCAGTCACTCGGCTCTCTGGGCAGCCAGCAGCAGGAGAAGAACCAGTTTGGACTCAAATGTAACGTGCCCACAGACAGACTTCATGGCCCAAGTCTGGGTCGCGCTGGTCGGCAAAGTAGCCTCCCAGAGCGCTCTACCCAGGGACAGTCGGACCTCACTTTACATGACGGTCAACAGGTGGTGGTCCTGAACCGGGCTTCTGCACTGAGCATCCTCACCGCCACCCAGAACTACCTGGCTAATTTTAAGGACGATGGGGAAGATGATGATGACTATGTAGAGATCCGCTCTGAGGACGAGAGCGAGCAGGAGCAGGACAGGTTGGCAAGGCGACACGGTAGCTCGGCAGTCCTTTCCAATCAGAACCGGGGTCTTGTCCACTCCCAGAGTCTGCCGTGCACGCCGGCGCGCTCCTGCGACCCGCTGAGGTCTCTGGACCGCGAGCATCTGGAGAAGTACCTGTGGAGCGAGCCGCAGCAGAGCCAACACAAAATCGCCCAGTCTTTGAGGGAGAAGTTCCAGTGTCTGAGCTCCAGCAGCTTTGCCTGAGTCTACATGACAAATAAAAGCCAAATATATGTAAACATACAGCATATAGCAACAAAACGGACACTGCTGCTTTGCCTTGAATGCCATCCACCATTCAACATCATAATCCACAAACGTAACACATAGATCAACATAGTTCAGAATTACTTTCTTTGATTGCAGCCATATTTTTAACAACTTAGGTGAAACTCACTGTTACAGAACTTCTATGTAAATGATAGGTTGCTGTTAATAGTCAAAAGCCTGCAGGTGAGCTGCCTTAGCACTTCGTCGGCGGTCAAAGCAAAAATGTTCTCAGTCATTTGTAAACCCATTCAGTGTGACTGAGTGGGTTTTAATATATCAAAGGAATTCAAACTCTTTTATTGCTTTACGTGTGCGCCTTGTAGAGATAATTGGAGTCATATTAATTGGTTCTGCTGGAGAACTTTGTGCCAATAAACTGTTGTACAGTTACAGTAGTTCAGGATATCTGTTACCAATTGTAAGAAATACAATCTTGTCTGTGCCCATCATCTCAAACCGAAGTAGAAGCACCAACAATCTGATGATCTTCGGCGGATCTTGACTCGCCACGTCAGGAGTACATCTTTCTTTTAATTTGCTGTTAAGGTTATTTTAATGGCTTTCTCGGCACGAGCTGATCTTAATCTGTGTAGGAGCTGTGAGCCACAGTGGTGGCTAGTGTTTTTAATTGTGCTTCCACTAACAAACTGCTCTGAACAAGCAGCTTTACAAATTTGCTACTCGGGCTAGATTGTCACTTTTAACAGCTTTTTAGCAATAATTGTAACAAAAATGATGCAGCTGTAAAAACAAAATATGTTGGCTAATGTCCAATAGGTTAAGTATAACTACACTTAGACCTGTAAGTCTGTTTAAAGTTATAGGATTTCACTCTACCTGCCACCGTTGTCATCAATGGGGTATCACGCTTTAAAATCAAGAGAAGACGCTGATATTTTAGATAATCTATAAGAAACCGTAGGGCTTTATATTTATTTTGAATCTGTGAGTAAATCAGAGATGTTTCTACGTGTTATGGTCTGGAGGCATCCATCATGTAAAATGTTTTTAAATCACATGTTTTAACATTTTGTTTTTAGAGGGACCACGAAGGAGAACATGAACACAGTTAGTTAAAAGACCACAGTACTGTATTTGATGTATTATGATTTCCTCTCCAATGAATAGTCTGTTTTCACTTTAACGTTGAGACACTCCCAGCTGCCACACTATATTGCATCTTCAGTCACAGAAAGAAAGTCACAGTGAGATAGTTGTCAGTCACTTTAATAATGTTCATACGACACAATTGTTTTCTCTTCCACAATTTATCACACACTCTTTACAAAAAACACTAAAGTTGTCCTATTTATTTGAAAGCATCGCTGTTATTTTGGTCTTTATCCCTATTAAAGCCACAGACAAGTTGTAAAATAAAGTATTTATTAAAAGATGGTTTTATTCAGATTTAGGGGCGCAGACAAAATTTGAATCAAATACTGTGAATATTTTCAGAAGTAGGTTTTCTATCACGCACTGCTTAACATAACATAAGTTCCAAATCACAGCATGTGAAAAGTTGAAAAGCACAATATCATGGCCTAATGTTAATATCAGGAAATATGCATCAAAAGTTAGGAATATGAAGTATGTTTTTTTTTTTCATTGTACATTTTGTCTTGTTTCACTGGTGGGGATTATTTGTCTTCATTGACTCTTTTTTTTTGCACTTTTCTGTATTTTTTTTATGTTTTATTTGTAAACACTTTGTAAAGATGTACATTTTAGGAAAGTTATTCTTGTATGCGATCGGTATGCTTCGTAATGTTTTAATGTTTAAGTTATGTGCTGTATTTTTTTTAACTGCGATAGTTGTCATTGCTCAATAAAACAATGTATTGGAGGTAATAAATTCAGATTAAACTCATCTGTGTTTTTGTGGTTCATCATTAAATAATTATAAATATGGTACAGAGCAGCAGCTGATATCCATTCACATCTTATGGTAATTAGAAGGAAGTACGCATTGCTTTTCATTTCAAGGAGAACTATGAGACATCAAATACAAGCAGAGCAGCCTGAAAATATGACACAATTGAAATATTAATAAATAAGAATATGCGCAGCGAGGGATAAAATGAATCCCCCACTTATTTAATAGCATGTTTGGTAGCATATCTTTGTTTTATCAGCAGGGATGACACGGATAACATTTTATGTATCATGCAGAATATAATGTGGGTATCATCACACTCCCTTGAGGTTTCAACATAATGCTATAAGTGACCAATTGATTACATTGTGATAGATATATATAAAGAAGTTATGGCCATACAATTATTTTCCAAAAAAGCCAAAAGTCAGATATGTCCTCCGTGATAAGAAGTATATCCGGACCAATAATACATTTTTGAGGCCAAACCCAATATTGAAATTTGAGAGTTAAAAAAAAATCTGATAATTCAATTCATTTTTGTATAGCCCAAAATCACAAATTTGCCTCAGAGGGCTTTACACATGCTCAGTCCCAGGACCCTCACATCGGAAGAGGAAAAACTCCCCCAAAAAGAACCTTTAACGGGGAGAAAAGAGGGAGAAACCTTAGGGAGAGTAACAGAGGAGGGATCCCTCTCCCAGGATGGACAGAAGTGTGATAGATGTCATGTGTACAGAATGAACATAACCGAGTTACAACACATTCAATATGACAGGAACACCGCAGGAGGCAAGACCGTGGTCCAGGTATAACCAGCATCCATGGGAACCTGCGAGCACAAAGACTCCGGGGAGTCAGTAATGTGCGTTAATGGTATCGGTATTAGAAATAATAAATTAAGCAATATTTCTTTTGCTTTTTGTCAATGCTCTAAGCTGGGAAAACTATGACAGGGTTTCTAAATGACCTCAAACATATATTTAACATTTCTGTTCTGCAATTTCTTTTTTCTTATACTATTACGTGAGAAACTACAATTTGACGATAGCTCAGCCAAATTATCAAGAGAGGAATAAAACACACAGTTCTTCCAAAAAGAAAACAAATACTAACACCTCAAAAAACAAAATGAAGAAGAAGATGTGGATCAAATGAAATTGTTAGAAAGGAAGAGAAACATCTTTATCTTGAAACATGAAGTTTGTATCCAAAACTAACAGCAGAGGCCGCACTTGGAGCCCGCGAGGAAGAGCCAAAAGAAAACGGGAGGCATGCTGGAACATGTAGTTTACAAGAAATAACGTGACAAAGCGTTTCTTCTAAATTGATAAGAGAACTGGTTCACGTGAAACATTATTACAAATTAAACGTTGACATCCTTTACATATTGAGAAACCCGTATACGGTAATGTTTAGGCTGTTTTTTTATACATTTTCTTCTCGAACCTTCCGCTTGATGCCGGTTTACCCATAATGCACTGCGGCGCTTCCTTTCTTCTTGGTTGTGCGCAGTTCCAAGATGTCGATGTTAGATGGTCCGTTAAATGTGCTCGGCCAGAGGACAACTGGCGAATCTGTTCGCACTCAAAATGGTGAGTTACTATGTCCTGTTACTTGGCGTTTCGCATATGCTTCATGTGTTTTATTTGCGTCACGAATGGTCGATGGGAGAAGTGATTTAATTTGCTGCATGGTACCACACGTGTGGCTAATGCTAATGCTAGCTAACTTTTATGTCAACTTTAAGCCTCTGCTCTCACTCGAGTGAAAATCTGCAAAGCACGTCAAAGCCTGCTCTTTTTAAACAATGTGCACCTTAAGCTAACAGCGGTAGTTACGTCGTAATCCCATTTCAGTACTTTCCACTCGCATCACCATGAATGGACGGCTATGCTAATGGGATAGAAAAACACTGTCATGGTCTGAAGGTGTGGCTCCTAGCTTACTGTGAACCCCACTCAATAATTTGACAGAACATGTCGACGATATAAGTGTTATTACAGGTTTAGTCAGACGTGTTTTAAAGGATGCACCAGCAAATGTTAAATAAAATGTTAAGAAGTGCTAGTAGCAGCTTCCCTTTTGTCTTTGCAGTCATGGCCGCATCATCCATCGCTAACATCGTCAAGAGCTCCCTGGGACCAGTTGGCCTCGACAAGATGTTGGTGGACGACATCGGGGTCTGTGTCGCATTCAACAATATTTACAGGCCTTTTCACAGCAGTAACTTTACATGTCATTGCAGGGTAAACACAGATGTGGATGTAGAATGGGACTATAATTAATGTGATCAGTTGCACTTCTGTTTACCCTGCTGTGACATGTCAACAGCACTGCTAAACGGTCCGTTACCTCATCAGTCTTTTTTTTTTTTTTTTTACGTGATGGTGAATAGTGTGGCCGGAGTTGCTCATCTCTCTCATATATTTTTGTATGACAGGACGTGACCATCACCAACGATGGAGCAACCATCCTGAAGCTGCTGGAAGTGGAGCACCCAGCTGCTAAGGTCTTGTGTGAACTGGCTGAACTGCAGGACAAGGAGGTCGGAGATGGGACCACGTCTGTGGTGAGTAGGGTCAATAGTCGCTCAAGGGGAGAATGAACGGTGCTCCGTAAACACAGCTCTTGCTGCAGACTTTATATACCTAGTTCAGTTTGTTGTAATATCCTGTTATAGTACCATGCATCTGCCTTTTATCACGGATGTGTGGCTATGCTAACGGGAGAGAGAAACTGTCCGTCAGAGTCTGAAGGGGTTGAGCAGCCTCATTTCTGCCACCCCTAATGAAACGATGGCACACTATGAAACTCGTACCTTTCTTGAAACATTTTGTCTGTGGTGTAACTTAAGTATCCTCAAGTTGAATATGAAGCAAGCATCGGCTTGTGCTCACATATGTACTGTGACATTCTTTCAGGTGATTCTTGCTGCAGAATTGCTCAAGAGCGCAGATGAGCTGGTGAAGCAGAAGATTCACCCCACGTCGGTCATCAGCGGATATCGTCTGGCTTGCAAGTAATGGAGAAACGACTCTTCAGTCATTGATTGTCGCTGGGTCAGATTTGTCCATAATTATTTGACATGCAAACTTGCCTTTTCATCTTCCAGGGAAGCAGTTCGTTACATTAATGAGAATCTCACTATTGGAACAGATGATCTTGGCAGAGACTGCTTGATCAATGCAGCCAAGACCTCCATGTCCTCCAAAATCATTGGAGTGTATCCTTTCTCTCTGCACGGTGCATACGTTGTATTTTTTGGATCCAACCCTCGCTGGCTTTTGTTACCTTGAATATGCAGGAAGAGAGTAATTGTTTATGTGAGGAAAGCCCTTATCTGCCTTAACCCTGAACCCTCAGTGATTCCGACTTCTTTGCCAACATGGTGGTGGATGCTACACTCGCTGTGAAGTTTGTGGACAGCAAGGGGGTGGCCAAATACCCCATCAACTCTGTCAATGTGCTGAAAGCGCACGGCCGCAGCCAGAAAGAGAGCTTCTTGGTCAACGGCTATGCAGTGAACTGCACAGTCGGATCACAATGTATGTTCTTAGTACGCATGCTGAAATTTCAAATGTGAGGATTTACTTAGCATTGTGATGCCCCATGCATTACTATTGCAGTTGATGAAACTCCCATTTAAATTTGCTGCTATGTCTCATCTGGTGGCGTAAGCAGTGATACGCGTGGGAGACAGTACTCTGGCTTTGAGAGGAATCTAGACGCAGTAGTTTCTAAACTGGGTCGCAACCTTTCTGGCCAGACAATAGAATAATAAAATGTGTAATTATTTTATAATTTGTCTTCATACTGTTGAGTTTTAAGGTATATGGAATTTTGATTGCTCTTTGGATATTTCCCCTGTTAAACATGCCGTTTGGTGTTTTTTTTCCTCAAAGGCATGGTGAAGCGTATCCTCAACGCCAAGATTGCTTGCCTGGACTTCAGCCTGCAGAAGACCAAGATGAAGATGGGAGTCCAAGTCCTCATCAACGACCCAGAGAAGCTTGACCAGATCAGACAAAGGTGCGTACCATCTTTCTCGCAAACTTATCCTTAAGAATAATCCCATTTAAATTTGCTGTGATGCTGAATCAATAGTTTACACAGTGATACGCGTGGGAGAAAGTATATGAAGCCCCAATATAAGGCAGCAGGTTCTCTCTGAGCTGTTGTACCAGTATTGTGGGCTTAACAATTCTATATCATCTTTATATAGTATTGTCTAAATATAACTGAAACTGAATCGATTTTTGGGTTTTGTTGCTCCAGGGAATCTGATATCACCAAGGAGAGGATCCAAAAGATTTTGGCAGCAGGCGCCAACGTTATCCTGACCACCGGTGGCATTGATGACATGTGCCTTAAGTACTTTGTGGATGTAGGAGCCATGGCAGTGAGAAGGGTTCTCAAGAAGGACCTCAAACGCATTGCCAAGGCCACAGGAGGTAGGATGGAAGTCTTAACATCTGTGTGCATTTTTCAATGTCGTGTTCAAGCCCTTACATACAGTGGTTTGAACTGTTAAATATCGTGGTGACGTGGGTTGTGTTTGTTCATTCTCAGCCACCGTCTGCCCTTCTCTGACCAATCTGGAGGGAGAGGAGACATTTGAGACCACTATGCTTGGCCAGGCAGAGGAGGTTGTGCAAGAACGCATCTGTGACGACGAGCTCATTTTCGTCAAGAAGTAGGAACTGCAACTATATTTTTAAACCTCATGTTAACTATAAAGTACTCCTAACACACTGCTAATTCATAGTTATGTCCGTACAACTGTAGGATCAGAACATTTTATAGCATTCAATTGTTAAAAGCAGAAGTTGTGATACATTTGGACAATAATTATCTGTATATGTAGAGGCTAAAAGTTCCTCATTTCTGCCTGCAGATAGTCTGACACATGTTAACTGTACTGGTTCTGTTTTCTCCAAACTTTGAATCTGCTCAGCACCAAAGCACGCACTTCAGCATCCATCATTTTGCGCGGGGCCAACGACTTCATGTGTGACGAGATGGAGCGCTCGATGCACGACGCTCTCTGTGTGGTCAAGAGGGTGCTGGAGTCCAAGTCTGTAGTGCCAGGAGGTGGAGCTGTGGAGGCAGCTCTGTCAATCTACCTGGAGAATTATGCTACCAGCATGGTGAGCCATATTCTGTGAAACCCTTTTAATTCTTAAGCTTGAAGCTGGTTGGTATCTGGGGTTGGGCTCTATTTTTTTTTTATCGTGATCGTGTCTTTTGTAGCCTCTTTCTCCCGATGCTCATGTTTCTTAACATTTGTTTCTTCAGGGTTCCCGAGAACAGCTGGCTATTGCAGAGTTTGCCCGTTCTCTCCTCATCATCCCCAAGACGCTGGCTGTAAATGCAGCACAGGACTCCACTGATCTGGTGGCCAAGCTCCGGGCCTTCCACAATGAGGCTCAGGTGAACCCTGAACGCAAGAACCTCAAGTGGTGAGTCTATACTTCCTGCACCAGTCATGAAACTGTAATATTCAGTGAATTGGCAGTATAGATTTAGCCGAGTTGTTTAAAGCCGAGTTGTACTTTCTCAGCTGCTTGGTTAACTTAATGTGTTATGTAGAACATTCGGTATTTGACTACTTTTGTCTTGTAGGATTGGTCTGGACCTGGTCAACGGCAAGCCTAGAGACAACCGTCAGGCTGGCGTGTACGAGCCCACCATGGTGAAGACGAAGAGCCTCAAGTTTGCCACAGAAGCAGCCATCACCATCCTCCGTATCGACGACCTCATCAAACTGTTCCCAGAGCCGAAGGAGGGCGGTGGTTACCAGGAAGCACTGCAGTCGGGATCTCTGGATGGTTAAAAAGGCTGTGATCGGTCCGGATATGTTCAACTGTATTTATATACATAAGGAGCTCTTCATGGCTGTACTCTAGTGTAGGCTGTGCACTTAGCCTGTTTACTGTTCTCCCACTCCCTTGTTTCCAGTGGAACTGTAAGTGACTTGTTTTTGTTTTTGGACACTCAATAAAGCTCAAATGGTTGTAGATGACCGTTGATTTGTTAATTCAGATTGACTAGCTTTATTCATTGTGCCAGCTCTGATAAATGAGTTTCAAAGAAGTCATGACTCTATGGCTTATAATTCTTTATTGATATGTAAACAGCTGGACACCAATATGCCGTGTACAGGAAGCACTAGGTTAGAGAAGGCTAGCATGCTTAAACATTTGGCACTTGTTTCAAAGATGTCGTCTGCTTCATGTATGGAATGTCTCAACCCGAGCACTTGAAATGTTTATCAAATATATATCACAAGTCAGATCTACAGAGAAGGTAGCATGTCCATAATGGACACTTTAAAGCCTTGCGTTTGCAACACTTTCAACTGAAAGCAGGTTATTTTAAAGGGAATAACATGGAGTCTTCATTGACAGCTTGCAAACGACTAATTACAGTAAAGCGTGTACATAGAACATTACATTAGTCATTTAGCAGACACTTTTATCCAAAGCGACTTACAATTCAGATTCTATCACATTACTACACCGTAGGCACAGCTACGGGAGCAATTTTGGGGTTAAGTATCTTGCTCAAAGACACACCGACATGCGACTAGCGGAGCCGGGGATCGAACCTCCGATCCGTTGATTGAAGGACGGCCCTGCTCTCCACTTATCCGCAGAACATGTTAAACTGGTTAGTATTCACTAGATTTACAGTATTTAGACATTTTAAATTGCATGCTACACAACTATCACCTGAGGAAGGGTTCATTTAATTGAAGTTCACAGTGAGAATGGCAAGCGATTGTTAAATAAGACCCAATTACAACTTATCAGTAATTGAAGTACCCAGGTAAACCACTTTATATCGTGTCCCGCAGTGTAAACTATTAAGTATCCTTTATACATTAAAGATGAGAGTGCAATCCATGAAGCAGCATTAGGTTTTCCTCTCAAACCCTCTCCACGCACATGGCGATGCCCATCCCTCCTCCGATGCAGAGAGAAGCCACGCCCCTATGGCCTCCAGTCCTCTGAAGAGCGTGCAACAAGGTCACCAGCACTCTGCAGCCAGACATGCCGATGGGATGGCCCAGAGCGATGGCGCCACCGCTCACATTCACCTGCGGTCAGACAGCAGAAGTGTTGCTAAGCTGCTCAATTCTGGAGTCAAATGTATACTCATTTCAGGCTTTTTATGGACACTGGATGAACATGATTTAAAATGTAAAAAGTGTTACCTTGTCTAAATTTAGGCCAAGCTCCTTAACCACAACAATCGACTGGGAAGAAAATGCTTCGTTGATCTCAAATAAGTCAACTTGGTCCAGCTGCCAGCCTGCCTTTTCAACCTATCAGAGGACAAGAATGACAAAATAATAGAAAAAAACGCGTTTTCTCAATTGTTAGATTTTGGTGCGTCTGGATTCTCACCGCCTTCCTGATGGCTGGTATTGGTCCAGTTCCCATGATAGACGGGTCAAGGCCAGCTTGAGCCCAACACACGATTCTGGCCATGGGTTTTAGGCCACGTTTCACAGCCTCTGATTGGCTCATTAGGACGGTGGCTGCTGCTCCATCATTAATACCTATAGTTAAAAAAAAAAAGAAAAAGATACACTTAGACAAAAAGCTGTCACTTAACGACACAACATATAAAATAAAAAGAGCACCAACTGTCGAACCTGAGGTGTTCCCGGCGGTGACGGTGCCGCTGCTGTTCTTGATGAAGCAGGGTCTGAGTTTGGACATGCTGTCCACGGTGCTGCCGTGGCGAGGAAACTCATCCACCTTCACCTCCACTGGACCTGAAGATGACGCGCTACAGTTACAGCTCATGATGACAAAACGAGACGGTTTCTCAACAATAAATCGGTGACAAACTCGCCTTTTCTGGAGGACACCATGACGGGGACAATCTCTTGATCGAAATGCCCTGCTTTCTGTGCCGCCTCCGCTTTGTTCTGCGACTGGACGGCGAACAGGTCCTGCTCCTCCCGGCTGACTTCCCACTGCTTCGCCACGTTCTCAGCTGATGTCAGAAGATTCATCATGACTAGAGATACTCATGTGAGAATCAGGAGTTTCTACATGTGTGTATTCTCAAACATGCACATACCTGTGATGCCCATGTGGTAGCCGTGGAAGGCGTCCGTCAGGCCGTCTGCCACCATGGAGTCTTGCAGGGAGGCGTCGCCCATCCTCATTCCCGTTCTCATTTGCAGCATGTGAGGAGCCTTTCGGTGGAACCAGGAAACAAACGGTTAACTTGGCATGCTGGGAAACAACCGGCCTATAATCAATGCCCCTATAATTGCCTTATAAGGCTCCCTGTGGGCACGTTTCATTTACAAAAATGTCATGCAAGAGTAAAAAGAAGAATTTTAAACTGCAGATCTTCAAGTCCTGCTGTTTACAGCAGCTGTTCTGACAATAAATGAGATGCTAACATGTCAAAATAACAGAATATTATACTGTATATGTGTCATTTTGCATTAAGTTTGTCTTCGTTCAATATTTGATTTTTGTCAATGCCTGTATAATATTTACACTCTTATTAAGACTCTTACTTGTGAGGCAATCAATGACACACAACAAGCCTGAACCATACGATAATTTAGCTCATTCCTTATTACAAGAATGATCAACAAGACCCATAGTTCTCAAATATTAAATGTTGAACACACACACACACACAAGCAGAGCAAGTAAAGAAAATAACTCTGCATTTATTTTACAAACGAATAGGTTTAATTATAATAGTCTTTTAAGGCAGATACCCACACGCTCCATTATCCATGTGATCTGATTGCAGCTCCCTATCCCTCATTGTGTCATAGCCTACCCTGCTCATACTCTCCATGCCCCCCGCCACCACCACAGCAGACTCTCCCGTCTGGATGGACTGAGCTCCCAGACACACAGCCTTCAGCCCAGAGCCACACACCATCTGGCAGCTCCAAGCCGGGACAGGGTAGGGGATACCTGCCCCAACGCTGGCCTGACGCGCCGGGTTCTGCCCCTGACCTTAAGGGACAAATCCATCGGAGGTGAACACCAAATCAGACAAAACGAGGTATGGTCGAAAGAGAAGCCATATCTAATCTCATCCACACTTTGAGCTTTCACCTGCTGTTAGGACGTGTCCCATGATAACCTCGGAGACCTCCTCTGGCTTCACCCCGGCCCGCTTCAGGACATCCTTGATCACCACTGAACAGAGGTCAGGCAGAGGCACTGTGGACAGAGCACCGTTCAAGGACCCTGTGAAGAAAGATATAGTAGCATGAGCACATAATCAACCCACTGGAACGCCGTTAATCCAACATTTCACATGGAGAGGAAACTCATTTATTAAATATTGAATCATCTGTTCTCTCGGCTGACTCATTTATTAATTGACATCATTTCAGCACTACACTATACTTTGTATTAATTAGTTATCATGGTATGTAGGCTCAAGGTAAATTGGGTAAAGGAGGGCACGTGCCATTCTACTAGGGCAGCGGAAGTGGTCCCAACACACACTAATAGAAGTTATCGATATTGGTCCTAACGCATCTTGGAGAGAAAAACACGCCCAACTACGCTCAACATGTTGTTGGTTAACCAATGGTAGGACGCTCGTGCTCCGTGGCACTATGACCAGCCAGCCAATCACTGGCCACAGACCACTCCAAACACACGAGCGAGCCAATCAGAACTCTGCAAGACTCGACGTGGTTAAACGAATGACATCAACCACTTTGCCAAATTAAACAAGAACCCCCACCCCCGCGATAATACATCTTATAAACAAAGTATAAACAAAGAAACATGATGGCTACATTCATACATTAACACCCATAACAGTTAATGTGACCACCGCAGCAGAGTTGCAGGTGAGCGAACTGTTTGAATTGAGCGTGTCTGGCACTCAGTGTGACGTTAAACCTCACCTATTGGTGTCCGCGCGGCAGAGACAACGACAACAGACTCGGTGTTCATTTTGATGGACGGCTGGTTGAAGCTGGAGCGCTTGCTTTCCAATAGTAGTTGTCTGTCCCGTCAACACTGACTGCACTGCGCTCTGTTGACTGTCATGTCAGACGTTGACCTGCTCTCAGTAGGATGTGTGTAACTGCTGGAGGAACGCACCACAGCGCCCCCACGCGTTTGGGAGGGGGACTGTCCAATTCATCATAATGCAAATTTTCTATTTGAATTATTTTTCATATTATGCTTTCTAAATATTAAGTATTTGCCATACCACATTGGTCCGGGTAACATACTTTACATAGCTTTTGTATTTTTAATGTCTATCTGTATCCTGTTCTTTTCAACCTCTGCAATTACTTAAATGTAGTCTTATTTCGTGTCACCCAAATTACGTTATTTAAGACTAAGTAACAACACAAGCAAAACACCTTTTATTTTTATACATCATCCTCTCATTATAGTAACTTTGAAATAAGGCAAAAGTATAATACTCTTATTAAACTTACAGGAGCCTTTCAGGCCCAGTGGGGTGGATTATATGATGAGTCCTTTAAATATTCATGCTACAGATGAGCCAATATGTTACATAAGTATTAAGTTTCCATTTTAGTATATTGATGGGTAGTAATAATGGGTTTCACTCTGTAGTATTAAAAATCTTTATTGGTATTTGGTCAGTACATGAAAAGGACTGAAGTCAGAATAATATGAACATCGCAAATAAACTACTCACAATTCAACAGTCTTTTGAACAGAATTTTTTTGTCAATGAAAAATTAAAATTGCATTAAAAAAAAACAAAAAAAAAAACAACACAGGCCAACATCTAAAAATGACCGTGAATATTGCGAAGCTACTGTAATTCAGTGATACTTACTGACTTTTGACGATGAGTTACAAACACCAGATGCCTGATTTCAGTGTCAAGAGCTCAAACGAGAACAGCATAGACATGCTCAAAGAAACAGCAGAATGAAACGTACTAGTTTTAAATCATACATCCACTCAATTCAAATCTAACATTAACCCATACCGGTTATATCCCTGTTTAGCAACACAAATGTGACAGAGGCGTCACGATAGGCGAGGGGAAGAGGGGGAAAACAAAATGTCTGGGGACAGCAGCGCTGTGTTACCGACTATGCATTTGTTGCCTTGTTTTGTATATTGTATAAAAAAAAAGAAAAAGAAAAAAAAAAGGAAAAGACGGTACATGTCAAAGTACATTACAAAACCGCGCTGTCGCTCGTGCTGGAGTCCAGGCCGTTCTGAGTGTGCCGTGACCCTGCAGTCCTGGTGCCCTTGGTCACCAGGGCGGCCTTGTCCTCGTGGGTGTCGGCGGTGGAGTCTGTGTCGTTCGAGTGCTGAGTCAATGACGTCTCGCTGCCTGTCGGAGAGTCCACGCTCTCGTACCCTGCACTCAGCTGGCTCCCGAAACCCACGGGTCCTCCAACTCTCCCGGCGGCGGTCTGACTCCCTGACGCCTCCTCCGAGTGGTTGGACAGTTTGGTCTCGGTCTCGCCGGGGCTGGAAACCACGGGGGACATGGGAAAGTCTTCCTCGGTGCTGCTGACCTCCCGGTACAGGCTGGGCGTGGTGGTCTCGCTTCTCTGGGACGAGTTGCCATTGCTCGGTCCGTTGGAGACCCTCCCGTAGTCTTTGCCCATCGGTTCGGAAGGCGTGCTGGCCTGCTCGGGCTGGGCGGACGGTTCGGCGGACGAGCAGGAGGCGGCGGGTGAAGTCCTGCTGGGCCCGGCTCCGCTCAACGCCCCCTGGGTCTGAGACAGCTGCTGGCGGGAGTCCTTCAACTGCTGCTGCAGGACGAGGATGGTGCTCTGCATCCCCTCCACCTCCTCGTCTAGCTGGATGATGAAGTCATTCAGCTCTGGGAGGGACCGAGATCGGCAAAGAACAAATCCACAGCAGAACGTTAAAAAGACGTACACATGACCAGCGGTCACATTTGGTAAAGAAACAAGAGATGTTCTCACCGTCTTGACTGCTCTTGAGCTCCTCACTGTACTTCTTCTGCAGGGCCAACTCGGCCTCCAGCTGGGCGATGCGTCCCTGGGACATCTGCCGACCCAGCTCCTGGTTTTCCTGAATCAGCATTCGACACTTGGCCATCAGTTTCTTCCCCGTCTGGCTGTAAGGGAGACAAGTCTCACATCACGCAGTGAACCAGGAGACAAACACAACAAGGTGAAGTGATGCCATTGCTCTCTAACCTGGCCCGGCTCTGAATCACTCACAACGGGAGTTTCTAGATTCATTAGATTCCAATGCAATATAAAATTACTGACACAAACCGGTTCTGTGCAAATGAATGTCAAATGATTTTCTTGTATCTGTACAAACATTCTCTCTCTCTAGCTGAATTAAAGGCTAAATTATGACTATGTATGAACCATATAAGTTGCTCATTGTCGCTGAAACCCAAACAAAACAAGCTAGCTATGTGGAACTGATGCATCCATTTTTAACTGTAACTTAATTCAGCATGTTGCATATTGAAGAAAAGTGAGCACTTTAAAAACAATGGCAATTCTGTAGCAACCAAATTCAAAAACGCACCCGCTACATCCCCGTGTGTGAACACAAAGCAGAATAAAACAATGTAACAGTGTAATATTAGATTGACACGCTACAAGAAACCCTGCAATTTAAATATCAAGTAGCAAAATAGGAAATATTCACTGCAGAAGCAGGCACTGGTTTTGTGTAGTCATCACTTTAAAAACACACAGGAGCAAGTATTTCAGCAGTAAAATCAAATAGCTTAAGGCTGCTTTCTCAACAGTCCAGCACACCTGTTAGATTTACATTAGCTGCATCTGTGGCTATGCTTTACACAAAGCACCGATCAAGAAGCCAAAGTTGAGAACAAAGGACAGGCACACATGTTATGTAAAACCAGAGCTAACTGCCATGGATTTAGTCTACAGATGCCGTAGGAAGTCTGGCCAGAAGGAAAAAAGAAATATTAAAAACAACAGCAAGTAACTCGGCAGCTGTACCCTAGAAGAAGTCATCACAGTGGCAACAGCTCACTGTAGTATTCTTACTTGTCATAACAATGCAAGTGTGCACTGAAAGTTAATTAGTTAACTGCGTTTCTTCTCAGTTGGTGATTATCATAACAACTCATTTCCTTAGAGGACTGAGGAGACATGCTGTGTGAGAGACCGGAGTGTAACTTCGTTTTTAAAGACAGGAAAACACACAACAGACCCGACGTGTTTCACAGGTGAGAATAAAGGTTATAATGAGCTGAGGGAAAGATCGTGAGGTCAATCACAGAAATATACAAAAATACAATAAATACAGTCTCATCAACTCATAACATGACTTTTTTTAAAAGGACATTTGCATTCACAACTTGAAAACAGGACTCAGTGCACCTACAGCAGTGTGTTTCAGTACGAATCTGAAAAATTAAGCAAAGCTTAATTCATCATAAAAGTGTAAATAATGTACACAAAGTGTAAACAATCAAAGCCAAATCATGCTTCACACACACACACACACACACACACACACACACACTGCAGTAAGTGTTTGTTTTGGAGAAACAGGAGAAATGGCAATCAAAAGAAACAAGTCACAAAATAAAACATGTAAATACACTCTACCGTGGGTGGGCCCAAGTTCAAAGACACGGGCGACTGGACCCCCGTCCCTGAACCACAGTCCTCTGTGGACCGAGGATCTGGCTCCGCTCACAGTCTCAACACCATTTCTAGTGTCTCTCCTCCCCTCCCCCCCACAGTCTTACTGTTAATCCTAGAAGCTTTCCTCACGTTACTGCAATGTATCTAGACTGTCCAAAAAAAAAGTCTTTCCCAGGCCGACTACAGGGTATGTGTGTGTGTGGCGTAATCCACAGTTAAATGTCTCTATAAACCGAGAATGGGGAATTGTCTGTAAAATGTTCAATTGCTTTGTTTGGTTGTTTTTTTTGTTTTTTAAGGCTAGGGATGCTCCCTGCCTGACTCAACCTCCACCATAGCCCCCCCTATTAAATAAGCGAACTGTCTGGTTTGAGCTGAGGGGGCGGTGGGGTGGGGTGGGGGGGGGCATATCCGTGACGGGAAGTGAGAGACCACCTCTTCGGGAACAGTCCGGACTCCTTCAGGCCCTTGGACGGTGAGGGGATACGAGGGGAGAGAGCTGAAACACAAGTGTCACCTGACCATACTGTCTTTAGGTTATGTGATATGTAGCTGGCAAAGAGTGCACGAGTACAAAAACACTTTGGTTCTGCAGTGACTGGCTTCTCTGTAAAGTCTGAGCCTCGAGGGGCGAGTACAGCATTTGTCAGCCTTCCCCCCCCACCATAGTCCCTGCATGCCTGCAGTGAGAGTGAGGGTGGGGGGGCGTGAGGAAGTCTTGACTGTTTGTTTTTTTGGGGAGGGGGGGGGGGGGTTATTTTGATTTTGATTGTCTTTACCTATCAGGTGTAAATTTCCAGGCACTCAGTTCATTTTGGGCCTGCTCCAGTTTGTCTTTAGTCTGTTCTAGTTCAGCCTTCATTTTGAGGAAAAACAAGTTGATGGCGGGGTCCACCATGGACGACCGCAGCTGGGCTGCACTCGGCTGCTGGACTTGCTTGAGGTACTGGATCTGGGTCTGCAGGATGAAACAAACGGGTGTTACTGACCAGTAAGGCGGAGTACCCCACTACTGATGAAGAACGTTTGATTGTTAGGAGTACCAGTCCTTTAGCTTTACTGATCTTCAGTCGACGGAGACACATTTCCCCCCAAAATCAGAAGCACTAACATGATCTGGTTCTACGTTTTTAGGATTATCGACAACTTTTCAATCCCGAGCCTCTGGAGAATAAATTGGGCCCCCAGAGTATATTTAAGATAAGGCCTCCTGAAACAGTATGCTCAATTTTGAACAACATCTAGATTGATAGTCATAGCTATCAAGATTCATCCTATATTACACCAAAGCCACTTTAAATCTCTATCACAAGCTTTTGTTAGACATAAGTTGCTCTCCTGGACACACCCAAAGTAAGAAAAACTGCCACAGTCACAGCTATGATGGAGTTCACAGATCTCATTGGATATATTTCCAAGAGAGGCAAAGGGTGTAACCAATAAGCCTCAAAGCTAGGAATCTAACCATTATAACTCAGAGCAACAAATCTTTCTAACCTCTGTGTGTGTGTGTGTGTGTGTTGTGTTCTTATCAGAATGGCATGTGCTTCCTTAAAGCCACTGGGTGATCCACTGAGCTGTCAGTCTAAAGATAAGCGCTATGGATGCCCTGCTAGACACCATTTACCTTTAGCCTACGTACCATGATAACTAATGAATAAAAGGTGTAGTGTAGAGTTTTTTCATTAAGCATTAAGAACGTGGAGGAATAGATACATACGGTGCATTCTTGCATTTCCTGCTCCTTGGTGGCAAGCCTCATGACCAAGATGTTCTCCCTGCGCGCAGACTCCTGCTGCTGCTGCTGCTTGAGCTTCTCCTCGGACTCCTTCAGCACCGTCACGTCATTGGCTAAGACGGGGAAGAAAAGAAGATCCATCAGGAGACACGTCCACTTCACAAGCAGCCAAATAAAAAAGGGACACAGCATGCCAAAATATAGTGTTTATTGCTGGCCGGAGACATGATATGTGCAGATGTACTTACAACATAGCTCTGTATATTTTGCCTCCAGGACCTGGACATAGGCTTCATGCTGTTTCCACCTGAGAGGAGCACAACAAGTGTAAACATCACCAGCTCAACCTAAATAGATCAAGAATAATAAAGCTGCAGGTGTGGAGCTGTCATCTACCTCGTGCACAACTCCTCTCTGGTCAGTGTCTTCATGTCAGACTCACTGAGGCGAACCTGTAAGACAAACAACAACTGGTTCAATAAAAGAAGTAATTCAGCTCATGTTTAGACACGAAGGGCCTCGTGACACACATGGTGAATACACTAGAAAAGGACAATCACCTTCTTGGGTAGCGGCTCCTCGTTGGTCATCGTGAACTCTACAAGTATGAGAGAGAAATGGTGATTAAAGCACAGCTTGGTGTCGCGTGTAGAAGCCGCTGCAACATCTTTTTTAAGCAATAGCGCGTCGCACTAAAATACGACATGCAGGGTAAGTTTGCGAAGAATGCTTTGGTGTACGAGCAATACATGCAGCTCACGTAAACAACACGGTGGACCGAGTAAAAGTTAACGCTACCGGTCAATAAGAGCTGTCGTGCCTACTGTTAGCTGCTGTGGCAGCAACGATGCCGAGGACCAGAAATAAGCGAACCAAGGTTAACTCCGCGGTGCTAATAACATTTAGCATTCGCGAGCCAAATATAAATAACGGCTGTGAAATTACAACGTGAGGCAACAATATTTCCTTTATGTTCAGCCTGGCAGCATGCAATTCTTGGCTCTGTTTTCGGCTCCTTGTTATCACAAAATGGCGGTGAAGGAAACGACTCCCTCCCTTGCGCTCCTTTTCCTGAAACTAGCGGGCTCTTAGCTGCAGATTTTCGGGCCTTCAAGTCATCGAAGCACATACCCAGGCCCGGTTTCTTTCGACGTTTCTGGAACCCCCCTCGGCTTCACGGATCCTTCACAAAAGTGGCAAATTTTTTTTGCAAAGTTGTGTTTAAAACTAGCCGTGAATTTATGTGTAGTTGGCTCGCTTCTGCGTAATCACCATCATCTTCGTCACTGACGGGAGAACAGTGGCCGAGCTGCTGCACTCGCGTTGCTGCAGAGTACAACCAGAGACCGGGAGAAAGACACGGAGCTCTCACTCCGCAGAGGTTTACAGAATACAAAACGCTCCTCACGAGCCATATAATACATTCAGAGTAAAGTAACAATACACATAATGGTTATTTACTTCGAATAAATGAATGGGATGTATTTCTTCATGCTCTTATTTCTACTTTATTGTAAGTTCAGGTTTGTAATAGCCAAATCAATCACAAAACTATAGCCGTTACTCTGTTGTTTGTTTGTTGTTTGGTTAAATCTTTGCACTACTGTTAAGTTAGTTAATTTAATATTATTCTATTTCATTCTATGTACTGTGCATTTGATATTTAATTGCTGGTTATTGGATTAATAAAGTAACTATCCCTCTATCTAATCTAATGTATGTGTGCTCTTCATACATGAGCATGTTTGAAAGCTGTGTACACGAGAGCTGAAACAGTTACTTGATTAATTAATAACAACTGTATATTATTTTGAGAATCAATGATTCTAGTTCCAGCCTCTTAATTGTAAATATTTGCAGGTTTTCTGAGTTTATTATCATAATAAATGTGATGTCTTTTCATTTCAGACTGTTTGTTGGACGAATCAAGCCATTTAACGACATCCTTGAGCCCTGGGATAATGTGACTGATATTTTTCACAGTTTTAAATTATATTTTATAAGCTACATCTATAATCCTAATAGTAACAGTCTTTGTGTAGTTTTTTGTGACAGTGGTTGTAGTGCTGGGCTGTGACTCTAACTCATTTTTTTTAGTTTATCATCAATTGTGTGTTCACTGATTTTTGAATGATGGAAATGTGTGTTGTATTGTTAGTGTGAGACATTTATGAATGAGATGTGAGGAGGTCTGGGCATCCTGCTTTTATTTTGGCCGTAAAGCAGGCCAGCAGAAAATTGTTGAGTGACAACAATAACTTATTGGTCCATAATATCAAAGTCTGTAGTCCAGATGCATTCTTCGGTAGTTATTCTGTCTTTGTGGACCCACCAATTAAAAATACTGAGGTGTCGTTGTTTTCCTCTGAGTGATTCATTTGTCTTAATATAGACGATCTCTGACGTTGCCTCGACTGTTTGAGAAGATGCGTTCACGTGATCCTGTTAGTTTTGTTTATTGATCGATTATTTACAATTATTATGGCTGTATTTCATTTTATTATGTATAGTTTATTTACTCTGACATTGTATTCAAAACTGAAACAGAATATCAGTCACAGACGCATAGAGTAGTTCTTTAACTAAATATGCACTTTTTTGCGTGAGGTATCTCCATTATATATTATGTTTAGATTAATTCAGAAATACCATATTTTCATCTAACATGTCATCATATATAGACTATCAATATGTCTGAGAGGAGAGTTGGCCTCAGGTGAGGTTTGTGTCACTCCTGCGCACTCCCCTCAACACCCCCAAGTGAAGATAATGGTACGGTCGGCTGCGCTGTCAAGTTGAAATAGCTCAGTTCAAGGGCAGTTACTAGTTTGTCTGCTCTGTCCTGTGAGCTCTATCATGACCATGCTGTGCAGAGTTGGCCAAGTGCGCAGGTAAAACTGATACCATTTTACTATTAAGTGTCCTTTTCCTGATCAAAGAGCACAAGGAGTTAGGACTCCTGCTAGCAGCGATGGTTCCTGAACTTGAGTTGTTTATTCTGAGCTAACATGCAGCTAGCCAGGATGCTAACTTCGTTTAGCAGCTCAGCGAGGCTTGTGGCGCACAAACTGAAGGATTTTGAACTATAGCATCGTCCTGTACTCGTATGTCATGTCATGGATTGATAATTGAATGCTGTTATATTTGGACACGCTTTGTTATTCAGGGCTAACCCGGTGCCATCAGCTCATAGGTTAGTTAACTTTCCTTAATCTACAATCAACACCTGACTATTATCAGGCTTGTCGAGCTGTTATTCCTAACTGTACCAGGCTATCTTGGGCTAATACTTTAATCAGACAGGCACCACTGTCGGCTTAGTTATTATTGTACCTCTGTATATGTGGAAAGATAGGGGAGCACCACTTAAATTAAGAATCCCCAAATGTTGTTGGTTTTGGAAAGTCCAATCAGTAGCTAATTGTGAACACGAGATACTTTTACTCAAGTCAGTCTCAAACTCCTCCTCCATGGACCATTATTGGGAGACTGATTTTGTGGACTCACAGTGTTTTTAGCTCTCTAGTTTTTTCAGAGAGTGTAGTTCCCCTTTAAAATCAGTCACGTGCCAATTTCCCTCTTATGTCGGCTCTAAACCAGACTAACGGCTCCCTTTGAGCTCCTATGGTTGGTAAGTTTGTCCTCTGCTTTTTGTCAGGTGTGCAGCCAGCCTCAGCCAAACTATCAGCCAGGTAGCTGCATCGAGGCAGAAGCACACGCTCCCTGACCTGGCCTACGACTATGGTGCCCTGGAGCCCCACATCAATGCAGAGATCATGCAGCTGCACCACAGCAAGCATCACGCCACATATGTGAACAACCTCAACGTTACAGAGGAGAAATATCAGGAGGCACTAGCAAAGGGTACGCAACGCAAACTCATCACTACATTGCTTTTGTGTAAGAAATAATGAACTAAATATACATCTCAAGCTGTCTTTGTAATTCTATCTTCTATTCTATCCACATCAGTCCCATTCAACAGATGTGTCTTTGTGTTTGACTTGTATTTTAGGAGATGTGACGGCTCAGATTGCTCTCCAGCCAGCTCTGAAGTTCAACGGTGGAGGCCACATAAATCACACTATTTTCTGGACAAACCTCTCCCCGAATGGTGGCGACGAGCCACAGGGTAAGGCATTTAAAACGCCGAACAGCTTGTCGTCTCTCTCTCTCATTTTTCCTAAACTTCTTTGTTTTGTAGTTGACCTGAACCTGCACACGTGACTCTGTAATGTGACGAGCCTGCTAGTAGTGCTGGATCCACTGTGCGAACAGCCAACTGAGCTTAAAGCTGCACTGAGGTGCACTCTGTGCAGCTTTAAGCTCATTGTTTTCAGTTTATAACCTCTTACAAACAAGGTGTGCTTGGCTGTGGGAATATCATCATTGTGTTACATTTTGGTAGTTTCCTTTTATCATTCTGCCCCCTAGTGGTCGAAGAAGCTGCCTAGTTGGGTTATGTGGAGACATCCTTTAGTGTGGCTGGCCTCAAATTAAATTGTGCTTTTTTTTTCATTGTTTTTCAAGAATAAGTAGAACATAATTTCCAGACGGTATGAGGCTGACGCAGCATCTCTCTTCCAGATAATACAGAATCTATAGACAAAAGGTCTATAAACTGTGTAGACATTTAAGTTTCCTGAAAATGCTTTTTGATTTAGCTCTTTTGCTTTTAGAAGTAGCATCTGTCTGTGTCGCTTCTTGCAGGGGAGCTGCTGGAGGCCATTAAGCGGGACTTTGGCTCCTTACAGAAGATGAAGGAGAAGATGTCTGCTGCTACAGTGGCAGTGCAGGGCTCTGGCTGGGGCTGGCTGGGCTACGACAAGGAGAGCGGAAGACTTCGTATCGCTGCTTGTGCTAACCAGGACCCCCTGCATGGGACTACAGGTCTGTTGAAAACCGCTTTGATGGCTTTGTTTCATGAGTGCCGGATCTTTACCTCCGTTGTCTCTGACCCTCAGGCCTCATCCCCCTCCTCGGTATCGACGTATGGGAGCATGCCTACTACCTTCAGTACAAAAATGTGCGGCCGGACTACGTTAAGGCCATCTGGAATGTCATCAACTGGGAGAATGTGAGCGAGCGGCTCCAGTCGGCCAAAAAGTAGAACCTGCTCTTCAAATAGTCCCTTTTCATCCTGACCTGGGTAAAATAGTAGTTGCAATTAATGTTCCGTTTTACATTGCATGGAGCACTGTGGGGTTTTCTTTGCCTTTCATATGATCAGCCTCATTAAAGTTGATTCATTTAACTCTAAAATATTTCCTACGTTGGTCCAGATAATGTTGCCTTCGTGGCAGACTTGAAGCCCTGCACTCGCACAGTTTAACGCAAACTTTAAAAATGATTTGCAAGTGCTTTTTGGCTCAGGTCTGTTCCCGACTACTTCTTCTTTCAAGCGCACAAATTGGCCACCTTTCCCATCAAGGCTGGCTACTGTTAATCTCAACCATTGGCTGCCATTCATGTGAACTAGGTGTCCGATAACCAGAGTGCACATTCAGTGAGTTTCGTCACACTAAAATCAGACCATGTTATTGCAAGTCCATGCTTTTGATGTATTATAATAAAGATATATTTCAATCAAGCTTGATAATTGGGGCTTCATTCTTCTATTTTTATGTACTGTGATGGATAAAACACTAAGATTCTTTTTAAAGCTATTATTAACGTCAGAAGTGTGACAGAGAAAATAAAACCTCGTTATTGCAGTCTATCTCTATCTCTATCTCTATCTCTATCTCTCATCTATATATAGCAACAACGATCACGGTTGGGTGTTAAACAGGGATCACAGACTTTGGCTGCAAGCATCAGCACTTTTGGTGAGGAATGTAAGACATTTAGAAACCAGTCCACTTCAAAGAGCTCTTCCTGGCTGTAATCCTCAGCTTTTATCTTGTGTGTTGCTACATAATGGCTATAAAAAAATAGTTTTTCCACTACTTTTTTTTTATTTTTCTGATTTTTGTTTCTCCAGCACGGTCAATTTGGTTTCAGTCCAATTTAAAAAAGAGCTTTGCTCGCTGAGAAACCACCACCCTGCTGATGAAGTCAACTCTTTACGAGGTGTGTGTGCACACACTTGTGTTTGGAGAACATTAAACACTATTGCAAAGATGGCTTAAACCTCATGAACCCATCTGAGCTGAAACATCAGACTTGAATAAATAGCTTTTGGTCACATAGCCTCCTGCTTCCTGTATGATCCGCCCTGCTTCCCTGCAGTGTTGCCAAAAGAGGGCAGTGTTTCCTAACTTGTTCTGCCGTCGATGCTCTGAACAACTCATTGAGTAGTACGCACACATTTTTCTCAGCAAGAAAAATGTATCAAGTGCATTAAAATGATGAATATATAAAAGTTATAAATCATGCCACTGATCAAACAGACTTTCAAAAGACGATCGCCTCATCCATACAACCTACAGTAGATTTCAAAGGGCTTTAGCTTCAGCACGCTGTGTGATTTATGAGTTTCATGTTCAAAAAAGTAGGTTTCCGTAAAAAATGACTGAACAAATGGTTTCCAGCTGGTTCATCTTCGCTCCTCCAAGTGATGTCGCTCTTCCTGTTAGTGATTAGGACTGACCAGTTTGCCAGAGCGAGTTTCACAATTTCAAAGATCTCTCCCTGTTCCTGGAGCTGGTTTCATGATGTAGAGGTGAACTGGTTTCCAGTGGATGCTGTGCAAATGCACCAGTTAATTATTACATATTGGTTGCAGCTTGACTCTATTGTTACATGGATATTGATTGTTAAATCTGACCTACAGGCCTTTTGGGACTTGCATATTAAAATACTACTCATGTGGCAGAAACCAGCTGCAGCCAAAAGCCTGTGTGAACTCAGACAGATTAACGGCAATTTGCTTTCATCCCGCCTTTGGAATAAACGACAAAGAATTGCATCAAATTTACCAGAGCAATGAATACAAGTAGACGAACTTGAGCAGTTTCATTTGGGAGACGGTGCCAGCCTTTAAACACAGAAGTCTGCCCGTTTGTAAGACGACGGTTTGTCTAAATGTGACCTACTTTTGTTAAAGTTTCTTTAACCTCTGATAGGGAAGAAAGAGAAGATATTGCGACTGAGTGACCGAGTTGAACTCTCACTCTGAAATCTGTCTTTCTTCTTTCTCCCCTCTCTCTGTTTCTGGTGCTCTTTCCTACAAAACTAGTTCATGCAAAAAATCTGACAGTGAAATATATTCAACTTTGTGCGGCGTCCCATTTTCAGTCTCCATCAGGCACGTAAGGAATGTCCATAATACAACCTTGTTTTTACACATATTGATCAGAAAGAACTTTCAATTGCTACAAAGAAGATTGTTTTATTTAGATTTCTTCAAACACACGGATACACAGCTGTTGTGGAAGTATGTGCTGATCACATACTCAATTATTAAGGTTCAAATTATGGCCTGGAAACACTGTAAAAGTACTGACAGATGATGTAAAGCTGGTTGGATGGAGGTAACTCAATACATTACCAGGCAGAGGTACTTGTACTTCAGGAGATATGCAGTTACCAGATTGTAGAACAGCCCAATTAGTTTGAATATTGAATACAGGGCTGCTGGTCCTCTGATGAAGACACCAGTGAGGGCCCGTTAAGATGCTGCAGAGGAATCTCTGCAATCTCTTCTCTGCCTCCCTCCCAAACCCTTGCAGCTTTGTCAGCACATTTCTCGGCTCCAGACTGTTCTCCGCCTTGCAAAGCTGTCCCACATTGTTCCCTGATGTGAACTGCCTGAGCTGTTTGCTCTACACAAGCTGTCATTGTCCCATTTGGACTGGAAAGCCAATAGGAAAAGTGAAAGTGTCAACATTAAGGAGGTAAAACTTTCCAGCATTTTGCCGCCCGTCATTCCTGGCAGGGAGGGTGGCGGAGCTAAATTCGGGGGCACCCGTTTGGGTCCGAGCCCGAGTCTGAGTGCTTTGGAGAGGGAGCTCTCCACCAGGCGCTGAGAGAGCTAAAGCCAGACATTTGAATGGGTCTGAGGCAGCAGGGTTTTTTTTTGGGAAACTTTTGATACCTCAGCCTGACAGGGTGATTGATTCATCATGGTTGCTGAAAAAACCCGGGCAGACAGAAAAGCATCCTCAAGAGCTTGAATAAAGTATCGGTGAAGACACAGTACATTTCATCAGCTCTCTATGACTTGGACTCTTCTGCTCCTGTTAGTGTTTCATTCTATCGTTAACATTTCTACGCCTGAAAATCCCCCCTTGGAGAAATAGTGCTGCAGCGAGTATTCTACCGACTATTCCATAAATAAATCTAGTAATCGGATAAAAAATACATTTGGTTTATTAAGGAAAAATAGAAAACAAAAAGGACTAATTGGCTTTCTTTTCTTTTTGAAAAATCTACATTAAACAGTCGTATCTACCAGTACTAAACCTTTTTAATGCATTTGAGTTCCATCTAACATTCTGGGTTTCAAGGCCCTAGAACCTTTTTCACCACCGTGCCGAGGAAATAAACAAAGAGTTTCTCGAGGAATTGTTTCAGCCCTACTGAGAAAGTCTTTGCTGCAAAGAAAAGAGAAGAAAAGATTGTTTTAACAAGAGGGCGTGGCTGTGTCTGGTTCATTCGTCTCAGTTATGTAACAGTCATTTGCACCAGTGAGTCTAAAGGCTTGTGGACATCGTTCAGGCAGAAGAGTGTGATAAATCAATGCAGGCCCGGGGTCATTCAGGTTTATGTGGGATTGATCCAAGCTTGACAAATCCAGCACGGACTTTTCTTTTTAGAAAAGTGAAATGCTGCCAAATGTAGCTCATACAAGGAAGCGAATTAGCTTTGAAGCTTGAAAGTGAAAAGTTTTATAACAAAGGCACCTTGTTTGTTGTTTGGAAAATATTTCTTCTGCCTGTTTATTCTCTTTCCACATCCAGAAATTCTGAAGCTGCGGTCTCCATTTCTGTGTTATTCATCTTGGCAATTAAGCCTGTTGGATTTTGATTCAATAATCCAATTGGATTCAATCAAGAGAGTGAATAAGTCTTCTCTCATCCTTTGCTGAGAGTCAGCACTCAGCAGATCCTCTTTGGCTGGGCGCTCGGGATGTCAGAGGAGAAGAGAATGAAAAGAAATGAAGAGTGTCTGGAGGATACCCAACGACTAGAGTCCTATAATACAATAGAGTGCCTTCATGTGCAGCAGACTTGACTTCCTGTCTGGGAAGGAGACGACACTGCTCCATCGGGTTCAACTGAAAGTGGTCATATTTAAAAGCATATGGGTGTCTCCAGGTGGCCTCTTACGACCAAAAAAAACCTCCATTAAAAACACCTTCCCACCTTCTTTTGCAGGTAGCCACAGCATTGGCTGAGGATGAACACGCAGAAATTGAGATTTATTACCATGTGCCATGTGTGTGAAATCTTTGGTAGCAGTTCTGCAAAGAGTAAAGCATGCATGAAAGAAAGCTGCGAGATCACAGAGCAGAAGACCTAATCTAATGACCGAGTAGCAGATGTGACAATGTGTGAACAAGACAGCGTTCTACATCAAGAGACTGACTTGATTGAATGTGAGCCTAAATGTGTGGGAGAGATGAAGTATCACTTTTGACTTAAAAACACACTAATCGTGCAGTCGTTCAGTGCTGATAGGCCGCAAAAAGATCCCCAGTAGATGTAATGAAGACACTGTTTCAAGAATATCTTTGGCTTTTCTTTAATTCTTTGTTATCCTTCAGCTGGCACGTACTCCAATATCATTGCATCACTGCAATAAAGTGATATCAGCCAACATACACACATCTAGCTGATTTATCAGTCTCGCACTAATTCATACATAATATTAACAACAAGTATTTGTGTACATTCAGAGAATATAAATCTAAAAAAAGGTGTTCAATGTTTAATTATATCTTACATTTTGTAATGCGCACATGCTGTTTTGATGCCATCCAACTGCAAGGAAATGTTTACGTCCTGTGGCTATTAACATTGAACACAATACAACAAGAAACAAGAGGACAAACAAGTTTAACAAAAAATCTGGGATCTGTTGAGGTCAAACAATGTTATTTCATCTTTGAAAAAGTATCCTGATGAAAGTTGCATGTTCATGAGAGCATATAAGGTTGAACAAGACATAAATTCAACTAGCAGTACCTTTATATGCCAACACATTGAGCTGTGTCTGCAATTTTTCCCCTCTTAACCTTCACCAATACACCGTGGAAAGCTGGCATGTGTTTGCAGCAGCAGACACCTTTTTTTCCCCCGGGGAGGTTCTCCTTATAACACATTGGCTGGCTGGAAAACAGTCCCTAAAGCAGATGTGCATGCAGGCGAAAATAGGAATACAAAGTGAGTCGAGGCTTACTTTAAATAAGCATGTGTCATAAATGGAACCGGGCATTTTGTTCTTATGATACATGTGATTGTTTAGGGCTGCAGCTATCAATTATTTTTGTGATCGACTATTCCATCAATAAATGTAATTTCACTTGTTTTCATTATGTGTCCTATAATAAGCTGCTTAGAGACAGTTTTAGGGAGTTAAACAGGTCATAGCTCCCTCTCTAATATATGTTTTATTGCCGTGAAAACTTCTCCTTCCTTCAACAACTGTATTTATTCAAGCTTCTTGCCAAAAACTAAATTTGGCAAGAATACATTTGAGCACAGCATGATAACATTGTAATTTATTTAATTTCTACTGAGCAGAGTTTGAACGCATCACAATGTACCTCAATGGAACCTCCTTTAGAGGCACTGCAAACCCACGCCCCATCCATCACTTCACTCGAGTTTCTCGGGAATCGTGTCAGGCCCATATTCAATTATTCAATATTTCCTATTTCAACTGCTGAATACACATTTTCTACACTGGAAGTTGACATTTTTCACTTTCGGAAGCGGAAAACACAAAAATACCATCCGCTTCACACAACCATTGGACAGGTGTGCAGAGGTGAGAAAGGAGAAGCAAGATTTGAACTTTGAACTTTTTTCATTCCTCACAAAACTACTTTTGTGTACAACCGATTGCATTCACTGCAACACCATGAATATCTTCAAGAAAACACGAACAGTGTTTCCATCTGTTCAACTTTGTAGTTATCTCTTTACGCTTGATTTGCGTCTCTTTGCAGTTGTTTTATTGTTTCATTGTGGTCGTTTTGCTTCTCTTCGTGGTCGGTATGAGTCTCTTTGAGGGACCTTTTGCAGGTGAAAGCCAGACGGCGCCTGACACTTTTGGGCCCTTGGGCCCGTTCAGTAATCCAGTCATGTCCTTGAGAATCTTCATATAAACCAGTTATCGATCAAGTCATTGATGTCTGGGATAAATAATGACATCATGCTGGACAGAAGAGACGGTTGTCTGTATTTTTGGAAGAATCCATGAGAATCCATTCATCATTCTGGCCTGTTATATTTCATTGTCTGTCTAAACACATCTTTACATGGAAAACTACGAGCAGAAACCAGAACGGAAAAAATGACACAACAGAAGGTATTTCAAAAAGAGACACAAAAAGAAAGTTGAGGTCAGAAGCTACTCAAAATATTACAATGGTAGACTTTTCACCTCCTCTCCACAACATTTCAAAAAGCAATAGAGACATGAAGGAGTTTCTAGTTTAAGGGGAGACCTTTTGGAGGGCTTGTTAACTCATGTCCTCTTCTTGTCTTGTTTCACCTGGCCTTCACAGGTCTGAATCCTGTTTGAAATGGTGACTGGTGAAATAGTGGTGTGTGTGTGTGTGTGTGTGTGTGTGTGCGCTCAAAGGTCAAAGTTAGAGTCGGTTATATAAGAGATCAAAGCGATAGTCATGGTTAGGGTAGAGCAGCAGGTTTAATGTTTGTGTGCATTCGTGCGTGTGCGCATGCATGCGTGTGTGTGTGTGTGTGTGTGTGTGAGAGTGATGGAGATTTTCCTTGCCAGGGGTTTTTCCATAGTCACTGCTGTATTCAGAAACAGATGCAGTACTGGCAGTCAGACCAGTAGTCGGGTAGAAAGTCTTAGAAAAATAAGCCCTCAAAGCATTCTTCCAGTTGTTGCAGATCATTTCACACTTTCTCACTCCCATTCCTGCTTCTAATACAACCTCCTCAACTACACTAATTCCTCTTGTTCACTTTACTCCCACTGCACTATTTTACTGTCAGTCTTGGCCTGTTTCCCCTCTCATTCTTCCACTTTGTCTTCTCTGGACTAAGCTTCTTCTCCAACAAAGCAAAGCAAACATACTGATTAATATCACTATTTTAGAGACACATTTCCTGCCAGCTGAAATCCTCCAATTTGATCAAAATCTTTCACTAATGCTGCACAGATGTAACTAACTAAGTAATTCATTGTCACGCCTTGTGCAGTCTGATTCTTTCACTATTCCTTCCTTTCCTCCCTCTGCTGCTCTCTGTCCATGTGAGGTAATTCAGCGTCAGTCTAAATCTTTAAAGCAGCAGGTGAATGACCTCATCCTCTCACATCTGCCGCAGTATTCTACAAACTAGGGCACCAACGAGGGGCGTCAGCGCTCTGCAGGGGCTATGCTGTACACATGCAAACAAATACTCTCGCTGACTGAATGACTGTAACATGGTGTACACATTCAAACACAAGAACACAGCACGTTTGAAAATGCATATCACATACAGTATCATGAAATCTGCAGGCAAGGCACACACAAGCAATTTCTTTCATATTTACAGTTGATTTTCAACAAAGTTCCTTATGAACACCTACACAACAGATACACAACATCTGTGGAAGAAATTCTTGTTGTCAACATTATATAAACTTTTGAACAATTAGCAGCATAAGACGTTGTTACGGACAGAGCTCACCTTCAAACAGTATAATAATGACATCAGTGGACAACACAAGTTTTAAATGCAAAACAAATAGCTTCATTTCAGCATTACAGATGCACAACAGCCAATACAGCCTCACTGTGAGGCTGCATTACTCTTTTTAATGACTCTTAGATGGATAAACCAAAGCTGCCAAGATGCTTTGGACAGAAGACGTAGATGATGATGTTGGATGAAAAGTCAGGGTATTTGTTTGATTTAGTGACACTGGGGTATTCCCATGAGCCAACATCTTGAGTGTCGGCACGGGGGAGTTGAACATAAGAGCTGAAGCAGCCAAAAGATACGACATAACATTGACATATTGCTACCTCAAGTTGATGATACTGCAATGCCTTTTGACACATCCAGCTACCCTGGGGAAACATTACATACATTTGGAATTTCCTATGTCATGTCTGCTTTCAATTTAATTTGAGCAAGTTGCTGTCAGAATATTAATGAGCGCAGCATTAAAATAATCAGCGCTCACAGTATTAAAGCTGCCTTCCCCAGCAGTTAATGCAGTTAATTCCCCACTGATAACGCATTCATTCTAATATACATACGGCACAAGTGACTGTAAAGTTGCACCCACAGCTTCCATAAGCCCCCTTTTGTCCCTTTCGTGAGCTTCCGTTTGTTGGCCGTCGTCTTGCCTCGGCCAACCAGCCGGCCCAGGCAGCTCCTGTTGTGATGTGACTTTTCCACACAGAGCTGTGGGGCTCAGCCAATCAGCCTGAGAAGAGCAGGGCCTGTTCTTTCACAACATCTCCTGGCGGCTCCGCCGTCAAGGATGTTTTTTAATGCAGTGATTAATAATACACTAAGTAAAATATTGCCTTGGCTTTGGGAAACTGTATTCAAAACTTTCCATGGATGCCTTCCCTTTCGTTTGAGATGGCTTTTCAAGATGTGATGGTTTTCCTATTTTTTTTAATCCAGATGTATTGGTGTAATGCATTCGGCAAGAAGGGAGCAGAGCAATACATATCTTCAATCCCCAGTTTAAAATGTACAACTCAAATGATGTTTGGATCAAGCGTCACTTCCAGTCCTTGAGTCAATCACTTTTGAATGTGCTTATGCATTGTTTTTGTGTCGATACTGTTTGTGTTTGATCTGTTCGCAGCACATGCCTGCACACACGGAAACAGTTGTTTCTTTGTTTCCCACATCTGTTTGTGAGCGTCTGTGTATAAATAAATATTGTCCCCGATGTGCGTTCCTATGGCAGTTAAATGATAAGTAACAAGGTCTAGTGGTTACATATTTGCTCAAAAGCTACCGCCTGTAAAACCAGATTGTTTCTGTGTTGTTGTGCTCGCTGTCTGTCTGTCTATTTCCTCAGCCGCTGGCAGAAGGGTGTAACATTTACAACTACAAAAAGTCAGACAGGGTGGGAGTGAGTTTAATTGACTCATGGAAATGGAGGCGTGTCTCAAAGAAAAAGGAGAGCTAAATGTTAAGGTGACCTAGGCAAGGAGTGGTCAAACAGTATTTGCAAACAATTCTTCACATTAGTTTTAACTTGCGTGGAGCACTAGATGAGTCTTGACATGTATGACAATGTATTGTGCCATGAGTAAGTCTGTTTAGCATGCCTTTTGGCAGTTGACCTACCTGACGCCATCTGAGCGGTCCTGGTCTACCTGTGTGGTGCTCTAACAGGTTTAAACAAATGCTAACAATAATTTGCAACTGTTTTCCCCCCTCGACGTCGGGCCAAGGCTATTTGACTTTGAGAGATCACAGCAGCTGAGAAGCACCATTCAATAACCCAGAGACATATGGGGATAAATTCCAAGAGAGTAACGCTCATATTCCACCTTCATCTAACACAGCGGTTCCCAAACGTTTTAGGCCACGCACCCCCTTCTACATCCCGACCGGGTTCGCGCACCCCCAATCCCCCACACCTTAAAAAACAAAAAGCAACAGAGCCTATTTAAAGGCACATAAAAATCGGACCAATGAGAGAACAGTTTGCTCGCGCGTGGCGTTTGTTTGCAAGATTTAATCCGCTGTTAAATGTTACAGTGTGAACACAAACCGAACAAAGGGGGAACTGCAACATTGTATCATATTAATCCCTGAATCAAAACAAACGAACTACAGGTGTGAAAAGGCCCCCGAAACACTGCAACAAAGTTTCAATAAATTTCAGTTACACAAGGTGTCACTTTTAAGCATTTGTAACATATAATAATGACAAAATACTTTTTTAGGAAAATAATTTTTAAATTAGATTTTAGAGAAAATGGTGCATTGTTACAAAATAATCATAAAACAGGCTAATAGCAGACCACCTCAAAGTCTCACTCTGAAATAACCAGGACATTCTGCTGTAGGATTCCAAAATAAAAGCCCTTCAAGATCTCATTCATGAGACAATTTGTCTAATTTCAGCTGGGGCCGTGGCCAAGCACAGGATAAGGGTTAGGTTTAGCATTACACATCGCAAAGAGGAATAAGTCAATTCGTCAGATTTTCTCAGGTCAATAAATGAGCTGAGAGAGAGAGAGCCATAATAAACCAAAACAGTTTCCATTCCACGCTCACATGCAGACATGTTTGCTTCACATTATGCAACTGCTAGCCATGTTTTTGTAATTCAACCTTTTTTGTTGACTTAAAGCTGTTTCACTGTATGCACAAGATTTGATGTAACATCCCATCAGCTTACCTAATGTAAAAGTTTTAGCAGCAATTTAACAATGTATTACAATCTTTGGCTGAGACATGAGTCATTACTGCTGCATCAAAAAAGGTCACCTCCTTATTCATTTCAAGAGACCAAGTAGTTGGTGTCCAGGTGGAGGAGAAGTGATTAATGCCTCGATAACTTTACAGAAATGTTTAGACCGCTGTGCAGTGTCTTGGTAACTGATAAGCCTTCAAACTGAATTTCCTGGTTTGTATTTGATCTTCTCATTGGTAGAAATAGGATCTAGTGTTTTTTGCCTCGTGGAGTTGTCTTGTCTGGACAACGATAACAGCAGGCAAAGGGAAAGCTCCTTGTGATCACTTCTCAGCTTCATCTGAGGAGAAACAAGGAAACTAAAGAGTTACGTTGCTGTTTGCACCATTGACCTGATGACCTGATAACAAGAAATTAAGATTAAGACGGATGATCATTTGGTTCAGCCCAATGGTGACCAATAAGTTCCCCAGACCAGTCGCAGTAACATAAATATCTGCTGAATACTTTTGATGCTTGTGCCCAAAAAATATATATTTAATTGGTACCAAAACTTAAGCGTAAAAGAATGTTGACAGAGGCCCAATGTTGCACATTGACAGTAACAAATCCAATTCAGCTACAACATATCACTTGTCTCTATGGTACTTTTCCCACACAATCATAATGGGATGTTTGTGTCTTTGGCTGATAAAAGTCATATTAGAATAACAATTAAATTGACCTTACTGATTGTGGTTAGATCATATCTTTGAGCTCAGCAATAGGGGCCACTGTGTTGGAAAGTTGACATGGAGAAAAATAATATCCAAAACAATGAACTTGTCAGAGGTATATCCTTGCCAACATTGTGTTTTGATTATCAAGAAAAGCTTCTCCTGGCTTTGGTCTACACTGGCACAGACTTTTCCGATGATGCATTTGCATTGGCTGCAGAGTTCAAGGATAACAATGAAGTAATAGAAAATGTGAGCAACTTGATAAGAGGAGTGGAGGTTATTCAAAGTTTTGTAACTATGCCCAATGTCAGATGAGCACAGTATCAGATAGGTGGGTATATATTCTAATAACAGCTAAGCTGTCACTCACAACAAGATACTTACTAAATATATGTTACTGTGTACTGAACAGGACTCTATTTGCTCTGGACTCTGACTTGACTTGGCCTTGACTGCCTTTAGACTTGGTCTAGACTACTTGGTCTAGACTACTTGGTCTAGACTCAGACCTGGTCTTGGACTTGACTTGGACTTGATTAATTAACTACAGCCCTGTGGGAACGTAATTTTGAAGGAGACAGGGTTGGTTTATCAATGTTATTTAAAGTCTTCGTTAACAGTTATAACTTCAATGTATTATACAGAGTTTTACTATATTGTCATTCCTTATCAGTTTATACACCAGCTTCTACTTACAGATGCCCACAGGAGGAGTTAAAGTTAATGACAAATGCATTAATAAAAACTTAGTCTGAGTACTACACCATAGTGCATTATAAACCATTCATTAAATATTTGTATAACGCTGATAAATGCTTTATATAATGACTTAAAAATTAGGGGTTACCCTTTTCGGAGTTACTTGCCCTGATCCACTTGATCTAACAACTTTAGGTAGACTATTGGTGTAGTGTTCCGATATATTTTATAAGTCAGGAAGACATTTCCAAAATCTTTTGGCAAATACCCTTTTTGCCAAAACTGGAAAGAGGGTAAGCCAGCTAGCATAGCTCTGTCACAGGCTAACTGTTAACACAAGGCCTCTGTCAACACGCTTTTACTTTGGTTTTTGAATCAATTTAACAAATGAGATATAAAATGTTAATTATGAGCTTTAGAGGTGCTGGTGTGCAGATTTGTTTTCTCATTCCGACAGAGCCAGGCTAGCTGTTTTCCCAGGCTTCCAGTCATTATGCTAAGCTAAGCTTACTGTCTTCTGCTTGTATCTTCATATTCAACAGACAGATGTGAGAGTGGTATTAATCTAAACATCTAACGCATTGCAAGTAAGAAAGTAAGCGTACTTCTCCAAATGTCACACTATTCTTCTGAAATCGAAGCAAACGACAGACTCAAGAACTGTTTTCCAGCTCATTATTCCTAAAATCAGGCCCAGCAGAAGCATAATATATGTATTAAGACAAAATTATATTTTCAGAGCTTTCTCATGAAACAACACATTTCTCAATGTAGTCAGTTAAACTGTGAGGTCATTCTGCAAAGTCAAATTATTTTTAATTTAATTTATTACAATTTGAGTCTTATTTATGTGGTTTCGTCCTTCATGTCAATCATTGATGATTACATTGTAACTGCTGACTGGTAAATACACCCATAAAGTGGGTAATAAATAAAGCTTGGTGTGCACATAACCATGGAAACAATGGTGGGTCCAGATGTACCAGGAAGTGGGTCTGTAAACTGTTACTGGATGTTTACAACAGTAAACATCCATCAACAATAAACATCCATCCGGCAGTTTGGATAAGAATTTCATCATTTGAACTTTGTGGGGGTTTATTTCAACCTTTATGATCTGACTGCTTTCTTGCCACGTCAGACTACTTATGATGGTGCCACACTCCAAATAAAGTCGGTAAGCGCCCACGAACACGACTCCGAAAACGAGATAATATAGGTTTTACGAAAGGGAAAGTTGCCTGATATTCTGTCTTTCATTTTGTCGAGCGACAACAGGCAGGCAATCAAGCATAAATTAAACTTCATGTTCCCTCTCTCAAAGAGTCTGGCTATTAGTAACGTACAGCTTCAGTTCTGTTTCCCTTCCTTTAATTACTCACCTCCTCCGTACTGAAGACCAAACAATGTTCCCTTTTTAGTGAAGTCAGCTTCTCAATACGTCACCTCAAACCAATGATTTATTTACAAGCCCTTAACTCTCATCATCTGCTAAAATGCACAATTTTTTTCTGTCGCTGTAATAGAACTGGATTTTCTAAGTCCAAGACAGAAGAAACTACTGCATCTAAAGTCCCTCTCGTTGCTGGTTGTGAGGAGGTTTGGAGCCTCATTAATCAATCATAGTGTCTAACATTGACTTCATTAAGGGTTTAACAAGAACTGTAAAGACACCACAACTCAGTCGAGCTCTTTCACTGTCTGCTTATCAGATCTATATAAGCCAATCATGCCAGGTAGGATGACATAATGTTTTAGTTAGCCAAGAAAAGCCATGGAAACAATTTCCCATAATCCTAACCACTATCTTTGTGGATTATGGGCCAGTATAAAATCATTTCTAGTTGCTGGATGAGGGATTTGCTCATATATCTTGAGTAAACTGAAGTGTCATGAAGATGTGCATGTGTGTGCTATGTATTGACACAAGTGCAGTTGTTTATGAGCAGCATATGAGCAGTCGGTATGTGTAGTTGCATATGACTCGCAGGGCATGTTAAATGCACCTCAGACCTCACACACAATCAACGTCAGGGCTTAAGTGTGAGTAAATACCCTGCTCTCCCAGAGTCAATGATGTTTAAAATCTTCTTTTTTTTAAAGCTTGTTTCCCTCACATGGTGTAATTTAAACATCCATGTCATAAAATGAGTTACTGAAATATGCTGCAGCACTTTCTCAGCCTGACCTGATTACCTGGAAATTAGTTTGCCTTAAAAAAAAGTTAGGCTGTCCTTATTTGACTGCCTTATATTGTGGTATGCCTTGTGTGTGCCCAACACCTAAAACAACAGGTCTTTCATAATCCACTGTGTTTCCTTTTTAAAGTTGAATGAATGTTGGCAACATTTTCTGGGTAACAGGAGCTGAATTTAAATACTTCCACAGTTTTTCACGACATAAATAGTACCTCTAATTTCTAAGCTCCCTGTCACCATATTATGTTTTTTTACTCATGCATCTCTCATGACAGAAAATGAGACACTGACATATACATACAGTATATTGTTATATTTCAGACTCTCACTTCTTCTGTGTAACCTTTTAAGAAATAAAGTCTAACCACCGATAATCTGAAAAGATAATGGTGGGCTTTGACTCCCGTACGATCGCCTCTCAATTCCCCCTGCAGAGTTTCTTCGGTCTATGCGTGACCTATTCACGTGCCAAAAGAATGATATAATTGCAAGGTACCACAGGCTGAGTTCCTAACTGACTTTGACAATGAGCTCAGAGTAGTAGAACAAAAAAGAACCCTAACTTTGGTCCAAACCCCATTAAAAGAACAGTAAGCTCAGAGCACAACAACAGAGTCTCTGTCACTGCAGCCTGCCTGTTATGTCATCTTGGTGTTCGGTAAATATTTTGTCTCTGAGCAATTAAGAATTCCCAGATCTTGCATTTTGATTAGACCTTTTTTTCTTCATGAAAAGTTTGTTTAGAGGGACAGACCATTTTCCCCGTCTCTCCATTGTTTATGGCTCCAATCATTCCAACGGATACTGCTGATGATACTTGATATTCCCCTGGATTCTCTGCCTATCCCCTCTTTCAATGCATGTAACATTTATTTTAATATAACCTTACAGAGCTGAAACCTTACAACTGTATTGTCTAAGGGTTTTACAACCTCCTTGTCCATCATGAGTAGTATTTACTGTGACAGATTCAGGTCCTTAATAAAACAAAACTGCTCAAAATTGAACTCTTTGAACCAAAAATCTATGTTATGTTTTACCAAAATCCACAGAAAAAATAAAGTAAACAGGAAAAATGAAGGCTTTTGGATACATGCCTCATAGTTTTACTTATAGTATATTTGAAACGGATGTAACAAAAGGAAAACACTTCTATTAAGTATCGCTTGTCTAAACATTTCTGAACACAACTAAAATTCTTAATTTTGAGTACCTGTTTCTATTTCCCGTCTCTTTTGCTTTTCTCTCTTCAACCTTCAACTGATTCATCTTGCGATGATTTCAGCTCTCTAGAATGAAGTCTAACTTTTTCCAGCCCAAACAGCGTGTGACCCACTTCTATCAAAAAGCAACAAAAAAAAGCAACATGTGGAAAACAGTTAGAAGACCTGCATTCCTTCACACCCACACATTTCTTTCACAAATGATTTTAATGTTCCTGTAATTAAGCATTTTTGCGGTGTGTTCAAATAGATGGAAATTAGCTTTTTTCTAAATCAATACAATGACAGGAGGAGCTTACTGGCATTGAGCAGCCGGTTTAAAAAAGTATTTATAATGTAAGATCCACGTGGGGGAAAGTCAGCTGAGCCTGGACTCAATCAAGCAAGCGTGGCCTTTTGCCCCTTTTTATATAAAGGATCTGCAGTTTGCTCTGTGCGCAGACGCTGACAGAGGATCTGATAATAGCTGACACATGATGTTTTAGTGCCGCATCATTATGGATGGATGTCTTGGTGTTAGCTTGGCTGAAAAGAAGCACAATTCCAACAACTTTGGGCAAATGTTTGTGTTTATGTGTACATGAAGTCGATGTTGATGTCGGTAACCATTTCGTCTTTCTGTCTTCTGATGTCAGGTTTTGGCATCTTGATCAAAGCAGATGGAACAAATCTAAATCCAATTTTTAATCAAGTAAAAGTTTGATGCATGAAGAATGAAATTAAATGAAAATGACAATAACATCAGCGATCCTACATTTGATTAGCCAAACTCTGTCTTTATGTGTGAAGTACATTTTACCCTGAGGACCACCCTGCCTAGAAAAACACAGACTCCACCTAATAGAGTGCATACATGATGTAATTGGTCTTAAATAGGCTTTTATCAGAATGAGATTCACTGTTGTGGATTAGAGCTCAGGGGCCATATTCGTAAAGCTTCCTAGTGCAAATAATTGCTCCTAGTGATATAATTCAAAGACATTTTTTTAAGTATGATGTTTTTTAAGAATTTCCCCTTAACGTTAAGACAAGATCCTAGTCAAGATACAAGTTATTCACAAAGCATCTTGGCCCCCTAGAGCTCCTAAGGTGAAAAACTGTAAGGAGAAAGGAGGAGGACTTTCAAGAGGCTTAAGAGTTTCTTAAGTAAAGGAGAAAATGGCTCAAAGACAAAGAGGAAAATAAAGCAACAGAGTTCAGTGGTTTATAGATTTACATGCCAACCAACGGCACTACTTATATAGACCTATATCCCGACCTCCAAAGTCTCTAAGTCTAATTGACGAGCGTGCGGATTGTCACTAAAATGACAATAGCTGGTTCACCCTAAAAGCCTGTACAGGGGCTAAGCCCCACAATCAGCAGGTGGCAAGCAAGACACGGGAGTTGTAGCATTTATTCACTGACAAGTAGCCAAAACTGTACACACACTGCACTGCTATGCTCACAGCTACTCTGTTACTGATAAATTCATATTCTCTCTGTCTCTGCAGTTGTCTAGCTGTCCGACTCTGCATCCACACACACCTCATTACAGAAGTAGCAGCCGTTGCTCTACAAAAAGCCAGAGTTCAAAATGTGTCTCTCTTTCTCTTAATATCAGTGTTGATTATCATCTGCTCACAAATTTGCTGGTTTCCACTCCACATCAACTTATAAATGGAACAATGACAGAAAAGCGATGTCAGCAGAAGCAGACAGAAGGGTCTTCAGGCCAACGCACAACGTTTAATCATGACTAGCGCAAAATCCACAAAAACAGCTTGAACATGAAGAAAATGTGAAACGATTGCATGAGAGTCTGTGGAGCAGAGCTGTAGTTGTCTGTATTGACCAATGCTACGCTATTATTGATCAGTCTGCGTTTGAGGGGCGGCAATTAAAGAAAGGTCAGTTTAACACTAAATTGTGATTTATGTTGGCCGCATCCGCGAATGTCGCAATAAAGTTTCAGACAATTCGTGATCCATTGAACAGCGACTGGTGCGTTGCAAAAACAGTTGCATACCGAACGTCCTGTAAACGATTCAATACAAATATAGGTATTGTTACACCCCTACTGCGATCTATAGGCTTTAGCTTCCATGGTCGCTCTGACAGCTTGACGGAGTAGCAGCGAAGCTTGCCGAAGGGTAAATTAAAATGCTCTCAAAAGCTTGAGTGTTTCAGCTTTTCAAGCTTTTTTTACACTCTCTTTTTCCCATTTTCTTCCCCTCTTCACGGCACACAATCACAGCAAGTTGAAAATCACTGACAGGTGTAATTAAGTAGCTAGCTGTGGGGTGTATAGCAAATCAAAAAGACATGGTTCCTCTGTAGTTAGTGCACCAAAACGATGACATAGAAAGCTGAACTTGCCTTTGACAGTAATGAGGATGAGACACTGTATAATATGCCTAACATGATGCCCATTGCTAACATGTAAGCTGGAAAAAAATCTTATCTGATCTGATATATTGGTGTTGCAGTCAAAACTTGAATAAAACAGCACTTATACCAAGTGACATTGAAACCCTTCAGTGTGTCAATCATATTTTTACATCTTGTCTCCATAACTGTTCTAAAAGCAATGTGATCTTTTCCCAGAAATCTATGAAACATCAATATTCGTTAGTGTGAGGGCTGTTTTTAGTTTCTCGAGTTCAAAACTCTTGTTTAAAGCATTGGTTTGCATTTTACAAGGATAAAAAGGCTGTTAAAAGGCCTTAATTAGGAGCTTCAGCATCACATTCTCTAAATGTTGTGTTTCAGGTATTTCCAAGAAGCAATGTCTGTGGGAAAAGCAGTTTAAGTCTTGGACCACCCTCCTGTTTCCTTCTTTGTAGATCTGCTTCATCCTGTTGTATTGGTTACGGTTTATCTATTTTTCTTCACCCCCTGACAGCAGTCATCATTTCTGACCAGGACATACACGCACACATACAAGGGTAAGTGTGACTATATTCTCTCTAACATCTGTAGCAGATGTGGTAGCCCTCCGAACGTCTTAAAGCGTGTTGGTCCTTCTTTTCCCTGTTTCTCTTTTCTTTTGTCGCTTTGTTCCTCTGGTCTTTTTCTAAAGCACAAAAATCTTCGAGAGATAAATATTCACGTTTTGTATTTTTAGAATGGTGGTTCCACATAGTGAATTGTATTGTGTTATTCACTGCTCAGGTCAAATGGCAGTGCAACTTGCAGCCAATGAAAATATTTTGGGGCAAAGAGAGGCTCATCATTCACTTAAAACAGGTGATAGCAGAGGCTTTCATCCACACACTGCATACCTGGAAAATATGTTTGAAAATGAGAACCATAACACAAAGTGTTAAGAAATTGTTCAGTTATATCTCCAAAAACAACCACGTTGGAGCCAACCTCAACAAACTACTGCCCGTGCTCCTCACATAAGGGGTTGCAGGTTAGACCTTTGATCCTGTAAGTTAAAATAAGGGAAGTAAGAGCTGCATTAACTCTGCTCAATGTAATGGAATTAAAGTAATGTTTTTGGAGAAATCCTGCACTTCTATAGCCAGTATAGCGATTTGTTAATCTTTAACGAGGAGGAGGACGTGGTTCGTTTCGTTCACGGCTATATTTCTTGCACTAACCATAGTTGACTTCTAGCCCCATTCTTGGCTTGAATACGAACAGAGTAAATGTATAATTAGGTGTCGTACTGATAGATGTACTACAGCATATTGATAAAGTTGATTGCCCCTTCTGGGTTATAAATATCCAATTTCATTCTTGGAGGACTGATGGGGTTTAATAGGAGTTATACATTGGGTTTTGCTATGAGGCAGAATTGTGAAGTATGTGTTGAAAACGAGTAGTGCTGCTACTGGATATAACACATTTTTCTCACTGAGTCAAGACTGACAGTAATACATTTTAGGCAAACACTGAAAAGGGCAGCACCGGCTCTGCTGTTGGGCTTTACAGAAAGAGCAATCAATTTTGAAAATGATTGTGAAAATCCCACGACTGGAGTAATGATTAATGGCAACCCATAGAAAAAAGAACCTCTCCATTCATTAAGCCTCATCTGTTTTCCATATGGTTTGCTGTGGTGCTGACCCAGTTATGATTGTACGTTTTCTTTTCTTTGTCAGTTATTTTACACAGATGGACAATAATTTGTGTTCAAACAACACATTAAAGTCTGAGCACCATAATTGGCTATCAGCATGGAAATGAAATTCCATGTGAAAGATGTCATCTGCAGTTAGCAACAACGCAGCAAATTCTTACTCGTCCGCCATGCAGACGGGAAGAAGCTGCTCATGTGGTGTGAGGTCTTGGTCCTGATGGACCTCAGCCTCCTGCCAGATGGAAAGGGCACGAACAGTTTTTGTCCAGCTGACCCCTCTCACCCTGGACAAAAACTGTTCACGCCCTTTCCATCTGGCAGGAGGCTGAGGTCCATCAGGACCAAGACCTCACACCACATGAGCAGCTTCTTCCCGTCTGTAGTCGGGCTCATTAACAGAGCCCGGGTCCCCCACTGACTCTGTCATCCCCAGGACATTTCCTTCTGGTCACTCCCCTGCACATCCCTGTTTCTTTATTTAAACACTCGACACTTTTAACATTTCACTTACATTAACTTGTCTTACAGTCCTGTATCTGTTTTGTTGCGTACTTTATTTTATTGTAAATTTCAAAGAATTGCACTGTGTTGACTGTTTTTGATTGTTTAATGTTTCTGTTTATTGTTAAATGTTACGCACCACCCGCCACGACAAATTCCTTGTTGGCGCAAACTTCCTTGGCAATAAACGGTTCTGATTCTGATTCTGATTCCGGTAATCAGTTTAATACTCAGTTTCAAATGATCCAGGATATACAAGTGATAATTGGTTCAACAAATGTGTGCGGTAGGCCTTTCCAAATCTAACACAGCAGATGAAGATACTATTTCAAGCAGAGGTGGATGAAGTATTCAGAACCTAAACTTGAGTAAATATAACAATGTAAAAATACTCCAGTACAAGTAAAAATCCTGCCTTCAAAATCCTGCTTGAGTTACAGAAGTATTATTGGCAAAATGTACTTTTAATCAAAATCGCCATGTTCTGAGCCGTGTGGACGCAATCCTTCAATCACTGATATGTGATGACTTTGAAGTTTAGCACCGTATGTACAAATTTGAGGTACAAACTTCTACTTGCAACTTTAACCTTCTACTCCATTACAGTGTATCGATACATACATATTTTACTTTAGACGCCACTATTATTTGAATAGTTACTAGTCACATTGCAGATAACACAAATTTTAGACACAAAACACATGATGATTTTATCAAATATTCTTATATATTATACTATCTGAAATCTCACTGCCAGAGGCAACTAAATCCTACACACTGGTCCTTTTAAGTATTGCAATAAATACATTTAAAGTTACTATGAGGAGCTTTCATTTTGGTGGTCCCTGTTGATGAAATTGGTAATTCTTCCGAGCACCAGAGTCCCTTAGAAAAACACGTTTTGCAGCAGGGTCTGACAATCTGCTGCGCAGTCCTGACTCTGGTTTTCCCATGCCTCCCTTTTCTGCAGCGGGCCCAGCAATACGGTCTGGGTCTCCAGCAGCGTGGTGTCAGTGTTGGCTCCCAGCGGGGACCGACGGAATAGCGAGGCAAAGCTCCATCCCTAGCCGAAGAAGGGGACGATAATGCCAGGCGCTGAGCTCTCCTCCTCCCACAAAAGCTTTCGACTGCAGGTTGAAGGCAGCAGCATATCGGATCTGGGTCTGACCCTGCTGGAGTCTGAGCTGAAAGAGTTTCTGGTGAACGTGCTTGATTTTGTCTGATTTTGTGCCGAATCCGACCTGGTGGCGCAGATGACCAACAATGAGAATAAATATATAAAAATAGCCAATCTTCTCGCTGATTTCTTCTTGTTTACTTATGTAGGTCATATAGAGGCATCAGTAACTGAGACTGTTTCACAACCAGTTAAAGGTTTGTCACAGTAATTTGAAGGACAGTACTTGAGTAAATTGAATCTGTTCCACCACTGACTTCAAGGTAAATCTTATCACGGTACAAAAGGTATGCATTAAAAGAACTATTTGGATATTTATGGGGCAGTGTGTTAATACGCCCCTAAACCGGTATTCTCTCTTTCCCCCTCACCTGATTCTGTCTACAAGATGTCAACAATATGTTGTTTATGACATTTCATCAGATTTTAACGAATGCTGTTCCAGCTGGCTCGACCAAACTTTCTCTGTTACTCAAATCTTTCATTAGGTTGATTAAGGAGATCTGGTTCATGTTTGGAAGCTTTTACGAGAAAAGAATGTGTCAGCAGGAGAATACGATATGATTCATGTTTTTGGATTGCTGTGGTTTCCATAACCGTTTATTCAGTCTCTCACAATTCCTGAGCAAATATTTGGTCTTTTATTCTTTGTCTGTATACATACAAAACTTACACAGTAACTTTTAATGAATTCTGGTGAATTCAAAAAGGATGTAAAAAACAGTATGATGGTTTAAGAACACAAATAAACAAAACAAAAAGTAGCTGTCAGAAGCCATTACATTATGAAATACAAATCTCACGATTGAAAATTAACAGACCGATACACACCTTAAGTGCCCATTCTTACAGTTTGCTTTGCAGCTTGTGCTTTGGTCCAATGTCACTGGTTTGACTGTGCGAGTGCATTATTGATGAGATAAATAACACTGGGTGAGGACCTGTCTTTAGGATAGTTGGAAATAGTACAAGGACACTTTAAGGCTAGAGTTACACTAAGCAAAAGCACACATGCTTATTTTTTCCCCTCATATACAGACTGCTTTATATAAAAAAGTGCATTGTAATGATATACATTGAGTTGTTTAAAAAGTACTATATTCTCTTTCTGTGATGCTGTTATGAATTCGTAGTGGTGTCATTTCATTGTGGAAGGCAAAAGTCTGTTTTTACTTTTGGCAGGACCAGAGACGGTAAGAGCCTGCGGCAGGATACAGAAGCCCATGGTAACAATGTCTCCTACTCCTCCTGTTTTACCACTTCCCGGGGATGGGCACCCCGCATTCATACCAGCCCACGAATGGATGGGGTGTGCGTCGACCAATAACTCCAAATGAAACCGGCTCCTGTCTGTAGGCGCGATAAAATCCTGCAAGAGAAATAAATGATAATGCTGTTCATAGCCATTTACAGAAATGTATCGAGAGCAAAGAAGAGTGAGCATGTCTTGATATCATCCGTATTGAGCACTTGTAGAGGAAGGGAGGCGGTTAGCAATTACAACGAACACAGCAACAAGAGAAGGTTTTCATAACTACTTAACCTTATTAGGCCAATGGGACTTTGATAGAAAAATAAAGCCAACTACCAGCAAATGATGCTCAAGTTTCAAATATTCACATTGTGTACTGATATGACCTGAAACAAATAATGGCCAGGAAGCTATGACATTAATTTAAGAAGTTACGGTATAATGAGGAAAATGGTCTGCAGTAATGAAAAGCAGGTGACATTTGGGCTAACACATGCTAAACCCTTTAAGGTCCTTTTTAAAAAGTATTCATTTGAACAATACAATACATCTGTATTCTCCATAGATACGATCAATGCATCTGGTCCACTAAGGAGCCAGAGAGCCAGACTGCATGGAAAAGAAACATAAAAGGTTAGCTCTAAATATCAAGACCACAAATGTGCAACTTGTTTACCTTGTGCTGAAGGCAGACTATTTGAGAGGTACTCCGGACCTGTCCTTCCGTCCCTGTAGGAATCCACAAACTGGCAATGGTCTTCTCCTTGGCCAAATGTATCCCCTATACTGTAAAAGGGCTCTGTCAATAGAAAAAGGGAAGTGGGTAACATCATTCGGAAAAGTACTGACCATAACAGGTTTAAATATAGGTGATGTCATACGTTACCTCTAAGACCATCTCCCATGAAGATCTTGTATCGCAGAGAGTTACACAAAACCACACCCACAAACTTCCTGTACCATGTCCGCTTGACGTACTGGCTGCCCTTACAGCTACTGTGGGCTGAGTTATACTTGAAGGTAAAGGGAATCCAGATTGGTTCTCCACCTGAGGAGCAGAGGAGGAGATGCATCATGCTGTGGCAAAGAATATGCATCCTATGAATAGACACATCATGAATACACTGAGGAGGATGAGACGATAGAGAGAATAAAATATTTTTTGTCTGTAAAGCTGAACATTGAAGATCATATTTAACAGTATATCAAACTTAATCAAAAACAGTCGTTACTCTTATGGTCAGATATTAGATGGCGAGGTCCTAAGGTGTTTTATACATAGAGCTAAATTATGCATATCTCAGATCGTCTGGGGATCATTGGTTCACTGTCTCCAGAGGCAAAACTAAACATATTTAAAACAAACTCTAGAGAAAACTTCAGGTTAGCTTCAACTCTCAGTTCTTTAAAATCAAGGTTTAAAACTTTTCTGTTTGGCAATATACTTTTTTTTTTAAATTTGGGATAATTTATTGATATCTTGCACTGCACTGTAATTTCTATTATCCTTCCATTTATATCTTGTCTTAATGTATTTTCATATCTCATGTGTCTTTAAGGAAGATTCAGAGAGGGAAGCAGATGAGGTTATGCAGTTGGTTGAGTTTTGTCTTGTTTTTTTGTTTTGTATGCAGTTTGAGTGATTATGTGTACGTTATAAAAAAAACGGAGAAAATACAGATGTCTCACACTATAACATTTAGCAGTAAATATCAATATCCAAATCCTATTACAAATTAAACTTTACAAAGTATACCAATACAAAGTAACAATACTGCTCACTAGGATATGGCTTGTTGACCTTAAACTAGAGATGTGCAGTCGGTGTATGGACTTACCAGGTGGTCTTTCAATGAGAAGAGGATCGTCTGAAAGAAAGAATGCGATCATTTCACAAGGGAGGAAAAGCAAACAGGCAGCACTGCAGGTTTAATGCATTCTCCTGATACTGAGAATGAAATACCCTTTTATGCTTTTACTGCAAGGATATCTTGCATTGCAATACAATGAATGTCACCATAACATTGTCGTTGTATGCTGCAGTACAGCGGAAGATCTAAAGCTAGTTCGAGTGCGTGTTGAACTCTACTCAATGAGGCATCTCTAAGTGTTATCTTTGCAGGCGTTGACAGGTTACACACCTGATTCGGTGACATAGGTGAGTGTATTGCTGACGGGTCCCAAACCAAACACATTCTTGGCCTGCACTTTGAAGTAGTACCTGAATAAATAAAAAAAAACACGACATAAGGATTTACATGAGAGAGTTAAAGTGTAATTCTCCCTGTGTTGTTGTGACTGTGTGAAAGTGGGAAAAATGTTAATGACCATAGCAGAAGACTGGGCATGCTTCAGTCTGGCTGATTTAAGAGTAGTCTGTTTTTTATTCGTACGAATCCAAAGTGAGCGCAGCACAATAAAATGGCTATTTGGCTTGTGTTGAAGGGAGAAGGAGGGAAAGGCGCTGAGGGGAAAAAGAGACATCTAGACAAGTGGAGATTAACAGATAGAAGATACAAATGAAAGACAGAAGAAAGGAGGGATATGGAACAAGTAAAGCATAGGAATATATATATATATATATATATATATATGCTGAAAGAAAATGAATAAATGTCAGGAGGTTGAAAGAGATGAAGAATCCTTAAAAGAGACATTCATTCAGAGAGCTCACTTAGTCTCCGGGTGGTGGAGGAATAATTAAATCCTATCAGATTAAAAACTACCAGTGACAGAGAGTTTGCAAACGTTTCCACTGTAGCTGGCTGGTGTGTTTGGGCAAGTGCGTGTTCATTAATGCAGTATATGTGCTCCCTTTCACTTGGCAAGGTCGCATACAGTAAGTTCACGGTCAGTCAATTCCTAGAAAAAAACCTTCAGGACGTACAGCCCCGAGGCCTGGATCCAATCACCATAGCCACGTGACAACAGTGACCAAAATATATATCGCCAGAGAGAGAGAGAGAGACGGCTGCCAGGCAGCTGCAGAGAGATGATGTAATGAAAGAAGAAATTGGAGAAGGTAAAAAAAAACGTGAGTCATAATGTAAAAACAGAGAATGGACCACGAAATTCTACATTGAGCCAAGCTAGCCATTTGAAACGTGCGATACAGAGGGCTCTCAGCTTCCTTCAGAGCATCGATCTTTGTCTTCGCTTCAGATGAAACTCTATGTGGCATATTATATGCTCCTCAGTATACAATATATGATAGTTCAGCCACAAAAACTATAGCAAGCTTGTACGCTCGTCGATATTCAATGAAAACTGTTCTAAGACACACAAAAACAAGCATGAACCAATGTTTCAAATTAGCTATGTATATATTTAATCAGAGGTTTAGATCGATTTCGCAAGAGAAACCTGAATACAGCAACAACTAAATGATTATCTTCATCATCGATGAGACCTCATCTGGTGAATATGTACTGAAGGATTCTTTTTGGTCAATAAAACACCAAAAACAAACGTTGATGACATCAAACGCCTTGTTTTGTGTGACCAACAAAGAAGAGAATCAATTTTACTAACGCAGCAAATTCTCTCACAAGCTGGAATCATTAAAAACAAAGTCATTTGTAATTCACTCCATTTATCAGCAGGAAAACTTGTGGATCCAATTTGTCCACATGTGAATCTACATACGTGCGCTGAGGCCTAGTGCAGCTCAGCAGGCAGAAGGAGCCTGCAGCATAGGAAATACCAACACTGTCGCATAAGCCATCCCAGGATCAACCATGACCACGCGAGACACACTATCATGAATACAAACTGGTTGCCAGGGAGGGAATCCCTCTTTGCAGACTCTTGGAAAACTTTACCCATTGCACACAACTCTGTTTGTGTTCAGCAGCAGGTGTTTGCTTTTCTAAGGCCCAAGATGAGACACATATCATAACACCTCAAGCAAATTTGTGCCTCCACTGGGTGAGAGGATACTTCTATCCCTGATGAACTCACACATCTGAAACTGTTTTTCCACCAGATTCTTGAGTGACATACAGCTTGCAAGTTCTGAGCTAGTACTAGAAGACAATTTATAACTTGCTTCATACGTTGACTAAAAAACAGTACATTTGCAAAGAAGCTAGAGGATTTTAAACCATCATTTACATGCACAACTTGCAAGCGAAAGGTGCTTAATGCACAGCTATAAATGAAACAAGAATTTGGGCGGTTTGGAGTAACAACTCTCCCTTCCTCTCATGGGCCCAAGTGCTAAACGCTGTTTCCATGCATTTATTTTGAAAACCGTAACCCGTGTCTCATAAAACAGGGTTTTGAAAACACGCTCTAATAATTGAAACAGACCCAGGTGACTGTATACTGTGTGGAAGTGTCAGATAGTGTGTGCTGTATTTATGTTCAATTGAATTTCCAAGATCTCTACAGAGTTTTATAGCATGTCACATTCAAATGTTTTTGTACCTGCTTCCATTGAGCCAAACGGATTAACTTCACTCTGAGGGTTTTTACAAAACCTTATATCAGTATCCAACTCATACTCTGCTGTGATCAGTGTCAGTCCGGTTCAATATCACAATTGGAAACATGTTCCCATATAAACATGGAATAACACCAACAGACACATGCATACATGAAGTCACATACAAGACATCCAGACAGAATGCATGTCCTGTGCATTGTGTGATGACAGTTTAATGATATAAACACACAGCCAAGCACCTGCACCCGAGGCAGCAACCTCATCGTAAATATTACATGCAGGTCAGGATAAGGGGGCTCACAACAAAGCATATCTTTGTTTCTAAGTTCAGTATCCCTTTTTGTATGACTCCCATGTGTGAAACGATACTGTGAATCATTGAACATGACAGCGTGATGTACGTGCTAACATCAACCGCCCTCTAAGCATTGTAACCATGCATACACAATGATATAAACACACACCGGGTGGGTTATGTGTTACCTAGAGTTTGGTTTGAGATTCTCCAAAGCCAGGTGGGTCCCGCTGGAGGCTTTAGAGGACCACCTATTGTTGAGGACATCATCGTAAGAAGCGCTGTGGACCATGTAGCCTGCAGGGAACAATACAGAATAAACGGGCAGCGCTTATTAGGTGTTAGAAAAAAACTGAAAAAGAAATCACTGTTGCGGACGATAAGTTAGGAAGACATTGTTTACGTTTGTATCAATTTTAATGTGAAACAAAACAATACCCTGAGGTTCACCATTAACGGAACACTTTCACATTTTGAGACTTAGACACTTACACGTACACTTACCAATGAGACAGTCGACAGCACTCTCTATAAAGTAAATATGAGGCTAAAGCCAGCGGATGGTATGGTTGGCTTAGCACAAGTGGGGAAACAGCTACTCTGGCTCTGTCCAAATGTAACAAACCCAGGACCTCTAAAGCCTGTGCAACGCTTTTGCATGATCAACCTTGGCCTCACATGACCTAAGTATGAACATTCATTTTATGCTTTCAACTATTTTGTGAGAGTAGGTGGTCCGCCATATACATTTAACTAAAGAAAAACGGTTGCCCTGGCAAGTCATGCTGACTCTCCTCCAACCTGGCAGTGTGTTTTCTTCTTCTCAGAGTAATCCTTTAGAATCCGGAAAGCAACCTCAAGTCACGCAGCTGTCAATCACTGACTTTAAAACTGTGGATAACAGCTCTGCCGCACATCAAACTGTTTCTATTGGACTTTTGAGTCTGAGTTTTTATTTTTACTGGAGCCATACCAACACAGCTGGCCGCTGACAGGAGAGGAGGGAAATACTTGCTACTTTGTTTTTCTTCTTTTGGTTTTTTATTCATTCACCGTTCTACATTGTTAAACTGAGGTTCCATAGAGTAGTATGTAGACTCTTGCCTACTCTTCTTTCTCTGCTTTAGGTGTACACGTGTTAAGTGTTTCCAAAGGAGTTGGACCTTTGAGCCAAGTGCAACACTAATTATACTCAGTGAATAATTAGCACGTCTCGCCCAAAACCTTCAAGCAAAAGGTCGTCGATGCATCAGAGTTAATGGAACCAGAAGTTGGGTTTAGGTTAAAAAAAAAAAAGTATGCCAATGTCCCTCGTCTCTTGAGTCCACTTGCTAATAGCTGTTTCCATCCACTTGTTTTGAAAGCTGTGACCCATAACTCCTACTGTAAGACACGGTTGTGCAAACACGCCCTAATAACTAAAACAGCACCTTGTGATTGTGCATGTGTGAACTGTACCTGCAGATGATTTCAGCTGTATTTACAGTGCTTATCTTTGCAATACACAATACTTACATTCACGTAAAAGTTAGTATGACTGAAACTGTTTTATCACACATAAAAGCATAGAAACCAACCGCACATCATGACACTTCAAATAAATAAATTAGTTTATCTAATGTATTTTAAATGGGAGAAAATAGTGATGGCGCAAATAATTTCCAGACAAATTAAGTGCAAAAATGCATTAAAGTTATGCAGAAAGCGTCAAGATAGTGTGTGTGTGTGTGTGTGTGTGTGTGTGTGTGAGCAGAGAGGATACACCAGGGAGAGCAGATGGAAAGAAAGTGGGGAAGAAAACAGCAGTGGTGGTAAAGACCAACTATCTGTTTTACACATCTGTGGACAGACCAGCCCAAAGCATGACCAGGAGCTAGTGTTTTCCTGCCAAAGAAAACGTACTGCCTCTGTAGCTGGCCAGGCTGCTACCTTTGATAGCCCACCACGTCTCATACGCTATGCTGTTATCTTCAGTCTCTGCTCTGTCCCAGAACACCTCCCCCCCCCCCCCCCCCCCCCCCCCCTCCTTATTTTTAGGTCAAAGGAATTTTGGTTTTCCCTGAGAAACTCTGCAGGAGCTTAAGAGCCCTATTCCCTGTGTTCAATGCGACCGTTTCCTGATTTATTCACAACAAACTGCTGGAATAAGATGCTAAAATCTGACTCAGGAGGGATGTTGGTAACATGTTAACATGAAAGGTTGATGAAACGGAGCCAAATACCAGTGGCAGACAAAAGGTACGTGTTTACTGCAACGTTCCTCCAATAAATACCATGAAACAAACAATAATGCCATATTTACTTCACAATTTTATCAATTAAAGCTCTCTTCTTTTACAATGGTTTAATGGCATATGACTGGCGCGCAATCACAGCAGAGAACTATAAAAGTTAACAACTTAATACATTCTTGACGACAAAAAAACACCAAGAATGTACTGTGCTTGCAATAATTTCTCAGCATAAATGGTTCAACTTTCAAGTATAGATGAAGGGGAAATCAATATGAGTTTGTCACATCACAGAAAAATGTGTTGTTAACCACAGCTCTCTTACGGTTAAGCCCTATAATAACTTGAATGGGATGCTCTTCTAGACTTTCAATATGTTATCTGACCGAATTGATTAAATTCTGATTGTGAAACAAGTCATTTCATGTGGGTTGCAACGCTCAAAACAATTCCTCCACTGATAAACATCCGCAAACAGTAACAGCGGAGTATAGGTTACGCTGGAGACTATGACGAAAGCACAAGTTTAACTGGAACACGCATGCAGCATGCTCTCATGTGCACCCCATATGACAGGAACACAGAGAGGGCCAGACGGCTGGTAAAATCTTTATGGATTTTGTGACGGTGCACTGGCCCACCAATGCAGCGGCCCACATGTATAATGTGTTTAGAAACACATCTTAGAATTTACTTTACCTGGACTTTAAGTTATGACAAAACATCTCCTACCTGACACCATATCACCCCTCAGTGGGCGACCCCAGTCCAGGATGATAAATGAGTGGCAGCCCTCCATGGCGACCACAGTGAGGTTATGAGGCTTGTTTTTGGGAGGCTGATTCTGATTGGCTGCCAGGCTGTCCTTCTTCATCAGGTCTTCCAGGACGTCAACCTGAAGATACTCCAGAGCCTCCGTCAAGGAGCAAGGAGAAGCCGGGTCCTTCTGGATGTAGTTCACATAGGGAGCTGATGTCAAGAAAAATGAAATGGAAAGTTATTTATTATAACTACATCATTTTTTCATATAGGCAATATATGGTAATAATAAATACCAATATTTATCTTGCATTATTTATTAAAATCGTTGATTTTAATGTCATTAACTTTTGTATGTAACAGAATTTAAAAGGTGTTAATACTTTTCTAGGTCATACTATTTAAAATTTTCAGTCCCATTCAGCCTAATTTGAGGTTTGTTCGTAGTATTTGGGTGGGAACCTGCCTCATGTGAATACCCACAATCTTTCCTTTGTTTCCTCCCCAGCGCCTTTTGTCTTTTTTTGTTCATTTTCAAAGAACTCTGGAAAAAGCCAGCTGGACTTACAGCGGTGAATACTTCAGTTATCCCACTCTTCCTAGTGTGACTGTGATTTAAAGGGAGCCACTGAAGCCTGGAGTCGCTCTACCTCCCCAGATGATTGTCCCTTTGCACACGCCAAGAGTGTAACACATGTCAGTAGCCTATCCACACAACAACACACAGTCTGGAAGGCTGTATGGGTCTAGGCTTTCACAAGCTCCTACTGTATGTGTTTACGCAATCATATGGCTTATGTATTATGCACTCATACACTGAAATACATGATCTGTCGTCAAGGTAAGCAGATTTATGTGTCTGTCTATACACAAGGTGCTTGTAAGGCTGCATTTCTGAACAGCATCCACATGTCAAGGATCAGTGCAGGCTCATACACACAGAAGATCCAGATGTGTATTTGTCATTCTGTCTGTCTTATTCTGCTTGTTTAAAAGCCAAATCCAAAAACACAGACAAAAACTGTCGCGTGTGAGCCAGACATGGATCAAATGACACTGGGAAACAGCATCAGGACAGTTCACATAATGTCAATTCTAATATCAATCAAGTAAGGCATAAATAGCATTTTATTTGTCCAAACATCCTGGTACTGATTTTCTAGTCCACTGTGGCTACGTTCACACATCTGGATCTAACTGTAAAGCAGATTCATGCAACTGCTAATAATTATTATCTCAAGCAGCACAATCATATAAGTGAGTGATTGAGAGTGATACAAATCATGTCAGTCGACTGGCAGAATGCTGAAGTGAATTTAAACTATATTAAACTAATACATATGAAAGTGGATGAGCCAACAAATGCTTCTCTCAGTGCTGAGCTCAGCACCCTTAACTTTTTTGATTTCGACTGCTCTTTTTCTTTTTTTTTTATAAAACAGCTTTCAGATGGCTCTATGTGAGGGAATCACAAGGCAGTCATTGTTTACCAAGAAAGATGGTGTCCAGAGTAAGCCATGTTATTGGCCCACTGTTGCATCTGGAGCAGATGATACTGATAGCTCTGACATTGCACTGGTAAAGACACAGCCATACATCTACCCATATAAAAGGTTGCACACTAAGATCCTTACAACTGTGACAGTAACAAGTTGCATCTAATCCTTCAATGTATGATGGTGACGCCGTTACTAAAGGTTTTATCCACTTTGTTTGACTAGTAACAGGCTTGGCACTCATTTGCATCCAGAATGATAACCACTGATTCTGATTGGTCAGAATGTGTGCATTACTTTACACTCCGTCAATTTTTAATGTCAAAGTCCAAATACTTGCTATGGGATGTGTTACACAGCTTGTGAAGTCTGCCATGGCTCTGGAACGATCTTTGTCGAGTCTGAAAAAAATCATTGATGCGTCATCTGTCATGCATCTTGGCCTGAGTTGCATTATGGGAAGTGTAGGTAGGATCCAGCATTTCTGGAACATGACCAATCCTAAGGACCAAAAGCCATTATATCTTGGTTTTTACTGCGTCGATAAACTTCCAAAGCTATATAGTGAGTGCTTACTGGTATTTGTCTAAATATGTACTATTAAAGTCTGTGGTTGCACTGCAAGATACTGCAACCATTGCAGTATCTTTACAATTGTTATTTCAACAGCTGAAACACAACAAAAAGTGCAGCCATTAAACATAGCACTATTGAAAGGACCTCTGACATTATGTCTTTTTTTTAAGGTTGGAATCGAGTAGATGCTGTCTTTCTTTCTGTCATGAGAATAATGTGGACTGTTTGTGCAACCAGATGAGGTGATATGGTATGAGAGGCCAATGTAACCACGTAGGAACAGTAAAAAGAAAGCAGGGGGCCGAAGTTTACTGAGATCACGTCTGGAGAATCTGAACAGTGTGTCCTCAGGGAACTTTGGTATTTTGATCTAATTACAGATGGATGGAACCAATTTGAATCAAATATTCAAGATACGCTTATTACCCGTTTCCATTAAGTTATATATGGATGTATAAATCAGTGGTTGATTGCTTAGCTGCAATGATCTACATTATGATATGGAAGAGGAAATAATAAGTTAGATCTAAGATTTTTTTCTTATTTTGGGCCGATGGTTACTGTAAAGTAAGAGGGTCATATATTTATCAGGTATTGCTGAGAAAGCCAAGTTAAAGGTCCAAATGTATTACTACCCCACGAAAAAAAACAGAACTGTCATCAACCTATCATTACAGCAAACGAGACAATTATCACACACACTCACACTCACAAATGGGGACAAAAAAACAACTGCGTAATACTCAGAAGCGAGCATATATTATTAATCATGCTCTATGACTTTCTTAGCAAGAGACGTATGCAATTTATTGTTCTGTCTGGTAAAGATAATATGTGCCTTTCTCTGGCATTATGAGTCAAAACTCATTGGCACAAATAAATAAATAAATATATATATTTATTTGTATATGCTCCTGGTTTCTGGGAGAGGATGGTTTGTCATACATCAGGTCAAAGTATAACTTACTTTATATTAGAGGGGGTTAGGTTCCTTCTTAAATCTAAAATCTGGATTTGAAGCTACACGCATACTCAAAGCTTACTCAAACTGTACAATCTTGCTCCTTTAGATGAAGGATATTCTTCACACATTAGGTGAAAGTATGACTTACTGTATATCTGTCTGAGGGTGTTAAGTTCCCTTTAAAAAAAGATAGAAATGTGATATTAAACCTGAAATTTAATGTATAAGCCGCACAACAACCTTAAGGTTAAACTCTGAAAGAGATTACATTTAGTTGTGCACGAAACAGTGAAAGAGGGGAGAGAGAGAGCAAATATACATGAGAATACCCTTGTTGATTGACACACACTCATTTCAGTCTTTGAGTACCTGTGAATCGCTTCTTCCCACTGAGGTCAAACTCCGATGATGGACCATGGTTGGACGGTCTGGTGTCTGGCTCTGGAGTCGGGATCTCTGTCGTGGTGGTGGTTGTTGGGGGCAAGGTGGTGTGGATAAAAAGCTCATCTAGCAACAACACATGTGTCAGTGAGCTTTTGATTCAAATACATTTATATTATCTACATCCAAATTCTATAGCATGCTGCTGTGTTTCATTAATCCTTTGTAATTGGCACCATGATCTGTGGAATAAGAGTGTCAAATAGATTTAATGAACTGTGTGCAGATGTGTGAGCTCACTTTGAAATAACCCCTTCTCCCCCGAACACCCAAAGATGTATTCCTATGTAATGATTTGCTGCCCATATTTTCCATATGAGGGGGGCTTGACGACAACGGCCATTTCACAAGTCTCCAAGACGGACAAATGGGGGATATCCAATTAGTTTCTTCTGCTTTCATCGCTGTTTTTTCCCCCTGTGCCGCATCAGTGGGCCTTGGCATTACATCATGGTCCACACACATGCAACCAGCTTTGAGCCATGGCAGGGAAACGCTAAGAAAATATTGTAATGCTCAAGGTGTCTTCTCGAGCAAAACCCCCAAAAGAAAGCAAATATCAAATGCTGCTCACATGCAACATAATCATTGATAGATCCTAACACATGTAGGGAAATTAGAACAATGGCTCACATCAACCAAATGCTGCAGTTTTCCACTCAGCTGGTGTTCAGCTGAAGCTGAGGTTCATCTATCACATTACAAAGCAACATTAACAACAGCAAATACATTGCATTCGAACATAAGCCAGGGCATTCTCTTCAGCTTAGTAATGCAGTTCACATGGTCTAGTTTTTGGAATAAATGTGATTAAAAGCAGACCATAATGGAAAAATATCCAAAAACCCCAGCTGTGAACCGAGACCAGGCCAAACAAACATACAAGCAGAGAAACAAAGTGAAGACCACTGGCAAGGCAAAGAGGAAGAGACAGGATGACACATAAACAGACAACAAACAAACAGTGCAGTAAACAGTCAACAAACAATGAGCATGTAGTGTAGTTAAGCCCAGTAGCGGTAAGACGGTCCGAAGCCAAACTCAGCCAATACCTTTCTTAAGAACTAAAGCATCAGGCATGTAGTCCATTTCCATTCCTGAGGATTCCTCTGTCAGAGAAGTAGAACAAGCTGTTGCATCAATCTCACATGACCATGTATATATTTCTGAGCTAGCATACATACATTGACATGTACACCCAAGCTTCCATATAGACAAACCTACTTGAATACATGCTGTAGGTACAATCACTAATACACATGTTGACACTAATGTAACTCTGGCTAGATTTCAGTGAACTTAATTGTGTGATGAGTTATTTTAGACTTCAGCTGTATCAGTTTGCAGTATAATAAGCATTTTTCGGATTTTATCATTTGTTATAACAACAACAAACAAGAAGAATATCCCAGAAACTACACTGCAGATATAAATCATCATAACTTAGTTTCTTTCTCAAATAGAAAACAGTGCTTGCAGGATCCACACACTAGAAATCTATGTATTGCTTGGCAAGATTTTCTTGTGTGTTAGTCCCAAACCAAATACTTCCTTAAAATGTCAACATCCAGTTCCTCACTATAGCTGCAGCTTCACTTCTTTTCTGTTTATAATTCAAAACCTAAAACTAATATGGATTATGGGTTATAATTTGTACATTTACAAATTCTATTAAGTTCATAATGAAACACAAATAACAATGGAAGCTCTGTGCTCACATAGTGAGATTTGTTTTGGTGTATGTATGGGGTGCTTTTATGTTTTAAATACTTTTGAGTGTTTTTGCTTTTTTGCAAATCTAAAATTCTGACATTACAGGCTTGGTTCAGTTCAGATATTTTCAAATGTTCCACCATGTGTAGTGTAATAACTTTAAAACCCATGGTTCGTGTGTCCATGCATGTGTTTTAAGTACATTTCATTCATTGTCTTTGTACAATAACACAAATGGCAATGTGCAACTGACAGCTCGTAGTATGTTTAAACCAGCAGTACTCTGACCACATTGAGCCACCAGATGTGGAGTCTTGGATGTGGTTTCTGTGGTGTCACATCTACACACACAGAAACACACACACACACACACACACACACACACACACACACACACACACACACACACACACACACACACACACACACACACACCTGCACACACACACACACACACACACACACACACACACACGCACACACACACTGTCCACAGTTAAGGCACACACAGTTGTAAAGTTATAGGACTCTGTAGGCACAGACAGGAAACACTCATGGCCTTGGCCTGGATGGATATGACAAACAATACAACCAAACAATTTAGTGAAGTCACTATTCTGGCTCTAAAATGATTCACTGAACTTGAATTCAGTTATGTGGAAAATCTATTTACTAAGCTATGTTGCAAGTTGGGGCACTGCCGTATTTTGTTTCATTCCTTTAGCATGAATCTCTTTCTAGAATAATCTTTTAAAATGCTGTCTGCAGTGCATTATAATGACTTTCAGGCATGTCTTTCTCAAAGTCTCACCTTCTGGATAACAGTCCAATATTCCTTTTGCATCCAGTGCTGCATACCCGTATTCATCTGTTTTGGAGAAGGTTCCAGGTGGACAGGTTGGGAATGCCGGTGTAGTGGTAGACTCCTCTACGATCCAGTCAGTGGTGGTGGGTTCAGGTGTGGTTGTAGGAGCCCTGGTGGTGGTGGTGGTGGTGGTAGGAGCCCTAGTGGTGGTGGTTCTGAGGTGAGGAAGGTCCAAGCCAAGTACAGGTTTCCCTCCAACCATGAGGACCTTGTCTTTGGGATTGACCACAGGCAGGCTTTCTCGGCCGTGGCCAAACAGAGCTATACCTTCCTGGTTTAACAGAGGACTACCCATGTGGTCTGGTGGAGTGGAGAAGCAAAGAGTTGGGTCAACATAAAATGTATTCTTGCAGCTTACTTTTGTTGTTAACAGTAAGCGAATAATGAGAACGATTCAAGCTATTTGTTTTCATATATTCAAGCTGTATACTGTTTGTTTAAATGTCGTGCAAGATTGACAGAAGCTTATCACCAAAAATTGTGCGTCCGTCTTCTCCAATCACCACTCTCTTAGGCCTGCCCTGGGAGTCCTGGAGAACTTGACCATCCTGGTTCATAAGAACCCCCTGTTCCAAGTCTACTACCTGGAGAGAAAAAAAACGTTTGCCAAATCTATACAGCAATTCATATAGATACAATTGTAATAACTGCCTCATCCTGACTGTGAAATTTAGTGAAGTTCACAGAAGTTCGCTATTTAGTATAAACAGATTCAGTCAACCATTACAATGGGAAATATAGATCTGTGACATTTTAAAGACATTAGTTCAACGTTTTGGTTTCGTTAGATGAGTAGACCAGCAGCCAAAAAACTATCTCAGCACAAAAAACTGGAAACAGCCTCTGTCTACCAGGGGAGACTATCCTTTGACAGATCCATGCCTGCTGTTTCCCCATTTCCAGTCCTTATGCTAAGCTAAGCTAATCATCTGATGGATGTAGCTTCATATTTACTGCACAGATATTAGAGTGGCACTCTTTAAATCAAACTCGGCAAAATACTGAACAAGTGCATTTCCCAAAATGTTGAACTGTTCCTTAAAATGATAAATTAAATCAGTATTTCATGCTACTCCAGAAGAAAATACTCCAGAACCATATGCATCTTACATCTATTGTTACAATCCCTAAACCATTAAACATAGTTACCCATTTGGTTCCATCAGGTCCTGTGATAAACTTTTGACCAACGGCCTTGCTGGTTCCACGAGAGGAAGAGGAATCTTTATCATTTGTTGCTGTCAGGTTTGGTCGTCCATTTTTACCTAACAATTATACGATTCAAGAAAAGTTATTTTGTTGCTAAATAATTAACTGATTATTGTACCATAACATCTACAAATGATTGCTCAGTTATCTTTTTGCCCAAGCAAATCCTTGCACCTTTTGAGTAATACAGTAGCAGGCAGTGGCACTGGCAGCAACTTTAAATCACATGCACTTTACCATTTTGTTGTCCTCCATTAGTTGGTTTCCCTCTGGCAATGGGATTGCGAGGCCTACCTCCCTGGCCCCTGGATGATGATGAAGATGCTGAGGATGACGATGTAGACTGGGAGTTGCCTCCAATTAATCCCCCTGTCTTTGTCACAGTAGTACCACTACCAACATCACGATCTGAGGTCAAAACTGGCCGTGGCAAATTTGAAGAAGAAGAGTCAGATGATGATGAGGAGGAGCCGGACGTTGAAGAACCCATCCTCTGTGCTGGTTGTGGTCTCATGGGAAGCCGAGAGTGTACCCTACCAGCACGACGATAAGTGCCTCCAGACGGTGATCCAGGTCTTGTCCTGGAAAACGTTTCCCTTGTATCCACACTGTCATTGTCCTCTACATGTCTGTTAGGGTCAGCTGAATTTATAGCAACTTTATCATTTTTTCCACTGATTTCTCTACTCTTTTCATCGAGATAATCCTCATTATGATCATTTTTATTGTTATTAGAGGTTTCTCTAGGGACTGGCTCATTTGAGGTAGTTGGGTTTATAGCAACACTAGAGACTGTATTTATATTGGTCAAAGAAGGCTTTACTGAACCCACCCCATTCTTTAATGAATCATGAGTCCTCAGATCGTCACTAGTTTCCTGTACCGTGGATACACCTGCAGCACCTGAGGCCCCTGACACCCTAGTGGGTGTCCCCCTCAAGACAGGTCTACCAGCCCCCATGGAGGATGATGTCCTGGTCAAGGAGGTCCTACCATCCTGCCTGGGTGATGAAGCTCTCGATGAAGCTCTAATTCTGGTACGAGAAACCACAGGTTTTTCATTACTGCTCTCCTCCCCTCTCTCCTCCTCTGTGGGTTGTGGTTTAGAGTTTGAAGTAGGCTCTTCAACTTTGATTACTTCTGCGTCTGTGTCTTTGTTATTGCGGTCATAATTTCCCTCCATGTGTGTTGTATCTCGCTCAGGTGATGTCCTGTCTGGTAAAGTGGACTGTGATGTTGCTGAGCTATGTGTGTTTGAAGTTGATTGGTTTGGAGTTCTGCTTGGTAAATTCAACTGTGAGGTAACGGCAGGTTTGTAACCATTCAGCATTCGAGTTGAATTCCCTCTAAACACATATCCAGGTCTTCGACTGTAACCATATCTAGGCCCCTTGGTGCGCCCCGCTGAAACCGAACCTCTTCCAACAGATGTAGCCTCTGTCTGCTGTGAATTAGTCTCCTTTGAAATGGGGGAGGTGACAGAAGATGAGGAAGCAGCTTTGGATCCTGGCTTTTGATGGACCCTGACCTGAATGGGCCTCCTGGGCAGAGGATTGGGATGGGGTTTAATTGGGGAGAGAGTCGAAACCTTGAGGCTGGGGCGCTCAGTAGTCAGAGGCCCTTCATCATATCCCGCTTCATCTTCAAATTCAGGGGAAACATCATTGTCCGGTTCTTTTGTCTCCGGTACAACCTCCATGGTTGTCGTCTCTTCTACTGGAGATGCCGTTGTGTATATATTCTCTTCTTCTTCCTCCTCATCCTCTCTATCTTGAGCTCTTCCTCTGGATGACCCTCTGTTCACTGTGTTCCTGACTGAGCCGTGATTGGAGTGTGACTGGGAAACTGGGCGTACACGCCTATTGACAGGTGCACCAGAGCGTGGCTGAGGGGGTGTGTTTGGTTCTTCTGTCACCTTTCTTGACTGGAGGTCAGGTTCATCATGGTCGGTATCCTGTTTGGAAGGAGTGTGGATAGTCCTGTGGCTGTCCTTGGTTTTTGAGAACGACGAGGCAGCGCTGCTGGCTGACAGTAGACAAAAATTGTCATGAATACAGGATTAATCACATTTTGAAGCATAGGGCTACAGGCCCACACATACTGTTTATAGTGAAATGGGCTTACATCCTGGCATGACAACACTGAGGATCTTGCTCTGTGGTCCCTGACCCCTCCTGTTGGTGGCTCTAATCTTGAAGATGTACCGATCTCCCGGTGTGAGACCATCTACGGTGGCTGTGCTGCTGCTGGCACGGTACGTCACACTTTTCATTCCAAATGGCTTCATAGCAGGAGCATAAGACAGGATGTACTCTGTGTGTAGGTAGAGCATACATTACTGTTGTGAAGAGAGGTAGTGTGACCATTCAGGAAAAAAACTTAAATTCAAAAGCATACAAAAATTGTTGCCCTTTTCCCAACAAACCCATATAACAATGGGTACGCATCAAGTAATCATGTGACCTCAGCTTACTGTACATTACCCAGATGTTTAGTATTTAGTATTTACATTATTGCATGTGCCAATCAATTACAGTACCAACATTGTCCGTGGGAACCAAATATTTATGACCACTGGCAAACTTTAATTTTGGGGGCACTATCACGGCAAAAAATAAATATCAAGGATATATTTATAGTTATGTCATTGCAAAAGTGAATTAACTTATTCTTCCCGGCCTAACCTCTTATCCTCCCATTGGGTTCTTCAGGTGGATCCCATGTTGCTATGACAGCAGTTCCTTTTCCACGTAGTGGCTTGACCTCAAAGTTCTCTGGTGGCCCAGATGGTGCTAGCAAGTGAGGAAAACAAGTGAATGTGAAGACAGCAGTGAAAGGAGGAGCAGCAGGACAGAAACCAGAAGCAGAATAGAGGGAATAGGGTGAGGAAATTGCTGATTAAAGAATGTAAAAACAGTGAGCGTGTGCCAGGAGGCTTCAACTGAGAGAAGTACTGTTGCCATACGTTGGGAGGAAACCTTCCTTTGAGATTATGAATGGAACTACAGATTGATATCTAAGCTGCCAAGCAGTAAATGCTGACATTCCAATGAACCGCAGCTCAGGATCTGCTATGACATGTTTAAAAGCTGCAATCATGACAGAGCTGCAGCCAAAGCTGGAATCAAATATCAAATAGGCATTGAACGCGATGAAGTGTGGCATTGAGGACATAAGTAGACAAGAGCTAACTGACAGAGTTTTGCAACATTTCAATTTTTTCCACAATAATTAATTCTCTTTTTATATTCTAGGGAAAATGCTGGGCTTTGGCTTTCTATAGCTTTTCCTCTTGACTCACAACTCTTCACTTTTCCTAAGTTGACCTACAAAATGATATTCTATAAGCAGTTCTCGGCAGGCAGTGGCTGCATGTGCGTACCTGACTCAGGGGTCCTTTGAAAGACAGAGACGCTCCACTTTCCGTGATTTTCTCCCTGAGAGATTCGGACAGAAAACTCATACATGCCGTCAGCAGACAGGGTGTCTATCATCATCCTCCTCTGGTTGCTGTCCTTGTACTCCCAGCGTGCTGACTCGCCCTTCTCCCTGTACTTAATTGTGTAGGATCTGGGTGAAGAAAAAAAAGTATGTTTTACTCCAGTGGAAGGTCAAGTGCTCTCTCTTACTCAGTCAATCTTTTTTATGAATTCACTTTCTTTCACACACACGTCAACAGATTCCCACCTGATTACCCCAGGGCCGACCTTTCCCATCTCAACAGCAGGATCAAGCCAGGACATGAGGACTGACTGAGGAGACATGACCCTGACAGTGATGTCCTGGGCCTCGTACTCCGGTGGCTCTGGACAACAGACATAGACACACAGAAAGACGTAAAGAAAAAAATGTCTAGCTCCAAACCAATATTAAAATCACCCCTAAGGTCATTAAATTTGGTTATTGGACGGCCTGTGGTTCTCACATTTATGCCAATGTGACAAACAAAAATCATGCACCTACATAGATATTGATGAGGTATTTTGAGATATTTATAATGCAAATAAGACAGATACATGTGTAGAGGAATGCAGTGATTCTCTGTAAACCGGCAAGTACCTGGTGTAGTTGTTTTGGTTGCGATTGCTCTGTTGGCGGCTGCTCTCTGGCCCGGGGCTTTCTGTGCCTGCAGTGACACCACATGAACGGACTCAGATGCTATGAATAGAAAGGGATACCAGGCACGGCCAGGGTTTACACTATGGACACTAAAGATTTATACATTTAGCTAATTTTCATAGAAAATGTAATGACAACATCTGCAAAATGTAGTTTGGAATCTGCCGGTCTTTTTCAGCCTCATATTTTACTTGAACTGAAAGCTTTGCTCTTCAATCTGGTGGTTAAGGGTGTAGACTGTGAGTCCTCTTACTTAGTTTTGGTGTGTTTCGGTTTCTCTGGTCAGATTGAGGCTTGGTGTGGTGTTGGCGTCTCCTTTCCAGCGGGGGAGCTCCTGGCAAAGCTCTCTCAGGCTGCCTGGGACCTGAGGAAGACTGAGGGGCCCTCCTGTGTGTCCTGGTATTTGACACTTTCAATGGGTGGGTTGTTCTGTTCACCCTGGTGGCCCGCTGTAATGGAAGCTGATTTCTGGCAGCAGTTTGTGGAGCCCTGGCTTGACCTGTTGGTGGACGATAATGGAGGGCAAAAGTCAGAGGGCACCAGAGTTCATGTTACCTTTATGACCCCGTATTTCAATCATAATCTGTTCTGTGCTGGATTTGTCTTTGGGGTCTTGTTGAAACTAACTGCCATGGAAAAATTCATTGAATATAATTGCTCCACTCAAGACACATCCGCAAAGCGATAAACACATAATTACATTTCACTTTCATCCAACAGTGTCAGTTTACATGCCCAGTTGTCACACAAGAGACATGCCGCAGAACTGCACCATGTCCCCTGTTATCTGCTCCAACTTGTCCTGCTTCCTGCTTAAATTCCACCCTATTAGTGACTCCATCTTGAATAACGACTCGGACATTGACTCAGACAGCCAGACAATCTCCCTCATCTGGCTGCAGTGTTGAGCGATAGCATTGGCATAAAACAATAAAAAGTCTTCTTTCTTTCCTCTCCTCCCTCCATCCCTCATTCATCTGTTTCTCATAATCACTGTCAGATGAGAAGGATCTGCCCAGTTTCCCACCAGAATAGCTGCATGCACAGCCTCGGTAAGTACTGCTAGGTCAGCTCATGTAAGAAAATGGATTTGACAAAATTCTAAATGGTTATAAGGACAAAAATGCTTTGATGTGTTTTTCCTTTGCCAGACAGAAAGAAAGAGAACAAACAGGTAGGGTGGGCCAACTGTGAAAAGTTTTCCAACATAGGCCACCACACCCAAAAAGTTTTCTTCAGCTATGGCTTAAAAAGGGAGAGAGGTGGAGTTTTAGTGTTGGTGGACTTCCACCACAACACCGTGTATGTGGGGGATACAAACATGACACAAAGAGGATGTGAAGATGTGGATTTAACCTTAGTTAATTCAATTTACCTTCATTTTGGGGGCCAGTTAAACTTCAACTTCAACTTAACAGGATCAAGCCATTCTTGTTGCCAGTTTTATTTCATTTACTACAAATCACATAGACATACTGTAATGTTTTGCTTGCATGCTTGCTTGCTTTTAAATCTTAATTTCTTAAAATTCAATTGTGTATTTCCAGTCTGCAATTTTTTTCCAATCATTTTAAAATGACCTGGAAATAAATTTAGGAACTCAAGATTTTAGGAACTCAAGATTCAGGTACTTGAAACTTGCAAACTTTGTGTTTATTATATGATCAGTTCAAGACATGTTTGACTGCTACTGAGGCAACACTGTAAAAGCAATACAATGGGCCAATCCTCTTTCTCATATCCACTGTGCCTCTTTGACCGTCTCTCCTTGTACTAGCTGACTTAAATAAGAAAACATTTGGTTTTAATCAGCCTAAATCTCCTTTTCCTTATTTTCTTCTTCCTCTTTTTCTCTCTCTGGAAAGCTGTCACAGTGCATAGTTTGGCCCCGGTGACCATGCCGCAGACCACTAAACCATTGACTCCACAGAGCTCACACTTGCCAAATCCTTTCATTCTTTTCCTGGAAGCTCGATGGTCGGAGGTGCTGTGAGGCTGGCCTCAGACAGACAGACATACCACTGCTATACCGGAGACCCACCTCAGTGTGTTCAGGCGGATGCTAAAGAATGTGTGTGCTTACAGCTGAAGAAAGCAAGGTTTTTATCCACCATCTTTGACATTTCACCAGCTTCAAAAGCAAACATAAATTACTGGGATTGGTTACATTGCTCAGTTTAGCCACAGTTTAATTATTACAAACAACTTGCAGTGGCCGAAAGTCATTGGAGGCAGGAATAAGTCTCATCTGACTAAGACAGTTAGTTAGCTAACTGGCAAACCAATGGCAATGTTTTAAGTTGTTCACTGACTATATATATACGTATGTGTGTATATGTATACGTATATATAATACATGAATATATATATACATATGTATATATATATTTGCTAGTCTGACGATAAACGTTAACAGGGATTAACATTAGCCAGTAGCTTGCTAGATAATTTAAGCTAATGTGCTAGCAAGGCTTCATGACACGCTATCTTCTTTTGCCCTTTCCTTTTCACTGGGCGTTATTCTAGAATTTCTTTGCCAGAAACACAGTGGGTCTTTGGCTCCATTCACTGAGGTTAAACTCAACAAATATGATTAGCTGTGTCTCCAGAGCGGCTCTGCCTCAAACAAATAACAAATAACTGAAAATCCAGAGTGGCACGGTGGTTCAGTGGTTACCACTGTCGCCTCACAGCAAGAAGGTCCTGGGTTCAATTGCTGGTCCTGATGCTTTCAGTTTGGAATCTGATGGGTTTTCTCCATTTTCCCCACCGCCGCCCAAAAATTTGCCAATTCAAGTGGTTTGGAGAGACTTAATTGTCCATGTGCAAGACTAAATTATCCATGTGGAACAGTACGACCACGAGTGTTTATTTGTGTCATCCTGTGATAGACTAGTAAGTGTTTACATGACATATGGTTATATGTCCAAATTACTATGTCCATTAAACCACACAGAAATAAACAAATTACATCATATTGTATTGACTAAATGTCAAGTATGAAGCTTAGGTTCAGCTTAGCTTCATTTAGTGTGTTTCACTTCAATAACAATACTTTTTAATTTCCTCTAAAAAGCGCAAGTTATTATTATTATAAGTTATTCAATTTATAACGATATAAAACGGAAACAAATTAAAACAATTTCCACAGTTGAAAACTTGCTTGGTGGTTAATTTTCTATTGCTTGATTAATTAAATGAATTGACTGTTCACATGTGCACAAAAATATGTGAACACCCTACACTTCACTATATGGATAATCAGGGTACAAGCAATTTTGTCTGCTACTAATTTCTCTGCATTTTACAGTCTGTTTGAAAGCAGTGACCATGACTATGTGATAATTAAAATTACCTTCAATACTAAAGGCAAAAAAAAGAAGTAAAAGTAAAGTAAGAAGTAAAATTTGGATCACCAACAAGAAAAACGGACCTAGCTCAATAGATGGGTATTTATGAGTCATTGGCAAGGGAGTGTATAGAACAAGTGAACCCCACGACATTGCATTGTGAATAATCATCCCATTAGATTCGGCGGTTGCTTTTATACAGCAGATCATATCAACAAACCACTTTTAATGGATTTAACTACATCATTTAAAATGTACGGCTGTTAACTGAGACAAACCACTCCAATGTAATGTTGGTAAAGAGGGCTTGAGATCAAAGTTTACCTGCTGATGAGTTCCTGACAGGTGCACCGCCCAACACAGCGAAGCCATCCAGGTTAACCCATTCAGGGTCTAAAAAATAAAACAAAAAAAATGTTAAATGATGTTGTCAATAGAAACTTGGTAAGCAAGCCGTACATTATACAAATTTAAAAAGAAACTCAGATTTAAAGAATAATTTCAACCTGATGAAGAAGTATTCAAGTGAACATTTTATTTTTATTTTTTGTGGTCAACTTTAAATATTTGTGATTAGTTTTTTCACCCTTATCAGTGAGAAAAGTTTGTTGTTCCTGGTAAGTCATCTCTCCATTTTGTTGTTTTACTGTAACGGCGGATGGCCAGTCACATTAATGATATGGAGGCAAAACAGCATGGTGTTATTTATGAATACTGATGCTGCTCTCAAGCTGCTGAGGGAACAACATTCGATCTGCAAGGAATTTCTGGAAAGGCAACACAGAGACGCTGCTGCTCGGTCGCAAGAGCATTATGGCAAAACTGCGCCAAAGATGGAGAGACCACAAGGCCGCCACAGCACACAAACACACACACACACACACACTCTCACATAAACACAAAAGTATCAAGATGCTTATTTGACCGTACAAGACAATGCATGAGTCAACACTTCCACCCTATCCTCTACCACAATCACCACCAAACATACTCATGTCGAAGCACACAGCGAGTGACCACAACAGAGGGGATTGGTTTAAAGGAGCTGAGCTGGGTTTGGATGTGGAAAAGAAGGGTTGACTGCAGACTGCTCTGAGCTGCTGATGAAGTATGGCTTTAAGATGCCAAGGACAGAGGAAAATGGAATAATGACAAATGCAGGCTAGACTGTGTCAACACTGCAAACTGTATAGAAACAACTGTTTTACAAGGCAGGATTAGGAATAAAGGAGCTGTTAAGACCTAAAAATAATGTCCTTCTTAAGCTTAAAATAACCGCTGTCTGCAGAGCCGGAATGACGATCGCCCATCACGCACACCACCACCCCCAAGTGCTCTTTCTTTCTGTCTGGCAAATTTGGATGACAACACATCCAATGATGATGTAATCCTGTAATAAAAATCAATATGCACATGCGTGCGTGTGCGTACTCTTTACCTCCCGGCATCTCTGCCTTGTACACAGCTTTGCTCATCCCCCCCCTTAGTCTTGGCACTTGTCTTGAGAAAGTGCAGAACTATTCTGAACAATTACTCCATAGTTTAAGCCAAACCTCATTTTCTTGCTCTCCAAGCATTTGTTTTCCTCTTAATTACTTTTTGGGTTTGCAGTACGACATCATAGTCATCAGCTTGTCTCTCATCCTTGTCTCTCATCCTTGTCTCTCATCGTTGCCTTGCTCTCACCCTGTCTTTTTAACTTTCTCTATGTTTCTGCCTTACCTACATCCTCCAGTAGATGCGAGCGACTGTCCTTTCCTTTAGTGAAGCGGTGAGTCCTCGTGGGTTTGTTGGAGCTGATGACGAAGCGGTCCACAGGTCTTCCATCTAGATGAATTGAAGGCTCCCACCTCTCCCTCAGGCCCTTATCCACAGATGTCTGTTTCCCATTTTGTGACCGCAGGGGCTTCTCTGCTGCAAAACAAATGACGTCAGGATATATTGAGCCTGTAGAAAGTTTATTTTACCAGTCCTCCGTCTTTATCCCTTATCGTAAAGGCTTGCAGCCCCAACACATTGTAGCAGCAGGTGGTTTTATGTTCAAGCTCAGTAAGCTATAATAAACCTCTTCTTTCATGCCACCATTACAATTTCCTATGTAGTCATTATACTTGGCATTTAAAGTAACTCTGATTCTGATGAAGCAGAAACTTACATGTAAAGCGGCCCTGAAAAATACAAACTATTTTGATGGTTAAATAAATATATTAAAATAAATAAAACTCAACACATAGTAAGAAAAGTGCTTAATACTTGTTTACAACCCTGACCCACATAATACCCATTATTAATGTATGTGAATTTCATTGTCTTGCTCTCTTCAAAGTCAAAGAATTGATCATTTTTAGCAGATGGTTATACAATTAGAGACGGTGTTATAATGATTCTGCTGGGAGATCTAATTAATAGCATTAATTAATAGCACAAGAACGAGGTTAGGGTGGTGCAGGGAGCTGCGGCAGCAAATAGTGTTGGTGTAACAGTAACCATGATTAAGTGACAGATAATATTGACTGTACATCAGCATGAATCTGATTGGTCGATGCCAATCAGCCAGTACAAGACAGATTTTATAGTTCATGTTTAATTTACGGCAGCATGTTAGAAAATCGTTGTCTATTAACATATATAATGGCAAATACGGGTAATATTGGCAATCATTTAGAGCCTTTTTTCTGTCCTCCTGATGGAAGTAAATCCAATATTTGCCTTCATTTAGCTCTGCTTTCTTGGTCTCCACTGACTCCTGGGGGAAACATTTCTGTTCCAGCTAAACATAACATTACGTCTAAAAGCAAACTGCTAATTTATGTTCCTGTTAGCTTTTTTTGTGCTGGGCAGGTAGCGTACGGTCGGTTTATCAGAGCTTTTTTTTGCTGAAAATAGCAGCTGAAAAGGTGCTAATGAGAGCGTTGAAGGTATTGTTTTGGACCAAAAAGGATGAAATTAATAATACTTAAGTGCTCCAAACAGCTGAGGGGAAGAGCAGATACTTGTGATCATGTAGTTCAGGGTTTATTGGCAAGCTGGTCATTTATCGCTGTCACAAATAATTGTAAGTGTTGTCTGGCCGCATCATAAACAGCTGGTCTTTTGTGACTGTCTGTCGATGCTCTCCAAATGTTTATAGCAGCCGTTTCAGTTTAGCGTCATCACAAAATGACTTTATTGCTTTTAATTCTTGTTGTCTGCAGGTGTGTGCCCAGCTTTAATTTTTCAATTTTAGAAATAATTGTCTCGCTCAGGCCTCCTGTGCTGCAGCTTACAGATGGTCGCTGCTCTTCAGAGACCTACATTGTTTTCTCTTTATCAAGTGCGGAAAGATCGCCTCCTTGCTGTTTCTGCTGACTGCAGTTAGCACGGCCCCTGAGATACAGACTTACATCGCATTGTGCCAGAGTGCATAAAGGTGTGTGAGAGGGCTTCCCAAAACCAAACACAATATCTCCTTATTATATCCTCATTAATGCCGGGTTATAGTGGGGTCAATTTTATCAGCTGTTAGCAGCAGACTCCATAGACACAAGCCTGGACAAACTTCAATCACTCCGAGCCTGTTTCCAATAAGAACATGTATTACGTAGGAAGGGCTCTGCTCCTCTGTCCAGACATCATTCTGTGATTTGGCCTCTCTGGAAATGTATGATCCAAGGGCAAAACAGATATTTCTGATTAAATCAAGACTCCTTCGAGCACAGCAGATGCATGATTGCCGTCCAAGAATAAACAGTTTGGGAAGCAGTTAAGCAACTGAGCTGTTGTAACATCATAATCTTACGGAGGGAGGCTTGGTTTCAGAGTGTTGCCATGGGAAACTTGAGCAATAATATAACATTAAAAGATGGACAGAGTGTGTTTGAGTTAGACATTGGAAAGTATTAAGTATGTAAAGAATCAGGGCAGGGCCTGAGGGTCATTGTCTTTTTTAAAAATAAAAAAATAGTGTTAAAAAGAGAGTCAGACAGACAGACAGACAGACACACATGTATGTGCATGTGTAGTTTGGTACAAGTAGCATATGCAGGTAAGCCCCGAGGTGAAAGGACTCCACAAAATACTTGTGCGCGTGCACCTGCAATGTGCTCCACTTTTACAAGAGAACCCTCTCACCTCGCACACAGACTCTGACCCCCGGCTCAACCGTAATGTGTTTTAACATTAACTCCTAATAAGTGTCTTCTTTCACAAACTACCATCAGGATCGGCAGTGAAGCTGTGTGTGTGTTGAAGGAGGTATGTGTGGATGTCAAGCTAAGACGGTCCATTCTGTAAGTTCTGAGAAACAACACCGAAGTCACCAGGGATCAACAAAAGTCTTATATTGTATTATAAGTGGCTGGTTCACCCAAATTATGTATTTATTTATATTGTGGTGCTCACGTCTTGAAAACATTCAGAAGCAAAGTGTCTTTTCCCGAAAAAATATTACTCTGGACAATTCACTGACTTCACTGTCAACAGTTTTCACTGGAAATACAACAAACATTCTTTATAAAAAGCCTATTCTGTAGATTATCTTGAGTGGATGTGACAGTATCTAGGTTGACGGTCTAGTGATTGATGTGCCAGTGTGCCTATGGTCATGGTCTCAGTCTGGTGTGTCGGCTTTATGACTATATTGATCACTGGGAAGAGTTTACTGAAGGTCAGAGGTCAGAGGGAGGCTGACAGAGGTGCTATAAAGAACTCTGCAGCCTCTGGTAAGCTCGAGACACCAAGCCCCCCCCCCCCCCCCCCCCCCCCCCCCCCCCCCCGTCAAACTAGATACTCTGATTTTGATATTGGGAGTTAAGCCTTTTTTAAAAAGGAAATGTGACTGAGAACATATTGTATTTGAAGCAACAACCTGAAGTGAGTAATTGTTTAACTTGGGAGGGTTACATGCATACAAAGACGACATGACATGTGACATTTACCAACAGAAGCCGACCAGAACAACAACAGTCTAAAAACATACCTTGCGTTTCAGTGTTGGTGGTCAAAAGCTTGAACCAACAAGTCTGTTGGTTCAAGCTTTTGTCCAAACGTTTCAAATGTTCCGTCTCTGATGAGGACTGACATCTTACACTGTTGGTTTAAGCTATATCGTCCTTAAAAACTCTTGGTATGCTGACATCTAGTGTGCCGTGACAGGTGTGCTCATGGCCCAGGTGGTACTTGTTTAAACAACTGGAACCGCACTAGAGATGACATCATGACACGAGACACGCCATCACTGGCAGGTTTGACAGGCAGCCAAGTTGCAGGTGGGTGGGGGGTACTGGGTCAGGCCATGTCAGGTGATCAGACAGTATTGTGGAAAATATGAGGACTATTTGATCTGCGTCATATTTTCCCAACGCAAAGTTATGAAGTTCCTGATCCTAAATGTTTTCTGTAAGATCTGACACCGGGAGCTCCTGCAGAATTCCAGCATGTTAAGTGAAGCAGAAAAATTAAATTCCACTGGCCTGCAAAGACATGATTCCCTCTTTTCCCTTCACTCTCAGTCCCAATTACTCTCTACACTCAGACGTTGATGGACTGTGGCTGCATGGAAGAAGTGACATTATTTATTCGCCAAATAAACTATGTTTCTTTTCTCTCTATTTGCACTGTTGCCGCCTAGGTGTCCAGATATCCCCAAGTACCCAATTGCATCCACTTTTGTAAAGAATTTTAGACTGACAAGCTGCTGACATGTAAGTGGAGAAAGTTAATGAGTAACACTCTCCTCTCCCTTGACTACTGTCAAAACACCCGAGAGGAAGACATTTAACAGCAAAACTGCTCAGTGGCCCGCAGCAGTGAACGGTGTTTGTATAGAGTAGCTCCCAGGTGTATGTAAGTGAAGGAATGAGAAGCAGGGTGTTGCGGAAAAAGTGCATGACCGCTCTGAAAATGCTTCCTAAAAGATGGAAAAGAAAACGACGCAGAGGGAAAGACCACAACAAAAAGCAGCATGCCTATATTTAGAGAAAGGGTCATGCACCAAGTACTTAGAGTTGAGAAGGAGACATATAGAAAACGTACAGATCAACTGACAATATATGTGGACTGAGTATGTTGAAGAAAAGAGGGAGAAAAAAAATGAAAGGCTGGCTGAAACGTGGCTTTTAAACTCGGTTGGCTCTCTGCCCTCTAAAACTGATCAGGCCGTATGGCACTTTTGACTGTTTTGACTGTCTGGAGGATGTGGGTGACTTCTCCTGAAAATTGATTTTACAAACAGTACTTAAGAAACTTTAAAACATGTGTGCTGCGGTCTCTGTGCTTTTTTTTTTTGCGGGTAAAATAACTTTGAATCATTTTGTTATCAGGAAAATGTCACGCTCCTTTCTAATAGCTGCTGATTAATATGCAACTCTGTCCAGAGGACCTGTGACAGAAAGAAAACTTAAGCATCCACACTTCTACTCTCCCATGAAAATGAATTTTACAGGCAGGTTATTTATCAGCCACACATTTGGCATGATACCCCTCAGCAGAAAGCAAAATGATGCAGCCTGATATTTATCATGATTTTCTAATTGTTGATCACAGCTCCTCCAGCACGTGCCTACAGTATGAGGTAAGGACTTGTTCCATGACTGCTGCTAAGAGGCCAGCTGCCAGCATCATATTTTCCCCCCATTAAGAAACAACAGTGAAAAAACTGTCAAAGTCCTCATTTGCTAAAGTTGCTCACTCAAACTAACTCTTTCACAACTGTAAATGATAAATCAAAAACTCTAAATAAAATAGGTCAATGCATTCTAAATGGAAACACTCAAACTATTTCGTTGTTTTTAATTGCATTTGCAGCAACTGGGAAAAGGTTTATGCCCCACGCACACAGAAATGGATGTGCACGCGCGCACTTAAATAACAGCATTATTCTGAGTTTGAAAAAAGTCATTACATTTTAACTTAATGCACTAAAACTCGCAGATTGCAGCTAAAACTGGTCAATGGCAAACGTCAGCTGTAAGATCAATCAAATTTGAACATTTAACCACACAAGGAGAAAGCAACATTGCCTCAGCAGTGATCAAACTGAATAACATATCAGTGCAAAACATGCACTTGTTATTTTGTTTTTTAAGTATACAAATCTGTTACCTGCCCATCCGCATCCTGGTGCGCAAAACGTAACGATTAGCGCCAAAAGCGTCCTGCTTGCGGCTAAAGCCATATTGAGAGTGGCGCGCTACTGCTGCGGAGCGACGCACCAGCTGGATGCAGAGGGCTGGGACACTCCAGCGCTCCCTCCCCTCCCCTCATCCGATGCGGCGGCAGCTTCTCACCGTGAACTCTCGGCTGTTCTATTTCAGCAAAAAGCTTTTCAAAAAAAGTATAAGAGAAACAGCGTGAATGAAGACACATGTTCTCATGATTTTATTTAATGCAAATACAATGTTTTATTCCGTAACAATTCTTTTCAGATCTTCATGCAATCAAAGACACTTTTTAATAAAATGTCTCCCTCTTCAGGGAGCACCACTGGTTATATTCCAAAACCACTAATTAGTGCCAGAGTTATTCAGATCTGAGGATTATGAACATTATATCTCCACTATAGTGCTCTTTTCATTTCTCAGCTCAAACCACCTTTTCCTGATAATGTTTAGGAATGTGTGTTTTTCTTTTTTTTAAACTACAGGATTTTTTAAAGGTAGGTGCAGTATTGATGCTTATATAAAAACCTTTATGCAAGCAGTCCAGTTGCACCTGTCCTGTTCCAGCCTCATTCTTGCAGACCCGAACCACTGCAGGATCAAACATTTCCATGACATCATCGCTTCACCAGGTGTTAGAACAGGACTGTGGGCCAAGACTTCATCACATTATCGAATCTGTGTGTGTGCACAATTACATTCCAAATAAGTCACTCAACCACCAGATGGAGCAACAAGACACGTTTTTTTTAAATATTGGCTTTGGTACAGCCGGTGTGCAATGAAGGTAAGATTGTGATTAGAATTAGTGATATTCAGCAGCAGCAGAGTTGAAGTTTCATCTCAAATGTCCTCGGTTAAAATGACTGAACAGTAATTGTAAAGGATAGTCAACTTGTGTATTACTTGTTTGTGCTCAGATGGAAGGAAGAACAATGTGGCATAGATAATGCACATGATGTTTTGCTTCTGTTAAAGATAAACATCTGTGATGTGCCCGATTTACAGCTGTACGGTGGTGATAATTATGCATTCTAATTTACTATCACACTAAAGTCAAGAGTGTTCCGCCTCACTGGACACCATTGTAGCACCTTCTGCATGTCAGAGCTCTTAATGTTTACAATACATTCCCTGGACTTTGCTGTAAAACCTCTTGACGTTTTCTTTTATAACTGCAAACGACCAGCAGCAAATTTACAGAAGGGCAATTATTTAATGTATTATTTTTTCACAGTGTCTCATAGCCCAGGGGTTAATCTATCAGGAATTCATACTGACATCATTTGCATGAATATGCTAAGTAATCGTCTTTTTATTGTTGATGATCTATCTATCAAAGTTAGTGTATGGGCTCATCACGCAACATCAAGTGACAAAAGACAACTCTGATCGCTTGTCTGTTGGTGGCTTTAATCCAGACCAACATCTCCCTCTGTTGGTTAGAGCCTTTATCTACACTGGGGAAAAGAAGTCAACGGTCACTTATCCATTGCCTCTAAAGCCAGATTCTGTGGAGGTCAGACAGGAAATCGGGGCTTAATTATAGCAGCAGGTTTTCACCACTAGCTGCTCTGTAAAAACTACTGGAGACTACTCAATCTCTTCAGGCTGCTTTGTATTTGTTACAGAGAAAAGGGGCCAGAATTGCCACAAAATCAATACAAGTGTCAGTTCGCATCTCTAGGGCCCCCAGGGGCCAGTAAATTAACTGTACTTCGTCTTTTTTATGTTGTCTCTGCCCTCTAAACAACAACATCATAAACTAATTACTAAAGGTGCTGATTGAGTCTCTTGAAGCAACCCTCTCTCTCTCTCCCTCTCTCTCTCTCTCTCTCTCTCTCTCTCTCTTTCTCTCTCTCTCTCTCTCTCTCTCTCTCTCTCTCTCTCTCTCTCTCTCTCTCTCTCTCTCTCTGACACAAACACACACTACTGCAGCAGCTTGCAATAGTGCATGAGTCAGCACAAAATGGAATACATTTTTAAACTGAAAAAAAAATTGTATCGAAGTAGATAATTGTCTCTTTCACTCCCTCCTATAGCAAACCTGCTAAATGCGCACAGACACTGTCATTCATTCATTCACACACACACACACACACACACACACACACACACACACACACACACACACACACACACACACACACAGAGGGGGGGGGGGGGGGGGGGGGGGGGGGCTCCTCAGGCTTCAGTCGGCACAGTATACAAAGTACAAGGTGTCCAATCTTGTTATATGCATGCCTGAGGTTATTTATGTCAAGTCCTAATTCCCCCAAGTGAGTTGACATGATGCTTGTGATGAAATGGTTCATCTCTGCTGATATACTGTATTAAGTTGGACTGCATGTCTAGCTGAGTTATATGAATAGAGTGTTGTGTTCCAGTTCTATCAGCTCTTTTGTCATTTGTGTATACCAAAAGTGTTACATTAGGCAGTTAGTCTAACCATTCTCCTACATGTCTGTCACATGTGTTGGTTCTACTATAACAGTAATGCATTGTTGGCTATATATTGTTTTAAGCTGATTGCAGCACTATTGCCCAAGCAAAGTTTCCCCCTTGGAGACAGCAAAGTATATTTGATCTTATCTTACTCCTTTGGAGTATCTCATATACAGAGATGATTAATTGCTGAATCCCCTTCCCATTCCACAATTGTTTTGTATGTTTCCCTTGTTTCCTAGAAGAGTTGAGAGAAAGAAAAAAACATCTAATTAGACAGTAACTAAAAATAGAGGTTCAGTAGCACCGAGCTTTGGGGGAAAACTGCATCTTAACGTTCTTTAGATGAGCACTCGGTATCCACCTAGCTCAAACGAATGTTTGTGGTGCTGTTGAGCTGTATTGTGTTATACTGAACTGTTATTTTCTGTTATTTTGTCCACCCCATTTATGTCAAAGAGGAGGTGCAAAATAATGGAAACCCCAATGACACACTTGTGGAATAAACATGCCAAAGTGATAGACTACAGACACGGTATATGCAGTTTTGTGTGAGCAGATAATTTGATTTATATCTGACAGTTCCATATCTTGTCAGGACCAACAAGCGGTGTTGATAGCCTGGTTTTGTCCCTTCGTCTGCTGGGAAATCACATTTCTGTCAGAAGGGCTTCTGCTGCCACTAGTGCAACTATATACTCCTAATAGTGGCAATTCTAAATAAAGCCCCTGCACAGTTTAGCATTTTATACTTGCCATATGCTGTGAGGTGAAATTCTGTATTACTCGAGGATTTGCATACTGTTTTTTCTCACACTAAACATGTTGCAAATTTTAAAAAGGGCAGGTGTTCATGTTAAGTACTACCACACATGGAAAATACAAATGCCACAGTGCTCTGGGAGGGCGTTGGTATTTCAAATGTCTTTTAAGTTGTAGCATCTGGTGAACCAGTGGCCATTTTCTACCTGGGGAACCCTCTCAGGACCCACCGGGTACCTGGACTCCGTTTTGAAAACTCTTGGCACAGCTGCCTACCTGCTGGTCTTTGTAACAGATACATGAATTACAGCCAGCAGGTATACAACATGGCAACATGGCCCAGCATCAGACAAGGACCAACTGGCCAAGCTCATGTGACCCTGCCCTTAATTTATCCATAAAAAGGGGGGAAAGATGTTGCCTGGCAACTGTATTTTACAACGGTCCTAAAGAATAACATTGTATCCTACAAAACAGGAAGTTTATGAAAGCTAATGATCATTTTAAAAGAAGTCTTTACAGCAATATTAAATGAGACATGTCATTATTTATGAGAAGCAGAATGCCATTACTATCCAAGCTATTTAGTACCACATAAAACCTTTGAATACATTTTCTGTAAGACGATGGAAATTACACTCTGGGTCTTGCTGGAATAGTCTATTGTTATAAATATCTAAATCAATTCAAGAGTCTTTTCTAACTAGTCTGCAGAGAAGATATTAAATCTGGTATAATGACTAGAGAAGACTTTTACTCCCAGAAAAAAAGGAAGCAGTGGATTTTCCTCAAATCTCAGAGCTGGACCTTTTACAATTAGAGCATCCACCATTCATGCCCACGCTGAAGCTTAAGCACACCCCCACCCTTTCTGCACGACGAGCAGAGTAAAACCAAGTGGCAGCGCGGAGATGCGCGACAGACCCAGAGCACGGAGCGAGAGGAAATGTTAACAGGAGCATATCATTAATTCGCTATTTTTGCTTCTGTTTGTTTAAAAAAAACACAATATTCTACATGCTGCCCGTGTGGAAAACGATTAATGTGTCCAGGCGCAAGGAGAGGATCACCTAAAGATCGTTATAACACAGATTGCACCAAACCGGATCAAGTTGTTTTTTTTCCCGTGTGGGGTAAAATTACTCCTATGACCAGTGTGGACTAATGATGGCTCTCATGGTTCACCTGAAGACGGCAGCTCACCTTCGGGGGAAAGGTGACAGGATCGCCAAAGTTACATTCAGAGGTAGGACAACGTTTCTGAGTTGTAGCCTGTATGTTGTGGAATTGATACAGCCTGTGTGGTGTGGCCAGATTTTTTATTTTTGTTTGACGATGTGATGGGGGATAATCAGCGGTCCCGGTTGCCTGAAAAGTTGGGGAAACCCCTTCTGGATAGGTGGTCATCGGAGCCGCGCTGCGCTCTGATTCATCTGTGCCATTCATGCGCTTCCAAAGATGGAAACTGGACTGATCTTAAAATTAGGAAAGAAAGAGAGTAGGCTACAGCAATCCGAAAAACTAACTCATTATGCGATTTGAAAGGATATCCCCCAAATCCAACCCCTACGTTTATTTCATTATTTGGCACTTGTTATATAATAATGTGGTGTACTCCCCTCTCATATTTAGATCCTAAATGCTTAAAAGTACTATAGAAATAAACTGCATTTGACATACGATATTTACACTCCTGTTAATGGTAATTCATTTCATCACAGCTATTATATCCAGTTTTTTCCTAACTGTCAGGACATGGACTTCTCTTATGAATTATTAAAATATAAATTATTCATTATAGCCACAAAAAGCAAAAGCAATGTGTAACTGTCTGTACATCCCTGGGAATATCGTGTTATTACAGGGATTCATGTGTATAGGTAATTTTACACCTAAACCAATAAGGGCGAGAAGCCAGCACTGTAGATAACAATTAACTATGTTGGTGGCATTGATTACTGAAGATGTTGGAGGTCTTTTCTTCATACCTTCGGATAATTTCCAATCCACTTGTCCTTTGGCGTTTTCTAACTCCTGCGGGGTCAACACCTGATCTGTTCTGCCTCTCCTATACTGTTCAGAGGAGAGAGGGATCACTGTAGGATAGGAGGGGAATTTGGAGGGAGTTCAGTGGATTTATTCATCATTCATCAAAGGTTTCTTTGCCTGTGAGAGAGAAACAGAGTCAGGAAGAGAGAGAGGTGTGTGTTTCAGCACCTTGGATGGATCAGTCCACTATCTGACAGATGACAAGTGTTCAATCCCACCTGATCTCTGATCAGACTCCTGCTGAGAGCATCAGTTTTGTGTGGGGTGTTACAAGACCACCACCCCATCTTCCTCTCTCCACTGCTATGTGTGTGCGTGTGTGTGTGCATGGCTGTGTGGCTGCATAGAAGATGGCTTTCAGTGTTGTGCTACAGAAAATTCACCAGGGTCTTGATATTAAATGAACCGTGTCATCCAAGTCAAGGATTAGGTCGCGCAGCTCTTCCCCCGTAGGGCAAACTGTCAGCACAGCAGCTGCATCTCATCTGTTTTCTAAATTGTTAGCCAAAGCAACGATGTGTGTTTGTGTGGCTTTTCTTTACCCCATTGTCTGCCCTATTGTATCTTATTCAGTCAATGCTAAAATTCTGCCAATAACACACATGTGACTTTCATTGATTTCCACTTAGGCCTGTCAAGAAAAAGCAGTAATCTCCTTTGCAAACAGTGGTTATCATTAAAGGTGTAAATACCGAGTAGATGCACAATAGGCTGCATGCCTGTTTAGTTAAACCGGACAGGGCTACACATTTTGATAGTCGTTAACCAGAAAAAAATGTGGCCCCTATAAATCCACATAGCCTATTAGTTATGGAGAGAAACACAGCTTTTAATAGCCGTGATAGTGCGGACCTTAGTGCCTATACTCGTTTGCACTTTGGTCTTTTTCATCCTTCAAAAAGATATTAGATCAAACTGTATGACCCCATCTAGCTAAGTATTCAGTCAATGTTGTTTGGCAACAGCTATCGAAACATAATGTGACACAAATTGTGATAAAATCGTAAAACCATAGAACAAAATAGTTGATATTCCCATATAGGGTCAGATAATCTGATGCGGGTCACAGATTCGCCGTACCTGCTGATTTTGGCTAGTTGGGGGCTGCAGAAACAAGTTATGAACACGAGAGTGACATATCACGTGTTAGCAATCAACAGTTTATTTACACATCCAACAATAATCCAGCAACACTGTCACTCATTTGGTGTCGTGTATTCTGGCCACGCAGTAAATGTAAGTCACAACACTCATTTGAAGCAACTCTTATATATCCGGGTCTTTAGCTGCCATGTTCACCAGATAACGTTAGCTAGCTAGTTGCTAGTTGTGTATTAGCTTAATAACCATGCTGAATTACATCCGGTTCATCAGTTCGGTTTCTCCGGAAGTTGAAACAGGCGATATTTGAAGAACCCAGAAGCTATAGTATAACACATTTACCATTGTTACCACAGACAGTGTTTTAAGAGTCAACAAAAACTCTTCATACAAACTGGATGAAAAAAGATCCTTTCTGATTAAAAATATATATTCGTTTCCCAAATTACCAGTCTGTTTCACCTGTTACACCGACTGGCTTCCGCCTTTGTTTTGATTGGGAAACAGTCTCAATTTTGGAAACGGATTAAAAATCTTTTTTTATAATTCAGCTGATAGAATATTTTGTAAGATGTTTTGGGATTCTGGAAACAGCTTCAGCTTTTTTTCGCAGATTGAGGTAATAATTGTCAGCAGGTTAATCACTACGAGCCACCCCTTTCACATTGTCATATTTCTTTTGTCTCTGATATTTGATGTGACAGCATGGTGAACTTCTATTCATTGAGAAGTTGGCCCTTCTGTTTCTAATCACATCCTGTTATTAAATTATATGAAAACACTTAATCTGACTATGAAACATAGATGAGACTCGTAAAAGTGTAATCCCATTATTGCATCTCATATACGCACGTTTACGTCTCTGTGCTGTATTCCTATAGCTGTGGCTCCTCTCCTCTGCTCTGCCACAAGGTCCTGTAGGGCCTCATAAATATATATCATTGAATTGCTCTGTCACATTGTTATCTTCAGGCATTGTCCTTTGTCCGGTCAAATAATATCTTCTTTCCACATCCGCAAAGTAGGGGCTCTATGTTCCATGTTGGCCCGACTGTGATATCTATGTTACATCATATTTTAAGGCATCATGAAAGCGCTTCTTTATTTAGCAAATTGTAGGTAAAAACTTTTTGGTGGAGGGTTGAGATTTAATTAGAAAAGGAAAGGAATGAATCACTTCATCTGAGTGGTCAGATGTTAAGTGTGTGTTATTCATTTAGAATATTGTGGGTGACTAGATAAGAGAGTGCAGAGAATCACAGGAAAGATGGATGAGTGAGAGCAGTGCAACAACAGATAAGAGCTGGGATCAAACCCATTGCACACTGAATCACCACGCTGCCCACCATTTAATGATTTCATTAAAACAAATACTGGTTCATCTTTTTTATTGAGTAATTGCTCAGTATTTTGCTACACACTAGGAGAATGTATCTTCAAGTCACTGTATCTCTTTCTTCTTCCCTCAAAGACTTTCATTCATTGAAGACATAATAATCTATATATAATGCTCCGATCCCAATGCTGATTCACATTGCATGTCAGTTCTTCTTCTACTTACAGTATTTGTATCAGTCTTGCGTCCCCAGTCTCTTGAATTGTAGTGGGTTTTTGAGTGTTTTCAGACTGTTAGCCTGTCAGTCGCGCTTCCTGAGTGCTTTCACCTCAAACAACTTCCTGTCTGGAGAGGAAGAGGTCTGGCAGGAATTCCCAGCCCCCGCTGAACTTATCAAACCATATATGACCCCTTGAAAGGCTGGTGGAGCGATGTTATGTAAGGCAGAAAATAAAAGACATAACTCAGTAAATCGATACCATTCAATGTGTAATACAAAGATAGCAATAAAAAAGACTGTAGAGTTCCCCGTCCGGTCAGGCTCAAAATGGTTCATTATTATCTCTTACCATGGGCTATGAAGTCTGCTTCAAAGGGGAGGCATGAAAACTTAATTGATTTTGTGGCAAGTCTTTGATGGATCCTTGCTGTTATCTGTAGCTCTTGGATTTATCAAAGAATGACACTCCAGCTCGTGTTGCTTATTGGCTGATTCTCTGCACAGTAGCCTGCAGGATCACACACACACACACGCACACACACATCAGCGTTATCTTAGAAATTAAAGCTTCATTTCCACTCTTATGATATTCCACTACAGCTTGCTTCTTTCATCCCAACACTTTCTTTTTGTTTGTCATCCTTTTAACTCTAAATCTTTAATATTTTCTGGGCTGAAACAAAGCTTTGTGGTATCTGCGGTATCTTACACACATCATTAAATTCCCTTTCTTCTCCATAGCACACTGAAACTCTTTTCTTTATGTCCTTTGCTGGAGCAGATATTTACCTTGTCTTAAGTTTGAGTTGTGATACTTATTTAGTATGGTTGCTGTATGGTATGTATGGTATAGTATGGTTACAATGTGTTTGTTCTGTTTACCCTATATCCATCTTTCACAGTGTTTTGCATCCTTCTCTTTTAATCTTTTCATCCCCATCTGTCTGCTCGATAATCAAAGTGTACACTCCATTTCCTTTCTTTCTTCCACAACAGGTCGGTTCTTTCAGTGCCCTTCTGTTTCTATTTCTCACTGTTTCCACCAAGGCCAAACGGCACCCTGATTAGCAGAATTTAGTTTTTTAGTTTGGTGTGGAGCACCTTACATAAGCCTCTACTTTTCTAAACCCACGTCTCGGTTAGATTAAAACACAGTTCTAACAGTGATGCTTCTGTTTTGAATAATGTAGGAGGAATATTGTCTCTTTCCCTCTCTCACATATATGAGTGGTGTTTATTTTCTCAAAGATATTTCATAGGAAAGGGGTTTTGTAAGGATGTAGAGCGTGGGGTGTGATGGAAAAGAGAGATTATGTGGTTATGAATTCGAGTCGAAATGGACTCTAAGCATAATATACTTTAAGTTTTGCTTTTGCATGTCCGCGTGTCTTTTCTTCTCCAACTAAACTCAGAGGTTGTTTGCTCTGTGAATGAGTGAAAAGAATCAATCAGCACAAACGACAATAACGCATCGTAGGAGCCAGAAAGAATCATTTTTTTATTTCTATTCAAAATTACAATTCCAGCCAAACAGGCGTAACAGGCTGTAATCAGCTTTGTAGGTTCCTGTGCGTGTGTGACTATATGTAGATATGTATGAATGTGTGATCTGTACAAATCAGCTGTCCACATGCACCCAAACAAACACCCACACAAAGCCTCTGATACACAAAGCAAACTACCGCAACAAAGCAGAATGCGAGCAGTCCGGCACCATTCATGAGCATCACAAAGCAACCAGGTGAAAACGGGCTGCAGCACGCATGAGTGAATGGCTCTCTGCCTTGTGTATAACCTTAAATACACACTGCACCAAGAACATTCTTTTTTTCACCATAATTAAATCTTGTGGAAAGTATTTATGATTGGCAATAATCTCACTTCTATGTTATTTCTGTTCAGCTGAAGTCTTTTTCCCTCCGTTTGTTTTTATTCTGTCGCATAATGAGTCATAATGTAGCCATTCAATTGCCTGCTTTTCTTTTCTGTCTCCTGTGGCTCCACACAGTCTCATTTGAGTGTTTATCAGATACTTAAGGCATTCATTTGTCTTTTCACTTGTCTTTTATGCAAACCAATTTTTGACAGGGATGTTGATAAATATCTCTCACCAAATTGATCCTTATCTTTAATAGAAGTACCAAAACGACAGTGTTAAAATACTCTATTACAAGTAATAATCCTGCATTTAAAGTCTTACTTTTATTATTTTGGTTCATTTTTATATTTTATTTCTATTGTAAACATGACCCTATAAAACATAGAAGACAAGTGATTATCATACATACAGAGAAGTAAAGAAAAAAAAATCAGAAGTACTAAATGTAGTAGAAGCAAAGTAGCACAAAATGGAAATACTCACGCAAAGCACAATTTTCTTCAAAATGTTCAAACTGTTTCCGGCCAAAACTTTGTATTCATTTATTTATTACACTGTGACTGACAACCTACCTGACACAGTCTCATTATGCAAGCAGATAAAAAGAAAATACCAAGATAGATAGATTTTGCATACATTGCCCATGATGTGTGTGCTGTCTCAAACTGAAATGACAACAAATGCAATGCTATGAATGAACCATTTATCTGTTTTTAACCTTTACATTCCCCCTCACTTTCCAGGTCTGTCCTTCTACAGCCGTGTGGCAGAGAACTGTGAGGAGGTGGCCCACTTTAATGAGGTCAGTGTCTTCATTTCTCCTTTCATACACCTTGATAATGACTGATAAGCAATTAGCCCTCAACTTAATGGAAATTATCCCCAACCTTCCAATCTTCACTGCAGATAACAATATGCTGATTTCACTGACTGCAGGTTTTCTTAATGAACCTTTTAAGTCAATAAGTAGGAGACATATCGGTAATGGAGTCTATTTTTACTTTTATCTCCTTGAGCCCGATGGACCCGGTACCGAGTCTACCGCTGTGTTGTAGTTACAAAATGCTGCGGTGAAGGATGGTCTATTTATAGAAGGTATTCATGTTATACTGTTTTGAAATCATGGAGTCTTCAGCTGTCTGAATCTGTAAACCAACTTTATGTTTTTCAAACTATGTAAAGGAATGAGTCCTAAAACCTGAAAATGAGTCAGTATTTTTGCACAGCTGGTTCCCTCGTCTAGGAGTCGATAGGTTTTTTGAATGGGGTTATTTGTTAGATATCTGAAATAAAGTCTGTGATTAACACAAGCTTAAGAGATTTTAAAGTTTTGCTCTACAACATAACATACGTCAGTAAATACCCCTCTCGTGAATTTTGCAGTGTTTACCTGTTAAAAGGGCGGTAACTAAGAAGTGGCTAAATGAGTCTACTGAACGTCATTACGCTGAAAACCAGTCCGCCTGAAGCTTAGTAGTGGTGACGTGGTGTCACGCGACCGAGGTGTAGTTCATTTATAGCCTAATTTGAGCTTTTTACTTCTGGTGATTGCATTTATGCTTAAAAAAATAATTGAACTAGTCTTCATTTGGGAAGAGTATCTTGTAATGGCAAAGGAAAGAGGTTTATTTACAATGGATTCATATTCCTCAGTTTCTTAACTTTCAAAAGAGACCATATGCTTGAGGAACTAATCCTGTTTCCATTGGGGTATTTCTTAAAACAGTTATTAGATTTAAGTGATGACATTAATGCAGCTAAAACCTAGTTAGACATCATTAGACATTAATGAGAACAGGAACATTTCACATTTATGCCTACACGGTCAGGACTCAAATGCTGTAACTGCTACAAAGGAGGCATTTCATAATTTGATTGCTATTGACTAAACAGTTAATTTGAATAGGTTTTGCAAAATCAAATTTCCACCAGGTTTCAGTTCTTGGTATTTAATAATTGAAAATTGCTTCTTTGGAAAATAACATTAATGCAAAAGTACATAACATTACGAATAAAGAACATCAGATGAAGTGATCAGATGATGTGAAATCTAACTATCGATGTTAATCTTTCTACATCTTTGTGGAGGATAGGTTCCATCCATTGATCAATTTTGATCGACCCTATCCCAGCATGCATTGCGTTAGAAGCAGGGTAGATCCTGGACAGATGAACATTCACATCTTAGAGCAATTTACATCTAATAGCAATTTGAAGTTACCAGCTAACCTAAACTTCTTGTCTTTGGACTGTGGGAGGAAACTAAAGCTTGACATGCTACACGCCCATCCACTTCCTTAACTTCCACTCTCTTTACTTCTGGTTTGCTACATACAGGGCACCCTTCTTCCTGCGTTGGCACTTGAAATTGGCATTGCATGTAAAAAGCAAGGTGCTGAATTCTCCAATGCGGATGTACTAACCAGGATACTTGACTGCACATATATAGACACAGGGAGAAACATACAATAAGAACTGCACACGAGCGTTCACGCTGTCAGGGGACAGTGCTAAACAATGAGCCAGCCAAGGATTACGTATAATCACCTTAATGTTCCTACTGAAAATCTAACTTATTCTCACTTGTAAATGGACAATGTCCTACCAAATGTCTTCTAATGACCATTTCCTGTGCACTGACATTCTTCAGGTTCTGAGAGGCAAGGCAGAGGTAGTGGTCTCCATTCATGCATGACATTAAACACTTGCTCTGTTTTAATTAAACTAGACACTTCAATGCTGTAGAGAAATAGAGCTGGTCCCCTAAGTAGCTCTTCATCCAGAACTTCTATTTCTTTTAGCTTGAACAGTAAGTTAAATAGATATGAACACTGACCTGAGGATGCCTCTCAGAACCTGAAGAATGTCACTGCAGCCCAACTGGTTCGGGGTTGGTACATCTCATGTAGCTGCTGTGGTATTCTGGGAAATATTCCCCATAGGATTCCTGCAGGGTCCTGTCACACTGAGAGACCAGCGGTATGAAGGATTTAAATGCAAAGAGTCCTATAAGAGATGAGGGTTGGAGGATCAAGGCAGAAGTGCTGGAGGACATCCTTTCAGAGTGAAAGCAAAAGAGACAGAACAGAGGTAGGGGATATTAAATCAGAAAAATAAAAGAAAGAGGGCCTCAAACACATATAGTACATTCCCAGAGGAGTTTTTTTTTTCCTCTTTAAGCTGCCTGCTTTTACAGAGAAAAACATTTTTCCTTTGATGGGCTCACAGGCAGAACGCTGCTTCCTTTGCTGATAACAAGGGCTTTTGTTTTGTTGTTTTCAGTCTAATCAGGAAAAAGGCTTAATGAGTACACATTTTTAGTAACTTGCATAAACACATACATAGCCTACATATTTTATTTCACGGTCACTGCAGAAATATTTTAGTTTTTGTAGCATGGTGAAAATTTAAGAGACACAAGTAAGCAAAAGTGAGAAAGGTGTCAGAAATATCTATACAGGTGCATTATATTATTCTTGTGGCCTGATTAGAGTAACTGTTACAGGACCGAGTGGCTGGCACTGATGTGTGATCTCTTGTGATTCGCATCACCCGATGCTCTCGTCTCGGTCCTGTTGTGCTGGCGAGGTCGTTAGCATCACTCAGCATCAATGAAACTGCCAGGCTTCCCTTGGGACGACTTGTGCTTCCAGTAGTTCCCGTGTCGGATTTGTGTGTGTGTGTGTGTGTGTGTGTGTGTGAGTGAGAGAGAGCGTGCGGGGGGGGGGGGGGGGGGGGGGGGGGGGGGTTACATGCTGCTGGTGCCTGAGCATTCATGTACTGTTTTCTTAGCCACCACCAACCCCCACCCCACAAACTCTTGAGCAACTCCTCATCACACCCTCCTCATCTGACATCTTCATCCTCAGCACTGGGACATTTGCATGGCTCAGTAAGCTCTGTCCAGCCCCCAAAGTTGAGGACCATTAGCATAGAGTTGTGTGTCTTGTTGCTTCATGCATGGACTAGCAGGATGCCTTTGAACTAGTTTGCAGATAGACTGGATGGGTATTCTGTATTCATTATTTATACCATGGTGGGACTTGGCTTTTAGCTGCAGTGCACCAGGACTTCCCCCTCACTAGTTAGACATAACTGGAGCAAAGAACAGAAAGCCTTGCAAGTGCTGTGTGTGATCACAGGGTACATTCGATGGGCCTGTAGATATAGCTACTGTACATGTGTGTGTGTCTATGGCAATGTGTCTGGATGAATTTGATCAGGAATGTGGTTGTTTGGTTTTCAGACAAGATGTCAAGAGATTTGAAGCATGCAAACATAATGAGTGCAGGAATATTCCCTCTCCTCTGGCCCGAAGCTGCTACATTCCTACAGTGTGCTAAGTGCACAGTCTGACTTTTTAATGACAAACTTGGGATTACGTAATGCTGAATTTAGGATTTTTCAGGCCATTCTATACTTACTATTTTTAGCCCTGTCTCCTGCAAATTATGTTTGCAACTTGGGAGCCGCCCAGATTACATTATTTATCGCTGTAATGAGGAATCATTGAAGGAGTACTGCAACAATGTAGCATTACTTCCATAACATTGTCAAAGAAATTGTTAAAAAAGTATAAACATTGAGGTAGATAATGATTTTATTAAAGTTAAGAGTTATTAAACCATTAACCATACAGAAAAATACAGTAAAAAATGGAGAATGTCTCAGCGGTTTACTCACTACAAGGGAACCAGTGAACACACCTCTCTGAGCATGAGGTTGAGTGATTTCGTTAAGTGCTGAGCTCATGAAACTCACAGAGTGTGCTCATATGTATTGTAATTTGTCTGTTACAGCATGTGAGGTGTATATATAAACAAACACAGACATTTTCTCTTAAATATGCAGTAAAGCTCTAGTGAGACTGTCATGATTTCAGGAGGGTGGATGTGGATATTGGGGCTGTGGAAAGAAACATTGTATGAACACTATTTAAACATTCATCTTTTAATTAATTATCCGAGAAAAAACACAGAATTTCCAAGGTTAAAAATTCAAGTTTCCGAGAAAACACTTGAGGAAAAAGAAATGGTGGTAACGCCAGGATGACCTCTGAGCACGGCTTAGGTCCTGAAAGATACGTTCGCTTTTTTTTGTGTGTTATTTTATGAACATATACATAATAAAAGACAATGGTATTTATTGTACGTTATGCTTTTGTACATTTTATTTTGCCATTCAGGTTATCAGATAAATGCTTAAGATTGCTATATGAGTATGAGTAGCAATTCGGGGTGTGTATATGCTATTTGTCAGTGAATAACACATTTTCAAGACCCAAGCCAAGTTCCTGTGTCTTCTTTGCCAACTGTCGATTAAAATGAAAGAGGTTAGCCCTGAAGTAAGTGACAACTGAACCCTCAGGTGGGCTGATGATTAAAGTGGGCCATATATTCTTGCCAAAAAAATGTCCAAGTTCTTTTCCTGTAAATTTACTACTTACTATTCATCTCCGAAATTCATTTTTTCTTTTCTAAAACCTAGCAGAACCAGAGATACTGTCTTTTATAGTCCACATTCTTCTTCCAGTCAAAACCTACATTACCCACAGTATTCCCTCATAGCATCTAAAGCATTGATTCCATCTTTTCATGGTTAATGTTTAATATCAACATCAACAGCTACTTGAAGCAGGGGGTTGGTACTTTATTAACATGTAACTGAACCTGGATCGTCCGCTAATCTTAGACAAAGTGCTTCTGTTGCCTAGATGTAACCACATAAGGGACTCAGGATTTGAACCCTCGCCTAGAGCGCCAGAAACCTGTGGTATGTGTACCAACCACCCACCCCAAACACACTTCGTATGACTTGCACACAGACACATTGCCTGACTGACTGAACTGACCTAACCGTAACCCTTTAGGTTAGTAGTGTAAAAACTATTTATAGGGGACAGGGTTGCTGTTTTACTATTCGCTGTGTCACTGTTAATGCTGTTGCAGTACTTCACCACTGAACGCCTCATTAGTTTGATCAGGACTCTGAACTCCGGGGCGTGCTGCGGCAGACCAAAGAGAGTAGGAAGAGACCACAGCGAGGTCACTTCCCCTAAACTTCCCCGACTGCCTCTGTAATCAGGTTTGGGAAGTTAGTGGGCTCAAGGAAGGCGTGTCTGTTATATGAGAACATACCACCATCGGGGTTAGGTTTTTAAACTAATATAGATTACACCCAGCAGTACAGGATTCACATCCAGCGAGCCACTGGAGAATAAAAGAACATAACTTCATGCATTAGGGCGATCCACCTCTGGAGGTCATATTTCATCTGATACTTTATTTACCACTTTACTGATACTCCGACCACTTGACCACAATTAAGAAGAAGAGGAGTAGAAGTTGCCTCCGGACAAGACACAAGCTGGAATATTGCTGGTGCTAAAAACAGTTTATGAACTTCACCAGTTTTTAAGATTCAGGGCTGCTCGAGGGAGGTGATTTCCCATCTCTGCATATACTGAATAAATGATGACGTGATCAGAATATTTTCTTTGCCCGCTTAGAGTTTGGGGGAAGCTGAAAACTGAAATATGAGGAACCAAAATGAGCACAGTAGAACCTACAGCTGCTGTACTTACTGTATGTAAACTATTCTAATGACTTTTTTGTTTTTAGGCTGATTTACATATATCAGTGTTGTGGATTTAGAATGACAAAACAGAAGAATTAAACAAGTGTGCTGATATGCACACAGTGTTAACAAAAACATCATTTCTGTAGGGAATGTTGTATTTTTACTTTGTTGTGTGAGCCCTTAGGAGAAGATAAATATATAAGCTCGCTTTTGCTGTTTCTGTGTGTGCCCATGTGCATCAGCTTGTAACTCCTCTGCCTTAATGAGTCTCTCTGAAGAGTGACAGTGCCAAACACACACAAGTACACAAAGCAATCCACTTACTGTAAAAGTTCCCAAAACTATGAAATATGATCTGGTATTATAAAAACAAAATACACCCAAAACTGGAATATCTCAAATTCAAAAGTTGATTAACAGATTTCTTGTTAAGTCGGTGTTTTTTGCTTTGTGAAGTTTTTTGCTAACATGTTGATGTTTACCAGGTAGAATGTCTACCATGCTCCCCACCTTGGTTTAGCATGTAAGCATGCTAATATCTGCAAATTGAATTTTTCGGACAGTATCGCACAGCCACCGGCTCCTCACAGCTCCAAAAACGTTGATGTAAATTTCCAAATAGCTGTTATTTGGATAAACTGACAACATATTGGGAATGTATGTGGTTCATTTCTTGTCTGAAAAGTTATTAAAACTTAACAGATTTTTTGAAAGGTTAAAAATCAGATTTTTTTGGCAAGTAAAGGATGATAAAGGTGGCGATGCTAATCAAAGTAATCACACTTACACTCTAAAACAGAAGTAATATTACAAAATGAAGTCAAAGAATAAGGTGAATAGCTGTAAGCCTCGGGGGCACTGCACTGTATATCTATAAGAGGGTAGTGCTATATTACTGTGAATAGCTTATGATTGTTTAAAGCTTTGTGTCGGCGCAGCTCAGCTCTAACAATAACTGTTATCATCGTGTTCACAGATTTTCTTGTCCTCCTTAAATACTTGCTTTTTAATTAATAAATACAATAAATTCTCCCCCAGCTTTGGCTATTGTTTAGCCATTTGTAACTTTGCAAAGTTGGAAAAATAGGCACAGAATAAACAGAAGGAAGAGGTTATGTAGTTGGAGGAAAAGCATCCACCTCAGCGGGGGCGACTGTGGCTTAGTATAGAGCAGGGTCGTCCTTCAATGAAAGGGTTCGTGCCTACGGTTTGTGTGTAGTATGAATGTTAGTCCTGATGGGCAGGTGGCACCTTGCATGTGTACGAATGGGTGTGAATGGGTGAAATATGACTAGAAAAATGCTATACAAGTACAAAACATTTACATTTACCATTTAGCAGAAACGTTTTTAATTGAGGGATGAGTGCTATCACCCAGCACAACACTGTCTATTCAAGGAGTTGTGAAGCAGCTTACTGGACAAATGTGTTGTTCTTTATCTCTTCACCATCTGGTTTTTCACAGCAGAAACTGGTGAGCTAATTGCTGTTGTATTTTAGAGTCCAGCTTGCAACCAAATGGGATTTCATTTAATTACCTGGATACAAACTCTTATTCCCGCACTGTTTCTCAATTTCAAGAGAGGAAAAAGAGTTAATTCCATATTGAGATATCTACCATTTGGTTTAACTGCTACCCTGCTTTTATAAAAAAAAGTAAAACCCACTTTTTAATGGATTAAACTATATGTAGCAGTGGTTTCCCAAACATTCAGTAGGGATGTAACGGTTTCATGATAAGCTATGGTAAAATTCCTGATAGTTAGTATTACCATTTCAGAGAGACCGCGAGAGAGAGGCTGATCAAAGTGAAAGGAGTAAACCTTGAATTTAACGGTTAATTTAGCCTTCAGTTTCATTTAAGGTGGACCAGCTATTCTGCAACGTGGGTTGACTCCTTATCAAGAGTCCTCGAGTCCTTGCTGGGTGCAATTACTTAAATGCAAATAATATTTGTCACTTTAATCTTGACATGATAATTTCATACTGTTTCGTAATTGTTCGTATCAAACTGTTGTCAACGGTTGATCTTGCATAGCACCAATGCAGTAAGGATTAATAACGTGGAAAACAGGGCTTGGAGCTGCTCCAGTCATTGATAAATTGCTTTCTGGGTGAATGACAGTTTCTGACTGGATTAATGTCAATATGTCTGCACCCATGGCATTTAATTTGACACATATTGTAAATGAGACTGAGATGACTTCAGAAACATTGCTGCATGTAGCCTCGATGAGCTGACATCCGAGGAAACAGAGCGGGGGTGGAAATGAAAACACGGATGGACAGTCCAATTGGGAAAAATAAATTGAGACTGGGTTGGTGTGGTGGTGGGCATGCAGCGATGTCAGTGAACTGAATAAGATAGAGTTTCTCAGCAGACCCATCTTATTAGAGATGCTGTTTGATGACATACATACACATCTAGTTTATGTGTTGCAATGGTGGAATAGATCCTTTACTCAAGTAAAACTGGCAATACTACAATACTAAAAAATATATCCTTAATCCACAACACTAATGCGTCAATGAATTAATTTCTATACAGCAAGTATGTCTACTGTAAATTCTAATGTGCTAATTTTTGTTGCACAAATTTCAGTTTTCAGCCACCCTTCAACTCTAAACGGGAAAAGTAAATATTCTGCTTGGACTATAATTTATTCAGTATGCTTAGAGATGGGAAATCCCCTCCCTGGAACAGACCTGAATCTTATAAACTGGTGCTGTTCATAAAATACTTTTAACACCCTTGGCTCGGAGAATAAAAGGCTCTGGAGAATGAGACACAAAAAAAACGACTACAGTGACAAAAAACGATCACAATAAGAAGCATTTTAATGTTGTAACTGGGTCAAAGTGATGCTCATTTTAAGTGATGTCAGTATAGTTCTATTGGGCAGTTTAATCTGTAACAATGCATCCTGTTTTATGAATTGATCATATGTTTTGATTGTAAAATTTAAATCTATGGAGTAAAAAATACAATTTGTTTTTGAAGACATCTCTACTTGATTGAGTCTTAGCAGTCATGTCGTGTCTTTCCCAGTTTCATCATGCCCCATCATGACCTTTTTCCGGAAGAACAGAAACAACAGAAACAGCCTTGATTACTGATCGACTACCAGTACTTAATTCAACATGGATAACTCATTACACCGTTGCTGACCTTGTTGTCTATACTCGCAGCTGTTGTGCAGTTAAATTCAGCATTTTATAATTCTGCTACTGCTGACATGCGGAGGAAGCAGCTGTTATTAGGGTGATCAGCGAGCGGTGTGTCAAGCAGCATTATCGGCCATATGGAGCAGACGTCTGAAGCCACGGTTTGCGGTTTTGAGGAGGGAAATGGACAGAAAACGGAGGACTTTCCTTTTTTTAATAATGCTTGTTGTGTTCTGCACAACTATTGTGAAGTCCACACAGAAACTGTAAACGAACAAAAGCATTAATCGCTCTCCAGTACGACACGGACTTCAGACACCCGGTAGAGCTATGAGTGTAAGAACAGAGTAAGATGGACACAGTACCCCTCCTCTGTATATTCTCAGTATGTTAAAAGAAAGGAAGAATAGGAAAAAGTGGTGCAGTTTCAAATATTTGAGCTCAGTGTCATTAAATGTTCTGAAGCAGGATTTTTTTAGAAGATTAACAACAAAATGAGTGGCTTAAGGGTTTCACAACAAAACTGCTAGGTAGTTAAAGCCAAACTCACATTGGTCAAAAAACGAGAGAAAATGTGATTTAAAGAAGCAGAATAAAGATAGGTTACTGTATGTAGGCGAGTGAAGTTTCAGCAATGAATAATTTACTGTTGCAGAGATGGACTCTATCTTTTATCATCTTGTTCAGCAAATTCAGAGAAAACCCAGAAACCCTTTTCTCACCATCCTAAATATTACATAGCATTTTTCAGTGTGCTGGTAAAGCCAAGATGTAATGAAAACGGGGCTTATATGGCCTCTTTCTTCAGTCTATCCGTATCTTTTTTATCCTTTAAGTAAACATCTAAGCCTGCACAATCAAAGTGCAGAAGACTGCACCACCAGAAAAGATCACAACAAGCCTGTAAACTCAACACAACGACTGCTGCATAAAGAATGCTCCTGTAAATATAACATATTTCTCCCTTGCTGTGAGTGAATATGAAAGATGGAGCATATTGTTCATAATTAAGCATAGAGGTGTTTTAATCCTCCGTGTCCATGGCAACAGTCATGAGATATGATGCGCCGGGGCAACTGAGGACGGCGTGGTCAGTGCTCCAGCGTGGGATCACAGCAGTAATAGCTGCTCTTCAGTTGAGCATTTAGCCCCTCTTATTGGCCACTGTGGCCTCGAGGCTTCTGGTTTGTGAGATCATACCTGTCACTTTGAATGTTCGGCCTCACGCCGCCAATTAGGCTTTGTGTACAGTAGAGAGGGTTGGAGGGGGTGAGCTTGGAATAGTAATGTGTGGTATTCAGACAGGCTTCAGTACTGGAGAGGAGAATCTTATATTTATTTCGGATTACTGTTGCAGATTTCTATAGCCACATAATCTGTGATACATTTTTATGAAGTCTGATTGAATTTCAGAGTAGGCGCATTGCAGCGGTTTTACGTCAGTCAGTGTTCGAGGCACAGTGACCACTTGACAGCTTCAAGTCTGATCTGTGCAGAGCTACACACTGTACAAAACAGAACAACAACACAGTGAAACCCATATTTTAGTTTTTTTATAGAAAGCCCTGCACACTTTCACTGGTGTTTTCACATATTGTTGATGGTTCGACCTCTGCTTAGATTGAGGTTGGGTGCTTAGCGAGAGAGAGTGGGCCAGTTCACTGGCCGCAGGTGGATGAAATAATAGATTTCCTACTGGCGAGTATATGAGTATGAATGTCTGTGTAGACATGTTTATCATAGCTTTTCATTATGAATAAGAACACGCGGTTTTTATCTCATAAACATTTAATTTATATAAGACACAAGAAATGGAATAAAGTCTCTAAATAGTTTTTGCAACTACTGACTTTGTTACATTTGTACCATTCTGATATAACATGCTTCATCAGCTATAAACACTATTTCCTGTAGCCTAATGCTCCATTCACATGGAATCAGGCAGACAACAGACGGCAAACCAGATCTCGTTTTACTGGACGACAACAGGACGGTAAAATTAGGTGAGTCCAACATGGGTAACAGTAAATGACATTGCCGTCCAAAGTTAAAATATTAAATTATACTTTTTTGCCGTCCTCCGCAAGAGAATTTACAACTCGAGGTTATGTAACTTCCTCACAAAAGGAGAAAATTGTTTAATTTTGCAATAAAATATTAAGGAGAGCTGCATTGTATAGCTAAATGCATTACTGAACTAATTAAATTATATATTAGACACAAAATAGTTGTATTCAATAAACTTATTTCCATCATCATAGCAAACATATCGTCATTTGTCACGTTTGTTTTTCCGTTACCGTCCAGAAGGTGTTTGTCCGTCTGCCTGGATCCATGTAAATACAGCATTAAGGTTGTACCACTTTTAAAGATGGGTTACCATCTCTGGGATCTTTATCAAAGTTAATTTTTCACGAGTAGCCTTTTGGTCTTATGTATTTGTATGTCCACGATTGTCAGCTGACTGTAGCTGTCCCATAAAGTTTTTTGGGGGTACCGTAGCGACACTGAATCAAATGACGGTCCATACATTTAATTCGGTGTGTTTCATCCCTTTGCCTGCAGGCTGAAATAGCATTACAATGTGCTCAGCAGGTTGAAATTAGACATTTGGCTAAACTATTCATGTATATTGTACCTAAATAATTAAATAGAGCTGAGGAAAGAATATTTTGGCTGGCTGTGCTTTCTACCTGGGAAAATAGTCCTTTTTAAATCTTTAAACTTGGCTTTTAGATAACTCTATTTCAGAAAGCAAGGAAAAACAAGCGTATTGGAGAACTTCTTAGCTTGACAAATGTGTATATTTTGCAGCTTAATGTTGCGTAGCACTATCTGAAATTGCTTTCTTCTGAGAAAAATTGCATCTTTTAAAAAATGCAGTAGTCAATATTGAGTGTTGTATTTTGATTTTTGTAACACTGCAGCCAAATTCCATTTGATTGTTTAAAACCTGTGCACAGCTAAACCTTTCCACTTTCTCACCTTAATGGATTCTCTGCTGTCATTTTATTCGTGTGCACTGTGAGGGTATTTAAACCAGTCTAAGCACTCTGGTCCGTCATGGTGGCTGTGAAGGCATTAGGCAACATAAACGACTTACTTCTTCAAGTTGTGGAATCCTGCATGTGTTATTTCAGAGATAAGCAGTCTTGTACAGCAGAGAATGAAGACAAGCAAAGCTTAACGTTTGTGCGTCTGTGTTTGTGCATGTAGTAAAGTGGAATTGTGTACCTGCAGCAACACATAAATGTACCACAGAGATGATTAAAGTGAGTAGTTTTCTTACTCTGGGGAAATTAATGTGGCTTCCCTGAGTCACTGGTGTTGGATAAAGAAAACATAGCAACGTTTGCAGTCGTGTTTGTATATATAATTTTAGCTACAGTGTGAGTTATCCTCTGGTATGTATATTAGGCATCATTTGCTCCATTAGCAGTGTGAGCTGTCATCCGTGCATTAAAACCATGCTGAGGCCTCATTCTCTTCCCTCTCTCGACTATTCAAACACATCGGAGGAGATTTAGATGTAAATGAGATGTGGCACGGCTGTGTTAGCCATAATCGTAGCAAACCACCATCACTCTGATGGTGTTTGCAGGCGGAATGTTGCCAGTGACATGCAGCTAAGAAAGAGGCAGGAGCACTGGTCATGCCTGGCTTAAGCTTGAGAAGAGAGAACAGAGACTGCAGGGCCTCAGGGCGGAGAGCTCAGAGTTACGGTTCAATGCGGCGCGCACATGCAAACACACAAGTCCACAGATCCTTGAAGGCAGGTCCACCGGTAGCAGGTGGGAACCCCAGGATTCGGTAATGGGACAATCCTGATGGATCGCTGGCCTGATAGCACGCAGTGTTCTCCTGAATGAGAAGCCAACATCAGCAGGGGGTGAATGAGTTTTAAATCACCTGTGCAACCCTCCTGCCCGTACAGCCTCTTATTCAAGATACTAAAGTACAGATAAGAAGGCTCTGGGGTGATGCAACAAAGTAATTCATCTAGTCTCTCACCTTATTAATAAATGTTGTTGTTCTGTACTTCATTTTGCTACCTTGTCAGAGTTAATCAACCCATGAGAGATGGCAAACTGCACTGCTGTGCATGTTAATGCCTGTAGTGGCACTTCGATGCTTTTAAGACAACTATCACATCCGTTTCTCATAGATTACTTGATATTTCAGAATTTTCTATAGCCAAATTATAGCCCAAGGGAAGTCCTTTTAAAGTGTCTATCTTAATTAAACTGATTCATGGTGCATGAACTATTCTGTCTGTCAATGTAAAGCAAGTACCAACAAACCTGAAGGGAGTCCTGAATATATTTCCATGATCATTTTAGCTTTAATTAGACATCTAAGAGGGTTGTTTATGTGTGTTTTAATTTTCTTTAACTGTGGACCATTTCCAGAAATATTGAAATTGTCATTTAGTATATAAATTGTTCTGAAACTGTTTGGGATAAAAGTAAAATTGAGTACAGACAGACAACAAAACAGTACAGTAGAAAACAATGTCACTTAGATATTTATGATATAATATTTCTGCCATACTAATGTCAACAGGTTCTGATTATACATTTCATATTTGACCTTTCACTTATTTTAAAACATCATTTTGTATTTTTTATTTATTATTTATTTTCACAGAAGCATACGTGATTTGTGTCGTTTTAATATCCACCACACCATTAATATGCAGTTTGTTTCTGCTGATGATGCAGACAAAGTTGATGACATTATTAGATAATACAGTTTCAATGACACTCACGGGAACAGTTGGGCTAAATTAGATTTACAATTCACTCACAAAGCTTGGGTGAGTGAGGCAGGTACCGAGTTATATCACAGTCATTTAATCCCACAGGATCCATTTTAAAGTTAATAGGAGAAGTATAAAAAACTTTAATTCAACTTGAAGATTTTAGGCTTTGAGTGTTGCGTTTCACCCTTTATGAAGACGGTACTTGTTTTGAATTATAAATGACTTGTTTCTATAGCTGATCTTGAAGAGAGATGTACTGTGTGCTTACTGGTGTGAAAAAACAAGGAAAGTACCATCCTGAGTGTCCGATCTGCCTGACAAAGCCCATTAGCAAATACATTAGAGATTTGTGCTGAAAAGAATTTGAAACAAAGTCATCTAAAGATGCTTGAAATTAGCCACCTGAAATCTATTTAAACGCTAATTTCTGACTCTAATTTATATGAAAATGCCAAAGAAGGGTTATCCTTCAAAGCTGTTTGTCTCACAACCTGGGCTTTTTCTCAAGGATTTCCAAGACATAGTCAAGACATTCATTAGCACACAGTTGTGTTTGTTGGTTGCTTTTTCTTTCTTTCCTTTATTACCTTTATAGCTAAAAAGCTAATCAATATTCTCAGTCCGTGCTATAGAGCCTGGAGACGTTTATGGTGATAAATAAAACATTTTAGTCCCTCAAGAAGAGCTCCTCTGTTGCTGGAAGGGATTATTTTAATCTCAAGGACACCTCAGAGGAACATGTGTATGCTGACATAAAGAACACGAGACCTTTTGTTTGTGGACTCTGATCGACTTGCACCAACAAGGTTCTAACTTTTAAACCTCATTTAATCATGGTTTGACTCAATATCATGTTGCACCAAACTTTAGAACTATCTTAAATTCTGAAAGGTTAAATGCAAGCCTCTCTTTAAAGGTCAGTTTTTCTCTGAACCTAAATTGAATTTAATTCTGTTGCACCAAAATCTTAAACTCTACATTTTAATGTGATCCAGTATTAACTTTAAACTTAAACTTGAGGAGCTTTAACTTTTAAAATGGCTTTTTGAGATGGATTAATCAAAAATAATAAAATGATTCAAAGAAGGTTAAGGGACAGACTCCATAGTGTATACGCCATAGTGAGCGGTAGTTGGAGATTTCAGACACTTACTAATCAGCATCATTTTGCATCATGACCGCTAAATGGTGTAAAGTAGAACAACAGTTATTCTCATCTTTAAAATATGCAGCATTGCATTGCAGAATTGTAAGCAGAAAGTAGCTTAAATGCCATGGACTTTGTTGGTTCCATTGATGGCTAAATATATTAATTTGGAAGAATTTGGACACTTGGACAATTTGCAAATGGCAGATGGTAAATATTGTGAACTTTATAGTACATTAGGTTAGATTGCGCAGCCTGACTATGGTCACCGGCTGAGACACAATTACTTTGTATTAACTGACAACTAAAAACAGGATGCATAATGTTTTGTTTATGATTAATCATAAAGGAAAAATGTCCAACTTCTTCTGGTTCCAGCCTCTCAAATGTGATTGTTTTTGCTTTTCTCTGTTATATATCTTTGTAAATGGATTATCTTTGGGTGATTCACTGTTGGTTGGATAAAAAAAGACTTTGAATAAAAACAAAAATTGATTCATGGTCTATCTTTTCTTTCCCAGATATTTCGGTGGCCCATTGCCAGCAGGCTGGATGGAAACGAGATGCTGGAGATCCAAGTGTGCAATTACAGCAAAGTCTTTTCCAACAGGTAAGGTTGCACTGCTGCCCACAACTGGTCCTTAAAACAGCATTTCAAAGTAAACTGTTTGTGGCCCCAGTGCCCTTTCTTTCCTCCTGTCACAGCCTGTGACCAACTCAGACCGACACACGGTGCGTGTTTTTAGGATGAAGGAGAATGAGCTCGTATTCCCAGAGAGCTTGTTCTAAATTGACTCAATTGTGTGTGTAACAGACTGCAAACCACAGAGCTGGCCATGAATGAGTTTCACGTCAGGAGGGAATGAAACTATTAGATCTTCAGTAATGGGCCTATTTGTCACTTTACACTCACAAAAACACACAGGGTGTTTTAGTGCAAATTGTCGAGTTCGTTTTATGTTGGTATTATTCAAAGTGTGTTTTTGATATAATACTGGTTAATGAAATATTTGCAATTCAGACACATTTTGCTGTCATTGTTTGTCTGATTTTACAAAAAAATCCAAAGCTGAGGAGAAAGTATTCCAGTTATTCAGTTATTTACAGTTGTTAAATTAACGACCAAAGGGCGCTTGAGCAATGCAATGATACTCAAACCTTAAGCATCTGCAAAGCACTCCAATTAAAGAAATCATTTGTGCCGAGTCGATGGTTGAAACTGGCTAATTCCCCTTTTGCTCCTCCTCATCTTCTTTTATTTCTTGTTTTTCTACATCTTAGTTTCCCCTGTAGTGTGTTTTTCTCTGGTGTTTCCAGATCTGATAAGACGTGGGCTGGTTGTGCCAGGAAGTCTGGCCATATCTTGTGTCCGTAACAAATCCAATCAGATCATTACAGCTGCTGCATCTAACTAACTGGCTCACTGGTTGATGTGTCCAGACTGAGGACACATTATGTCGCCCACACAGTCATTAAAACTTCCCATGGTTGTCTCTGCGTGTTTGTGGGTGGATGTGTACTCTCTGTGTGTACCACGACCTTTGTATTTTATCTGTATGGCCTTATCTTGTCAGCCATGTATGAATGTAGTTGTGTGGGAATGTGTCTACTGTAGGTGGAGACACATTTATCAATGTGCGTCACATGTTTCTTAGAGCTAAAAGAAACATGTTAACTCTTAACTGTAACCACCATTTCTTTCTGGTACCATTGTGTGGAAGAGGAAAACAGAAACAGGACAGCCACACATAACAATTCAAAGAGGGTCAGAAAGTAAAGGATAGCTCAACATCTTCAACTCAAGTAGCCTGATAATCAGACTGAATTGCCATTTCTCTTCATTATTCTTCATTGTGTTCATATTAGCACATTTTCTGTTAAAGCTAGCGTGGCTCTCAGGATGGAAATGTGGGTCGGTCTGTCCGTCAGTCCAGCACTTTGTCCAAACCTCAACAACTATTAGATTGACTATCTTATCATTTTGTGCGAACATTCAGGTCCTCGGTAGGTTTATCGTAATGACTCTGTCAATATCCTCATTCTTTTATCAACGCCACCATCAGGTCAAAGTTTTCACTTATCCTGTGAAATGTCTGTAATAGATGGATTGGCCAAATATTTTTGCAAAGATATACGTGGTCCCAAGGGGATAAATCCTGCCAAATTTGGCCAGCGCCACCATGAGGTTCACGTTTGGGGTCATTAGTGAAATATCTCGACGACTATTGGATGGATTGTCATGGAATTGTCTACATGCATTCATGTCCTTTATCTTTCTTCAGTTCAAAATATCAATCTGTCCAATGCTTGTATTTATGACCAAACACCTGCAAAACGTATGACATTCGACATTCTCGTTTCTCTCATTCCAGAGAGAAAATAAGCACAAAAAAAAGAAAAGTTTTACTTTTTTTGCTGGCATTTGACATGCTCTCACTGCTTGATAACAGCACAATCTCAATGCACATGCAAGTGCACAAGCACAATATATGCTAAAACAAACGTGTGCACACAAACAAGTAAAGTTGCATTCAAAGACCCTTACCCACACACACACACACACCTGGCACTCATTGAAGTGGGTAAATAATTCAAGATGAGTCATAGCTTGTGTTGTTCTCACACCTGCTCCTTATGTCCACACGCAGCATCATTACCAGGGTAACTGATCTGCTTCATCACTGCCTGCACCAACACACTGTAAGGCCAGTTTGTCACACTCTGCGACCGTACTTGCGATCTTATTACCACAACAAATAGAGAAAGCCATGATGCGGGATGGTCTCTGTGCTGTCGAGGCATATAGACCATGTTTTATGATCGGTTCTCCCCTGTGGCAGATAGATATGCTTTTATATTCTGCATGCTGTGGAGTACACTGGGTGTGAGTCTGAGCACTTATATGATTGTATATTCAAGGACTTCAACCTGATGCACCTCATCAACAATTTCAATCAGTTTTTTTATCTTTGAAATTTTTATTCTGGTGTTGTACAAGCGCTGTATTCTCCTTTGAAAAACATGGGAAATGGCAACACTTTTGAACTACTTTCTTGTTTTGTTTTGAGAGTGAATATGTTAGACTTATTGACATTTTATTACCAGAGACTTTCTCATTGTCACGCCTCAATTTTCAGGAGAACCTTGAGGCACATAAAGAAAAATTGTACAAATTGAAAGGGAAGGGAGCTCTGAATTATAAAGCAGATGAAAGTAAATTGTTTGCAAAACCTCGATCAATAATGAATGCACCCTTTGAAGTGCTAAAAAGGTGAGCCAGAACATGATAGGCCCTGCTAAGTTCAATTATTCAGCACTTGTACACACGCTACAATTGCGAAAAGGAAATGACCGACCAATTGCTGGACATATTGAGCACCACTGTCTGGGGGTAGGAATGAGTATCATACTGGGTTAGTATTTTCAGTGATGTTGCTCAGAGGTGCAGACGTTTCTACTCCTCTTCACAGAAAACGTTGACTGCAGAAAAAAAAACATGAATATCCTAACAAACTCTCTTGAGTCACGTCAAGCCTGGAGAGTTGAGCATGGAGTGATTCAGTGGTAAGCCTGGCAGTCATGCACCTTCACAGAGAAAGCCTCTGCCAACGCCGTAAGGGAAGCACACGTTTTTTTATCTTCTTTTTTTTCATAACTGAGATTCAAAGTGAAGTCAAATTGTGGAATTCTAAATGTACCTCGTTATTAAGTTTTGAGGCACTGCTGACAAATGTAGCCTCACTTTCAACTGTGAGTTCAATTCATCACCACCAACTCCAGAGGAAGGACATAATATAGGAGCGCACAGAGATGGAGATAAAGACAGAGGCAGATGGACAAGAAAATACATTTACTGAAGAAAATGGATGTCAGATCTGGCAAGATCTCTGGACACTGCATCTGTATTCACTGGAGGAAAAAGACAGTGTAATTGCTGACAGCTTAAGAATATCAAGAACACGTGAGAAAATGTGAAAGTTATATGTTCTCTGGCTTTACAGCGACTCAAACTTACAGTGCTTGTTCAGCAAGGTGCCTGCTGTACCGAGGGAGCTAACGCCTGAGACGGAGCTGAAAGCTCTTGTGGGAATTTCATCCAATCAACAAATTTCAATTATCAGAGCAGTGCTGTGAAGACCACTGCTCTTAGAATGGATGCAACTCATGACCTTTATGACCTCACACAGGATCCTGATTAGGCAAACACAGCTAGCCACTGAGCAGACGGGCATCCCAGAAAAACACACATTGTCTTGAGGAGAAATTAATCCACAAAATGTTGCCGCAAGAGCAATTGAGCATTACAAATCCTTTCCGTACAGTTTATGTATGGAGAGAGGTAGAATAATAGCAGGGGATAAACGGTGTGCTTGTTATTTGATCACTGATAATTAACTTCTGCCTTTGTTATTTTTCTTTGGTTCTAAATTTAATAATATGGTATATGGAATATGGTTTTATGTATTGAGGTGTGTTTGTGTACACTCTATGTTTGTGTTTCCTGTACTCATTCACTCTCATCTGACTGTCGATGCCCTGTTTGGAATCTCACATCATTAGCAGCCATCCCTGCAGATTTCTTCTGTGTGTGTGTGTGTGTGTGTGTGTGTGTGTGTGTGTGTGTGTGTGTGTGTGTGTGTGTGTGTGTGTGTGTGTGTGTGTGTGTGTGTGTGTGTGTGTGAGCGTGAGCATGCCAAGTGGTAAGCTATTGATTGTATGCTCTTGTTTTATGTTATTACTCTCCGTGGACTCATCAAGCCTTGTAATTGTGTGTCTGCTATTTCCAATGACTGTCCTGTTGCTCCATTTTATTCAAGTAGTTTATTATCCTGTCTGTCACTTATAGATTGAAATTAAAAACACCGCTGGATTTTCAGTCCATGTGTATGTGTGTAAGCTAGTGACCATTAAAGTACAGTAGCAATAACACATGGCTGAGTACAGGCTGCGCTGCATGCTTTTTGTGTGTGGCTGATTGCTCTCCGGACAACACACAGTTTTGGGGGGAAACTCATTCAATTATTCACCAGCTCTAATTGGCTAGCTGAATGGGGACTGTACCAGGTTTCTTCCCACTGTTATGTCCTGTGACGGATTCTTTGGCAGCATAGAAATGTTAATTAATATTAATTCAGTCATGAGGTTTTACTCAAAGAAAAAAAAATGCTGATTGATAGACATTTAGTTAATATAGTCATCTAATTTTGTAAAATTGTTTCCTTTTAATGCCAATTAGAAGAAAAAACGTTAACAGTTAAATGCAAAATGTGACGCACTTAAATCTAAAGGTCTCTGTAGCCTTCAGCTTTTAAATGAAAGCAAACGGAGAGAGAACTTCTTCTTCTTGTCATTAAATGGCAACTTTATAAAATAGAAGCAACGGATAACATTTTCATTCAGTGTGCTGGGTGAATGAATGGTGTTGCAAGTCTTTATCCAGTTATTTGCTTGTCCTTGGGGGCATCAGATTAATTGGCTGATAAATTGCTGCCTGGAGCTGAAATGTGTTGAAAGCTTTTGAGAAATAGGTGTCTGAAATGTTTGAAAAATTGAGTCGCAAAGTAGAAGCTTCTGGAATACAGCATATGTTTTAGCGTTTACTTAAATGTGACACCAGATAGGTGGCATTTACAAATCAAGATAATTAGATACAATAACAATTGTGCTAATTGTCACACCAACGTTTTCAAATGTGTTCTTAATGGTGCTTATTGTATATTATAAGGAAATAGCACGGAATGCAACTTTGTGTGGGAGGTAGTTTACAATCAGTTGGTCTGAGCTGGGTGCAGCTGCCCATGGTTTTATACAGGCAGGTCATTGAGCCCAGTATGGAGGCAGCCGTACGGAGCAGCAAAACCAAACCAGTAAGATGAAAGCAGCTAAAGCTACAGAGCAGATTAGATTATCAGTGGCATAAGTAGTATATAAGCACGGTATTAAAAATGTCCACACTACAGCGAGTTTTTAAATGAAGAGTAAATATGTGTTCCAGACGACCTGTGGAGTTTTCTTCTAATCAAACACAAGTTATGTTTACCTTCAGTACGTCTTACCACACTTCTCACAAGGAAGATTGATCGACAATATATGTGTGTGTGTGTGTTTGTCTAATTGAGCTGCTACCTACTTTCTTTAAAATGCTTTGAGGACTGACATACTGCAGTAGGCTGACGGCAAAAGCAGTATGGCATTTTCTCAATGACAGTCACATCACATATCCCTCACCACCCACCACACAGCAGTCTGTTCATGACTATCACTGACACACACTTAACTGCACACTATGACACTGAGTGGTGGAGACCCGATGCTTTTGGTGAATAAAAAAGTACTATTTGTCAGTATTTATTGTGTAACTGAAGTAACAATAACGAAAATAACGCTAGGGAAACAGATGGGCAGCGGAGGTTAAACAAAGGACACCGTGAACTGATGTAATGCCTTGTATTGATCTCACAGATTTATTTGTACGATGTGTGACTCTCTTCTGGTGTTTCCCTGCAGACTGGTGGGGACTTTCTGTATGGTACTTCAGAAGGTGGCTGAGGAGGGACACGTAGAGCTGACCGACACCCTCATCGACGATAACAACACTTCAATAAAGGTAAAGGTCGTTGCATTGGTGGCCAACAAATAATCAGTTAATGCAGGTTTACAGCTGCCAGGACATCCAAAATGAGGAGAAAACACCATGTACATGTTGGGATGAGATGTGTGGAAATCTAGAATACTTGCATATGGGCCATCCATAAAAAATATGGTTTGGACTTTAAATGTTGTAATTGTATAGCTTCAGTGAAGAGCTGATACAAAATATATTTAATAGGTAAAATTATAGTCCAAAAATAGTTTTAAAATGCTGAAATCAAACAGTTTATATTAGTAAAATTGTACTCTGATTGCATAGTAGAATTGAAATGAAATGTCATTAGTCAACAAAATGCATTTTCAAGCAATCAGGGGAACATTAAATGGATAAATAAATCTAAAGACGTCGGCGTTTAAGTTCTGCTCATCATCAAGGATCTGAGCCACATCAGCACAATAGGACACTTGCCATTAACCTTAATCCAGATATTCTCTATCGATTAGAACATATTGTGTTTAGAACAGCTGAACTGGGAGCAGCTCAGTGGTGATGATGAGTGTGAGGAGGATTTGAGGTGTTTAAAGCACCCCGGGGTGCAGAATTGTGTTAGTGGAGCTGGCAGTGCTGATGTGATGTTTCTAACACACAGCATGGAAGTGCTTTAGGGCTTACACACACACACACACACACACACAATTAAGAGAATTTCAGTACATTTACGTCCCTGTAGGAAGAAACTAAATCCAACATAGCCTGAGAGACAACACTTTATGTACAGCTGCACTGGTGTGGTTGCCATAGTGACAATATGCTCGTACTACTCGGAGCAATCTGCTCCTCGTGGACTACAGGGATTGTCTTGAGAGGTTGTAAGAACGAGAGCGACATCGAGAGAGAAAGGGGAACGAGAGCCCCTCATCTGTCTTTGTCAGTAGAATAAATTGGGCGCTCTATAATAAAGTTGCAGTCATTGTCAGGAGGATATTTGTTCAAACACGACTTCCCAGAAGACATCAAAGACAAACTCCAGAGTCACCGATATATCTGGCCCGGATGAAACTAACGCTCGCTGTCAGTCTGAACTGACAAACAAACTAGATCAGTTTCAGGGACATTATTCAGAGTTCCTAGGTTTGACGTGTCAGATAGTCGTTTTAGATTTTGGTGCAGAGATAATTCATCAGAAGCAGCTAATGTCATCTGCTGAACAGGTGGCTTTAGATGCGTTGGCACATTTTATTAGTATACACCGTGACCTTTGTGGAGGTGTCAGCGTCTTAATCATCCTTTTGCTCATTGTCATCTGTTTTCAGACCAGCGTAACCATAGAGATCAGATACCAGTCGATGGATGGAGCAGTGGGAGTGTGGAGCGACGGGGAGTTCCTCGATGTTCCCGACGACCGTGACGGGATGTTTGCCTTTGAAACGGACAGTTTACTGTCAGGACAAAGCCACGTGTCGGGGACGCCTCCTGGACGATCCTTGCAGGGATCCATACCGACCTTCAGGAAGTGAGTCAAACACAAGCTATCTCCATGAGAACTCGACTTCCTGATGTAACACTGAATCAAGCTGTGAAATGCTGATGATTTGCCTCTGAATATTTAATGAGCCTCCACAACAGCAACAAACATGTGTCGTTTTAATTGTGTACTTTAGTTTTTAAGAGCTCATTAACAGTAACAGTGCTCACACATGGGGCAGACAATATCTTGAATGCATTGAAGTTGACAGATGGATACAACATTCGTACATTAAAAGGGGGCTTCATGCTGTCCAGCTGATGTAACATCTGTCACTGTTATGGTGGAGAACATGTAGGGGTCTAAAGGGATAGTTCTGGTCCTTGGAAGTGGGGTTGTATGAGGTACTTACCCCGACTCAGCAGTAGTGTATTATGACCTACAAAGGATGGGTCGCCAAGCCCCCGCCTGGAGAAGCAGACAAGGGTTACTGTGACTGCGGACGTCAGCAAAAGGTTTTTTTAGCCACAAAAAAGAAAGAAGTCAAAATCAGTTTAAGTGTGCGCTATATTTAGAATATATTCATCTGTTTATTTTGCCACAAGACAACAGTTTCCATCTGGGCTCTTGTCATAGCCACCAGACACTATTTAAAAAAACAGATCAAGATCACAAGGGGTTGCTTTTCTATCGCTGCCTTCATCGCTTAGTTTGTTTGTGTAATTGTGTGACTCTGTTAGTTCGGATTCACCAAAGTCACACCAAAAAAACAAACAAACTGATATGTTAGCTCATAATAATAGACAAGTAGTCCCAAGCTGTACAGGGCTTTATAGATTTAATATGAAAAACTGTCAGAGCCTCTGACCCACAGCGCTGCACTGTTAGCTTGTCTTCTGTGGTTTGCTTGTCGTGTTTTTGCTGAATAGAATATGAAATTATTCGTGGGTGGTATTGATTTCCACTGAGAGTATCTGCACCACCAGACCTTTAAATCCTTCCTTACACTGCATGTTGAATGGACGCGTGGAGACTTGTGTATGTGTGAGGCTGAATGTTTGGCTGCATGCTTTTCTTGGCAAAGTTACATTGTCTTTCAGCATAAAGTTGTTCAGAGTCTGCCGCTGTGACACTTGAACAAGCCTGAGGTCATTTTGACTAATCTAAGTTTTAGAGCGTCCCACGGGTGTTATGTAACAGATACAGTGTTTGGATTTTGTCAACAAAGAAAATGAAGTACAGCTATGGAGAGATACTGTATAAGTGGGATGAAATTAGTCACTAAACTCGTGAAGCTAAAGCTTTATATCAAATTGCATTACATTTCCTCACCTTTCTGCAGGTGGAAAAGCCTTCTCTCCTTGCTGCTTGACAAGGGCACCTGTCATCTAGTTGCAGTGGTTGCACAGAGCTGTCAGTCAGACTTTGTAATGGCTACCGTGGGGCTTTCAGGCGAAAAAAAAGGTTCAGAGCTGCTGAGAAAAATACCAACTAGCTTCCAGCCTAGCCAACAAATCCACTTTTAATCTGCCTCACACTGGCATTGGACAGACTGATGGGCTTGTAAAAAAAGTTTTAATAGCTTTGCCATTTCTCGCCCAAACTCCCTTAAATCCTGAAATTTCCAGCCACTCACTTTATATCTGCTTGAGAGGTTTTCAGAATTAAACTTTGTAAAAATGTTTCACTGTGTCCTGAATTCTGACACTATGCAGTCAGTGTCTATTGTTTTTTTTCAGGTAATTAGGGGTTAATGGGCAGGAGATGATGACTCTCCCATTCCTCTTGGGAAGAGGAGGGGGAGGAGGAGAATGTCATAAAGAGTTTAGCTTCAAGGTATATTTCCTACATCCTTCCTGTCTGCCAGATTTTCACATTTTTGTCTTTCTCTTTTCTCAGCAATGTCACCTCCACAATCTTTTTATTCTTTAAGCCAAAAACATCTGACGACGTCGTGGAGAATTAAGTGTCTCTCTCAGGTGTTATTATGATCATAAAACTTCTAAAAGTATTTTCATCAGTTGTCTGAAGTCTTTCTGAGTCTTTAACTTTGAGAGAACAGGACTTATATTATATTTGTAAAACTCTTCAGAGACGATCTCCTCTATTATTAATTATTCCCACGCAGTATGTTAACTGTTCTGAGGTAACGCATGAATTCAGAGTGGAAGAACAAACAGAAGAACTGTATCTAGATGGTACTAGGAGCTCCACCTACTGCTGTCTATTTCTGTTGTAGCCTAAAGGTCATGCATGCTGCTTACATGAGTTTGTGCTCTTTGCCATTTTCATGGGAATTCCATTTCATTTTAACTGTATGACTGCAAGCAAGTGTAGGTGGCTTGTTTGGGAGTATTTGGTTCCTCCTCCCCTTAATTGAGTGAAATTGCATCCGAAGTTGACCATCCCACTGCTTCCACCTCTCCTTTCTGCAGCTTTTACGTTGTCTCTGGTCCTGCAGGATGATTTATGGCGGTGCCTGTGAAGCATTTTGTGCTATCTACGATACCACGATGAGCCGGCTTTGCAGGGGTTTTATTATTCCTAATAAATAAATCACCCCCTATGTGGTTTCACTGCCAGTGAAGCCGTGCATGCAGAAGAGCAAATGAGCCAGACATGAAGAGAAAGGATTTAAGACTCCAATTGTCATGTGGACATCAAATACTGTGGAAAAAAAGACAAACAATGAGATGAAATGTGGTTGCACGTTGGAGTGTGATCATACTTTAACACTGGTGCAACAGGCTAACAGAACAGGATTTATATATAAAAACATTCATGAATTATTTTAGCTTTGCCTCACTAAGACATATTGCTGTAAATAGTCATTGTGTTTATTCAAACCTTTTTAATATGCATGATTAATTTGCATAACATCAAATAGGCACTCAAAGGAGACAACTCGGCTCGGGCAAAGCTTCTGTTGAAAGGATCGTTTACTGAAACAAGTGTTCATTTATTTATTATGATTTGTTGCCAAGTGTGTGATTCATTTGTCCACCAGTGTAAATAGCTGTGTCTTCAAAGACAGCTCTGGCATCACTTGTGGATGATGTACCTTCACTCGGCGCTACGGTGCAGATGTTGCCAGGCCTTTTATCTCACTCGCCTTTGTCTCAGTGAGTCTGCGCACTGCAGCACTGACTCCCTGTGGAAACATTCATAACAACAGATGTGTCAGCTAGTACAGAAGCATGCCATTCTGATACAGTATGAAAATATTCATTTTAAACAGAGATTTTGTGTGCTTATTATTTGGATAGCTGTCAGCTTTCAAATGTACAGCACAGTACGCCCTTGTCAGCAAATTAAAGATCTTAAGATCAGTGAGTCGACACAGATGCTGACACAGATGAAGCTTTACAGAATCCATTTCTGCTCAGGCAATATATATGGCATGAAAAGATAATTCTTATCATCCATACAATCAAATAGAAATGTAATTTTACATTATCAATCCTTCATGCTAGGTTTTGAATTAGCTAAAGGATGCATTGGTCATGTGTTCTTCTGCTTAGTTTCCTTCTGCAGAGGCAGGGTTGAAGCAGATGTCTTTTGAGTGTTTGACATTCCTTGTCTCTTCTCGTGTAGCTGTATTCTCTTGAGAGGCTGCTCTGTGTCTGTCGGCTCCTCTCTTGTGTTTTGCTGTGGTTGTCATTCTCAGCTCGCATGATAGTACGGTGTGTAAATTTGAGCACAGCAAACGAGTGTGTAAGCTCCTCTCTTGTTATTTTTCTGTTTCCAAGCCCTGATGTGGGAGCAGTCGATGACGACATGAGGACATGCCTCTTGGGGTAAATCCCAGTTTCTGCATCACCTGTGTTTTTTGCAGATGCGAGTTAGGAGCTTAACTTCTTATAAGAGATGATTATTTATGAGATTACATAAAAGGAAATGTCTTTGGAATCCCTAACCTTCCACACAAATGCACCATAAAATAATGTGGTTTATTTATGTGCGCATACACAAAATCAAAATCAGCCTAAAGACTTCTTCAAATGTTTTATTGGCACTATGTAGGCCATGAAGGCTCAAAGCACTCTTATTTGTAGGTGTGAGAGCATTAAACCTGCATTAGCTCCTAACTATGTGACAGTAATGAGGGTAAAGTGATGAGCATTCATTTGCAAGATCACAGGCAAGAATATCAATTGCTGTATCAGGAAACCTTTTTTGTTGGCAAATTAAGCATCTACACAAAACCACTCGAGAAGAGATGCCAATATAACGATATATAATATTGATGTTCCATTTTATCTGTTGTGGTCACGTAGAAGTTGTCGACGTGGAAAGTTAGAAAAACATTACTTGATGCCTTGAGCAGCAGAGGAAGAAATCTGCCAATGAAGTAAAGTACTGAGAGTGAGAGCGAGAGGACTGCAGAGCATTCGATAAGGTTTCACCACAGAGGGTTCTGGTTTAGTCAATGTTTTTATGCCCCAACTGTGTTATCAGGTAAAACCGATCTTTCTCTGGCTCCAGTCCAGAGATATATGCATCCAATCTAATGTCTATGAGAGGGAGACAACGAACAGAATGACTATGTGTTGGATATCCCACTGAGCTCCATTAAGCAGAGCCCCTAGAGCAGAACGCACAGACAGTATATGACAATGAATTATTGATCGCTGGTGGGTTATATTTTATCTTCCATACTTATGAAAACGCATGCAAAAGGACAAAACACAAGCAAGCTAAGAGAACTGCTTCACCACTTTGACAATACATACTATGTATCACATTTAGAATAACATTGTAGGTATAAATAAAACACAGGTACATTTTGAAACACATTCAACAATTTGACAGCATTGAACATATAATTCAAAAATATGAGCTACCATTCAAACGAGTTAAACCAGAAGTATTTTAACAAGAAACAAAACAACTGGATTCATAACTCTCAAGTTATCGTACCTCATTACAAGAAACAGAGAACAACCAGTGAAAGAAAAACATAAATTCTTCATAGAAAGTACAACACATTCATTTTTCTAGTAAAGATACACAGGCTACATGATTACAAGTTCAAATAACAATTTAATACGTAACAGTAATAATGCTATAATATTATATAATGCAGAGTACACGTCATAAGAATCAACAGAGTCTCCTGAGTTCTGCTGGATCTGAGACGTTACGGAAAGAAACCATTGGCAAAGCCACCATTCCTGGCAGTTACATCTAAATATATTCCAATATTAGTCCAATAGTAATGGAATAGATTCTGTTAATATACAATCTCGAGAGCTATGCACTTTTTGTTTACTCCAAATATGTAACAAAAAAAGGTAGATAATTAAGGCTGTTTAAATGTTGTGGCTACCAGGCTAACAGTGGGGTAACCATCTGGGAATAATAAGTGAATATTCCCAAGTCGGAATAACAATAGGTTTTCCTGTCTTCCTACTCTGTTGTTCTGATGTTGTCTAAATGCAGCATGAGCATAAAAGTCACAAAATCAATATTTGTTCTGTTACAGCAGTGGCAAATGGTGGATGTGACCATGTCAGCTAAAGAGCAGGTGTTGTATAACATTCAGCTGAAACCAACTGACGATGGCAGAACAGTGACCTCTTGTAAAAGTGCCCACCCAACAGTTCTCCACACATACAGACATGTCCATGTTTGACCATATTCTTGCAGCAAGTTCAAAGCCAGGTCTGTGGAGTTAACTGCAATTTACACACCCATCATGTACTCCATACCCCACTGCTCGACATGCACATTAGAAATGAATTCATAACTGTGGGGAATATGTTTCATGCTCAGTTTTATGGAGGAGATGGAAATGAAGTTGCCAGGTACTGGAGAATATCCTTGGGAGTAAATCTGCTTCAGTTTGATAATTCATCTATGCGATTTACACGTGTAATCAGGCAATGTATTCGTGATCTCGTAGGTTATTGATTCTCGCACAATCCCCCCCCCCCCCCCCAGATGCAGTACACTTCATTGTCAGCTTTAAGCACAAATGTGCATATGTTGCCTGAGATTTATTTTAAATATGCAATAGCTGGCTTTGCATACAATAGCGAGCTTATTATCTCTAGATCTGCTGTACAAAGCTTGAATGATCTTAACGTCTCATTCAAGGTGAAGTGTGTGTGTGTTTGGTTAATGTGCAGCGCTGAGATGTTGCAGTTAATGAGATAGTCACTGATGCATTTATGGTTTTTATTTCAGATCAAAGGAAAAGAAGGAAAGAGAAAACAATAGGTATAAGAACCTCTTTAAGTCTCTACTTTAGCTTCTCATCAAGTTGACTTTTCTCTATATTTTCTTTCAAAGGTTGACATTTTGTGACTTTTACCCGCAAACTTGTGTGAATTTGCATATTTCCGTTACTCTAATTGGAAACCCCACTTTTGAACTCTCTTTGCCTTCTCACTGACATTTTGAAAGTTTTTGTCATTGAATCAAAGAGGGAGGAAGAAAAAAAACTTTTAAGGTACATCTCATTTTAAACTCGTCTGATGTTTGTCCTTGTATTCACTCTTAATTTGGCTCAGCAAAGTGAAGGAAAAGAAAGTGAAGAAAGAAAAGTAAGTAAAACATTGGATGGCTTTTACTTTGAATTTTCTTATGAATCTCTTCTCTCTTTTTGGTTGAAAGTCACTGTTCTTTTGCCAAAGAGGTACTTATTACTGCTGGCAGAAACTGTCTTTACCTGCCATAACTTCATGGCCTTCTGCCGACAACTGTTCACAAAACAATCAATGTTCACACTTTCCTGACATCTTACTGTGGTGGTTAATCCACCTCAGAAGCAAAGGCAGAGGTAACATGACATTTTTACAGTGCAAAAAACTTGAACTGTGACTGACTTTGACACAGAAGACAACCAAATAGCTCTAGTTATACAAACTTAACAATACTTCAAAGGCTCTGTGAAGTAACAGCTACCTGAGCAGAGACTGAGGCCTCACTGTGTGTTGTAGTTCGAGCATCGCTGTGCTTTGTTTACATGGCCGTGCATGCAGTCTCTGTTGTGCTGTTAGCACCTTTAGCTGCTACTCATTGGCTCAGCTGCTGCCATATTGAGAGCCCTATGGAGGCAAAAGATATGGATATGGAGCCCCTTTACAGTCATCCATCCGTCCAACCATTATACTTAACAGCTTATCCTGTTCAGGGTCGCAGGGAGGCTGCAGCCAATCCCAGCTGAGATTGGGCGATGAAGGCAGGATACACCCTGTACAGGTCACCAGACTATCGCAGCGCTGACACATAGAGACAAACAACGATTCATGCTCACATCTCCACCGACAGGCAATTAAGAGTGATCAATTAACCTAAGCTGCATGCCTTTGTACTGTGGGAGGAAGCCGGAAAACCCGGAGAGAACCCACGCTGACACAGGGAGAACATGCAAACTCAACACAGAAGGGACCTTTAAGATCAGAAAACATGAATTATTTTACTGAGGGTAATGTGGGTCTTTTTCGGTTAGTGTCAAGCATGTAGTTGTAATGTTATGTTTAGTAACCCTAAAAGGAATGTTTAGTAGAGTTGTACAAAATGAAATATTGTCTTTATATATGGATGCAGCAAAGTAAGATATTAACATTTCAGATTTGTTGTAAAACATATTTTTTCCCATTTGATCTAATTTAAAGGTAATTTTGTTCAACTCTGGTGTTACTCACCAAGGAAAGGAAGCACTCACATTTGCATATTTCCAAACACCGAGTTGGTGCCATTAAGATTCACAGTTTTTTTTAATCAGTTGACCAAACATTGTTGTTTTCAAAGTTCAATATAACATGAAGTTCAAGTGAGTTTGTTATGAACTCTATCTTCTTTGGTGGTAAATAGAGCCCAACCCACTCCATCCATCCTTCCCCTCTTCCTCCTCTTATCTCCAGCCATGTACCTCCATCTCTCTCTCTCTCTCTCTCTCTCTCTCTCTCTCTCTCTCTCTCTCTCTCTCTCTCTCGCTCTCTCTCTCTCGCTCTCTCTCTCTCTCTCTCTCTCTCTCTCTCTCTCTCTCTGTCCTTCCCTTTCTCTCTCTTGCATCATCCACTCATCTGGCGAACTGCTTCCTTGCCTGGCTGGTCTGGATGATCTGCACCTGACAGGTGAAGACTATGGAAATATAGTTCAGAATAGAAAAAAGCTCTGGAAGGAATTTTGTTTGGGCAGATTTATGGTGATCTGACTTCTTTGTGGAGTTGAGTAGGATCAGTGGTGTCCTTCATGTGGTATGTATTTCACACTTTGTCGCAGGTGTGTCTTTTGTTTTGGTAGTTTATTGCTGAATCATAGATTTGATTTGATAAGACAAGGAGTAGGGTTGTATTACTGAAACATCAGATTTTGCGATGAACCATGGCTGCAACTCACTATAATTAGATTATCTATAAATTGTTTTTCAATCAGTTAGTTTGATTGTCTATGAAATCAGAGTCCAACGCCCTTTTTTAATTGCTTTACATTTCTGTGGATTGACAAATGAATTATTTTACTGTTTCAGCGTTTCAGTTACAACAGATGTTACATCTCAAGGTATTTTTTTTATTCCCATTCACATGCCTCCAGGCTTTTTCTTTTAAAGAACTCTTGGCGCTCAGCCACATACCCAGCTAATGAGATGGAAAACCATCCAGTTGTCCTTATTCCATCAAATGAGGTTGAAGGAATTGCCTTTAGAATAACTGGGGAAAGATCAAAGCAGAAATTGAACTCCGATGCACTCGATTCTGAATGCTTGAGGAAACAAAAGGAAAGCCTTCCTATTCATTAATTTGTTGACATGTATCCATATCCGCAGCAGATTGAATGGTCACACTCATTTTTAATTATTAAGGCCCCTCATTTGTCGTCCCGCTGATGACATCACAAGCTCTTTGTTGTTGTGGTGACATTTAATCCAGATAATATCAATGTGGAGACACTGGATACTCTTGTTTTGTGATTGAGGGTTTGGTGGTGTGGCGCAAGGGAGGGGGATTAAATCCATTGGAATTAAGTGTGTAGCTGAGTTACATAGATGTCCATGATATAAGTTCTGGTGTTGGGTTGCAGTTTGATTATAGCTGCGAGCGAGCCTTGGAGTTTTCTGCTTAAGTCAAGTTCAGTAGTTATCAATTTCTCCAGTGGTTCTGAGTCTTCTGATGGAGAGTGAACTTCATGAGACAAGAATAAAAAAGTCTACTTTACAGATACAGTATAAATTCCCTTTTCCTTCTCGCCCCATCTGCTGTCTCTGTCTCCTCCACCAGAGCAGGGAAGGGCGTTTTCTCAGCCATGAAACTCGGCAAGATCAAGAGCTCGAGGGACGATCACAAGAAAGGAGGTAAAGCAACATCTATTTAACCCAAAATGAATCCTTTAACTTTTTGTTATACTGCAATCCAGCAAGTTAGTTGGAGGCAAAGTACATGTTGAAGCCCATTTGAAGTTATTAGTCATATAGTACATGGACTGTCCTAGTTAGGGCCAAAGCCAGGAATTACTGAGGTCATACGTCTGAGCCCCCCTCCCTGAGAAAATTAGGCCCGTGTAAAAAATAAAGTAGTGTAATATACAAACATAAGATAAAAAATACTGGAATCAGGCTATTATTATCCACCAAGTGTTTTAACTCCCCCCAACTTTCACAGAAAATAGCGCAGACTTGACCTAGTTACTGCTGGTGCTACCATCAAAACATGTGTGGTTGATTCTGGTGATGTCACGATTGTGATATTGTCATTCAGATGAGCCGGCGGTTCTGGAAATGGAGGACCTGGACAGGAAGGCGATGCGTCTTGCTGGAGCCCAGGACCCAGACACCATCTCTCTGGCCTCTGTCACCGCCGTCACCACCAACGTCTCCAATAAGAGGTCTCATTTTTGCATTGAGACATGCATGCACACACACGGTAGAGAAATCTGCCCCAGTCAGTACTGTACTTTGAAGCTGGTTGCACAGTGATCCCATTTAATGGCATATATTTTCAGGAATAAACTTATTCAACCTGGGAAGATGGAAGAATGAGAGCATTCCCAATTTAGGATTCAAACTTAGAATAGAGTTTTTAATGTGCCACCTCAATTTTCGATGTTGGAGCACAGGAGTATGTAATCCTTGATTGTGTTGTGTTTCTTAAGGTCAAAGCCAGATATTAAGATGGAGCCGAGCTCTGGACGCCCAGTGGATTATCAGGTGTGTATGCGTGTCTGGGTGTTTGTGCATGAACACATATCTGCACATAAAACTGTATGCAGGTTCATTGATGTGAGGTAAATCTTCCTCTCCACTTAAGTCTATTTCTAATGTGATATAGAATACACTTCTTTGCTTTCTTGCATAGACAAAGATGAGAATATTGAATCCATTTTCATATATATTTAGTGTTAAGTAGAGATGTAATAGGCATCTTTGTTTTCTTTTATTTATTCATCACAACACCAATGAAAAGAAGTAAAAGAATAATTGTGTACACAGTGTACCTGTCAACCAATGCTAGCAAACGGCCCATTTTGATAGCCTATTTAATTTAAGAACATGAATACATTTGTCCACCAGACTGAAATCCTCGAGTAATTGTTGGCTTTTGACGCTTCCCCGTTTCCTCTCTTTTCCTCCTCATTATCCAACGACTAATTAAACCAGTGGGATATTATTTGGACGTAGAGATTTTGAGCTCAGATCTAGTTCATCCATCCGATGCTACATTACTTTATCCAAGGGAGAAAAACGTGTAATCTGGCTGAAGCCCTCACTGACTGGAATCAGTATCACTATTTTGTGAAAGATCAATTGGTTTATTTTGTTTTTTTTGCCTTTGAATTGTCCTAAGGGTGATTACTGCATAGTTGCATGATTTATGGTGATGGGGTTGCTGCTGGTTAACTCACTGTTGGAGTAAATGTCAACCTGTCTACAATCAGATCAGCATCACAGTGATCGAGGCCCGGCAGCTGATAGGCCTCAACATGGACCCCGTAGTGTGTGTGGAGATTGGAGATGACAAAAAATACACGTCTATGAAGGAGTCAACCAACTGCCCGTACTACAACGAGGTGAGACTTTGTACGCTTTAAAAACTCACACTGGAGGAATGCAACTAGAAACTAAATATGAACTTCCTTTTTAACTCTTAATGCTTCACTCTGTCCCTACTATTCTTCACATTGTTTCCTCATACAGACACTTTCCAAGGCTGAACCAATTTCTCTATGCGGTATTCAAGTTATGCTTTTAATTTGACATAAACTACCCTAAATAACATTCTGGCCAACTTTGACGTTCGACTGAGATTTGTTGTTGAAGCAGGTTGAGATTAAATTCCAACTAACGATATCAATTACATATGACTTAACTTTAGAAAGATATAGCACTGCTACAGTATATAAAATAGATTTTACTGTAAATACAGTACAGTGTCTGTATTGAAGATGATGTCGATATTTGAGAGCTTAACTCGTGGATGATGAGTCTTCTGTACATTATCTAAAGACAATTACATTCTCTGAGCTGCAACACAAACACACAACAAGGCTTAACTAATGCCAATAAAACAAGAATTGTCTACTGACTTTAAAACGCTACACATAAAGCTTTTAACTAGAGAGTTTTTGCCAACTCTGAGTGTTCCTGAACAGCAGATAATCTCTCTTGTTGGGACGTGTTGGTAGTGGTGAGGGTCACTTAGAGCTCAGCCTCTGGGTTGTATCCTGCAGGGACAGGATGTGACAGTGTGTCTGCTATCGATCCCTACTGTTTGTCTGAAAGTCTCCTGTGGACACACAAACTTGAAACCTGAGTGCTCAAGATAATAGTCTCGCCTCGTATCCAGACCCTCCAGTCTGTGCTGTTTCAGATAGGTGCACACTTTTCAGGACTCGTGATCTGAAATCATGCTCGCTGATAATATTGCAAAAACTACATCATCATGAGAAATGTACTGTAACCCCATTTCATCACCTTTTTCCTTGTCACTCTTGGTTTTCGTTTCGTAAATAAATATTTTATCCTGACTTAACAGCACAAACCTGGAGTTTTGACTTACCTGCAAAATACCAAATGCAATTGTGAGTGACGTGATAATATGTCCATGGCTGAGATGTCGCCTGAAGCAAAGTCAATGATGTACAGTTCTGTAGAGTCTGGCTATCCAGTGTTATTCTTTGTATCCACTGTGAACAAACACTAACAGCAGATGAAAATAACAAACAAAGAGGAACTACAAAGGGATCTCATGAGACAAATCTGAATTCTTGTGATGTCTGTGTACCCTGCATAGACGCTGCCTGTAGTAGAGTTGCATAGCTAGGCGACAGTATAGTTGTACCAATACACTGACACCTGAAGACATACAGAAAAGGTATGACAGATGTTTGATATTGAACTTATTTCTTTTCAAGCCGCCCATCTTTGCCTGTAAAGAACTGAAAGCTTGAGGGGTTAGAGCTTTGATGTGGCTACGATATGAGCTGAGCTGATGTTTCAGTTCATTCCCTCCGTTCCTTAGTTGAACTCTGCACTGAAATCCTCTGAACTTCAAAGTTACCTCGCACATTTTACTCCCAGAGCAAATCTGAAAGAAGACTTTGTTATCCAGCAGTATAAGGGAATGCATTTTTTTAATGGGCAAACCTTTGTTCTCTACTCTTTGCAGTATTTCGTCTTTGACTTCCACGTCCCTCCTGACGTCATGTTTGATAAGATCATCAAGCTCTCGGTAAGTAATGCCTACCCCAAAAGTGCACACTGCAATACTGCTAAACAAACCCATTTTTTTCCCCCCTAAAATTACTATTTGAATATCAATTGCTCACTGCGTGTTACCTTGAATTCTTGAAGACAACTTTGTTTGTCTCGCATCCTTCCAGGGAAAAGGAGAATCCGAAAGACTGAGAGAAGTCTCGATGAATTATAGTAAATGGAAGCCAGGTTTAACAACAGCAAAACTATATCAGACGATCATTGACAAACTCTCTATGCAGTGTCTCGTGCAGTATAATCCAAGTCTTGTTTATCCAGTTGCATGCTCACTACTCCCAAAACACGTGCATCTTTGCTAAAACCGTACTATTTAAAACACTCCCATCTTATGCTTTCGCATGCGCGCTACGAGCCTTCAAGAGTTCAAGGTAACATGTGGTGAATAATTGATACACAAATGGTCATTTAGGGGGTGAAGTATATTTACTGCACAGAGAAGAGAAGATATTACTGCTCTTTAGTATGTATAAATGAGTGTGAAGACATTAAAAGATATTGCCGGTTATTGCATCAGCATACTCACCCTCACCAGTAGGAAAAAGAAAGAAAATAAAGCTCCTGAAAATTGCCAACACATCTTTTAGAATAATTGGTCTCCCCACTCCCAATCTGCTACCCCTCATTGACACTGCCACCACTCTCGGAGCACCGTCCATGGCACACAACCCCTGCTTCACGCTCCTCCCCTCTGGACGTAGATACAGACAACCAATCTGCAAAAAAACAACATGCTTTAGAAAGAGTTTTGCGTCATCAGCAATAACTGCTTTAAACAGCCTGGGCACACTGTAATTATCTTGTGTTGTTGTTGTTCTTTTGTTTATACAGTACCTTGTTTTGAATGTTATTTTTTTTCTACGGACTGTGAAAACAAATTCTCTGTAAAGAGGACAATAACGACTTAATCTGAATCTGCATTCATTTGGATAATTGATGATCTGAGAGAGAAGCTTGTTTTTAATGGGAAATGGTGAAGACGCTATGCAGCCCCTTGTTAAACATTAAGTCCATAGCAAGCTGTTTCCCTTTAACGCTCACACTTTAAAATTATTTATTAACTTTTCCAATACTGTAGTGCTCTTTGTTTTAACATTTCATTCTCAATTCTGTCTGCGTAGGTTATTCATTCTAAAAATCTTCTTCGAAGTGGTACATTGGTGGGAACCTTCAAGATGGATGTAGGGACCGTTTACTCTCAGCCCGGTAAACTACAAAGCTGTAGCTCCAATATGAATCTAATAACTGATCATAACATACATGCATAGTCTAAAGTTGAAATCCATTCGTTCTTGTGTTGATTGTGAAGTGAGACTGGATTAAATAATAGCTGTGAGTTATTAACTAATTGATTTACATCTATCCTAGAACATCAGTTTTACCACAAGTGGGCCATCTTGTCTGATCCTGATGACATAACAGCGGGGTGTAAAGGGTATGTGAAGTGTGACATCGCCGTGGTCGGGAAGGGCGACAACATCAAGACCCCACACAAGGCCAACGAGACCGATGAAGACGACTTAGAGGGGTAATGAGCTGTTACTGGTGTGTTTCAGATTTCATTGATTTTGAAGTATGCTGAGTTCAATTAAAATTTCCGTGACGAATTTTAGTGGTGGAAAGTGGTAAAACAAATATAATAATATATGTGCAGATTATTCCATATAACAGACGTTTTAACAGGTTTGTTTGCCTCATTTTCTTTATTTCAAAGATTTGTTTTAGAGTATCTCTTACAGTATAATAAGTCAAATATTTGAGTACTTTGAGTTTGGTAAATAAGTATCCTAAAACCAAATGTTTATAAAGCTTATTCCACAATCTTTACCTTTCTTGCAATGTAAACATTAACTCCACAATCCTGTCTCTGAATGAGTTTTTTGTGCTGCTGTTTGTTTCCAGGAACCTCCTGCTCCCAGAGGGCATCCCAGCAGAGAGGCAGTGGGCCAGGTTTTATGTGAAGATCCATCGCGCTGAGGGACTTCCTAAAATGAACACCAGCATTATGGCGAACGTGAAGAAGGCTTTCATAGGAGAGAACAGAGACTTGGTGGATCCCTACGTTCAAGTGCAATTTGCCGGGCAGAAAGTAACTCCCTCCACATCCTGCAGTTTCCTATTCTTTGCTATAGCTTCTAGTGGGGTTATTACTCCCTGAGGGAACATTCTTGCTCCCCTAGAATATGTGGTTTTGATAATGCAACCATACATACACATACATACTGTATGTATATATATATATTATCATAAGGGAGCAGCATGTATGTTCAATTCAGCCTTAAGTACTATGCTTTGAGTGTTTGAGCTTGAGATGTACCATTACATCGTCCAGTCAGCATTTATGAGCTGGTGATTCAGTCTTTTTGCATCTGAAGAGTCTGAGGAAGCAGGCTTCAAGTAAGTAATGTAGAGAAAGCGTCTTGAAGGATTGGGTCACATTTTTGTTTAGTGTATCTTATTATCATAATTGCAACGTCCATGTGTACTTTGAAGGGGTTATTGGTTGCTCCTGTCCATATTTGCTGCAAAGAAATCCCGTCCCAAAGGGATTTCAATGTAAATGAGGACAAAATCCTTCTTTCCCTGCAAAAGATACTTCTTAAGTACAGACTGAAGCTAATATGAGGTTTCTGCCGCCTGAATTAGACAAATTAAAATGAGTATTTTGCTGCTTTACAGGCTTTTTAGTATGAAATTCCCTCTTTGTGTTTCAATGGATAGAGTTTTCTTATTGAGACATGGCAGAGGGACAGTAACACAAAGACACATTTTTGTACTTAAAGAACTGCAACTTTAAAAGATAGCCACTTGATTTGTCCCACTCAGACTGCTGAAGCCTCATATGAACTCTTAAATTGAAATTGCTTAAGAGGGTCTTGAAAAAATGTGAACCTATCTTTTAATTAAGCAATTCACATTTACTCCTGAACAAACGTTTTCCCAATGTTCTACTGGGCAGAGGGTACATATAGATGAAGTAGAATAGATCCTTTAAAGTTGTTAGTATTTAAACAACAGCATCATCTACTATAACATAAGGACTAGAGCCACATAACTGCTCACTACAAATGTGATTGTTTTTTAGACCGTGTAGTTCAGTGTTACTCCTTCATGTGTCTCCAGGGGAAGACTTCAGTCCAGAAGAGCAGTTATGAACCGATCTGGAACGAGCAGGTCGTCTTCACCGAGCTGTTCCCTCCACTCTGCAAACGCATGAAGGTCCAGATACGAGACTCGGATAAGGTCAATGACGTCGCCATAGGAACTCACTTTGTTGACCTACGCAAAATATCAAATGATGGTGATAAAGGTAGGTCAACACACACACAGTTGGTCTCATTAGCATTGATTAGCTGTCAGGTACGTTTATTAGTCAGTCTTAACTAGTTAATATTTTACTGTATGTGGTAATTAGCTGTGCTGTGTGAATCGAACTCCATGACCCACCTGACCCTTTGCTAATGGCTCTGTGAATTCAGGGGATGACATTCAAATTAACTTGCAATCAATACATACATTAGCATAAATCAAAGTGCAATATCCATTATGAAGAATTTTCGTAATTGCCTGGGGAAAATTCCCCACAAACCAGTAATACAGTCCCATTTCTAGCAGTGGCTGGAGTTTCATTTTATTCACAGAGGAAAAACTGTTGAGCATGTTTAGTGATTTCCACCATTACTGATCAGACAATCAAGCGTACAACCTTACAGAAACTCCACACATTATAAACGTATAATGCTAAAACACAGTAAACCGCACAGCAATGAGCTTAAAGCCAAATTCAAGCCAAAATCTCATTAAATTATTTTAAATCTGCCTTTAAGCAATGGCAGGCCAACAATTTGCTACGATAGAACTGGCTCTAGTTAAAAGTTCAACCAGATTTGAGGACAATTTTATGTTGTCCAGATAAAGATATGGACTCTAAACCCAAATGACTAAAACTGTCTTAGACGAATATGTGCTGTCTGGCTTTTTGTTTGTTTGTTTGCTTCTGTTTTGCTGGGCAGGGGTGGGAATAGCTAGTGTTTGATGCTAGGGATGTAGACACTTTGAAAGACCTTCTATGTAATTGTCAAAGGATTATTGTAGATTACCACGTCATTTCCTAGAGACATTTATTTTCCGTTTTCCAGGGTTCCTGCCCACCTTGGGTCCAGCTTGGGCCAACATGTACGGTTCCACGCGTCAGTACACTCTGATGGACGAGCACCAGGACCTCAATGAGGGTCTTGGAGAAGGCGTGTCCTTCAGAGCCCGTCTCCTGCTCTCCATCGCTGTGGAGATCCTTGACACCACTTCACCTGAGCTCATGAGCTCCACTGAGGTGCAGGTGGAGAGCGTCTCCAACATCTCAGAGGTGAGAAGACCTGACTGCACACACAGCGAAGTGGTTTTTGGATGGTCTTTTTGGTGTAAGTAATTCCAGGACATTGGTAGGAAAATGCACGAAAAAATAACAGTACATTTTTGTAAGATATCATATGAACCGTTGTATGAGGATACGTTGAAATGTCCCTCCAACATCATCACTTAAAACACAATGATCTTGCAAAACAGTTCCAGTATCCTGACTTGTGATCCATGAGAACAACATGCTGTTTGACCTCTCCTGACCTCCTGACCCTCCATAAACAGTGTAATGCTCCAATCCACTATAGCATGTGTAGTTACCTACTCATCAGTGAAATAAGAAACCTTAGATGCTTTGCCTCGGGGTAAGCTTGTTAGCTATTTTACCTATCTATAAATGTGTTCATCAATGGATTTGGATCATTTACATGGATGGAATGGAGTTGCCCATTTCACTTTGGATGTGAAACAAAAAAACGATATTGTCTATCTGGTCCAGATAATCGTGAGCTGGCTCCGGTCCATTTATGGTAGTCCAATTCAGTTTGGATTGGATTGTGCCATTGATTTCAGCTACATCTTTTCTGGGCTTGCCCTAAAGTTAAAACATTTTAGAGGTAGTATTTCATTCATTTAATGTAATTTGAGTTGTTCTGAAACTTCCCTTAAACGGCCTTATGAGACTGAGCAGGCTTTAATGTTTTGTATAGTTATTGCCAAAAGGGTTATTTTGAGGAAATGCAATTGTTTTAAGAAGTGGCTCAATGTTATGGTCTTTATTTGGAGGACACTAGGTACTTATCATACGAACATAATGTAAATGTGTTATGATTTGGGTAAAACGACTCTGCTGCAGCTAAGTAGTGTACGCCACGCTGTATTGGCTACTAATTCAGAGAGGAGGCCGGTAGAATGTATGTGTTAAGAGAACTACAGAAAAGAGAAGATTCAGTCATTCTTCCACAGACTCTACAATAAAATTAATGCATTTCAATCTAATCAAATGTTTTTTTTATTGCGCTTCTCCTCACTCCGTCAGAGCGCCACTGGGAAGATAGATGAGTTCTTCCTCTTTGGTTCCTGCCTGGAGGCCACCATGATAGACAGGAAGATTGGTGACAAAGCGATAAGTTTTGAAATCACAATAGGTAAATAAACCTTTCCTTCACCTTGTTAATATTGACCTGCACTCCACACTTTTACAATTTGTCAGAGAGACGTGACAAAGAAAAAAATCGATTTACACCGTAACCAAGCAAACTCCACTTCTGCCCGCTAACAGGTAACTATGGCAACCAGATAGATGGCATAAGCAAGCCTTCATCGACAAAGAAGAAGAAGAAAGACGGTGAGAACGAAGAAGAGGAGAATGAGCTCATACAGAACTCCAGTGAGGACGAGGCGGACGAGGACGGGGACCTGGTCTCTGTCTCCTCCACTCCTCCAATGAAGCCTGTCATCACCGACAGGTCAGGGGTCACAGGGGTCACAGGGGTCACGGTTCGAGGATGTTTAGAAAGCAATTGTAACAATTTAGGGTGTTGGACTGTGAACCAAGTCGTTTTTTGTACTTTTTTAGGAATTATTTCCATCTTCCCTACTTTCAAAAGAAGCCGTGTGTCTACATCAAAAGCTGGTGGCAGGACCAGAGAAGACGACTTTACAACTCCAACATGATGGACAAGATCGCTGACAAGCTGGTCAGTATACAGCTTTATTACCGATATGCAAAGGTTGGCTCAGATGGCAAGATTGACTTTACTTGCAGTAATAGCAGTAATAACAAAACTAAGAGTCTATAGTCCTGCTACAGTAGCAGCTTTTTGAGGAAGTATTCAGGCGCAGCGGTGCTTTGAATCATCAACATGCTTACATTCTCACAACGGCAATGTTAACAAAGTGAGGTTTCGGAGGTTTAGCGTGTTAGCATGGTGAAGCAGCTGAAGCTGATGGGAATGTGAGTGTTTCAGGTATGTAGTCATGAACCGAGGGATTGGGGAAATCTTGCGGGGATCATGAATGTCCATCTGATCCATCTGATAGCTATCAAAATAGTTCACTTAGAACCGCAAATGTCAACCTCATGGTGGCGCTAGAGGAAGAGTCAAAGGATAATTAAAGTCCATAGGATTTATCCTCTGGGCATAAATGTCTCTATAACATTTCATAGCAGGCCATTGAATAGTTGTTGAGATGTTTGAGACCATCTCATATTGTTATTCCCAGAACCATGTTGCTACAATGGCTAAAAAGATGGGAAATATAGGAAAATTTAGTACAAACAAATCTAGGGATAGAAATGTTAGAAATATAAGTTATATTGTCTCTATCATAGATAAATTATCCACTACACCATCTACAGTTGTGTTCCTTTCTCGTCAGCCATGTGTCTACATCAAAAGCTGGTTGCTTAATGTGCGTATGCCAATAATGTCAAAATGATACTATAGTAGTTAGTAGTATGTGTATGTTGATATGGGGCATTTTGCATTTGTAAAATATGTTTTGGATAAAAACCATATGAGTACTAACAACTTGTTTTGTCCTAAGCTCCAATATGTTTGTGTCCGGACAGGAAGAGGGTTTAAATGACGTTCAGGAGATCATTAAGACGGAGAAGGCTTTTCCAGAGCGCAGACTCAGGGGAGTGCTGGAGGAGCTCAGTGTCGGCTGCAGGCAAGATACTTAGAAATAATATTGTCATTGTGACTTAGTGGTCATCACAGATACAGAGTTTCTCCTGATTCTGAAAGCTGTACTGTAAGACCTAAAACTGTTTAGTGCTCATTAGCCAATTTTGCATGTAATGCTGTTCAATTTTTTTTCAAAATGCACATTAATGACTACAAGCAGCTTCATTAATGACCCGGACACAACTGACGACAGCAGCTCACTGCACTGAGACATTTTAAAACACAGTCATTGTGACTGTCATGGTGACAATCACAGAGCAATAAGATATATAGAGTCGAGTCACGTTCATGTTTTATTCTCTGTATTCTTGTGGTTATTTCCAGTCGGTTTGTGATTCTGGCTAACAAGGATGTGAACCAGGCAGGCCGAACCAAACTGGATCGAGAGCGGCTCAAGTCGTGCATGAGAGAGATGGTATGATTTATATTTTATCAAATAGAGAAAGCAGAGAAGCAGCGTGAGTGATAGAGGAGAAAATGAAGCAGTGATTAATCAATTTGGCTGCGTTTCAGTCTCAAATCCCAGCGCCTTAGTGAGTAAATAGTTTAGAGTCCCTGTAAAGGCCACACAGGGAAATTAATTTTTGTAACACATTCACTCCCTTGAATACTTCTTTGTCTACATTTGCATGCATTTGCAATACTGTCACATTCTTATAACTGTTTCATATTCTGATTCAAGTTTGTATTTGATTGCAAGTAGACTTTTGATTTGTTTCAAGAGGAAATGCAAAGGAATTACAAAGTGTTCTGTAAGGGTTAGGGTTAGGGTTAGGGTTAGGATGTAACCCTATGGATGTATAGAGACTCCATGAAAAAGCATTTAGAAATCAGCAAAATGTTTTTGGGTCGATACTTTCTGTTTAGTCTTAAAACAAGTTTCTTGGAACCACAACATTTTTCATATTTTTAAGATCCACTCATGCGGTTGTTTGAATTGAACCCAGCTATGATGTGTGCATGTGTGTACATTATGTATATATGTATTCTGCAGGACAGCATGGGCCAGCAGGCCAAGCAGATCCGAACTCAGGTGAAGAAAAACACAGTCAGAGACAAACTCAAGCTGGTGCAGAACTTCCTGCAGAAGCTCCGTTTCCTTGCAGACGAGGTACTGTACCGAACCCTAACCCCGTACTTCAGGTACAGAACTGACACAGCATGAGTGCATAGAACTATTAATGCAGACACAATACACAGTAAATAAGCATTGTACATTGATCCCCTATCAATCGATCCTATCTATTTATCTTGTCCAGCCTCAGCACAGCATCCCAGATGTTTTCATCTGGATGATGAGCAACAACAAGCGCATCGCCTACGCCCGGATTCCTTCCAAAGACATCCTCTACTCCATAGTGGATGAGGAGACGGGAAAAGACTGCGGCAAAGTCAAAGCTGTCTTCCTCAAGGTGCAATCATCTCCTCCTGCTCCTCTCTTGGTCAAACACTGTTAGTCATTAAAACACACTTTGCTAATTTGTAACCTTCGTAAATTAATGACTGCTCGTCATTCTCATGGCCAGTTAAAGCGGAAAACTTGTAAGATAAAGTTGTACTTTGCTGCTGGGTGCACTGTGAGATGATTAGTAGTGCTGAACAGTCAATATACAAGATACAGTATTGACAAGTATTATTGTGAATAGGCTTGTAAATCTATGACAGCTGCCGAGAGAGAAGCTCGAAAAATCAATGAGGTGGCGTCCTCATATTTATGGGTTGGGCCATGTTGCAACATTGTCTGCATAATGCTTAATGATTGAGTCGCCGTAATGATACCAAAGAAAGGTTGTGCTGTAATATGGACTTTCCTGTGTTCATTCAGTCCACTGTTGTTGTAATCTGTGCCCACAGCTGCCTGGTAAGAAGGGGTTTGGTCCTGCCGGCTGGACAGTTCAGGCTAAGCTGGAGTTTTATCTGTGGCTCGGCCTCAACAAGCAGAGGAAGGACTTTCTCAATGGTCTGCCTAATGGTTTTGAAGAGATCAAATCTGCTAAAATGGACCACGGTCTTCACTCTGTCCCCCCCGTCAGCCTTGTCTACAACAGTAAGCTCTTGAGTATATAAGTTTAAATTCATTATTGTTGTTCAGTAGTTTTACTTTTCTTTATTGATCATTAAGTTTTAACTCTAAAATCAATTGGAGGCAAAACGCAGAAAAACAAACTCACTCAGAAGTCAACATTTGACTCCCATTGATCGCTTTTACTTTGTTTTTCACTTTTCTGACTTCTGTAGCAGATCGCTAACAAAGGGTTCTGATTGTCAATTAATGTGATGTAACGTTTGTACGTCCATCAGTGAAGCAGGTGTTTCAGCTGAGAGCACACATGTACCAGGCTCGCAGTCTGTTCGCTGCTGACAACAGTGGCCTGTCAGATCCCTTCGCCCGGGTCTTCTTCTCCACACACAGCCAGGTTACTGAGGTAGGACCATGAATGAGTGTGTAAGTAAACATACATACATAGTTTGTGTGTATGTGTGAACTGAACGAGTGTTTGTATTGAAGCTCAGTCCACGGGGACTTGGCACTTGGACCAAGTACTGAGCGTGGAATGGTAGCTGGAGAGGTGCCAGTTCAACTCCTGGGCACTGCCGAGGTTTTGTGCTGTGATGTGTACATGTGTGTCAATACAAGTTGATTTGATTTGATGTGTGTGCTGCAGATCCTGAGCGAGACTCTTTGCCCTACATGGGACCAGCTGCTGGTGTTTGACGATGTGGAGCTGTTCGGGGAGGCCAGTGAGCTGAGAGATGACCCTCCAATCATTGTCATTGAAATCTATGACCAGGACACTGTGGTAGGATCTTGCTCCATGTGAATGAACGGATGCATCATTGAGACACCGATTAATAGACGTGTCAATGCTTGTTAAGCAGTTTTAAAGCATTTACTTTGCGCAGAGAAGTCTAAAAGTGCTTTGCTTCTCCTTCCCTCATGTGCTGACTGTCTGTACACCTTTGTTTCATTCCACCCCACCCATCACCTTATCTCTGGCCTTGCTCATGCTGTGCTGGCTAAATAGAGTGTGAAAGCATTACTGCTGTAAAGACCGTGTTGAATTAGATGTTCTAATAGCTACCGGATGCTGTTAGCTGATATAGCATGAATTGTCAGGTTCATCTAGCTGCTGATGAGCTCTGGAACAAACTTGCATGTACCTCCTCCATTTCCCCTCTCTCACTTTATAACAGCAGTAGCTGCAGGAGCATTAATGCCTCGTAATACTCAACTACAAAATATAGATACAAAAAATGCTGATGTAGGTATCTATTTAATGAGTACGCCTTTGTCAGTGAGTGTGTTTGTGTTATATAAGACTGAGTTTTTGCTGCAAGCTTTCCCTCTCAAATTTCACATTTTTTAAGCCTTCCGCCACTTTGACTAATACTGACACCAAGTGGCTGCCATAGGAACTGCACTTCCCTCACCCGTGCTTAACTCCCTTCCCTTGTCCCCTGACTGTCTCGACTGCCTGCTGTCACAATGTGGTCTTCAGGGCAAGGCGGAGTTCATAGGTCGCACGTTTGCGAAGCCCACCATCAAGATGTGTGAAGAATACTACGGCCCCCCGAGGTTCCCACCACAGCTGGAGTACTACCAGATCTACAGAGGGAACTGCAGCGCTGGGGAACTGCTGGCTGCCTTTGAGCTTCTGCAGGTAACAAGAAAACACACACAAATGAATGAATGCGTTGACATACGCATGCACACACATACATTAACACTTAGAAATGAATACATTATTTTTCATATACATGCACCCATACATGCAACTCCGTAGGGTCTTCTTGAGAGATTCATTGTCACTGCTAAACAGTTTGGTTTGGTTATAGTTAAGAGAGAAATGACAATTAAAAATTATCGATATGCTTGCACTATTCACCCAAAACAGGGACCCATCACAAAAGTACTTCTCCAGAGTACCACACAAACTCCACACGGTGCCTTTAATGATGTGGAGCATGTACAAAAGATAATTTCTCTCTGCCAAGCAGTCTGTACGTCTCTTATCTAGGGTTGCAAAGGGTCGATACATTTCTGGAAAATTTCCTGGACATTTCTGGATGTTTTCCAACGGAAGTCCAGCTCAAAAAATGTAGTAATTTTGCAGATTTTCAAAATAAAAATCATACCTTTTTAAGGTGCAGGATGTAGGATCTGGCGACATCTAGCAGTAAGGTTACAGATTGCAACCAACTGAGATTTCTCCCAATTACCAAGTATGTAGGAGACCTACAGTACAGTGGCCTTCTCTAGAACCAGTGTTTGGTTTTTCTGTTCTTGGCTACTGTAGAAACATGGCGCTGGCTCCACGAAGAGCACTCCATGTAGTTATAAACTGGTAATGAAAACACAAGGAGTCTTATTTTCAGGTGATTATACACTAAATAATTCATACTTATTATTTTTGTATGCCATCACTGCCAATAGATCCCCCTAAATGCTACACACTGTTTCTTTAATAGTTAACTTATTTGGGAGGAAAAAAGCAATTCTAAGTCTTATTGCGTTTTTTGGGCTAAACGTATACATATGTAATTGTAACCATGCATTGCAGTATGTAGCGCAGTCTTTCATCTCATGTACAGATCATTTGTCAGCATCCCATTAAATATGAATTTAGCTTGGAAAATGAAGATGAGACATTAGAGTTTGATATTAAATATATTTCAACTCAACTAAATTGTTGGGATTTTTTAAAATATCTATCATCTATTGTAAATACAGCCTGAGCAAGTAACTCATTGAAGTTATTTCACGTTGATTCCCATGGGAAGTTTCCATCACATACTCCTCTTACTTGTTTACTATTTTGATAATCACTCTGTATTACTTCATTCCTTTCCTTCTATAAATATTTGCTTCTCCATTTTTTCCATGTCACCTCCATTCCTTTCCACTAATATATTCATTGTTTCTCCTTTGAAATATCTATTTGCCTCTTTCTTCATTCCTGTGCCTCCTCCTGCTCCTTACAGATACCTTTCGATGTGGAGGCGATTAGGCGAGCTCTGATCGCTGTCCATAACTTTACTGTTCCTCAAATAAAGGTGCTCTTTTCTTGCATTCTCTCTTTTTCATCCCACTTTGTCTTACTCTTTGGTTACTCTGTTGTCAGTGTTTGTACTGCAAAAACTTTTATCTCTACCAACATTACATTAACCTCTGCCTTCTCTGCATTTACTCAAAGTTTTCACACTAAGAAAAGACAGAATTAATACAAATATTAGGACTGTACTAAAGAAAACTGGTATGGTTCTCATGCTGTATCACAATACAGAAATCACAGAAACATTGCATACTTTTACTGTAAGGTTTATTTCGGCTCTCTCCTCCTTTATTAGATTGGTCAAGGAGGGAGGGCCGATCTTCCTCCACTTGAAGGGCCGACAGACTCGGAGCGTGGACCCATTCTGCCTGTGCCATTGGGCATCCGACCCATCCTGAGTCGCTACCGCATAGAGGTGAGATTTTAACCACCAGATCTCTTATTTGAGCTCCCGTTCAGCCTAATGCTGTTTTTTTTCTGGTTCAGGTTTTGTTCTGGGGCTTAAGGGACCTGAAGAGGATTAACCTGGCTCAGGTGGATCGGCCTCGTGTGGACATAGAGTGCGCAGGTAGAGGTGTGCAGTCTGTCCTCATCCAGAACTACAAGAAAAACCCCAACTTCAGCACCCTGGTTAAATGGTTTGAAGTGGTAAGTACAGCTGTTGATTTTACATTTAGACCCCTACAGAGGTGGATCTTGGATTATAGCCAGTTCCTTTCAACGAACATGAAACTTGACTTGAAATTGGTCTTACTGCCTTCACTGAACAGAAATACATATTGTAACGTATTGCAGGAATAATGCAAACATCTCATCTTTCTTTTCATCATCTCATCTCATCAACTTAATGTCTTAATTTTATCCCCAGGACCTTCCAGAGAATGAGCTTCTCCACCCTCCTCTCAACATCCGGGTGGTGGACTGCCGGGCATTTGGCCGTTATACCCTGGTGGGGACCCATGCTGTAAGCAGCCTGAGACGTTTCATCTACAGCACCCCAGACAAGACCTCCAACAACTGGGCCACTGCAGGTGCTAACACTCAAGTGAAGGACTATGTTTCTGTTATTGTGATATATTGTATTACTTTTAGTGAGGAGCCTATTAACTGTGGGATTTTGTGTGTGTTAGGAGAAGCACTGTGTTTCTATTGCCAGGTTTCATTTCCTTTATACATTTTACACTCAGAGTCAATTCATTTGAACCACGTAGAAGACATTCTTTTGTTCACTTCTTTGTCATTTCTGTGTTTGTTTTCGTTCTTTTTTCTTTCTTTGTTTTAACCTTTTTGAAATACCAGTTGGACATGGCTCCTGCAACACTTAGACAATACCAGGATATTGTCCATGAAGGAAGGTTAAAATAAACTTCAAGAATTACATTTAAATATTTCTGATTCAGCTCTCTGGTCACTAAAGAATGAATGTTCATTCTTTGTTAACTTTTGCTGATGTCTTCGCTTGCTTTCTGCCCTGACCACTTTTCCTGCCTCTGTCCTCCCTCCATCTCTTATCTTTCTTCCTCTCTCGCGTGTCCTTGACTGTCCTGTCCTCCTGCCACCTGCTGTCTTTGCCCTTCGGCCTCACTCCAGCTAAGCTAATGAATGGCTACATGGTCCTTGCCAATGGCGGCTCCCATCCTCGCTCCTCACCCAGCCTTTCCTCCCGCACCCTCTCTCGCCCCGCAGGTGACATCACCGTCAACACGGACGCAGACCCTCTGGTCCGAAAGATGGACACGGTGGTCAAATTAGACGCTGTAAGAAGTTCATTCACTGTAGAGCATTGCCTTCTAATTTCTATTGTACAATGTGTGTGTTTATAAATGTAAATAGTAGCACTGCTTCATGTCCAGTCCTTTTTACCTGCCTAGTCTGTACATGTGCATCATCCATCGTGTGTATTAACCCTTGTGTTGTTTTATGTAACGCTCCCTATGATAGACGTCTGACGCTGTTGTAAAAGTTGACATGGTAAGTAATCGTTCTTATAGAAATTTGGCGATAAAAATATGTGCTGAAGTTAACTGGTGCTTCATTGTGCATTAAAACTGGGCTACTGATAGTCACTTAATGATTCTGAACTGTTTCAACAGACCGAGGAGGAGAGTGACAAAGACAAGAAGAAGAAGAAGAAGAAAAAGAAGGGAGGAGTGGAGGAAGAAGATGAGACGGATGAGCGAGTGCTGGACTGGTGGTCCAAATATTTTGCTTCAATAGAGACACTGAAGGAGGTTCGTCTATACTATTCTTGTATGTTCTATTTACATCGACACATGTGTCTGTTATTGCCCTGACAAGTGAAGTCCTATTAGACTCATAACGTTTTCTTGCCTGGTTTTTCAGACCCTCAGAGCCCAGGAGACCGCTCAGGCAGAGGCGGAGGAGAGAGAGGACCTGGAGATAGCTGCGGAGGCCGGAGGTATTGAACCCTAATCAGCTGGGCTGCCTGCCAGTGTGCTCAAATGTCTGCTGCTTTGATATCTTTTGAAGGGATATCTCACTGATTTCGGCTTCTACGTTCAGGATTCTACATTGACGTTTGAAAGAATAATTCTCAGTTGTTTATTCATTTTGAGTTGATAGCCCTTAGGATGAAGGAAATACAGTTCTGTCAACTGCACTGCCTGAGATAGCGTAGAGAAATTAGTTTTGTGCTTTACTCATGTCAGTCAAAGAAATGTACTATGGTTGATCCCTAAATCACTCCCTATTTACTGTAAATTATAGTGCACAATATTTATTATCCTTGATTATATTTGAGTGTCCCGTTGTGGAATTGATGCTCTTTATTTGTATGCCCCCGCGCGGAGGCAGCGTGTTTTCGGGTTTTCTGTCCATGTGGTTTATTCGCGTTTAACACATTTTTAAATACTAAAAACCTGCTAAGAATCTGTATGTCGTATAGATGTGCGACATCGCACAAGTTCTGTTTACAATCCCACAATGCAATGCAACACATGACGATGACTCGTAAATATCCAAAATACCAATTTACTCACTTGTAAAGGCAGTAGTGAATGAGGGACTGATTTCAGTCATAGCGTTTGTCTTGAGATGCAGTTTGAGCATAAAACGCACAGAAGAATTGTTATGTGCTTCCTGCTCTTCATCTCTTTGCTCCCATGGATTCATCCTTCATCCTTGCTTTGAACATGAGTCAAACATTATCATATTCATGACCATTTCCCACATCAGCATGACCTCCCAGCTCTGCTGCACACATGAAAGCTGGCTCGAACAGACCCACTGAATCAAACGATTACATAAATAATTACATAAATTATGTACCGTTATACGGCAATCCCTGCAGCGTAAAACTTCTTTAAAGGTGTAGGATGCAGTACAATAATTGATATAGTCAAATACAGCATCAAACTTTGATATTAACTGTAAACAATTGAGAAGATGGTGTTTGTGACAACAACTAAACTTAATATATTACCCATGAACCCATGATTTTCAGGTGGTAAGTTACTCTATAAGACAAAGTAATTTAATATTTTGTATTTTTGGTTCTTCGAGCCCATTTTAGCATTTGAACGTTTGACCTCGTTTACAACATGATTACTCACCTGATAAACACATCGGTCAGCTTTCATGTCGAGTGACACGTGTAGTGTGCAACCCTGCCACCCCTCTTCATGACTCCAACCCTACTTTGTCCACCTCCACTTTCACTCACCCCTCCAATCAGATATCAAACCTGATGACCTTCTTCTGAAAGGGTCCAAGACAAAGGACAAGTTCAAAGACAAGAAGAGCTCCAGGGACAAGAAGAAGGGTCAGGCTGCAGACGGCTCTGATAAACGACCGGTTAAATCAAAAGTTGATGAGCTGATGGTAAATATGTCATTCGCACGCTGACAAAAAATGAACCAGCACACATTAATAGACATGCAGAGACAAACACTTGATGTGTTCGTTTACCTATACAGGTGTACAACAAGGAACTGGAGAGTGAGTACGGAAACTTTGAAGACTGGCTTCACACTTTCAACTTGTACAGAGGAAAGGCTGGGGATGACGACGAACAAGCTATGGATGACGACAGGATTGTTGGCAGATTCAAGGTAGGAAAAAAACAAGTATTTTCCCAGCCTACATTAACTGACTGAAAATAAGTCTTGTCTTTTACCCTGATAATGTATTCTGTGACCCAGGGATCCTTATGCATGTACAAGCTACCTCTGTCTGAGGAAATCACAAGAGAGGCAGGATTCGATCCTAATATGGGCATGTTCCAGAGCATCCCACAAAACGATCCAATCAACGTCCTTGTCCGTGTCTATGTGGTCAGGGTGAGTGACCTCCTTATCATTTAAACCTAAAAAAAACTCACATCGTAATAAACAGAAACTGACAAATATTTCTCTTGATTTGGTCCGGTTTTCTTCTAGGCTGCAGATCTTCATCCTGCTGATATCAATGGGAAGGCTGATCCATATGTTGTCATCAAGCTGGGCAAGTCAGAGGTCAAGGACAAAGAGAACTACATCTCCAAACAGCTCAATCCTGTATTTGGCAAGTAAGTTGATAGATAGCTGCTCTTGATTTAGTTTCAGTTTATTTGTCATGTGTTGGTAGAGCAGGAGAAAAAAGTCTGGCTGTCATCAAAGAATGTTTTTGTGCAACAGCCTGAATCTGTTGCCCTTCTCACATTTGTTTTAACGCTTAATTCTTCTTCTCACCTGTTTGTCCTCTACTTGTTTGTGCTCAGATCGTTTGACATCGAGGCCACATTCCCCATGGAGTCCATGCTAACGGTGTCGGTGTACGACTGGGACCTGGTCGGCACTGACGACTTGATCGGAGAGACAAAGATTGACTTGGAGAATCGTTTCTACAGCAAATACAGAGCCACCTGTGGCATTTCATCCAACTATTCTGTGTGAGCCGCCTTGTCTTTTATCCTCTATATGTTTTTAGTTAATGGTTTAGTTACAGTGTCACCATATGAAACCCAAAACCTGTCTTTATTTAGTGTACTAAATAAAGGATAACATTTATAAATTATAGTAATAACAGAAATGTTGTAGTCACTCTCACATTATGTTTTTGTAGGCATCTCAAAAGCCTCAATTTATGCCCAATTAGCATAAATGTTGTCTTCTATATTTATGAAACGTATTGGCTTGAAGACTTCAGAAGTTCAATTACCTCTATGTTATCTATTGATGTCAGCCATGGATACAATGTTTGGCGGGACCCAATGAAGCCCAGTCAGATTCTGGCGAAGCTCTGTAAGGACGGCAAGATCGATGGACCTCATTATGGGCCGGGAGGCAAAGTCAAGGTGGCCAATCGAATATTTCTGGGACCTACAGAGATTGAGAATGAAAATGGTATGGCTGCATGTTGCTCCTAAAACGGTGATATCATATAAAAGTCCTACATCTGATTAAATGTCTTAAATAATTGTGGTACCAATGTAATACCATGTACAAGTGATTAGTAGTCTCTGATTTCAAAGTTGTGACGGTGATTTAATAGGAGTACAATATTTGGGGGGTTTTGTTGCAAAGAGATTGTTTTGTTTGATTGACTACTTTTATTCTTCCCTGTTACCGATAGGTACATAAAAAACCAACATCTCTTATATCATCAAACCGATTTCCCTTGATTTCAATGCTATAATCAAGGTAGAGTAGAAAAGAGTATTTGGTCTTCTATTGTGGATATGTTAATCCTACAAACGATGAAAGGGTCATCAGATGTTGCCAATAATCTAATGAATGATCTAATCACATTTGTTTACATTAACGTGAGGCTGTAAATGTCTGCATTGTTCAGATTTAAGTGTTTTGCGTTCCCTTTTGTTTGTGTCGATGTCTCAGGTCTGAAGAAGCAGACTGAGGAGCATTTGGCTCTGACGGTGCTGACCCACTGGGAGGAGATCCCGAGGGTGGGCTGTAAGCTCGTCCCTGAACACGTGGAGACCAGACCCCTTCTGAACCCCGACAAACCCGGCATCGAACAGGTAGGAAAGAGCCACGCTTGTCTGGAGTCGTGAAACAGATTGAAATGATGGTTGGACTGTATTTTGTTCTCTGTGCGTTCAAAGGGCCGTATTGAGATGTGGGTGGATATGTTTCCTATGGACATGCCTGCTCCTGGACCTGCGATTGACACAGCGCCACGGAAGCCAAAGAGGTAGGCCCGGGATGGAGAAAAAAAGACAAACATCACTAATAACTGTAAATCCAACGCAGATTTAATGGGAAAGATATTTGTTAATTGCATTTTTTGAAGTGTCTAAAGTTCAGTTTTTCCAACAGAATACGTAGTTTTATCCCCAGCTTAAGTTATGGTGAGTCTGTTTTACTAGTTAGCTCTCCATTTATTGTCAAATATAAGTCCAACTGTGTGCTCCTTCCTCCCCCCCTTACCAGATATGAGCTCAGGGTGATTATTTGGAATACAGACGAAGTAATACTGGAGGACGATGATTACTTCACTGGGGAAAAGTCCAGTGACATATTTGTCAGGGGGTAGGTACAGTGGGATGCGGCAACCAAGCCTCGTCCCGCGGGTGTGTGGATTTTTTTTTTTTTTGCAGTTAACCATTCTTTTTTTGTTTTGTTTCCATTTTGTTTTGTGCGTTTTTGTGTTGTTTGTGTTTGTGGTGTGTCTCCTGTCTGTCTGTCTGTCGTCCTCTCTCTCTCCTCTGGTCAATGCTCTGCTGCTGTCTAGCTTTGAGCTTCGTGTTGTTATTTGGAACACTGATGACGTAATTCTAGAGGACGATTCTTTCATGACAGGAGAGAAGATGTCTGACATCTATGTCAGGGGGTAAACACACGAATCCATCGCATGGCTCGTACAACTACCTCCCTTCCTTCCTCCTGGAGTCAATTATTTCTTCCCTTTCTCACTTCCTGTCTCAACCCTCCATCCAGCACGTAACCCTGCTTGTCTTAAACTCTCCAAATAGCACGCTTAAAACTTGCCAAATGAAAAATGAGTTCAGTCAGGATCAAACCACATAAACAACTTGTTGAGTACAAACATGATCATAGTCGTATATATGCCAAAATAATCCACAGATAAACTGAGATTGAAATAAATACATAAAGTGGTTAAAGTGGAAGAGAAATTGATATTCAACTGACATTATCATGACTAACTACAGTTTATTTATTTTTTATTTTATTTTATTTTGTTAAACTACAGTACAATTTCCTTTATTGTAAAACTTCTATTTTATTTACTTAAACTAAAATGTTTTGGTCAAACCTTTTATTTTGTCAAGCTAACATTTCGTTAACCTACTTGTTTCCCTTTTTTGTTAAACTATCATTATTTATTGTCAAACTACTATTTTATTTAATTTTATTTTATTAAACAATAATTTTATATTTTGTCAAACTAATATTTCCAAAGTCGTTTGTTTACGGTTTGGTCCTGTATTGTTGATTTTACTTGAAATTACTTTACATGCAGAGTATAAAGATGTTTGTGATTTCAATTTGATGGTGTTTGGAGCTTGTTGCATGTATATCAGTAAAGAATATGCACGGCAGTACGACAGAGCTCCAATGTGGACCCTTTTCATGGCAGACATTTTCACTTGTTTTAAGGTGCAGTTACATTAGTCTTCTGTCCAATGAATTTGCATGACATTGAACCCCCAAAAAATAAATAGGGAGTGTATGCCTTAATTCATTTATCATATGAACCTCCATTAAAGTGAATGGAAGACGCAGCAAATATTCACAGGCTTGCGACCATGTGACCATCGACGAATAATAGAAAAAGCAATGGGGTAACTAATAACATTAACAATTGTCCCAGTAAGCGACGTCAGTACAGAATGCACAATAATACCAGTCTACAGAACTGACACCTAAATGCAATGCAGACATTATTAATGACCTAAAAGGATATAAACTTAAACTCCGGTTTAAAGTTAGTAATGTCAGTGTTTTGAGGAGCCTCTTAAATCCTGCATCTATCTCTTAACAAAACTCATTTTCCCGTCAGCTGACTTGGTGCCACCCGTAGATGTGTCACCACAGGACTGCACTGTAACAAACTGGGTGCCATCCTCAAACAACCCTAAATACATGGAGGATAATAAGAGTATTCATGCAGTGTTGTAGAGTTAGTTGCCGACCAAACTGTCTGCATTGACAGTAAAGAAGGGAGGATGGGGTTGTTCCAGATGGATTTATGCGAGTGCATCTCAATTATCAAATCATAGCACTTGCCTTCACATTTTTCCGCTATTCACTGAGATGTTGCGCTTTGAGAACTGAGAGTACAGCTTCCCTCCTGTTCCCCCTCACTAATAAAGACTCACTCTACTGTGAATGAAAGCGCTCCAGTCGGCAGAGACTGACCTCATATCCAGATCCTCTGCTATCTGAACCCAGACACTAAAGATGAAAGTTTTTGTTTTTTAAGTAAAATTTCAGGTAAATTCCACTAATGGCATTTTTGCAAGCTTTGTGTATGCATGGCTTTGAAAATAGTGTGAAGCTCCAACATCAAATCAGGTTTTATGCATCATTCAACTTTTTTGTCATTATCTCACACACACATGAATCTGATTTGCTTTTGGGGAGCCACATTATGTGTTTTGATTATGACCTATTAGCATCATCTCTCTTGTTGGCACACTGGTACATTTAACCTGTCCTATGCTCTTGTTTAAATCAACACAATGAATATTCAGTAACTGACAGACAATTGCAATTCCCTTCTTAATATAACTTAGAAGTGCATGACTGACAAAATTAAACATCTATCCACTCATCCAAACCATGACGCTGTAGGTCAACCTAACTCTGATCTATCGTACTTCCTGCAGATGGCTGAAAGGGCAGCAGGAGGACAAGCAGGACACAGATGTGCACTACCACTCCCTGACTGGTGAAGGCAACTTCAACTGGCGCTTCGTCTATCCCTTCGATTACCTCATGGCCGAGGAGAAGATTGTAATCTCTAAGAAAGAGTCTATGTTCTCCTGGGATGAGACTGAATATAAGATCCCTCCTCGTCTCACGCTGCAGGTCTGGGACGCCGACCACTTCTCTGCCGATGACTTCCTGGGTGAGGCCTGATGGGAACAATTGCAGAACTTTCCATCTGATCTTCCACAACAAAAATGCTGAAGTGTCACCATCCTTTTTGTCTTTGACTATCACCACTCGCAGGTGCGATTGAGTTGGACCTGAACCGGTTCCCTCGTGGCGCCAAGACAGCCAAGCAGTGTTCCCTTGCTATGATCCGAAACGAGCATGAGCTGCCCACTATTTCCATCTTCAAACAAAAGAGGGTCAAGGGCTGGTGGCCGTTTGTAGCCCGCGATGAGAACGATGAGATGGAGCTAACGGTGAGTCAGTCATGAAATACTGAGCACATCAGCATGACCAAAGTCACGACTGCAGTTTGGCACCACATGTGAAATCATCATCTTGAAATTACTTTAAAAAATCATTTCAAAACAGCAGCTAGAACAAAGCAATAAACGCAATAACATTAAAGTACAAAGTACAGGAAAGTGTATGTCTAAACCTTTCCAAGAAAACACTATGTTCAATAAACTGGTGGTGGGTCCCAAGAAGATTGGAAACCTCTCCATTCATCTGACAGAACAGAGAACCAGATCGAAAGTATTAGTATACTCAAGGCATCGAGCTGATTGATTCATTTGGATATATCACATTATCATGTTGTCATTGCAGGGTAAGGTAGAAGCTGAGCTTCATCTGGTGACAGCGGAGGAGGCGGAGAAAAGTCCTGTAGGGCTGGGACGAAATGAGCCTGATCCACTGGAGAAACCAAAGTAAGATATTGACCTTTATTCAAAATATATATATATATGTATTTAAAACTCACAAACACACACACCTTTTTCACTATTCAAATTTGAGGATGGTTGTATGGTGCGGTCTCTTAAATCTCCTCCTCAAGGAAAACATCACAGTGCAAAAAGCAGTGAATCAAATGTTACAAATCACAATCAATCAGGACTTAATATTTGATAAACATGTGATTTGGGCTTTTTGCACTGTCAAAAGGCAGTTTCTCCTCCTACCATCTCTTCAACTGTCTCCCTCTGTCTCTCCCCTCCTTTCTGCGTGCGACTCCCCCTTTCTCCTTACCATTTCCTCCCGTTTTTGCCTCCATCCACATTCCTTCCTTCCTTACATCTTTCCTCCCTCTCTCTACCTCCTTCCGCAAAGTCGCCCGGACACCAGCCTTATGTGGTTTCTGGGCCCCCTGAAGGCCATTCGTTACTTCATCTGGCACAACTACCGCTGGCTGATCCTCAAGGTCCTGGGGCTGATACTGCTGCTGCTCATGCTGGGCGTCTTCCTCTACTCACTCCCTGGCTACCTGGTCAAGAAGATGCTGGGGGCCTGATGCGCTGGTAGCCTCCGCCCCCTCCTCCCTGTCTTTGCTTCTCTATTTAGACCCTTTGCATCCTGGATTTTCCTGTCCTAGCTCCTCCTCTCCTGTCCTGCCAAAACTCAGTCTCTTTGTTTTCTCTTGTTTACTCCTCTGTTGTCTCAGCAATAGAATAGTCTCTTTTTTTCTGCATCTTGTCTCAACTATTTGCTCAAGCCAGTGTCTTTTGCCACCAAGTGTCATTACACGTCTTAAGTGACCAACTGTTGGGTATAGAAACACACAGGGACGTTTTCTTAGGCATTGGAGAGCCAGGCAGCCACCACATGCCTCATGTACATATTCATCAAATAGGATGGATGGTAGAGGTGGGAAAGATTCACATGTTTCCAACTTGCAAGTTTTCACGATCATGGTTGATTATTAGAAATAATGTGCCTTGACAACACAACACAATACTCTTGAGTTTAATTACATTGAACGACAGGCAGCTATGTTTCTTTGGTTTTCTTTTGTTACAATGTGTTCAGGACAACTGCGCCTAAAAAAAGAGAATAATATAATGATCGCACAAGAATATGAATGAGTGTTTCAAGTGTTCTGTATCATATCCTTAATATGAATAAAATCAGGAGTTGAATTCAACTAAAATACAATAATATTATTGACAATGAAAGCATCAAACCCCTCAGAGGTACCAATGGTTGTCTGGTTAAAAAAAAAGACTGGAGCAACATCAGTGTTTGGAGTTGTTGGTCAGTCATCCATCCATTTTTATCAACATGTTATTAGGAATGTGAGCATGCTGTTGTAAAAAAAACATCTCCAAATAGATGCAACACGTCTTACTAACCACTAATGCCAGCTTTCTCTTTTACCCATGTTTCATCCCATTTCTCTCTCCCCTCACTCACCCTTCATTAACTCCTTCCTCCATCCACCTGCATGCCATCTTCACCAAATTCTTTACTTTCCTCATCCTAAAATCTCCATCCCTCTAGCCGCCCTGACACTACCTTCCTGTGGTTCCTGAGCCCACTGAAAGCCATCCGCTACCTGGTGTGCAACCGCTACAAGTGGCTGATCATCAAGATTGTGCTTGCCCTACTGCTGCTCATCATGCTGGGCCTCTTCCTCTACAGCATGCCGGGCTACCTTGTCAAGAAGCTGCTTGGGGCCTGAGAGGCTGCTGGGAGGACTGGGGGGGGGGGGGGTGGCCCGCCGGATAGATAGGGGAGCTCGTGGGCGCAAACCAGAAGGAAAGTACGAGGAGTCTCACCCACAGGAAGGGAGGCACAGGGAGGAGAAAGCGCTTTGGAAGTACGATTGCATTATTTTCTTCGCTCTATGGAGAGAGGCTGAAACCACCCAAAATTACTTTTTCCTCCAAGTCATGAGAAACACTAACTGTCTAATCCTCTATCCAACCTGCAGCAAGCCTAAAGAAACTAATGCTCAGTATCTGAACTCCTGACTACAAAGCAATCATTTTCTCTAGTGTTGTAACCCAGGATATTCTTCTTCCTTTCAAGCAATGTTACATGACAATGAATGTGTCTTTATCTGTTTATTCAACTTTTAATTTATTCATCAAGTGAAATCAGATTGCATGGACATTTATTTCAAGTGATGCTGTTGAATCTTAATCCCATTACTGCTACAATGTCTGCTGTTGTTTTAAGTTAATGGGCAACAAACGAACATTATGTTTGATAACGCTTTGCTTTAAACCCTCTTTTTAGCATTTATAAGCACTATATTCACATTTAATAAAGGGTTAACTGTATAACACACTATGAGTAGAAATAAGGACATTCAAGTGTTATTAATGTACAGTTATTGTCAACAATTCTAGGTTCTCCTGTGAAGACATTTTATATTATCACATCTGTATTTTACTATATTATCATTTATTATCTGTTTATACAACATCCTCCTTATGGGTGCCCACAGGAGGAGTTATAGTTGTTGACAAATACATTAATAAACACTTATACTGCTTATAAATGCTGAGTAGGGGGGATTAAAGCGAAGTGTTATAATGTTTATAAACTATTATAGCTCTTGCAGTCTTTGCACACTTCACTAATAATAATAATGTAGAAACAAAAATATAGATGTCTATTTTCCTAATTAAATCCAATGAGACATAGAACAAGATGACTCCAAACGGGATTTGACAGGGTTAAGTTCAACTTCAATGTTACAATGTTAAATCTCTTGGATCTAAGCAAACAAGCCAGACTTGGGCCAAATAGTATTTGCAAATAATTATTAAAAAATAAAATAAAACTAATTGTTTGCAAATAGAATTTGACTAAGTCTAGTTGAAACTTAAAAGCAACAAATACTTAAAGATTACTACTGTTTTCTACCAAAATGTAAACTTATATTGTCCATATGCATGCATCATTGTAATAATTGACCACAGAGGTCATGTGTGTTGGCATGACTGTCGCTCCAAATCACCAACCTTCCTATTTTTAACTTTACAGATAATGTAAAGATGATTTCATGGGAATAATATTGAAGTGCACTTGAGTGAAGTGGTAAAAAGGGGGTCTGGGGTTGATTCTCTAAACTCTGGCTCCATATCGTTTGGCATTGTTTGCAGTGTCTCTTACTCCCTTTCAAATTTGCCTGCGCCTGACGTCATCTGAAGTCTTTGTTTGTAATTCTGTCTGTCACTGATTACAGAGTTATTGATTGCACTAAACTTGTTGTTTTTACAATTTGTGTTTGTATATCTGGTGAAATGTGTGCGATATTTATTTTTTGTCTCTTTTGGCAATTTGAAATAAACTGAATTACATGGACAAGATTCCGATTGCCCTGAATATGACATAGCTTAAATATGACATGCGCACCCCAATAAGTGTCTGTCAGGTTAGTAATGACAACTGGTAGAAAGCCACAGGTTGCATGGCATGTAGGATAGTACGCCATAGTACAGTATGTCAGGAAAGGGTCGTATATAGCACAAAACATCATAGTATAATGTTTCATAAAAATAAAAATGTATAGTATACGTCATAAAACATTCCTAAAAAGCCATAGCAAAATAATGTCGCAAAAAGCATAGAATATATTATGAAAATGCCAAAAATGGCATAAAGGTGTCAAAAAGAGTCGTAACAGTATGTCATCAAAAAAACATGTCATGAAACTAAATGTGATGTAAAGACAATGTATATATGTCATCAAATGTCAATGAAAATGTAATAAAAAATCATTGTCCAGTATAAAATAAAATGTCGTAATAAAACTGGCTTAGTATAGTATGTCATAGATAAAATCATTAAAAAATGTCAGAATAGTACTCGCAGTGTGATGGGGGAGGAGGGGGCTAGTATGTTATGTCGTAAAAAAACACAATGTAGTATGTCACATTATGTACATTATGTTAAAAAAAAGACATAGTATAGTATGTCAAAAAGTGTGATAATATAGTCAAATGACAAAAGTCATAGTATAATATGTTGGAAAAAAGTGAGAACAATATTGTATTATGGTTGAAAATGAGTCTAGTATGTCATTAAAATTCCTTAAAAAATGATAGTACATTTCATAGTCAAAGTCATAGTATAGTCATAAAAACCTTGCAAAAACGGCACACATAGTATGCCATTAAAATGTAATGTGAGAATTGAATAAATAGTACACCATTAAAATGTCATAAATGTGACAGTATAGTGTGTCAAAATATGTAATAAAAAGATATATTATGCTATAAAAATGTCAATAATATCAAAATAAGTCATAGTATAGTATGCAATTAAAAAGGTCTTCAAAAGTTGTAATAATATGTTGTAAAATCTCAGACTATAATATGTCATAGACATGTAATTAAAAAAGTTATATTATATTAAAAAAAAATGTCATAGTATGGAATGTAATTAAAAGTACTAAAAAAGTAATTGTATAATATGACATAAATAAGTCATAAATACCATTTACTATACTATAGTTAAATTACATTGTAATCATCCGTGCTTCACTTCATTTACATTTAACACACCACTCGACTACTGCCTCACAATGCACCCCTTAACAAGCCTCTGTCAGGTTGACAATCACATCTCATATGCATGGTGGTGCTCTGCCACTGTCGCTGAAACTACGTTACACCGACTGGTACCTGATTTGCAGACTTAGTGGGAGATTCCCCCCCCCCCCCCCCCCCCCCCCAAATGAGCCGACAACAGTTCCACACTTGACAACAGACAATCCCCCCTCCCTTTCCTTAAACTTGAGAAAAAGAAAAAAAAGAATGACTTTGTTATCGTAATGAAAGGGTTCGTAATTTACTTCCACCAGCGTAATTATTCAGCCCACTGCTTTCCTTGGCTAGAGACCTACTCTGCGTGGCTGGTTGAGGCAGAGATGATTGGTTAAGACTAGGCATTGATCTTGAGGAGTTAGGGTATGACAGGCCATTGGGAAGGACATAGGACCCAAACAAATCTAATCGCCGGTACCTCGGTGAGCATGGACTCCTGGCCAATCCTTGAGCTTGAATGCTACGCAGGTCCGGTCTCGCCAAGCAAAGCAGTGGGATTCCTAATAACGCTTCCAACCCTGTGACATATTCTCCAGATCTTTGCATGGAAATAATGTATGAAGATGAGTGCTGTTTAATCTCAGAATCTCTCTGTGCAGTCGTCCCAGTACCAGCATGTCGTGGCTACTGAGCCCAGTGAGGACGATGTGTATCCTGGCCTGGAGGCACTACAGGCTTCCCTGTGCGGTGCTGCTGGCTGCTGTGCTGGGTCTGCTTTTCCTGGCTCTGCTCTTCTACTCTTTCCCCTCAGAGCTCAGCCATAAGCTGTTCAACACTGCTGGATAAAACCACCGTATTGCTCTATTTTGTATCCACTTTGTATCCCATATGAACTATTGGAGTTACTTGTTCCAACGATTTGTTTTTTATAAGACTGTAAAAATAAAAACTGCAACCTCACCATTATCTATTAGAGGCTTTATTTTACAGTGAATATAAATCCTTTTACACATACTCTAAAGATTCCTCACACTGTCCCAGTTCTGCTGATTCCAAGTTGAGTTTGGATTACGGCATCTCCGGCTCTGTGCTGACCTGTCAGAGAATCAAAGATGTCAGATGAATGATCTTAGAGGAGAGGCACATTCATTTCTGCCCGATATAGAGTATAGATTTAATTATTTGAATACACTAGGACTGACACTAACTATTATTTTCCTTATTGTTTAATCTGCCAATTATTTTCTTGATTAATTCATTGATCTTTTGGTTTATAACATGCCAGAAAAATGTACATAACAGGTTTCCACATTTGCTCGACCAAAAACCAAAATTATTCAATTTGCTACTCAAATGTGGCAAAGGAAAGCATTTTCAAATCATATTTACTTACTTTAATTTAGTTAGTCAATTGACTAAGCAATTAATCATTTTGCCGAATACAAGGTGTATAATTATAAAAAACACTACATCACTTTATAGTACCTTACTGCTTTTTTACTTTTTCCCATACTATAGCTAGGAAAGTTCCTCAATCCTCACTCTAATTGAATACCTGGAAAACAATGTGACGTATACAAGAAAACTATGACAGATACATGAACATGAACACACACATATTCAGTTCAAAGACTGTTGCAGCAACATCCGCAGCTCTGTGTTCTGCTGCTCCAGCCTCTGAGTCTCAGGGACGAGCTCAGCGATGTCTGTCAGGACGGCCCTGGAAACAAAAAAACACAAAACACGTGAGTACAGAGGGTGTTTGCTTTGTGCGTACGTGCGTGTGTGTGTGCGTGTGCATGGGTGTTACTGACCGGTACTGCTGTAGTGTGCTCTCTGCGGCGTCCCAGAGTTTCAGTTTGTCTTCAGAGATTACATTGCCCATACTCTCCCAGTAGGCTTCATCCTTTGAAGTATCCCAGGTTTTTATATGAAAACGCTGATTTGGGCTCGGTGAGCTCTCCCTTAGAAAGCACCAGGAAAACATAAGCATCACACATTTATAGAGAAAGACTGTGGTGTCATAATTTCATGTTCAAATCTCACAGACTGTACAATTGACGACCCTAATGCAGCCTCTGTTGGTATGGAGATACAGTAATGATGGAGAGTAATCTATTGCTCATGAATAAGTAGTTTAAATTAGTGCAAATGTGGTCTTACCTGGACCTCATGTGCTGCTCGAGGAAACTCTTTAGAGCAGGCAGAACATGTTTAGGATTGATGAGTTCAGAGGTCAAATGAGTCATAGCCTTGGTCTCCAAATCCTCTTCCTTGTTACTGGATTCACCCGACTCAACACAAACATCCTGCAAGCAGACAAAATAGTACTAATTACAATCCTCTTGTATGTCAAAGACTCAAGGCCATATTTCCCACAAGCATTAATCCAGAGCAAACCTCATCTCCGCCCCTCCTGACCTCAGTCTCATCTCTCTGCTGATGTTCGTACTTTAATAAGAATTCAGCCAACTTGGGCACATCCCCCTCTTCCATGCCAAAAGACTAGAAGAGAAAGCAATATGGCAGGTTGTTCAGTATTTAATCCATACAGTCCAACAGTACACTGATGCATTACACTACATGAACTCACGCAAAGCATAGAGCCCAGCTTCACCACAGTCTGTTCTTCCTTCTCCAGGGGAGCCAGTAGGTTTAGGAGTTTATCCTCCATCAGGAAGCCCTGAGATAGAAGGAAGGGACACTTCAACCAAAACCTGTTGTCTTGTCTCAGTGTGGCTAGAAGAGACTTAAACCATTTAAAGGATGGACAAGATATTATTAAGATAAATTATATTTATTTAACTAAAGTGTATTTCCTAAAATGTAGATTTCCTTTGATATATTGTATGCTTAAAGACACATGTTAGTACTCGTTGTTTTGATGTAAATATATTTGTCATTTGAAAAAAAAAGACTTCTTCTTGTCCGCTTCTGTACACACATCTGCTTAATCCAGTGATAAACATTAACAATGAACTTGTTTCTCACCGCCTCATCAGACAGCAGCTCCATCACTTTTTTCAGTGTCTCCAAAGACTGCTTCCCTTCCTCCACCTCTGCACCACTCTCACTCTGCACCGTTTTCCCTTCCTTGTAAATTTCCTTATCCATGCTCTCGGTGTCAGTCTCCGGCCTAGGCCCAACGGGGAGGTCCATCATCCTCTGACTACACTGTAAATTCTGCCCGGTGTGAAACAGCTGGGAGACAGCCTCGTGGACAGGCATCCTGGCCTGTTTCTGAGGCTGGATGGGACCAGAGAGCTCCATGAATTCCATGGGAGTTTGCTCCCAGGCTAAACCAAGGTGCTCCCTGCAGATCAGCGAGTCCATGAGCAAATACTTCTCCACTAGTTGCTTCACCTCCGCATCAATCATAAGCCACATCTCCTCAAATTGTCTGGCATCAGCAACTGCAAAGTCCCTGCATGAAGTGGATGGAGGTGTAAAGAAAAAAGAAAACATTCTGTCCTACAGCATGTCAGTGTTACATAAAACTGACAGGATGATTATGACTTACTTGATATTCTGCTGAATGTGTTCGTATTGCTGGATGTTGTGTTTGTATTCCTCAGGCCAACGCTGGCTCTTTTTTGGAACCGGTTTCTTCTCACTGGAATACTCAGTACTAAGGTTTCTAATCTCTATGAGCAGTCTGAAACACAAAACCAGCAGAAGAAACAGAGAGTGAATTAGATATACCAGTGTGTACGTGTGTGTGTGCATGCATTCGTACATACTGTACGTGCGAGAGAAAAATCTACTACCTGACGGCCCTTTTCTTCATACTGCTCAGATTCAATCTCTGTACTGGTACCTCAATGCTTGGCTTGTATAGATTTAGAGTCATGATTATTTCGCTGCCCATTTTCCTTTGAAAGTATCTCTCCGGAACCTGCAGAAGCAAAAATAGAATGTTAAGGCACTCAAATACTGGGCTTCTGTATGTCAAATGGTAACACATTTGAAACGTTTCTTCTTGGCAATGTAATCACAATCAGGAGCACTTACTTTTTATAAAATGGAGCGTATATCACAAAAGTTTCATTCAAAGGATAAGCAATTGGTGTCCATCTTGATATTTGTACAAACCTGAAACGCCGTATTATGTTTTGTCCTTAGATAGGCGTCGTCGTCAATGGTCTTCAAGATGCCATTTTGAAATATTGCATCATACTCCTCTACTTTTTTCTGCCACTGCGCCGCCCTCCCCAGCTATAAATAGATAAGATATGATTAAATACAGAGTTGATATACTGTATGTTAGATATAAGATATGAATTAAGATGAAAGCAGACTGAAGGTTGAATATGCATGTGTAGCCGTGCGTGTGTGTGTGTGTGTGTGTGGGGGGTTTATTTTAGTTCTCCTGACCTCTTCGTCACAAAGTTCCATAATGCGCTGTTCCCATTCAGTCTTTTCTTTTGTAAGTAAGACTTCACTTTCCAGGTGATAAACTCTCTACATACAAGGGCAACCATTAGTGGGAATGACAACAATGGCATAAACAAGACTAAAAAGAGTCTACAACCATGGTAGCAGCACAGCGGTGCTTTGAGCTAACTGCTAACTTTAACGTGATAACATGCTCACAATGCTAACACGCTGAGGTTAAGCACTTTAATGTTTATCATGTTGTCCATCTGAATTCTGCACGTTAGCAAGCATGCTAACCTTCTAAACACAAAGCACATCTGAGGCTGATAGAGTTTTGCAGGTTTGCAGGTATTTGGTATTATATCATAAACCAAGTGCTGGAAAAATATACAATTTTGATCTGATGATGCTAGATGGAAAGTCAGAGGACCAACAAAGTTATTATAAAAAGTCATGAGGAGGATATGAGTGTTCTGTACCAAATTTCGCGGAAATCCATCAAATATTTGTTGAGACATTCTACTCAAAATCACAATATGGGGGATCCTTGTCATTCATAGAGCCATGCGAGCCAGAAAGATAAAACAATCGTGCAAATTGAATCAAGACAATAAATTAATTCCCTGTTGCTCATAATAATAATAATAATAATAATAATAATAAGCCCCATCCATCTGATTACCCTTTGTAGATTAAAATGCAATCTACAAATTGTTTAAAGCTGCTTCTCAACTGAGATCTGGGTCCCACCGAAATCTGGGCCAGCTCCTCCCTGTAGGCCTCTGTCAGGGTTTTGATCTGGTTCTTCATCCTCTCTATAATCAGGTCTAGGTCCTCTTCCTGCTTCCTCAAGTCCTTAACAAAACGATCATCTCCAACTTTTATCTCCTGTTCAGACAACACACAGGAAATCAACTTATGAATGGACAAGGCCACTAGCTATGATGATAGATAGATAGATAGATAGATAGATAGATAGATAGATAGATAGATAGATAGATAGATAGATAGATAGATAGATAGATAGATAGATAGATAGATAGATAGGTGTACCTGTTGCAGGTCTTTTATAAATTTTTTATTGTCTTCTATGATAACAGCACATAACTGCTGCTGGTTGTTCAGGGCCTCCTGGAGATCCTGAGGGATCACCTTCTGCTTCGCTAGCGACCAGCCTTTGGTGATCTCCTGGAATATTTCCTGACTGGACTTGACTCCATTCTCCAGCCGCTCCAACCTGGACCAAGTTGGACAAACATGATGAAAAACAGGAGGAAAGAAAGACAAAAGAGTAAGCATGGTGTGGAGGATGTATATAAAGTAAGATTACCCCTTTGTTTTTTTGTATGTATGTATATATGGTGTTGGTTTAGGACACAGGTGTGGTAGTAGAATAAATAATGGTGAATTAAATGAAATTACCTAATTCTCCGAGCTTCCTCCAGCTCTGTCCTTCGCATGGACTCTTTGGCGTCAGCTGCAGTTTGGATGTCGGTTACTAATGTCGTCAAAACTCTCTGTATGTTCATCATCCTCTGCGGAGTGATTAGCTAACACAAAAATGGACAGTTTCTTTCTGAGCACATGTCAGGAAATTGCTCTCAAGTAAAATAGTAGGTCACTATATTAACAACATTATAACCAGTTGCTATTTTTGAAAAATACATAACTTAATTAATATCACCGCCCTTGTAATGTCAAATTAAGTGAACTAAAATGCAATAGGAGCTTGCTCAAATTGTGGCAGCTAGCACCCATATATATACAAACACACACACACACACACACACACACACACACACACACACACACACACACACACACACACACATATATATTTCATATTTACAATTTGCCTATATTAGCTTAGTTTAATCCAAACAATTAGCCATAATATTACAATTCGGCATTACTTTAGCCACAAAAGGCTTTGGAAACTAAACAAACCTTTTCACTTTTCTCAACCTCCTCCTCTGGAGACCGGCCCTCCATAGTGGGGTTTACTTCACTATCCTCTGTGGAGACCCTGAAGGTTGAATGCAAACGTAATGATATAAAAAATAGATCCCACATGATATAATTATTATAGCTATTACCATAACAAATAATCCATGCTGCATGACAACTATATTGTGATTAATACTTTATCACAGTTATTACGGTAACGTTAAACTAGTTAACGTTAACTGGCACACTTACGTGCTCTTAGCCTCTTCATTTTCGGACAACACAGAAGGTTCAGGCTCCTCTTCTTGATCCGCATCAACTTCTTCCATATTAAGAGTCTGCTGTATGGACGTTATTGGCATAAACTGTTAAATATTGTAATGATCGTAAAGATAACAAAGTAACAGGTCCGTGTCGCCGCAGTCTGTTTGGTAAACGTTGGTATGGCGACAGAGTGCAGAGTGGCGCGTGCTGCCTTCAAGTGTCCCTCGTAAGCTTTAAACTTCAAGATCACACTCTGCATATTTTGAATTTAGTTTCTTTATGTTTCACTTCCAACGCTCTCTGGCTCTGAGCCTTGCAGGTTTTCATTCAGCGTGTAGGTAGTTTTTTGTCTACAGAGTGTATTAACGTTTTATTTTTGCTTTGTATCTTAAATAAAAAAGTAATATAATTCAAAAAGTTTAAATGAAAAAATAATAATTCTGTGGCCCCAAGAAGCTCATGAGACAAAGCTTGGACGTCCGCTAGCAGATGCTGATCCACCAATAGAGAATAGAGACACAACAGGGACTATGCATCACAGTGATTCAATTTTGAATATGTGGATTATCACAAATATACAGCAAGATATAGATACATGTTTCACAGTATAGTATAGTAGAAGCAATGCCGGGAGAGTGCGCCACAGAGTCTGGCATAAAGCATAAGTGGCGTGGTGCTGCCATCTAGTGGCAGCATCATATTTCCAAATTTCTGTAATATACCTCAAGGCAAGTTTTAGACCATCTGCACCACACCAATATTGTCTGTTTGCTCCAAAAACAATATTTTTTCTGGAAAGCTTTGAATTCAGTTTTTGACACATGTTTTATTGGCAAGGCTCTATGGTGACCATTTAGGAAATTAAAATGAAAAGGCTCATTAACTCATAGCATTTTTACAGGAGAGGTATATGTTCAAAGACAACTTGAACTATATATACAACTGTTACGTTAGTATCAAATAGAACATGAACTTAACATTGAAATAACTTTATCACAATTATAAAACAACACTACTCCTATTAGGCTGAATCCTAACACCATTTGTCAGCTACAAATGAGGTCGGCCAGGCTACTCTTAAAGAACCATGCAGTTTTTTTATTCAATATTAGACAACAGCGCAAGACCAAAATGTCAGTGAAATGTGAAACATTTAAAAGGTGAACTTAGTGTCTACAAAAATCATCATAAGTTCTCTTTCACAATCAAAAACAAACAGGTGCATAATAGATGTACAATACATGGTATACAACTGGTTAATAAATGGTAATAATTTGCAAATATTGATTAAAAGCTTTGCAGTGAGGGAAAAGTGTCATTAAACATTAAACACTGCTACAAGTGAGGGCTTTAATGTTCACACAAATTGAGTCTTTCTTCATTTTAAGCAAAATGAAAAAAAGTGACATGAGCTGCAACTTCAATGTTATATTCAGAAGCTGACTGGAGGTGGCGCTACGGTCTTGTGATCAAAATTCCAATTAGGTTCCACAAACTAATATACTTGAAACGTTTCATTTTTGACAAGATGCATGTTTCAAACACATGCAGATTAAGCAGCACTCTCGTGTGCAAGGTTCAAAAACAAATCCAGTCACGTGCATGCTTAAAATTCAGACGTTCTAATTCACCCACACACTCCACACAAATGATAAATGTCGTCTCAAGCTGATGGCAAGATGGGCACTCTCTGGATGTTGACACAAACAAATCCACACATGGGTCAGATGTTCCTGCCCTGAGGAGTGCCCCCCTACCGTCCCTGCCCGTTGGCAGCTATCATGCTCCCCATCGCCCCCCCCCCCGGGGCACCTCGAGCGCTCTTTTGGCCTCAAGTGGCCTCAGTTGCTACTGAGCCAAAAGGGATGCAAGTCAGCCAGCAAAGGTTTCTGACATATGATCCAGCATCTGTGATGTCACCAACAGCTGACTTGTCATAAGACCTTTGTGAAAGGGGGGAAGTAAGGGATGAATGAGGAGAAGGCCTTATTTTCAACAGACCCTTAGCTGGAACGCTGAGTGCTTTTGCATCAAGCTTCAGAGATTACAAACTGAATGACTGCCATTAGAGAGTGATTCTATAATCTATTATAATACCATAAGCTAGGGATTGACAGACTTTGACCCCCACTCGCAGGTGTATAATAAGCCCCATTCACTCTGCATATGCTCCGTGAGAGAGGGTGCATGAGTGTGTGTCTGCTAATTCCAACCCCCAGGGGCATATGTTTACTCCTTCTTCAACAAAGCATCATATTCATTGCTCAGGGGTTGAGAGGTGCAAAATCTAAGCCTGACCTTCAGCCAGTTAACTAACTGACAGCTTAGAGTGTTGGTGGTGGAGAGGGGTTGCATAACAACTTAAGTCCTGACTAACCGTTTCTTAATATTGCAATAACGAAGGAGACGCTCGCTGCTCCGTGACACGGGGTGCACTGTAAAAGAATACGGAAGAGTGGAGGACGGCTGCAGAGGACAGCAGAGAATTCAAAGGCATTTAGTCTGGCGTAGGCCGTGACCTTCTCAAAGAACAAATCATTCATTTAACAAGAATTTGATTTAATAAACTAAAAGGGAAGGCCAGATTCAGGAACAACATGACGAGTCTCCTCCTACTCCTCCATCAAATATGAAATGTACTGGCCTTGTATCAAGGTAACTTGTGCAAAGAAAAGTATGTTTTGCCATCACCAGGAGCAACTATTGCAACCCAACATAACCATGTTGCCTCTAAATGTTCAGCTGCACGACTTTAACCTTCACATATAGAGGGATTCGGGGATTTGTTGCCCTCATAATTGTAGTAAATACAATTATATCAAGGTCTGTGTAGTGAAGCCCACTTGCCAGTCTCTTACAGTCCTCATTTCTTATCAGGCCTGGTCTGAGGAGAGGTTTGTGTTAAGCCCCTGAAACATCGACAATCAACATTTCTGCTTTATTCCCTCCTCAGCTATAAAAAAGTAAGCTAACGAGTTCAAACATTACAGTTACACAGAGCTAAAGAAAAGAACAAATTGTTGCACAATTTTATGGTCTGGATTTATAAAAATGACAATTGTTATTCTCCATCAGCATTCAAGAGAGATATTTTTCTTTTTTACTTTTGGTGAAAAAAAAATAAATTTACTGTTTTCTTCATCTAACATCGGCTCTATTTGAGGAGGTTTTTAAGATGACGACAAACTTGTTAACTTAAAAAAGTTTTATTTATTTAAACTGTCGGAGTCTAGTTCTGGAGTAATACTGGCGTTTTTATAGGATGTGTATTTGAGATAAAATACAGTGTGTATTACCAAATTACAATTATTACAGTTGGTTTTGGTACTAAAGGGACACAATGTTTGCATTAAAACGAAGCCATGCAAGGCACTACTATGCTACAATGTTAAATAAAGATGCATTTGTTACCATTTTGTATGTAAATCAATATGCAATAACTGCCATAGTCATTTCTTTTGCAAATTTCTACAAATACTCCATTCTAGTGGTCAAAAAAATTCTCCTTTTAATCCAGCAGAGAACTAGAGCAAGCAGTCAGGATCAAGACATTAGTCAGTTTACAAAATCATATTAATTTCTTCCAAATAAACTGTAACACTTTGTAACTTACAGTCATTTATTATTCTCACAGTCATTTGTTCTTATCAAAGCTCTTTGAGAGTGGATTAGGTGTGCAATAATTATGTGTGGCATTAGGCCATGATTACTAATGGATTGTGTTATTTTTGTTGCACTGCAGTCGGTTCAGTAAGAGAGTAAATCAGCTGCCTTTATCATTGCATTGTATCATAAACCGTGGTCAAGAAAACATACACAATGTAGCTCATTTAAAACAATTAATGAAGCTTTGGGGTTATTCAGGCGTGTAAAAGTGTGCACACTTCACACATCAGTTAAAATGAAAAATGTTCTTCTTTGTATCTCTTTTACACAGTGACAATAAAGACTCCAAAGCTGACCTATAATAAAAGATGTCCGCCTCTATCTCTCAAGGAGAAGTATGAGGGACCAAAGATTAGGAAATTAAATACTTAAAAACTTAAAAAAAATATTGTCTTTTTGTCGGATGTGGGGCCAACAACTAAATATCATAGATCTAAATCCAGAGTCCGAGATTTGCAGTGTACATGGGACAATTTCAAGAAATGCATTGATTTAAATGTGTTTATAGGAATAAATGCCACTGCATACAGAAGTCTGTCAGCTAATGATCCAAAGTAATTTGACAAAATGTGATGTAAAGCTATAAACCGTAGCTGAAAACAGTGATGGGGAGTAACTAAGTACATTTACTCAAGTACTGCACATCGCTATAGTTTGGTGGTACTTGAATTATATATACCACTACATTTCAGATGGAAAATGTGTTGGTAAATAAATATGTTTTAAGACATATTACATCTACTCATTCTCCTGCATAGTAAAATCCCAGTAAATATACAAATATTGCTATTTTTGAAATAAAGAAGAAAAGATCTCCCACTTTTCTCTTTCAAGTTTCCACACCACACTTCTGTAGGTTGCATATTGATCCATGATTGGCTTCTAACCAGTTGTTCACAAAAAGCACTTTCTCCTCTTCAGCAGATGAATGCAGGCTTCTGTGTCAAACTACACACACACATCATTCTGCAGAGAGAACTAATGTGCAAAAAAAAAAAAAAAAAACAAGTAAGAGGGGAGCGGGGGGTTAAAATGAGCTCCATCTACATTATTAAACATCTGCTTATAAGTTAAGGCATTTATAGCCTAATACTAATAATATAACATAGGATATAGTAGGCTAATGCACACCAAATGTAGACATAATGAGTACCTTTTTTCTGCCAAACTTGTGCTCTCTGAATGTAGGACTTTTCATTGTAAAGGAGTGTTTTGATTATTACTACTCTGAATAGTTGTTTCACCATTGACAGTAAATGACTCCACAGCTTTTTCCATCGGTTCTCTGATTCACGTGGCGGCCTCGGGTCCATTTCTCCGGGACTTTTCATGACTTTCAGGCCCGCTTAAGGACCCGGTGTGGTGCAGAAAAGCAACGAGGCTGAACGGGAATCAAAGCTGTCATTCTCGAGCTGCGGGCCGCGCCACACACGAGCCGCTCAACACACTCCACTGTGCGGGAGCGCGAATGACAAAAGCCCGTGTCTTTAGCCGCTCTGCTGGCCGCAACCGGATCATATGACTCGGCATATCCGTAATGCTCTTAGACCTGCTGATGGCCAGCAGTGGCTGCGCTCCACAAGACCAAAAAGCCAAAGGAGTTTAACGGATGTGTTGCTGCGATTATTTGGCCAAGTATCTTTATCCCACATCTAGATTAGCTGCTAATGACGGAGGAAAAACCTTGTTGCAAAAAACACACGCCATGCAACCCGAGAACAAGGGCCATTACTGTGTGAAGAAACAGGTTTAACCACAACACAACACGGGCTCTTTAGGCGTATAAATGCAGTCACAGTCATGGAGTATTTAGACCCTTTAAGTATCAACACAGCAACATAAATACTCCAAGTAACGGGGATGCATTCAAAGTAGAGAAGTAATAGCAAATGTACCTTAAAGTATACAAAGTAGAAGTACTAATTGTGCAGATCAGCCCCTTTCAGGATTATCATAATGGATATAAAAATAAATTAAAAATTTAAAAAAATCATTGAAGATAAATGTAAGCAGTATTTTAAAGTTGTAGATGGTTGGGGGTCATTTGAACTGAATATCGATTCAATTGCATTATATGTTTAGAGATTGTCATATATTTGAATGCACATGTTAATCTGAAATGTAACTGGCAGTGCAATGGTAGTAAAGTACAATAGTTCCATCTAAAATATAGTAAAAAGTAATAGTATAAAGCAATGGAAATACTTAGTAATCAAGTCCTGAGTAAATACACTTTACTTACTTTCCACCACTTTAATTAAACTAAACCATAGGCAGTGGTTAAATTACAGCACATGCATCTGCAGGTTTTTTGTGACGTAAAAATATTTATTTGGGCTTATGCATTCAAAATTAATCACTTCACAGTAAATACATTTCTAACAGGAAAATTAATCAATTCAACACTCATAAAAGGAGACATAAATGAGACTTCACTGTCATGAGCAGTCAGAAGCCCCTTAACAAATTAAGTTAAACATCTGTGGAAAACGACAACAAAGCACATTAAAAGCTTTGTGCAACCACAAAAAAACACTGACTGGAAAACAGGTAACATCACAGTGTGGTACTCTGGAGTGCTCTTACATTATGTCTTTATCTACTCCCCCCCCACCCCACTGATGTGCACCCCCCCCCTCTTCTTACAGCAGATGCATGTCACCACTAATGGACATCAAGTGCTTCCTTTTTTTTTTGCAGCTCTCTTCTGGACATACATTAGAGACAGAAAACCCATTTTTTTCAACCCATAAGTAGAGCTCATACACGCACACAAGCCACTCTTTCTAGTGACAGCGATGCGTATCAGGCTACAGGATGCACTGAAAAACGTGAAGATTGTTAACGAGTTGAAAGGAAGGAGAGGCCGGCATCTGTGCAGCAACATGAGGAATAATCTGATTAGTAGTTTATAAAGTTAGATGTTATTTGATTCAAACAGCCTGCTTAGATACAAAATGTCACTAATTAAAGCTCATCTCAAATGACGGCAGTAAGAGGCAGACTCAAACACAGTCCGTGTATCATCTATTTGTTTGTTTTACTGAAAAATGATGAAATATGAGTTCTCTATGCTTTTGTTTTATGTGTTTTAAACACCATTTATTACATTTTGAGACGAATATTTTGAGGATATGAAAGCAAATGTAAAGCAAAAGAAAGCGACAACAAAAAAAAAGCAACAGGTGCCCAAAGCATTTCATTCTCACATCTAGATTCTTGAAGTCCTCTGATCACAGTCTCTTGAAAATAAACAGGCAACGCTGTTGTTCACTCTGCTACATTCAAACCTCAGGCACAAGATGATGAGGAGTCCAATCTTCTCCCGGGTTGTAACTTCTAATAAAAGAGTGTTGTCCTCCATTTCAGTCCCCACCTGTCTCCTCTTCAGCTCAGTTTGTTCTGAATGTTCATCAGACTCGCGTAGGACTTTGCCCGTTTGGCTGGGAAGAGACAGAACTTGCATTACTTCACAGAAATGACAAAAAAAAATACATTTGACTTACTTTGAGCTATTCTAGTAATTAAAGTACAAGATGTTTGTTGAATTGTTTTTTTTAAACGTGCATTTATAATATTCAAATTCAAGCCGAGATGGTTGTGATACATGGACATTCTTGAGGGAAATAATGACGTTAAGAGGATTCCTGAAGGGCTGTAGATAAATCAACGGTCCTACTTTTATGAATCTCTCTATTAGCACAGACATCGCTCATAAATTAACATATAAATCTTCCGGTTCCGCTCCATTTGTGGGAAGATTTCATTTACAAATCAGGATTACAGCCTCGCGGTTGTTGTAGTTCACCTCTGTGTGTCCAAAATGTCATAATTTCATCCGAGTAGACATTTGTGTGGAATTGTCATAATTAGCATATGAAGTAGTGAGTTATGGCCAAAAACATTGAAGTTGGTGCCAAATTTGAAGAAATTCCCTCAAGGTGTTGCAAAGGTCCTGGAGATGTGAGAATATGCGTCTATAGTAGGTGATGTTACAGTCAGGTGCCATAGACGACGCTCCCCATAGGCTGGCTTCACAACAATATTTATATATATTACGTTTGTAGAGTCTTCATTTTGTTTTAGTCTAATGCAAGTAACAGTTTTTAAAAAACAGCTCCTGAAGATCAGCCTGTAAAGACCCCGAGAGAAAGGAAAAAACTGTGTCGAATCTAAACAATTGGCAAACCATAATGATGACATGATCAACAGAATATCAATATGGTTTTAGGTTTATGTTAGTTATTTATCGTTATTTCACTTCTTCCTGAAACACATTTAAACTCAGATTAGGAATTACAATTCTGGCAGTTCTGAAGAAAGTGAAAGTTTTGATAAAATTCCAACATGACAAGAACTTAAATTACTCGTACGTGCTACTTAAGAACAAATCTGTCCCTACAAGTGTTTCCCAAAACCCAAGTAAAAAAAGTTACCGGCCTCCTCAGTCTTTTGCTCTCTGATGCTTGAAGGCTGCCATCATCCACCAATACGCACACAAAAAAAAAATCCTCTAACCTCATGATCCTGAGGTTTGCAGGAGGCGACCCCACAATGCTATAAATCAACCTAGAACACTCCCTCCTTCCTCCATCTCCGCCAAACCCCAATATCACAGTCAGTCCACCACCCCCTCCTCCACAAAGACCCCGAACCCCTCAAAACCCTGTCAAAAAATCTCTGTGTGTGACAATGAGCGAATTAAGCTGGTTACTCACGGTGTATGAGCTTGCGTTTCTTTTGTTCAGAGTGAAGGAAGCTGCTCAAGTAGAAGATGATGGGCAGAAAGAGCATGAAGCTGGACACAGCGATGACAGGCACCGTCTCCTCACGGGGGAAGGAACAATTGAACTTCTTACTCCACAGTCTGCGAGTCATATTCATCTGAAACGAGGCAAAGTGCCAAACGCAACAGCAGCTTCAGTTGAGCACATAATTATAGGACACTATTAATTCGACTCTCAAATGTTTACTGTACTCGGGGATTCTACATCCTGCAGTTCTTATTTAAATTATAGAAGAGGATTCAGGAGCAAAATCCTGCAACCTCAACAAATAGCTTTCATTCATAAGGATAAGGATTAAGTTAGTTTTCAGATTTTTTTTTTATTTCTTGCATTTCTGATCACAGAGATATTGTAAGACCAAACTAAACCATTGAAAATAATATCTAATTTCATAATCAAGGCTAAAACATCAACTCCGACAGCAGAAAAGGTTAAAGAAAACAACACTTCCCGTCTCTTCACAAAACTGACTTCTATTCACCTTCATTTCTATAAATCCCTGACGTACATACCGCGTCCTCTATGTCGATACACATCGTCAGATTTGTCTCCATTCGGCTGTACAGCTCATTCAGGCCTTTGTACGAGGTCTTACAGTCTTTGCACAGGTCTGTTTGGTTCCCCTGTAAAGAACAGACATCGTCATCATCTTCTGCACACAAACGCGTAATAGACAGACCGGACATCATCTCTTAATTCATGGTGTACCTGTTGATACTTGTTAAAGCAGGTGATAGTTTGGTTGTGCGCGGTCAGGAAGTACAGCGTGTCATTGGTCAGGCTCTGGGATCCTTTAGTGATACATTCTACACGACAGGAAGTAAAAACATCATTAGGTCCATTTATTCAACAAAAGTTGTCAAATTAAATCAGATGCACAGTAATGCTTTGTGATGGTTTCACCTTCGTCGCATAAATGACTTTCCCCTATTTTATAAGTTTAGCATATACAATTGTTACATAAAGTCTTTGCTTACTGTTTAATGTCAGCAAAAAAGGTGTCTACAGAAACAAAAAATGTGTAAACCCTCATTTGTGAGGGTTTATTTCTTTGTTGCATGCGATAGTAAACTGAATACCTTTGTTTGTCATGTAAAACAGGCTATTTGATGACATCACCTAGGCTTTAGTAAAGTTAACAGGCATCTATCACTATGTTCTGACATTTTAAAAACCTATAAACCAATGGAATAATCAATAAATAATGAAAATAACTATTACAAACCACATACTCTTTCTGGTGATGCAATTATCTCATAAAGTCACGAGCTGCTATGGGTCATACTGGGTATCGTTTGGCTGAAAACGCTATAAAAATGAGTCACATGTTTGATCTGGGCTTCCACATCCGCTGCCCGCTCCAATTAAAACCTCCCGTGCAAATCACTGAACTGAAGTTGCCTCAGCTTGACCCTGCACTCTGACCTCTGTGGTCAAATGCATACCCATCAGTGTGTGAGTCAGAAGTTCAAACAAAAGGCCGAAGTTCCCAATTACACACGCGTCCAATCACAATAATCCAGATATATGTACTTTAAATGAATGCAGAGGACTCACTGTCACAGTCTGATTTCATCCAGATGTCTTTCACGTTGCTGTAGAGCAGGTAGACCAGCATCAGCCGATCACTGCGCAGGAGGCTGTCCCTGCAGCTTTCATTACCAGCACCCATCTGAGGACACACAGGCACAATTATCATGTCATTCACTCAGATGTTTTTATGACAGATCAGCTAAAAAAGAAAATATCTTCCTCAGCTTTCTGTTGACAGCAAGTGAAGCAGATGAATTCTTGTTTCCTCTAATTTGTCACCAGCAGCCAGTCACATCACGAGACTCGTGACTATTGACGCACAAACAAGGCTTGTCCTAGTTTTAGGGCAAACTGGAAAACCCCAGAAAAACGGGGACTTTGTTACCGAGCACACACCTGGTCTGACGAGATGTTCACATAGGTGTCAGTGAGGATGCCATAACTGGAGAAACACTTCTGGCACACTTGAACGGGTCGGGCAGCGGTCACCAAGCAGTTCACGTAGGTAGAATATCTCTGTCCGAATATTTTAAGCAGCTGGCTGCAGTATTCGCTGATCTCCGGGTCTTCTGGGAAGGACGAGAGTAGATTGAGGGAGAACAGGGAGTCCTCACCGGCTTTAAACACAGGCGAGTTAACCACAACAACAGCAGCTGCAGGGCTGAAAGACGAGGCTTGTCTCCTCGGGTCCGCTGAATCGGTCTCGTTGACGTTTACGTCGCCGCTAGACACGGGAGCATACATGTATAATAATGCTAACAAAACCAAAAACGAACTGTTTTTGTAAAGAGACATGGTCGAAAACGGAGATTAAATCATCTGTTCCGCTTCTTTCACCGCACACAACCCATGACTTCCTGGTTGTCTCCTAACGGGATCATGTGACTGCCTGGAATCTCGCGAGAGCAAATCAGCATTTCACGGCATCAGTTCTACTGTGACTTCACACATATATATATATATATATATAGGCCTATTTATATTATATATATGTATGCTTTCAATTTAAGTATATGTTCCCTCACACAGCCTTTTATTTATAGCACTTTTGCCACTTAGACTGGAAAAATAAAATGTATCCGATCAATAACAGTATCTCTTGTTCAGAAAAATGCACTTTCTATAAGAATAAGAATATTTATGCAGGCCTATAAAAATGATATAAACTATAGTATCTACGTATAAGTGAATCACAAAATACAAGTAAGAGTTGAAGCTATTTAGACTGCAGTGTAGGTCACTGTCTACAGTTTCTGTAAGGGGGTGTGCGTGCGTGCGAGCACGTGCGTGCGAGTTGGAAAGAGATAGCCGCTCCTCCTGGTCTCCTCATTATATAGGGGTTTTTGACACCATACAATTGTGCAATGTGCGCTCGGCTAGGAGAAAATAATCACGGAGTCAAGGTAAACGATTTGGGCTCCAATCCTGATTGTGATAATTGTCAAAAACCCCCTCGAATCAAGCAACCGCAGTCAATGGTCGTTAATGTGAAATTAGTGGCTCTTGATAACTTGCGGGCCGCATCAATTCCGCAGTCATCAGAGCCTAATGAAAATAAGGGGGGAGAGAATGCACGCGGCATTAGTGGCCTATTCTGATGCCTGCTCACAACTCGAGTGATAAATGTGGATTCTGGCCTCTAATGCTCCTCTCACTGCACATGGCACTATTAACTCTTCTTCTCCCCTGACCAGAGTTCACATAATTGTTCAGATGTTCCCCATTCCTTTATCAGCTATTTTCTAGTCTGGTTCTCAGAGAGAAGACATGATTACAACCGTAATGATCCTGCTTTTTTCTTATCTTTTTATATTTTTGTGGTCTTATGGACTTGGTTACACTTTAACTTTTGAAGATGTGTCACAAACACATCTTTCATAGTATTATTATTATTATTTGTTGTTGTTATTGTTATTATCGTCCTTATAATTATTACTATTATTATTAGCCTAATGCATACATGTGAATAAAATGTATAGGCTTTAGGTGAGTCTGCACTCATCACATTATTCACTAAGTTTTGGATGTCTCTCCTCTGCAGGCTAATCAGCAGAGCACCAAGTATAATCGGCATATCATTATTATTTGAGATGACCGTTATTGTCAGATGGCAGAAAATGCCTTCATTAGCATGTGATAGATAGAAAAAACCAAGAGGACAAAAATCACTAATTAGGCCCATAAATTAGACCATGGTGATGATGAGAGCCCTTCAGGAACGATGGCAGGACTCAGTCCAAGAGGCTCCTCGTGATTTTCTGCAGGATATACAGCATAACCATGCAATGAAGACACTGGTCAAAAGAAGGTATATCCTATCATTCAGAGAAAAAAGACCACAAACTAAAGCTGGACGGCCCTATATGTCTAAAGATCAACCCTTTAGGGCCTAAAGAAGAAGTACTCTGATCTTTTACTCAGCTAAAAGTACAAAAGAAACAATGGAAAAACAGTCCATTACAAGTTAAAGTATTGCATTAAAAATCACAAGTACAAGTATAAATGAAGAACTATAAGTGTAAATTCTGCAGAAAAAGCAGTCCCTGCTTTGTAAATGCCAAAGATGTTACAACTTAAATGTTTTCAAATCCTTAAAGCATTATTTACATAGGCCTGTACCTAGAGTAAGATATAGGCCTAAGCTAAGGTAAAGATTGTTTGCCCAATTTTGGGATCTGAGATTGTGATTTGAATCTTTTTTGTCCATGTGAAAGTCTCCAACTGGACAATTACAAAAGGGTTAACTCAAACCGATTCAGCCTTAAACTTGGCTCTTGGCGTGGGGAGAGAAAATAGGCTAGCTGTAAAGTTATGCAGAAGTTATTCTTCATCCTTCGGGCCGTCCCTAATCCGCCAAAAACCTCATTCTTTCATCGGAGAACTGTGCCTCCTTTCTTGTTCCCCCCTCTCTATACAACATAAAGTCAGACTGCATTTAATGGTTATGTCGGGATGGGAGAGGGGCTTTCTTCTTCCCCTTTTCTCCAGAATATTGCCCTTTTCGTCGTGTGAGTCTCCCAACCCGCAGGGACCCCCATATTATTCCCTCCGCGTCTGACTCGAATCACAAACTAACCCTGATTTTCACCACTTTGCTGGGAATTGCGGGGAGTGATAATAGAGATTTCGCTTTCATTTTATACGCTTGACTTGGTTATTGTTGCTTTTCTCCTCTCCCGTGATTCTCCCCTCTTCAGGGATTAGCCCTGACTTCGCCCGCTATACTGGCCGCCGAAGTGCCCCTGAGCCCTGGGATGACAATTGATGCAGATCAAGGCAGGCCTATTCTGCTCCTTTGAAAAGGACCGAGCTGAGCCGGGTTAAAATGAGGGAGTTTTAATGGAAGAATCGGATGCCCCTCAGTTTGCTTCCCACAAATTAATTGCTAGAGTTTTTGTGGGAAGATATTGACAAACATTTAGGCTAATATAATAAAGGCTATAGTTCATCTTCATCTTATGTAGACCACTGTAGGCGACACAGACCTTCAGACTGCATGACGATGATGATGGTTGGAGTGAGATGATGAAGCTGTTGATGATGGTGATGTCAGGGATGATAGGTGGACGGTAATGGTAAGTATGATATGTATGTGGAATGATGGAAGAAGATTACTGCGATCGGGTTACGCTTAGAATGACGGCGATGATGACAATGATGAGATTAAGTACAGAGATGCTGATGAAGATGATGATGACAATGATATGTATGGTGATTGGAGTGTTGGTGCTGCTGATGAGGTTGAGGAACTAAAAATGCAGAAAATGATGATGATTTTAATCAGTGAGGAAGATGAGGACGGTGATGCTGAAGATAAGATCAGAATAAGAAACGGCTTTATTGACCAAGTATGTTTACACAGTTAATTAGTTTAAGTAATGAACATATAGCTGTTATAGGTGCTGATGCTTATATATGAACAACAAATGGACAATTGTATTGATCAATCTATTGTTCATTGAAAATGCAACTGATTATAAAAGATAAACATTAATGAAACTTACTTTATATACATATGTAGTTTATGTAGAGTAACTTTATCCTCATCATATTTCAGAGAGAAATATTGTGCTGCATTTAGATGATTTAGTTACTAGTTACTGTTTAAGCTCAAACTATGGTGGTTCCCACCTTTTGGGCTTGTGACCCCTTACAAAAAAAAGTGTTGTCTGGTTGGGGCCCCCTTGTCATGTTTCAGATGTCTGTGAGTTTTTTGGCAGTTCCACCAAAGAGGGATTTCTCTTCTAAATGTCTCAGATGGTTTCAGTTAGAAAACTTTTTCCAAGTTTTCCCTCAAAGAGGTAAAACTCTACTATATTTCGCAAAATAAGCGAAGGTTAGAGATGAGTCTGAAACATTTGCATCGCAGAACTTAAATCTCCCATTAATCATCTCACAGCCCTTCAGATATAGCGTATGTCTCTTTAGACCAAAACACCTGCTAAAAGCATATAAAATCCTAAAACTGAATGGCGCTGAGTTCTCTTCCTCCCGCCAGAGCTTCCCGATCTGGGTCTGTCTGTGCCGGGCTGGTTGCTGCCGGAGGCCCCGCTGTTTGGGCTGAAGGAGTTTCTGGTGAACCTGCATGATTTCATGTGATTTTCGACCTGGTGACACCAATGACAAGCATTAAGAATAACTACAAATAGCCAATCTTCTCGCTGATGGTCTCGTTTACTTAGGTCATATAGAGGCATCAGTATTAAATTGAGACTGTTTCACACTGAGTTAAACGCTCCTCACAATAACTTTAAGAATTATTTTAAATGCATCACTTTTAAGAGTAAGAATGAAGAAGAGAAGAAGGATGGATGTGCTGGACTGCGGCTGTGTTACTGCAATCCATCAGCTCTACAGGTGTTGCTATCTTATCACTGCAACAGTTTGAAACAGTCTGACTGTGCAGATCTGCTCATCACTAGCACGTCACACAAGAAAAGGTTTCAGTATTTGCTGTGTCTCCCCCAATCAGGCATCTCTGCAGCACTGTGAGAAGTTAATCTTTGTTGACAGTGTGTTGTGCATTCTTCCGTGGGCCGGTTGGGTTGGGACCACTCCTGGAAAGCCTGGTCTGTGCTCATATAGAGGGGGATAATTACCAAACACGCAGCCGACAGCAGCGACACAAAAGCCGCTTTGACTTCCTCACTGCTGGTCGCCTCCAGGGGATGGTCCCGCTCCCTGCTCACCCTGCTCACCCAGACCACTTCTCATCACTCCTGAGAGGCAGAGACGTCTTGTTCCATAACAAGACATGAAACTGACTTCTTTCAGCTCCAGTGAACTGGACATAAACCCCGACTGACAACCTCCAGTGCCCAAACAGAACAGGGAGAGGACGGGTGGGCCGGGACAGAGGACAAGAGAGGGGTGGGGGCGGCACAGGGCGCACTAAATAAAGTTGTTATTCACTTTAATCTTACTTCTTGAGGGGAAAACCACACCAAAGCTACTGAAGTTCAAAACTAATGTAGGCTTATCGAGTTCCAAAATACCAACAGTGCGACAATTGCATTTTGACAGTTTTGGACCTCATTCACGGATGTTTGTCAACTTTTTATGAGTAAATTTATGATTTCTCTCCCCGGTCCTCTCAGAGCCATCTTTCTCTCTCAGAGCTCAGCGTGTTACAGCATTGAAAGCACGACGTGCTGTAAATGTAATGGGCCGGGAGTGATTGTTTCTGACAAGCAACAAAACACATCGTCCCTCCCCTCAAATTAGTCCCCCAGGAGGGGGTGGGGTGAGGGGTTCATGTCCCAGGAGACACATCGGCAGACAGCATGCCAGCATATAGTATAAGCATGCATGTGACTTCCAGCGTCTAACCCAGACCCACACTGGTGTATTGCTTTGCTGGGTCCAGTTATTCAGTGGGTTATTGCGACTGTAAACAAAGCCAAGTTGATTTATGTTTTCCCCCTTAAACATCTCTCTTATGCCAGTTTAGTATTTGCTATGAATTAATAGAATAAAGTTGGTTTAACAGCTTAAAGAAAAATCCTAACTAAAATATAATTATCATGACAACCATATATGATGCAGCCACTGCTAAAAATCTTATCTTCCAGTTAAATTACATTACTATTATTTTGAGATTTTCAAATTATTAATTGCACTGAAAGTAAACACAAAAAATTACTTTTTCTTTGAAAACTAAATTTATGAGGCAAGACTTTATTTATTTTATTTATTTATTTTGCTGAACCTTTCGAACATTAGTTTTAATGTTTGCCACAATATTTGCTTTTCAATTGTTAACAACTTTTGTTGAAATTACACTCAATACATAAAATTAAAGTTACCCTTTGGAGTTTAAATTGAGTTTTACGATCGTCAGTAAACTTGTGTTCTGCACGCTTGAGGCCGATAACAAACATGTCAAATCTATAAAACATTTCCGTTCAAAATAGGACTCCAGCATCGGCTTGTGCAGGTGGATGCTATAATTTATTGATACAATGTTCATGCCCTTTTTGTAAAATAATTAATATTAACTGGTCAACAATCATTTTTAATTTGTAAACAAATATAATAAACTATATTATGAATCTACTCTTTTGATTTGCAGAATATGATTTTACTGGGCAAACATTTTCTAAATATTTACATTTTCAGATGAAGGGTTTGATATCTGTAAATAATAAAATAATTGTTTAACTATAGCACATTTAGTCTTAAAGCTTTTTGGGCATTATCTATAGTAATATTAATGGTCCAAAATGATGTGAAATTGCTTAGTATTAGGTCACAATCCTTCAAATTTTCTTGGAGGAGGCCCCCCAAACCCTCCATCTCCTAGTATATGTTATTCACTGTGGGAATCAGAATGTAACAATGACTGCTGACCGCCAACACGTGAATAAAGGGATTTCTTGAACATGTTTTTTTTTCCACCTAAAGCACTGGAAATAAATAATCCAACAAAACCTCTCAGTAATTGAAAGTCAAATTCAAATATAGGTATACTTAAGGTAGGTATAATAAAAGTTTAGGGGGGAAAACTAAATGCAAAAGTGGAGCACCTGAGGCAGCACAGAAATCTATTGCTGTGGGCATGTGCATAAAAAGAGAAAGTGTTCAGCCAAAATAGAGCCCTCTGAAAATACGCTGGCACCACAAGGTATGAAGTTAAGGTAAAGTGATGTACAAGTTGCTGCTATATGTATCATTGAACATAGAATGAAATAAAAAGGCAACAACAAAACCTTGCACTAGAAATAGAGTGAATAGAGTTAAATCCTAGGTGGAAATCATTTTATTTTTTCAAAATCAAGGTATTGTCAAAAAGGGCTGTGTTGACATAAAATTAAAAGTTGTTTCTTAACTTCGTAAAAGCAGAGGAACCGCATTACAGCTCCAAGTTATCCAGTTATATTATTCATAGTGGGCCAGGGGATGAATAGGCAGTTAGACTGGGAAGAAAAGGCAGTTAGCTTGTCTGTTAGCAAGGGGTTAGCTTTAAAGCAAGCCCTGATTTGTGAACGAAGGAGTGGGAGGAGTGGTGGAGGGCTTGGCGTTCAGGAAAGCCTCTCCTGGGCCAGAAGAAAAGGATTTGGCCCAGATGCACGCAGCGATGTTAACTTTGAGTGGCCCCTGTGGCTCAAGCTCAGTACCCCCTCCTTCTTACTTCCCAAGCCCCCAGGTTGCCTTTGCATGACATCATCCCCAAACTATGCCCCCCATACCCATGTGAATCTGAGCTGTCACAATCGCCAGCCACCCCCACACACACACACATTAAACTGTACTGTGCCGCAAACCCATACGTTTCTTCCACCCCCCCCCTCCCCCCTTTTCCCTCTCTTCTTCTACCACCAATCTCCTCCCTTCTTCTTCTTTTTTAACCCCCAGAAAGGCATTGTTTGAGTCAGGGCTTGATCAAAAAACTGTTGCCCGCCAACCACAGGGCTTTCTGTAAATTCAATAAGGCCACCTTAAAGATTTTCCTAATTAATGGATGACATCTTTGGCTGGAGGAGAGGCTAGGCATTCTGCTCCAGCTCGCTCTTTGTTCGCCTCCTAATTAACTTTCCTAGGTCACTCAGGTCCCCGCAACCTGAGAGTGAAGAGCCCCCATTGAGGAGGGAGTTGTAAACTTACTTTTTTTGCCTCGGCACTTAAAAGGGGAAAGCAACTATAGGGAACAGAAAATATCCTATTTAAGTCCTTTGTGAGTGAACTGCTTGCACATGTTCCAATAAAGGAAGTCTTCTAAATAAGCTGCCATGTTGCTCTCCGCTCCCCCTCTTTCTCCCTTATCCCACCTCTTTCACTCCCAGCTCCACAGAAAGGTTATGAATGATAGCTCTGGGTTGAGGGGGGGTAAAGGGCCAAAGGACAGCATCTGGGCATTGTGGAATTGTGAGCATCTGAAACTTTGAGGGAATTTGAGGATGGGAAAGCACCGAGCTCCAGGGTGGTGGGGTGGATGATTGAGAAAATGTGGTGAATATGAGAAAAAAAAAACAAGTGCCTCTTTGCCCTCATCATTGTTTGGGTGTTTCTAAAGGACCACATGTCTCCCAGCCGCTTTCATCACTCTTCATCTTTATCTTTCAAAGTTAAAAGAAAAAACATAGTCCTACTGAAACACAGCTACATATGAAATAGCTTCACATAACACCGATTCTGTAACTGACCTTCATTCCTTAAAACCAGACACAGATAAGAGACAACATGCATTGTGTTGTCATATTTTGTTTTAAATATGTTTTCTTGTAATTTAATTGACATTAAAGAAGCATATTTGCGATGTCCTGGTAGCTATTTATGTGTGTGAATGGGAGCGACCTTAAATCACACATGTGAGAACGTTTGCAGCAACCTGGCTCCCTCATTACACCTGAAACTGTTCAATGAATAAACACTTTGTCCACAGTTTTGTAGTATATGTCATGCAGTTTTGTATTTGTATGAAGGCCCATCTAGGGGCGGGAATTGCAAACTAGCTCAGACTATAAGTGATTAAACATAGCATTTTAGGCAATAAATGAGAGGTAAATAAGAATATTAAAGAGATTAGACACAAAAAAAATGTATAAAATCAAATAAATAAGTAAATAAATAATGACAAAAAGGGGGAAAATGTATGATATGTTTGCACCACCATTACCTTTTAGACAATGTTCATCAATGAAGTGTTTACAAGTATATTGAGGGGGCCAAAGGTTGCATCACAAATTCTCATGTGATTAAAGCTTTCACTGTTTGTCGATGTGTGTTTGACCCTTAGGAAGACCAGTGTGCAGTCAACAGGCCCTGGTCTAGTGTGTAATCATGTAGCCATGAAAGCATAGCTTTTAAAACGTTGCACTGGCCTGATGAAGATCCTTGATCATAATGTTGTGTCTCCACTAAACTCAGCGCTGACAGTGTGCTGGAATTCAACATTTTCCTTCACATACTTTCAGTTTCCTATACACACTTCTACAATTAGAGCTTCTTCCATTGTTATTCATTCCACTTTAGAGTGCATTTGAATGTATACACTATCAGCCTCACATTTTATGAAAACTAATCTTCCTTGACTTCACACTGAAAACATCTTATAGCACAATCACAGCAAAATCCAATATTTTGTCAGGTTTAACTAAAGTGACCACAAATCTTACCGTGCCAATTATCCACTATAAGGGACTATATACAAAGTATATCCGTCACCAACCTACAAATACCACATGCTCATCAATATTCTCATCATGTCACCTGACACACACTTGTCCACTGACCTAGATCTGCTCTCCAAAGAGCCTCATCACACACATTACACCCCAGTCTGATTCTTTCTATGCACCACCGGTCCCCAGTGGGTCTGGGTGTGTATTAAGACCTATGAGGTGAGTGTGAGCCTCCTGATGACAGCTCCTGTGCTGCAGGGTCCCTGAGGGTTAATGACGAGTGGAAACTGTGACCCCAGACTGTGACCGTTGAACCTGACCTGTGGAGCCGGCGGGATAACATCAGGGGAAGCGGGGCAAAAGCAAGACTGACTGCTGAACAGAGCAGGATAAACAGCAGAAGGACTGTCAGAGTGACTCCAGGTGAAGTGCTGCTGACGACAGCCATTCTGTGGTTAATCTGTCTGACGGCCGAGACCACTGTTCACACCGCTGCTGCTTTTTAAAGACATTTAGAAACTGTGTGTGCATGGAAGGCACATATACATGAAACTCTCTTTTTGTGTGCCACTGACAGGCAGCAAACTGTTAAAGTACCCCTCCAATCAAAAATGTTTTATTTGCCTATCTCCACTTGGATGTTTGACCTTTGACCACTATGCAGAGTTTTAGGTTTTACACTGATCAATGGTGTCACAAAATGGTGTGCTTTAGATAAAGTTGATAAATGTGAGGTATTTATGTTTAAATATCTAATACAATAAAGGAAAAAAGTGATAAATTGCCTGTTCGGGTTAGAGTTTTGAAGTTACTCCAACATTAATATTCAAAGCAAGAGCTTAATGAGCGTCCATGTTCTACTGAACATGTATAAATAATGTAATTATGTGCATGCAGACGTAGAAAAGTATGAATAAGTTTGAATAAAGTAACATTACAATGTGTTGTATTTGCTTTATCGTACGCTGTTCTTAAGTTTACCCATTGTTTACCTTCTGGCACTGTAGATTAACCCTTGTTGTGTAAATTGTAACAAAAGTTGTTGTTGTGAAATATTATCATCATTATTGGAGGGTGTGATGGAAACAACATTTAAGAGGATTACCAAGAAAAGACATAAAACATGTAACATGAAATTGACCTGTAGTCTTAAAACTCAAACTCCACCAGTGCAAATAAAATAGACACACCAATTTACATAAAATAATGGATTAATAGCCCAAGTAAGTGTCACCTCACTCCATACATAAACTAACCTGACCCCGAAATATAAATGTTGTTTTCGTCAACTTCATTGTCAATGAAAATGAAAGCTTTCGCTACCTTATGCACATTTCACCTACACATCTAGTCAACATAGTCACCTCTGCAAGAATAAAACCTGTTTTTTCAACTCTGGCCAATCCTGGCATTTTCACACACCACTTGCAGGCAGAATATTAAATGAACTGTAGATACATTGATCACATTGCAGGCTCCTTGGCTCTCACAAGTTTGTCTTTGCAGTGTGAACAGACTAAGCCCCTCTACTCAGCTGTCATAATTTGTTAACGAGCCTTTTCAGGGAGGGAAAAAAGAAAAAGAGAAGACAGAAAAAAAAGAAAAGAAGGCTCTTCACGAGTGACTGAAAGCAGAGGTCCATCCAGAGGGAACCCAGGGGCGACATCAGACCGATTTCAGACCAGCCCGTGATGGCATCTCTGTATATTTTAATATTAATGATCCCGGCCGCAAAGCCGCCTCTAAGCCTCCAACAGGTGCCCCAGTCCCACTCGAGTCTGAAAAACCGGGATCATTCAACACCCCACTATCCGCCACCACCACCGGGAATCAAAGACTGCAAATGAGGAGGATGACGGCGCAGAAGAGGGGAAAACACATTAAAAAGTGGAAGAGCAGTTAGAGAGTCAGCCATCTCTTGCAAATAAGTTTTTGAGTCACTTTCCCCAGCTGAAACACCGGTCGATATTCCCCCCACCCCTTGAGAAAGAGATTGACTTTTGTTTGGAGTTTGTGAGAAGTGGGAATCAGAAGCGGGACAATGGGACTCCCCACAGTGAGAGGCTGAGAGGAGCCATCTCAAATCAGTCAGCCAGAGGACTGACTAATCCGTCCATTGTCCCTCCCCAGCCACCGGCCGCACATCAACACATTCGCCCCCCATTGTCCCCCACCCTCATGCAGCGGGATTTGCTCTCCCCAACAGCCAGTTTTGTCCACGGCAGTTCGAGCGGAAGTTTCTCACTGACAATTTGCCCCAAATAGATTTGTCAGAGCGTCCAACTGCACCGCACCGACTTGTGGGTTTCTGGGTTTGGGTTCTGGGTCTGTGTTTTATTGGTGGAACTCTTCCACGGAGAGGCCTTGGCGTGTGTGTACATGTGCACGAGTTTGCATGTGTGCGTGCAGAGGTGTGTCTGGGCGTAGATTACGCCCAGAGATGGTGGGACTGGGGTAAAGTCACTGTGGTGTTCCTGAGGGACCGGGATCTCTCCTCACTGGGTGCACTGGGATTACTAAGAACATCTGACACCTCTGTAAACTTCTGTATGGCATTCAACAGCCACTGGGCCACCAGCAGCGTTGGGAGAAGTTTTACAATCTTTTATTGAAGTAAAAGTATAAAATCACACACTGAAAATATTCCATTAAAAGTCATGCATTCAAAATCATAAGTGAAGTGTGAAAGTATAACCAGGAGAATGAACTTAATGTATCACAAGTAAAATGTGAGATTTGTATTGTTATATATCACATCATTAGATTATTATACCTCTTGCATTCAAATTGCATCTGTAGCTGCTTGAAGGGGGGGCTATGCATTTCGGACTTAAGCTAATGATTATTGTCATTATGGATCAATTATTTTCTTGATTTGTTAGCTGATTCATTTTTGGTTTTGTAAAAAAATCTGAACATAGTGAACAATTACAATGCTTGTATTTTCCAACCAAATAGTCCAAACCTCAAAATCAGTAAGAATACATCAGAATTGAAATAATCAAAACCTCAAATTTGAGAAGAACCATGAAATGTTTGAACTGGAATAATTGAGTAAGAACGTAGTTATACCACCACAGGCCACCAGAACTAAAAAAAAATGAAAGGCCATTCATCAGTGAAAGCATGTAATCACACATATGTGTTATCATCAGGTGTGACTGCTGCTTATGACTTGAAAGTAAACAGTTGAAATGTTTATACTGGACAATGTAGTCTGAGTTATTTCTTGGGTTGACTTAAATGCATTTGTTTATTCACTAAAGCCAGAGTGTAAAGACAAAAAACAACACGTTCCACTTGTTTATCTTAACTCAGTGGAAGGTAGGTAAATGAAAAACAAACATTCAATGATACATCTTTTTTTTTATTATTGGATCCAATTAAAGTCAACTTACTTTATTTCACATGGTCAATCCACCCAGTTAATACTGCTTTCCATTGAGTCCTACACATAACAAACAATAAACACATCAAAAGGTCAGTACAGTCTGTTGATGGTGTCCAGATTTCAGGTTCCATCTGAAAGCCAGTAGTTTACTTTGTTTCCTTGTCGAACAAATGTCTGATATATGTTCATGATTTAGCTTTCAAGTAAAGGCTCCAATTGAGGAGAGTTCATCTTAAAGTTTTGATTAGTCTTATGTAGTTAAAGGCTTATTATGTTGCATGGGAGAGCAGTCACCAAAAGAGCGATTACTGGATTAGGAGACTAAGTCAAGATCACACCCAAGACACATTTCTCCTGAGGGAGAAATAATAAAGGCTCATCTATCTATCAGCTCTGCAACACTGACTGCATGAGGCAAAGATGGATTGATTAAAATACAATGATTTTACATATAGACTCATGTAAACATAACACAATTTGAACTGCATCGTCACTGAATATCTTTGAAGAACATTTTGAATAAGCACGCGGACAGTTAATTGAATGACATTTTGAATAAGCACGCGGACAGGTAACCTGCAATGACTCCTGTTGTAGAACTGTCCGTGGTGCTGAAATCAGGCTGCCTATCTTCCACTTATTTGGAAAGAGTAATCATATTTTAAGACTGTCAAGTATTCGTATTATGTTGGAGAAGTTGTTTCTGTTATTTTGTTGTAGCTTTGTTGAACAAGACTCTGCGCACTCACGTGTTTCTTATCTGTCATCAAAACAGCTGACGGAATGATTCTGAAGACAATTACCACCTGAGCTAAACAGCAGCGGTCTGTGCGCTATAAAATGACTGACTATGATCCCCCCGGTCAGTTTTAAAGGATGCATGGCTGCGTGGGTCTTTGGTCGCCTTGAATTCTCCCCATTATTTGCTCTATGGAGCTTAGTGACTTCTCACTAAAGCCAATTGGTTTACGCCTGGTCGGTTAGGGGCCTGATAGCGGTGCATAAAAAAGATGGTAAAACTCGGAGACGACTATAGGAACAACAAGATCGTACTGTAAATAGCAAAACTGGTGTTTATCATCTTAATGGACGAGCGCTATTGTTATTATAATTTTCACATCATTAAAATGTCAGCCCGAGTTGGAAAAATAAGAAGCAAAAGGTGAGCAACATGTTGTTTACACCGCAGTTGTGTTTCTACAGGTGTTTCTCATTGTTCAAAGACCACAACGGATGTCAAGACATTTAGAGCCCACGTATTGTTTTGGAGTGACTTGTTGGACTCTCACTCGTTTCTCGTTGTTTAAGTCTATCCCATAGCATGTCAAGTATCTGCATACTGATGCTGAGCTCCCCAAAAAAACAGATACACAATCCACTGGCCCCTTTGTTAACGTCATTTCATTGACTGTTGGAGGAGAAGAGAGTCACTAATACAAAAAAGTGAAAGAAGGCAACCCCGGCAACCATGATGTTGGTTATATTTGTGTAAAGGCTATCAGTGAATGAGGAGGATTAGGACGAGTTAAGGAGATTATGTCACACATTCACCATTCACCCCACCCCGGCAGCCACCCACACACATGCGCACACTTAGAAATAACTAGAAATGGTATTGATCTGTGAGAATGTACACACGATTTCCAGTGCTAAAATTTAAGACACGTTGATTCTGCCTTTTGGCATGTGTAGTGTTTGATTTCTTAAATTAATTACCAGCAAAAGAAGTGGTCGTTAAGTATGATAAATAATCCTTAAATCCGGAAAATGGTCACTTTGGAACAACACACTCCTCTCCACTTGCTTTCTATTTATTAACAACGTTTCGGTCACTACACTTTCATCAGCTTGCTTTTTTTGTGGCCCCATAATAAAGGTGTATTGTAGCCTTTATTGTGTGAACTATTTATAAAAGGCATAAAAACACGATATGTGGCCATAAACTTCTAATGGAGGACGAGGCTCTCCGTGGGTCCCTGCAGGGAAATCAAAGGAATATTATAGAGATTTCTCCTCAGGCTTGTTAGTCTCCAGCCTCGGCTGTTCGGCTAAAGGGAAGGCTGAAAGACACAACAATAGCTGATTGCAATTAACTACGCCTCTCCGCCTCGCCCCTGTCCGCTTAAATCGACACTTTGTGAGTCCATATGGCCTTTAGTGTACCGTGGGAATGAACACAATTAAAAGCAGAATATGGATTTCTGGAGTTACCCGGCGAAAGCACAGCAAGCTGTCAAGGTCAGGGTGTCAGTGAGCGGGGCCCTGCAGCCCGGCCCGGCCCCGACCCACCGGACCGCCGGGCACGGGTATGGGAGGTGTGCACCATTAGTAACTGTAACCATTTTCCTCAAGACAGTTGGTAAATTGATTGCTTGATGTGAAGGCATCATTACAAAAGAGATTCGTATGTAATTATTTATTTTATTAATACTACTTATTAGTAATATTATAATATTGTGTATTATCAAAGTGATTTTTTCTGCACAAGATGTTATCTTTTGTTATCTTGTTGGTGGCCAAAGTGTGAAGAGTGTTAAAACAACAGCATAGGTCTATGCAGGAGAGAAGTCAAATGGATAAACAATAAGTAAAATATTAGGTGTGATGATGTTAGAACTGAAATTCACTTACTATCTTTATAACTGCTAAGTAAGAGGTTATTATGAGTGTTGTTGTATCGTCACTTCTAAAGGCAGGATTATTTATTTATTTATGTATATATGTACTGTATATGTATTTTAGTTAACGTTTCCTTAAGCCATAATGTTTAAAACGCAGAAGAGAGAGTGCATTTTCTGTTTGGATATAGATTGTTTTTTAACTATATTGAATAAATTGCGTCTCTCGCGCAAAAAAAGCTTTTTATTTATCATTACATCACATGCAGGAGCCTCAGGTTTAACACGTGCAGGTTGAAAAACACTGTGATTAGCGAAGCTAGAAATGAGCTTTAAATTAACACATTGACAAAGGGAAAGACAAATTGCTGACATGCAGCAACCTTAGAAAATTAAAATTGAAAAGTATTCTTTATCAGTTATATGTATGTAGCAATATGTTATTATAACAAACATTCAATTAATCATTAATGTAGCCAAAAGAAAAACAATTTATTCCTCAGCTATTTGACAGTTGTGACTGATCAGTGTCTAGTGGGCCAACACATTCCCAAGCACTTAGCCATGAATCTTAAGGACTGCATGTGTAACCAGACACACTTATGGAGGAAATGAGGAGCACTGACACTTTTCTATTATTTCTGAGCCCCATAACCACCCCACCCCTCTAGTAGCCTCTTAGTAATCAAACAATATAACTCAGCATTCCTGATATTGTTTATGGTCATAACTGCAACTTGTCTGAAGCAACGTCTTGAATTCAGCTCCATTTGTGCTTTTATTTCGAATAGACCATGCATACTGTGATATTTAGAATTGTGTTTTTAGATACGGTTTATATTGGCATTATTAATGCTCAAGTCTTTTGAGTTGGTTATTGGGAGAAGTGCCCCCTAAATGAATGAATCTGGAGCTAAAACAAATCTAAATGTAGCAGAAATGATGCGTGCAACACGTGTTTTTTTGCTTGCAATGCCTCTTGATCCATGAGCAAGGCACTGCCCATAACTTGCAAGCGCATTCACACGATCACTCACACATACACAGACACACTCGCTCACACGCCAGTGACGTCAGGCTGGAGTTTGGAGTAGAAAGCCAAGTGGATGAAGGAAGTGGAGATCTCCACCCTCCAGCCTCCCCCTGACACTTCTCATAAATATTACCGAGGCTTATTTGAGGATCTCGTACCACAAAGTCACACCGTGTCCTGGTTTTAGCAAGCTTGCGCCCGTCAGAATATCCAAAAATTGCTTTTTCTTTCTCCACATCGGGTTGGCACCGTCGGAAGCGCTCCGGGCTGCGTTTTTCCAACTCCAACTTTATGCACCGGCTGTTGCTCCCAGAGCTGGAGGGCTACTGTCGCCGTTAACCGGTCGCTACAGTCCGGTTCTCCTTCCGTACAGGGACCCTGCACATCGGAGGCGAAGATTGTCTGATACAATGTGCAATCGTGTGTCTTAATTTGGGCTCGGCGTTCGGCGATCTACTTTGTCAAGTTGGGCAATTCGGGACATTGACTTGCCGATCTCATCGCCGCCGGTAAAGACGTCAAGGAAAGTGCTGTGGTCTCACGAGTTTGATTGTTTTTGTCAGCAAGAACAAGAAGAGAAAGAGGACATTTTTCATTCTCAACTTTGTTATTAAGTCGAGTGTTCACGATGAGCAAACCCGCGGGCTCAACAAGTGGCTGTCTGGATATTCTGAATGTCAAATCAAGTAAGTGTTCTCTTTCCTGATGCTCCTGTAGAATATTGAGTAGCCCGGTGTGTTAGAACAAGTGGTCTATAATGGACCTCTCTCTGACATGTAAAACATGAACATAAAGCATGCTGCACACTGACTGCACGCACCCGAGCTTCACTACAATAATGAAGTCGGCTCGTTCCTCACGGTGTTGCAGAAATGCGAGAAGTGATCCGTGGGGAATAGCTGTTTCTTTTCCCGAGTAGGCTACATACACAGTTGGCTGCGTAAACTCTGTGTCCATGACCGATAATTACATCACTTAAGATGGAAACATACTTTTTGTGAAGTTGACCAAGTTTTCAGAAGGAAAAGAAATAATAGCCATGCTCCAAGATGCCACTTGTTGCCGGTAACCTAATTGAGCAACTTCTATAAAAGAGTATAAAAAGCGAGATATTTAATCACTGATAATATACGATTTTAAAGCCTGTAGATTCTTCTCTTACTGCATTGCTGGTTTGCTATTTTAGATAACTTAATCAACTGCGCTTATCTGTCTGCTACCGTGCATTTCTGTACTACTATAAAAACAAACGTATCTATATATTAATCACAAATGCGTTCAGTGGTTTTTAATGCAATTGTTGTTGCAATTTTTTTGTGGTATTGAAGATTTTCTAGTGGTTTAAGGTTTGACATTAAATGTAAGGTTTTTTTCTTAACCTTTGCAGTCTCTGTTAGGCCTCACAATACATCTCAAATTAAATTGCAGTTAGCTATAGGCCTAAAGTATAGATTATTCTTGTGTTTCAAAAGATAGGGCATTTCTATAAATTGCACATTTGCCTGTGTGTCTCTTTCAGTATCGTTTACCTTGTTCACACGTGTTATTCACGTCAAACTGTTGCTTCTGTGCTTTGTATCCTGCAAGTGGTTAAATGTGTTCAGATTTGGCTGATCATAACCAAAATGTTTAAAATTTCAATAAAAGAAAGAAAACTACAACATTACAACCACTGTCATCTCAGTTCTCACCCACATTATGGGTGGTCAGTAAAAACATTTCCTTCAAACTTTATTTCCAGTTCTTTTGGCCATGATGGTGATTACGTTAATAGAATATGCCATATATCTTCTAGCAATTACTCAACACAATGGAGACGAATTGGACCCCCACAGCGGGAAATTAAATACATTTCCCCCCTTCACAACAAAATTATGCGCCATTTTATTTAATTGACTCTCAGCAATCTACAGTTTAAATAAAAGAAAATCTTTTGAATTTACATTTTGGGCACGTTCATTTATCTTCAATTTGAATACGTTTAAAACTTTTATTTTGGGGGTGCGCAAATGAACTTGACTTGCTGAGCTTTGGTTCATTAAATATCTGTTAATCTGAAATTTACTCCAATAGTCAACATTTTTATCATTCATTTATTCAATTATGGATTCTACTTGGCCTATCGACAACTACAAGTGGGGATATAACTTATTCAAGCCTACAGCAGTTGATTTTTTATAATTACTCCCGTGATGAAAAGATGACTTTTAACATGCCAAATAAACTCTTTCGAGGCATAAATGCTACATAAAAAGGTTCTTTATATCTTATTGCAATTACACGGCTGTGGCCAACAGTTAAATAGCCAACATGGCCTTCTGATTCTTAATAATCTGGCAATTGAAGCCCTATAACTCTCCTCCTGAAGTCATTGTTTTTGCTGCTCAGTAGTTATTCCCATGCTACCCTTTTTGACGGGTCACTGGTGAATCAATGAGCAGGTGGCAAAACGTCAGTGTAATTACATAGACGGCTTTTCCCTCCAGAATAAAAAAAGACTCTCTCATTTGCATACAAATATACTTCTTTTTAATAGATTTGAATACAAAATCTTCACACAAAAAAATCACATTTTTTCATCTACACCGGGGTCGATTTACATACACTTCATTTGAGTTGGTGAAACGAGTTGGTGCGCATTATTCTCATGGTGCAGTGTCACTCCCTAATCCTGGGGCCTATAGACCTGCGGAATAAAGCAGCTGTCGAGTCCCATTATGAAGGGGAGTTGGCAGCTTGTCGAGATCCAGGCAGTCAGACGAGGTTCAATGGGGGAAAATCATTAAGTTAACACTTTCCCCTAATGTCTCCATTGTGCGCCCTGGGGCCATTGTTTTAGAGAGCTCAGATATGACGCTTCCCACCGGACTTTATTCTTGAAATGTGCGCCGTGAATTCCCATGCTCGGCCGAAGTGCGGGGCGCTGTCCAGTGTGTGTGTGTGTGTGTGTGTGTGTGTGTATGTGTGTGTGCGTCAGACAAAAAAAAGTAATTTGTAGGGCGATTTGTCCATAGCTCCACAGTGAAAAGTCTAAAACGAGTTCATTTTGTGGGATTACTGTATACGTCCACAGGGCCAATTTAAGCAGCTGGTCTCACTTTACTGAACTACAGAACTCAACTCCAAAACTCTGTAAAGCAACCACCTTCTCAAGTTTTGTATCAACTTTAGAAATTGTTCTTGCAATTTATCCAGATGTTTAATATTCACTATAAGCAATAGTCACAATTTGACATGACATTTTATTCATTTAAATGTAAGGTTTTGTTCAGGGAATGGTGTCTTATTTAAAGTTTGGGCCTTTCTCAGGTCGGATTTTGGACATCCCATGCAAAGTGTGCGGAGACCGCAGCTCGGGGAAACACTATGGTGTTTACGCCTGTGACGGCTGCTCGGGATTCTTCAAGAGGAGCATCCGCAGAAACAGGACGTACGTCTGTAAATCTGGCTCTCAGGTGAGGCCTCCTCCTTATTTCTTATATATCCTAATGTATGTCCTATAGGCTGCGTTATCCTCCTTTCCATGTATGTGCGACAAAGGTGCAGACTTTATAAGTTAGTACATTTTTGATTGTGTCGTTATGCACTATTTTGGGGAGAATCAAGCAAGTTGAGATGGAAGCAATCACAGACAATTGTAGTGATCTATGCCTATTAATACACTCAGTGATATTTAATCAGAAATCTACATCCACTGCACTTGTACCAAGATATAATTGTATTCTCACTGTTATCAGAAGCAGGATTTAAGTGACTGGACGTTCCTGATCCTCATCACAAAAAAAACATTACGAGCTTTACGCACGGAATGCGTATTTTACGCGCATATTCTATTTGCTTTTCCCTTCTGGTGCCGTATTAAGTCTCATTTGGTGAGCCTAATTGTGTCATGCCTGGACCATTAAGTATTGGGCTAAACATCGCGCTGCTATAATATAACAGATGTAATCCAATCTAATGTGATGACTCGAAGGCGAGGATTTAGGCAGCAGAGGGCGGGATAGAGTACTTATCCTCCGGGATGAGGCCGCACTGGAGCCGCAGGGGAGCAGGTCGATAATAGCTCGATCTCTCACCTGGAGATTGGCCTCCCAGGAAGATAATAGCAAGAAGCCTTCGGTCGTGCAAGATGAGAGAAATTCAACTGATGGATATTTCTCCCTTTCTCTCTCAGGGTGGCTGTCCCGTGGACAAAACTCACAGAAACCAGTGCCGAGCGTGCCGTTTGAAAAAGTGTCTAGAAGTGAACATGAATAAAGACGGTAAATGGGTGTAATTGAATTATCACTTTGGCCATTGACACGCCATGCAGTGACCTTTGGTTTGGAGTCGGGCAACCCGCATGGAAAAGTGTATTAATGCTGTTTATGAAGGCTAAAAATAAGTAACAGGTTGATAATTAGGCTACCTTATCTTGTTATCTTGTTTTAAACGGAATGTTATTACACGCTGTATTGATAGATTACATCTTTCAAGCAAACAAAACATGCAATTTAACTCCCTAATTTCAGGAACACTTATATTTAGTTAAATAAAATAAACTAGTCACTATAGTTTTTGAAAATATATATAAAATATAAAATTCAAACAAGCCATTCACTCTAGCAGAGGTCATTCCTTCACGTTGTGTCCTCGCTGTCCCGTTTCACAGCTGTTCAACACGAGAGGGGCCCCCGGACGTCCACCATCCGCAAACAAGTCGCCCTATATTTCCGAGGCCACAAAGAGGTGAACGGATCATCGACCCATTTCCCGGGATCCTCTCTGGCCGGCCCTCCCTTCTTCACCACGGTCACGCAACTGGAGCCTCACAACCTGGAGATGAGCGGAGTAGCCACCACACCGGAAAGACAAGCCATCGTGGGTCTGGCACAGCCCACCCCGAAGGTATATTTTGTACGTTTTTTTCTTTCCTTCCAGTTTTACATAGCTATACGTTATAAGTAGCTTTCTACCTCCAAATATTTAGTTGCAGTGTACCAATAAATCTGTGCTTTCTTTAGAGTTTTCACTTGAAATGTAAAGCATTTCATGTAATGTTTTGAATTATCAGAATATAACATTCCTTTAATAATTTTTCATGCTCCGTGGATATTTGTTTTATAGCCTTCCAAAATGTTATTATAGGATTACAGTTTTCTCCGTCAGGGTTAGAAGTTGAAATTCTTGTCCTGATTTAGCAGCAAATCCGCCTATTTCGTATTTAGTAATCCACCACAAGTAACACTAATGATTATAAAACCAGGTGCTGGGGCTTGGAATTTGACCTTTGTTGTTCACCACTCTGTAAACTGTGTTTCATTCTAACATAAACTGATGATGGTGATGATGACAATCTCTGTTTTACTTCCTCCAGTATCCCCATGAAGTCAGCGGCACCCCCCTGTACCTCTACGAGGTGGCGACGGAGTCTGTGTGCGAGTCAGCGGCGCGCCTCCTTTTCATGAGCATCAAGTGGGCAAAGAGTGTTCCCGCATTCTCCACTCTCCCCTTATCTGACCAGGTACGCTTTGGAGCCCACATATTATTCCGTAGGGCCTTTTAACACGAGCCACAGCCAAGACAAAAAAAACTGGCAGGAGTCGATTCGGTCCCCAACTGACGTTTAAGATATTTTGATTTGATTACATTTCAGTTTCAAATATTTTACGTAAAATGATGTTAAAAGCTGGGGTATTCCCAAGCATTACCAAACGAACTATCCTATGCGCAACATAAATAAATACCCATCATTACGCACAAGTTACTACTGCATTGGTACCTTATAAGAAAGGCTTGACATCTATAATCAATATCTTCATTGTGGTGTGCAGTTTAACACAACTATTCCTCTCTGCAGCTGATTCTGTTGGAGGACGCTTGGAGGGAATTGTTTGTTCTGGGTATCGCGCAATGGGCCATTCCGGTGGACTCTACTACTCTTCTTGCCGTTTCAGGTAAGGTTATCAAGGCACAAAGCTTATCCGACTACAGATCACTGACAGGTCTCACTGACTGCATATCATTTTGTCCTGCATAATGACATTGTCTCCATATTTATTCGTAGGAATGAACACCGAAAACACAGAGTCTCAGCGGATGAATAAGATCATATCTGAGATACAAGCACTTCAAGAGGTGGTAACCAGATTCAGACAGATGCGTCTCGATGCCACAGAGTTCGCCTGTTTGAAATGTATCGTGACATTTAAAGCCGGTGAGTGCTGCTGTCTTAACGGGCATTTTACCATTTTCTCATTTACCGGAAGTTGTTATTTCCACTCAAATGCCCTGAAGCTTCTGCTGCCTAAACTCAACTCTGGAGAAGGAAGAGGAATTGGAGCAAAAGTTATTTTAGCAATTAATGCATGTCACTATTCGTGTAATACACCTTTTTGATAGCCAAAACCCTTCCTCTGTCTTATAGTTCCGACCCATGGCAACACAGAGTTAAGAAGTTTCCGCAACGCCAGCGCCATTGCTGCACTACAAGACGAGGCACAGCTCACTCTCAACAGTTACATACACACCAGGTAAAATCAATCAATCAATCAATCATGTCAGGCCTATGTTGAACCGCCTCCTGCAAGTATTAGCAGCCAGAGTCATTATGAAGAGAATAAGGCAATAAGCCACTGTAATTGTGAACAGGTGCGACGGCTGAACATCGTTTTTAATTAGCAGCCATTTGTCACAGGTGTGCGTTAATTGGATAGGCTTTATCATATACTCTGCTTATAGAACCGGAGAGAGGCGCTGTTCTTGACCCCAGTAATGTGTTTCAGATACCCGACTCAGCCGTGCCGCTTCGGAAAGCTGCTCCTGCTCCTGCCGGCGCTCCGCTCGGTGGGTCCGTCCACCATAGAGGAGGTGTTCTTCAAGAAGACCATCGGCAACGTTCCCATCACCAGGCTCCTCTCCGACATGTACAAGTCCAGCGATATATGAATTCTCGCTACCTGGAAAAGACTTTAACTGAAGGCCCAGAGACCCACACAGCAGTCGGCAGAACGTCAAATCATGGCGGGTGTAACCGTGGGTTGAATTATTGCTGAGCACACAATCTATTAGGCTGTCTTAAAGTAGCCTATTGAGGCCTATGCTCTGACTGCAACACCGCCGGATTTCACCAAGTAGCCTGTTAACAGTCGCTCTAGTTAAAGAATAGCCTGTAACTTTCATTAGAATGACCTGTGTGAAACTCAACACGTGCAGTCTCCGGTGTGGGCACAGGCAGCCCGTCGTGTTTAAATATCGCCTAAAGACTCTGGAGAGTATCTGACAAGTATGTCTGACAAAGAAATGTTATATATTAAGAAGTTTTTCGAGTGTCTGTGAGACCAATGAGCTTGACGACCAATTCAGTCTTTTATTGCTGTGATCAATCCCAATGGAGGAAACCAAAAGAAAAGGAAAAAAAAAGATGACGCATGCGTAATGGGGGATGTGAATCGCTGTCCCTCGATCTGGTGCTGAAACCAAATGCACGGGGCAAAGAAGAACTCTATGAAGATTTAGGGGGAAAAGACGTTTACAAGACATGCTTGCATTGCCTCCCGACTGTAAGACTACATTCATCTGAAGATGGTGTTTGTATTTAAGTGGTAACTGTCCTTTATGTGTTGGTGTGTCCTGTTTGAGGCTGTTTTAGGTCGAATTTCTGAAGTTAGGCACTAACACTGGATAAAAATATTCAGCACTTGGAAATGTTTTTGTGGCCTGTGATGTTTTTATTCTGTTGTAAATATTTGGAGTTAACACCATTTAGAGTTGTAACCGAGAGAATAAAAACACTGAACTAAACTGCTCTTAAATAACCTAGATATAAAACTACCAGCTGAAACGTAATGGTGATGCTCCTCTCAGATCTACATTTTGTTATTAATGTAATTTTCAAAAGATGTGTTGATAAATAAATTTATCTACCACCAAATTAGCTGGAACCAAGTTACAAAAAAAAGGCATTTCAGAGCCATGCATTTGATCAGCCTCAATGTTGACTGTCACATTTATAAGCTTTAGGGTGGCACACAAATTAAGTGATTACAGAGTGTAAATAGTTCATGTAAATTCACCAAAAGTATTAGTATGAAGAAGTACAGATCAAGTACTGTTTTGCTTTCAGAGAGGCTAATCAGGCCCTCAGGGTACAAGCGAACAATCACTATATATTATCAGTAAAGTCTGACTTGATCATAATAAATCTTGCATTAAACAATCAAGTCATTCATTACATAGGGATTACCTGTGCATGTGTTTAGCACCCTTATTATAAAGGGTTACTGATTCCCCTTTAGAAGTAGCCTACTCTATTCTAAACACTCAGGACAGTTTAAATAAACTCTGGTCATATAACTTTTTTTTGATTAAAATGACAGATTATGTATTCATTAAAAAAGTAATGTAACAATACATTTGGGGTTAGCTGTAATGGTTGTGGCAGCTTGTTTGAAAGGTCAACAGTCCAAATCAACATATGTAATTTTGCAATGGAGACATTTCACCTATTTTATTGGAAAATCTTCAAAATAAACAAAAATGGCACAGCAGTATACAAATCTCAAAATGCATATAACCAGTAGAAATACTGCAGTTCCCTCTGTGTAAATTACTTCTTTCGTACTAGAAAATCATTGTGATAACTGGGCAGGTGCTGGTCGATACACACACACATGCTTCCTTTTTGAGAGAGGATCAACCAAGTGTGATTTGAGAGTAAAGGCCCATCAAATATATGTGCGTGTGTGTGTGTGTTTAGTTGCTAATTATGGTGCGCAACATGCCAGTATTGGATATATATATGATAGGAAACTCTGTGGGTTTGACTCAAGAGCTTTGCATACACAGAACGCTCATTAAATGTTTTTATATAAATGAATATATTCAAGACATAGCTAAATGATAAATACATAATATATCCATGTTAGTGGCATTTCCAGACATAAAAAGAAATCACGATAAATTACTGTCAACCACAGTTATGTGTCGAACATTCTTGACTCCAATTAGAAAGTGAAAACAAACACCAATAAGGGTCACTAATTTAACTAAAGGACGTGAACAATAGTATGTTGGAGGGCGGGGAGGGGACGTTGTCATTGAAATGTTTATTGTCAGAGAAACCTGGAGCAGTGAAGAGCGCTTTGGGTTGTGGGGCCAAGCTGGACTGAGTAGGGCCGAGTCAGACCATGCCAAGCAGAGCCATCTTTGTTTCTTTCAGGCTTGTCTGATTTTGGATGGGGTGTAGTTCTTGTCCACAGACTCGTCCTGTAGAAACATGTGCAGGCATCGTTCGTTCTGAGCTAGAGGGTGACCTGCCACTCTGAAACACAGAAGAGCAAAAGGCAGGTTTGGAACCCGAGTGACAAGTTCAAAGATGAGGCTTGGTGACATGAATGTACCTTTGGACACAGATGAACAGACATAACGAGCGGGGACTGACGGGGGCATTGGACTGCTGGATTCAAAGATCAGAGTCTAGATTCAGCATTTATTGTCTATATTGGCTAACGGTGTTAGCAGCGCTAACAGTGTAAACAACAGCAACAGTGCTGAATAGAGCTAACAGTGTAACCGGAGGGCGGGCTGTTGGTAGGGCCTGCGTTAATCAGCTGTAACAAGATGCACTAAAAAAGGTACGCACAGCAGGTCAGAAGTCAACAAAGCACAGAGAAGCTTGGATTAGCCACCTCAAACATCTTCCAATGTTTCAAATCTACATGACACTATAAATACACCTACCTGCACAACTTGTTGCTCTGATGCAAGTTCTAATTTATATGTATATACACACCGTGTCCAAATTCCATACTAAGTGTTAACAGTCTGTACTGCATACTTCTCTTTATAGCATGCTGCTTTTGCAGTCAATATACAATACATCAACAGGAAATTAAACTGCCAATTAATGTTGCTCCAAAACTGAAAGTTATTTTTTTATTATCTGAGAACTATTATCTTTATTTTCTCCATTTCCTTTGTGCAAAGCATTGTGGGAGAATAGCGGGGTCACTCTGTTTCTATAATAACATGAAAGACTACTAGACATGAAAAACTCAAAGCCCGCTGAGAGTTGGTGTTTAGAATGGATTTTGGACATAAACATAAAAGGTCTCTAGCTGGACAGGGGATGTACATGGTATTCATCTTGACCACTCGTCTACAATGAAACTTCAGGCTTCTATCTTACAATCATTGCACTAATCAGTAATCAATATGCTATGAATAAATCTAGTTAACGGTGATAAAGCCTGCATGGTGGTCTGAGTCACCGTGTTACTGATGAAGAGTTTCACTGACATTCTGAAAACTTTGACCATAAATACGGATTAGCAGTACAGGGCCTGTAGATTTTCACACTATTTAAGGTAAGTTTATCTTGAGGCTTTGGTGAATGCGTCTTTCCCCACATCTTTATTATCCTGTGATTTACCTAAATGAATCTGCATTTTTTATGCCCTTCATTACCAGTCATAGAGAAAATGCTGTATGACTGGGACTGTGTCTTCCTCTGTTAAAGTCACTTTGACATTTAGGCTTCCCCGAATGTCCCTTGACGCAAAAGGAGCTTAACGAGAACAAGCCAGTGCACCTGAGACCCTAAAAACATCCCATTTTTTTTAAAACGGTAAATTTCTCAGAACAGATCAACATGATGACATTGTACGTATGCATCCATCTTAACCTCTAACGGGAAATATTTCAGACAAATTAAGCGGGGGAAGCATTGACTGTGGTCTAATACCGGGGCAATCACTGGAGAGATCATGCCTGCTCCCCAACATACCCTGTTTAATGGGTTTTGGAAATGGAGACGTTGACATTGAGGACAAGGTGCAGCTGAAGCATGTTAAAATGTCACGGCACTGCTTGCTTTTTGAAGTAGGGATGTAAGCCCTTCCTCTGTACCTGAAGCATGAATTATGTTTGACTAGCCTAATCAAAAACTGATGGTTATCTCCTCTCCTCCCTCTCACTTGTTTACCATTCCAGAAGATTCCCTCTTCACAATGCTCTCAATCACAGATTAAACAATGCTGCCAGCCACATCGGGCAGTATTAAAGTCTGAACAATGATATGATCAACAGCAGTGTTTCATTCATAGGAAGCAAGGGGGGGGGGGGGGGGGGGGGGTCTTAATTACCAACACATTCTCATCTTCTTTAAAAAAAAAACATATTTATGGATTTTAATTTCCTCAACTGTCTTTGAGCACTTAATATTCCGAAAGGAAACATTGAGGCATTTGCACATGAAACAAAGATAATGGCCAAGTCTGCAATCAAAGCAAATAATTACAATCACACTGTAACTTTTATTGTTCCGCAGCTGAAAATGAGGACATGCTGGATCAAAAATAAGCAGAGGTACACACACGATCCAACGGAACCACGCGCTGTAATTTGAGCTGCAATTATCATAAATTACACGTCAACAATAAAACAAATGTGGGGAAAATGATGTTGTGGGGGTGCACACTTGAGTCCTCTTTGGTTGTTCTTGTCCTTTGCAAGGTAATTATACCGGGGAATTAAGGAGGATAGGGAGGAAAAAGACCCGTCTGTCTCTGCCGGTTCAGTTTGTTAACAATATGGAGAGAAGTGAAAAAGTTGAATCCACTTATTGCACAAAGTGTTTTATTGTTCTTGAGAGTTAAAATAATACCTCACTAAAAGGCCAGAGCTGCAAACAACTGCAGCAACAAAGAAAACAACTTTAAGGAATAAATTATTTGAGGCTCATGGCAAAGTAGCCATGGAGGAAGATGTGGAAAGGCTTACTTATTGAGAAACTGCTCCAGAGCCTGTCGCCGCTCTTCTATGAAAGAGTCGTCGAATATCCCATCATCCCCTCGAAACGGAAGCTGCCGGAAAAGAGCTTTTCCTGGGAGAGGTGGGACGACCACCTGCGATAAAGGAGCATCCACAGAAAATCATACAACAGCAGTTAAAAGAGGCATACACGACTTATTAATTAGAGCTTATAAGCTCACTAAACTATGAGCCTGTAGTGATCATGTACTGTTTGATGTGACAGGACAAAGAGCACAGACCACATTCAGATCTTCTTTAAAACAAAGATCTATGAACGACTTTCTCTCACGTACACAAACATTGCACATGTGATCAATGTCTAATGCTGGTTTAATAAGCCAAGTACTCAAGAACCTTCGTGCCGAGTTCACCTCAAAAGGCTCACCTTGCTTTCCCTCTCCAGCTCTGCTCTGAGCCACTCAAAGTCGCTGTACCGCCTCCGTACACTAGACTCCTTCAGCTTGAAGATTGGTAGGTTGGTCTGAGGACACACAAACACACACAAAGTTGGCAAATTGCTGTATAGCCGTCTCCTTTAAGTGTTGCCTGGATTTACGGACAAATTCTCCCTTTGCCTGCAGATGGAAGAAGACGTTTTCAAGAAATGACAGAGATGGTTTTCATTTCTGGGACCCCACGTTTAGCCAGCGCTTTAAATCCCATTCAGAGTGTCTGTGCACACTTTAAATCTACCGTAGTGCATGTATGACTACAATGAAGCTATTAGGACTTCACTGTTAATTATTTCATCCTAAGACATAAAATAATGTTGCTTGTTTTGTCTGACACCTAAATATTTTTTCTTCACAAAAGAGAAACTTGATGGCTGTTTTATGTAAGCGATAACGCACCACATGGTGTGTCAATATATAATAAAATGATCAATACTTCCCTTTAGAGCTGAAACAATTATTTGCTCACATGATCAACAAACCACTAATAAGTAACTATTTTGATAATCCGTTCAATGTTCACGTCATTTTATTCAACATCAGTTGTTCCCACTTTCTGAAACCTTAAAAAAAAAATTAAAACAAAAAAAATTGAAAAGTTCACTCTTGTTTTGCTCACCAAGAGCCATTGTGCCATTTCTGTGTGTGTTCTTGTACACCGAAGCACAGATGTGTGCATAATTCTAAGCTGCTGTTGACGAGCACTTGAGAGTAAATTTCATATTAGAAGGGCAAGATGTTTGAGCAAACGGCACATTGCAGCACAATGCCAAACCTCTTCAATAGTCCCAACAGCACATGGCCATCCCGTGACAAAGCACAAACAAGGGCAGTGAATGAGCATTTCATTGGCAGGCCACATTCACAGAAGGTCAGGATTCATGGAAGAAGGAATCACAAGAGCAACGCAATCGAGCAAGTAAGGTGCAGCATGAACGCACAGTGTGATCGATAAGCAGGCGACTGACTGTGTGCAGTAGCGGGGACGGAGAGTTAACTGGAAGGCTGAACAAAAGGAGAGAGGGAGGCGCTGTACGTGGTCATAAAGGAAGAGCAGAGAAACTAGAGGGGTTCAGGAGCTTCATCTGGTCTGTGCAGGACTAATTGAGGAGGAGGGAGAGCAGGAGTGGTCTTTTCACTCTCATGGTCTCTCCCATTCAGTCTTTTTCTTCTTTATTTCCCCTGCTCTGCGATAATAAGTCACATTTTCTGCCCTTGAGACTCCTCTTGTGGCGTTTCAATGGGGAAAATGCCGGCATTTGTTTTATTCCCTCTTTGCTCCGTCCTCTCTTCAGAAATTCAAAAATGATGCGATCCTACCCAGATTTGGTAGGAAAGAAAATGAGCGCTGCCTTTCAACCGACTCATTTCATGTTTGACTGTAAAACCAATCTTAAATCATTGAAAGAGAACCCTGGTTTATGTCACAGCATACACTCGGGTCTGTTATAAACACCTCGCTAAAACTAATGCAGTGCAACAGTCCTGCAATACATATATATCATTTGGAGGACGTAGTTTGTGGGGCTCTTAACTTGCATTGCGTCGTTTCTATTATTTGTTCCACTCCATTTTGTCAATGAGGGTATCTCTGTAAGTGTTTGTTTTTAAACATTGTACATTTAGTTTCTATGAGATTGAATTTGTCTGTGACAGAGAAAGAGGTGCGAGTGTGAATACGAAGTGTAGTTTGCTACCCTGTCCCTTCATAACTCCTGTGTTTCACTGTTATTTACTTTTGTTGTGCTTTGTGTGTTTTGAAAGCTGATCATTACGTTACCCTTGTATGTGATACCACCTGATTTCAAAATCTGCTTTACAAACTCTTTGGTTAATGAGGCCCTAACTTCAGCGCTTACTGTAACACGAAAGCTGTTCCACTCTGACCCCATGACGCCAGCTTTGTTTCTAACCACCACCACTAGCCTCAAAGCTATGTTTCTAATCAAACTCATTATTTTGTATCTGGTGTCTTTTTGTGTTTTCATGCGACTCTACCAGCGCTGGAAACGTCCCTTTCCCCACTTGTTTCAGGGTTCTCCCCAGGTGAAGCTGTCAGCGAGCCCCTCACTCCTTCTCTTTCTCAGATCACAGGAGAAGTGGATTATCTTAGCTTTATCACCCCAGTGCTCCGGCATTAACTCCACTCTCCTCTCTCTCGCCCGTCCCCGCTGCGTCATGTTACCTCACAGCATGGAGCGCCGCAAAGTTAATCCCCACCACAACAGATCACAGTTACAGGTAATCTGCCACCGCCGTGACTCTAATCCCATCATGTGCACACAGAAAACACTCAACCGCGCACGCGCGCACACGCACACACACACGCACACACACACACACACACACACACACACACACACACACACACACACACACACACACACACACACACACACACACACACACACACACACACACACACGAAGAATGCACGCACGCACAGGTGTTAAGTATGAGGTTTGACCAGTCACACAGTTAACAATGTAAATATAATAGCTATGGCATTCAAGCCGTGTTTATGCACACAGTCAAACCCGGCCTACTCTCGTCCGCACAATGAAGCTAGCAGTGAGAGTGTAAGGAAAGAAAGTCACCTGGCCTTTCAATCCCCTCACCCTCTCAAACCCGGTGATTAAGAGATTGGCCTGGCAGGACAAGGGGAGGAACGAAAATGACAGAACTGAAAAATGAGAGGTCTCACTCACTCTCTTTCTCTCACTCACACACACACTGAAAGAGGCGGTGCGTGAGAGCTCTACGAGTCAAAGATAAGGTTTCCATGGCGGGTGTTTTTCTCTTCACGGCTGGTTAAAGGTGAGGGCCCGGGTGTCTCAACTTACTGGCCCCTGCAGTGATTGGGAGGTGGGACCAGCCCACATCCAGCCGGGTGTTAGCATTACATTAAATGTCTAAAAAGGCACACTTCATCTCTCTCACTTTCTACAGGAGAGAATAAAACATAAAAGAGGAAGGACAGGACAGTGAAAGACATGAAGTTAGCCATTAATGTTCATGTTAAAAGCATTTCTTTTTTTTTTTCTAAAAAGGGACCATAAAGCTAGATGTACCTCCTTCAAAGTAAACCTTCTAGCTTCACTTTCCATTAGGAGGGTACAGGGTGCAATCTACGCTCCATAGGAAGAGCATGTGATTCATAATGTGTGGGATACAATACCTTCGGCTCATTGAAACTGGGCTGAAAAGAGACCCTTAAAAACAGCAAGACAGAGAAAGAGGGAGAGATGGGACAAAGATCACTCATCTCCTGAGAGAACAGTTCAAGGCCACCATGCATTAGCTTTTAGCAGGATGGATTAAGTCAAGTTTGAGTGTGTGCGTCCTAAACCTCCCCCATGCCCTCTTCTTACCCCTCCCATATACTCTGCTTTCCAGAAGAATAGCATAAAGAAAAAAATGGCAACATAATACCGTCTCATTGCATCATATTCCAAAATGGGGGAGAAGAAAAAAAAGACCGGGAACAAAAGCGCTGGGGCTTGGTCTTTTGCTCTCGCCTTTCCATATACCCTCTCACTCGTTCACTCGCTCGCCGGCTCCTGCGGCCTGACAGCCTACCCTCTCTCTCTCTCTCTCTCTCTCTCTCTCTCCGACTCGCCGAGCTGGCAAAAAGCTGCTTTGTTGCCATAGTATCAACTCCCACTTTTGATACTGTCATTTCAAGTAGGATATGGTAGCCTTGATACAATATGTTCCCTATTTCCATTAAAATAGTTGTCGAAGAGGATGCTGTAGACTTTGGATTACACTTGACTGTGCCTGACAAGCCCCCCCCCCCCCCCCCCTCCCCGAAACACACACACACACACACACACACCCCATCTTATTAATGACCAAAGGCGCCCGCCCCATAGCCCAAATGGAAAAGAGAAAGAAAGAGAGAGGGAGAAGAGAAGAGGAGGGGTAGGAGACTGAGTGAGCGACAGAGCTATAAGAGGGCTTTTATGTACTCCAATCCATAAACAAAGTGAGATCCCAAAGTTTGCTCCCCTGAATGTGCTCTCTGGATGAGATGGGAACCAACTAAAGACAAGACATTTTGATAATACCCAACAACCCCTCCTCCCACTCACACACACACACACCAACCCCCTGTTTGTTGAGGGTCCAAACAAATACAGTATGCTGCTTCAGGGGGTCCTCTCAAACCAGAAACCACCACAAAAAAAATACATTAAAGTGGTATGATAGGACTCTGCAGAATAACTCCATTAGAAACATGACAGACATGTGCAACGGCAGAAAAGAAAGCGCACCAAATACACCGGCTTCCTGTGGTCTACAAACCATTTCAGGAACTATGCTTAAAAAGAAGGGATTTAGGTGAGAACAAAAATCCATTGTTTCCGCACGACTCTGGACATTACAAGTCTGCTCAGGCAAAAGGAGATATCCGCCTCCTTTCACGACGAACTTAGCTTCCACTTCTTTGAAAACCTGACTGAAATAAGTGGATTAATCCCATTGATTTTAAACACCAGATGCAAGCCTGGATGTCAACAAGTGACGGTGTAACCTGCCTCACAGTTAACTGCTCACACGATAACCCAAACTTTAGACGGATTGTTTCACCACTAACTTGATGAACATTCAAACGTTGCCAATGAGTCACGAGCCAAATGCATAGGCTGACATTGGAATTAAATATAGTCAAACTAAACTTTATAATCTCACAGCAGGAATGAGCCTCTGCTGTGGTGTCTCCACTATACATTCAACCACATACAGTTATCAAAGGGGGCTTCAGTAACACATTATGAACGAGGCAAGTGACTGCGCACAGCTGGGAGTGAAATGGGATAAGTGGGCAATGGGATGAAGGCTGGTGAGGGGGTGGCTTTCTGCCCTCCCATGGGTGGGGGGCGGGGGGGGGTAAGGATGGGGAATAAACTCCAGCTCCCCCACACCCTGGCCTGTTTCATTCTTCTCTTCTCTCAATGAGGGGATTAGAGAGACTCTCTCAGTGCGGCCACAAGGGCTCTCTCGATCTTGAGGTGGATAGCAGGACAGCAGTGGGAACAGGAGACAAGGGAACGAGTTATAAACAGAGACTGTCGAGCATAATGCCGTGATAGAATTAAAAGTTTCTAAATATTATAAGTAAAGCAAAGTCTATGCATTCCAGGCCGAGGCATTGTGGCTAACACTCTTAGCGTGCTGGCGATGGAGTAAAACGCTTCTAAAGAAAGCTGAAGAAAGGAGAAGGAGAGATGCAAAGCAAAGTTGACACCACGTTTGTTGAGAAGTGAGGGATGCGCCGCTTCTTCTGTGGTCTTATGCAAAGCAGGGTCACACAGGGCTACGAGGTGCACAATAATGGTGATTACACGCATATGCTAATTATTACACGCTAATCAAGTACAGTAGCCTTATATTCAAGGCTAATGCCTGGAGACGGCTTCTCTTCCCTCAACCCGTTTCTTTAAGGTAAAGCGAAACTATAAATACTTTAGAACGGCTCACCGATCTAAATACTTCAGGCCACTAACTACAGGGGTGTCAGTCAACTGAAATGACAACTTAAAGATAAGAGATTGGGCAATCAGATGTGATGACTGCCTGACAATTTCAGACAATACAGCATTAAAAGTGCACAGAGTAGAGTCCTGGAACGGCTACATTTATGAAACATTATATTTGGTGACAGACATGATGGAAAAATAAATCTTTTTTTTGTCAAGTCCTGAAAATGGTGCCATTATAAAAGGTAATCACACCACTTCCTCGTATGTTTGTGTTGGGAACCTATTGGATAAAGACTCTTACAGCTGATCATATCATAACTGAGCGCTGAAACAATACCTAATTTAAGCAGGATGTCTTCTTCATGTAGGTTTCGTTTGAACATCTAGATTTTGATGCCAACTGAGGAAACTGCTATCCGCTAATAATGGCTGTGTGATATGTTTTTTTTGGTGAATTATTTAGTATGATCATTGACACGTGAAACCACCAACAAATACACAGGATCTGTGTTTTGCAATAGTCTAACCGTTATTCTCCTCCCCGATTGCTCAATAATGACAAACTTCTAGAGAGTGTGAGCCAATAGTCTAACGCATACACAAGCATTTATACCCACATGCTTCCTTACAGGAAGGTACATGCAGACACCAGCAGTAATGCTACTGCACTGTAACACTACTACATTATTACTTCCCCCAGCTTTTACTCCATGTTTTGATCCTTATCTTTTTGTATGTGGATTTGGTAGAGTTCTTTTTCTTGTTTCTATGCATATTGTAAACGTTTTTACAAGTCTTATTTGTCCACTGCCCACATTTAGTTCCTCGTGGAAATTTAAGTATTTTGAGTTAAACTATGGATGGTAGGAGCTAAGAAGAAAAGCAATTGTTCTCCACGACAAGTTCTTCAGAAGAGTAGGAGGAAGGAAATGTGTTTAGGGGGGTGGGAGAGACTGGAAATGATCCGGCAGCATGCTACATCCTGCCTACAGTTCCAGAAAAGCTGACTTGCTAAGTTATGTTCCCCTTTGGCCCACTACTTTGGATGACTTTCGATGAATAACCAGTAAAGTCAGGACACACTAAAGCATTCTTAAACCTACCAACATCTCCTATAAAATAACATTAGTATATGTATATGGAAGGAGCAAGCAGGGCATTTGGTCATACAGGCCTTTTAGGATTGGTCAGGATTGGTAGGATGAGTGTAACAATTCTGTTATCTATTCTTTGCAGTCAGAAAATCGGGTGTGGCTGTAGTTCAACTCTGAACTGCTCAGGAAGGCTTCAACTTTTAGGAGGAGTCATTTCATCATCGTTTATTCAGCTTGCTGCACGGGTTATATAACTTTTATTTGTAGACATGTGACTTGTGTGAACTGGTAAAACAGCTGCACTTTGAAAAAACACTTGAGGCCAATGTAAACAAAATCCCTTCATCAGCAGAGCGACAACAACATGTCTGTTACCAGTAAAAATAACTATAGTTGAGTATTTATACTTGTTAACATTGTTGTCTAAATATCTCGATTACCTAAAACGTTTAGTCAAATAAGTTCGAACCATCGCTAACATCAGTAACTAACGTTAACTCGTTAATGTCAGCGAGCTAACCAGTGCTAGCTAGCTTAACGAGCTACTAGCCCGCTTGCTAACGTTGGCTAACTCGTTTCGCACTAAACGCCGACTTTTCGTAGATAATCATTCACATATTTAAATATCGATATCGTTATTACGTGCACGTCTTTTTGACAGCAGTGAACCTGATGTCAAGAAGTCATTACTTTTTTTGACTGCAGGAAAAACGTTAGGTAGCTCAGGTAGCTATCTTACGGCTAACGTCATTAGCACTTGTTACTGCAGGCTCACCTTCAGTCTGACTTCATACGTAGTGTATCTGGTCCTGCCGACCCCGGTGGTATCAGGGTTGCTCACATCAATCTCTAGAAAGTTACTTGGGGGTCCATAAGCATCATTTAAGTTCTGAGGCTTAGAGAAGAGCCGTCTTGTGTCAGCTATGGTATCAGCCATTTCTCCCCTGTCTTTCGAGCAGCTGGAATAGTCAGTTAAGTTAGCCAGAATACAAATAAATACATCCCGTTGGTGACCTTCAAATTAAAATATTTGGTGGATGATATTTCCGCGTAATAGGAAATAAAGACGGTAAAGCGCATAATATCATACAAGTGTCTGTATTTATAGATACCATATATTATATATGTACTTTTCAACGTGATTAAAACGCTAACACATCTAAAAAGTATAAGAGTACCTTTGATGCTGAAGGCAAATGAGGAGACTTCCGGTATTATTCTGTGCCTCACTATCGCGAGCTTGAAAGGCCAGGGCGCTGCACTTCCGATCAGCTGAGGTTCAGCTGACGCTCCTCGGCCAACAGACACTCGGTTTGTTTACAACCTGCCAGCCAGCACATTGGCCATAATCACGTTTTTATATAACATATATATAACATAACTGCAATTGTTTTAATTGTATAATCGGACAAAGCGTGCGTTGCAATGTAAAGTTATTGCTTCTAAGATCAACATAATTTAAGTGCTTCTGGACTTAATACTCAAAATATTGATTATTATAACAAACGTTACTTAGAAAACGACAATCAGAATATATATTCGTAATAATAAACAAGTACATAGTATATTAACCTGCCCATTTATGGGTGATTTTATAAGTAAGGCTTTTATTTCTACATGTCTTACTTTATTATTTAATTTATTTACCATTTACCAGTCCTTTATTTACTTATTATATAGCGGATTTATTCCTCATAGTTTACATGCCTGAATTTCAATAAATCAGTCGGAAAAGTGTTATCTCTGATTAAACGTATTCAAGACATGCCATGCTTGTCATCTGTCAAATGATTGTCAATAAAGTTGTGAGCGTTTTGAAACATCATGGCGGCGTACACGGCCACCGCAGCCGTCAGACACTCAATGTTTGTTTTTCTAAGAGACAGTTTTCTGACCTCAAAGAAAATGTGCCGACTGTCAGTCACTTGCTCTGGAAACGGTGCGTGTCTTTCCGTTATGTTGTAGGTGCATGGTATTCAGAATGTGGGAGATATCGTGTATTAAACCCTGTCTGCTTAGGTAACTACATCGCCCATAACCTTCGGATCACACTTCACTGTAGCGCCTTCTCTTTCCAATCGCGGTTGCATTGCATCTAACTGTGTATATAGAATCAAGGTGTGTTTGTAAGCTTTGTGTAAGGGTTAACAGGGAATGCTTTTGCTGTAATGCTTCAAGGTTTCGCTGGTTGGAGGACCTGCAGTTCATCCTCCGGCTCCCCTGAGTGTATATATAACTGTGTATATAGAATCAAGGTGTGTTTGTAAACTTTGTGTAAGGGTTAACAGGGAATGCTTTTGCTGTAATGCTTCAAGGTTTCGCTGGTTGGAGGACCTGCAGTTCATCCTCCGGCTCCCCTGAGTCTCCAGCAGCAGATAGTTGTGCCTTCAGTGGACACTATGGTCGCCTAGTTCAGAGTGGCTCCCTGAGGAAAGATGATCAGCAAAGACACATTCTCCAGCAGCTGTCTCAGCTGCAGCGCACCCTGAAGAACTACAGTAACAGCATCTACTTGAACTCTAAAGATGATAAAGACCCCCACTTTACAACAGCTGAAAACAAAGGTGGTGGATCTGTTACCAAGGTGAAGGAGTTATGGTAACACCTTCAATGAAGCCCATGTCTATAATGCATTATAAACATACTGATAATGCATTATAATGTCATAAGTTACTCTGAGTGGTCATTGTTTGCTTTAAGTAATGGGAAACATATCTATGCAAGAACAACACACATAATGTACAATACATGTGTAGTTAACTTAAAGCTAACAATGTCCACTATAAGTAACGTATAATCACATTGTAATGCATTATAATCACTGTTATAATGCATTATAAAAAGATTATAATGTATTACAACTATGGAAATTATAATACACGATGATCCTTGTCAGTGAGTGACTGACATTGGTGTTTTATTATGATACTTAGTCATAATAAAACACTTTATTTTGTGTTATGATAATTGATATAAAGCATTATGCATATTTCTCAGTTCTTATAACTATAATCAAACAGTGTTATAAGCAGACTATAACGCATGATAAGTATGTATTACATGAACTCATGCCGACGAATTATATTCCACAAAATACAATGAACAATGAATTTTTTTCTTTTATGGGATTTTGACTATTAATCCTGACACAGTAAACTGTTGAAAGGTGAACATATTGGACACCAGGTAGAAAATAGTGAGTGATTACAACATGTTCATAATTTGCACGACAGCATGAATTTGTTTCAAGTCCTTTACAGTGTGGCTTCTGGACTCTCTTTCTGTTCTAAAGTCTCGTTGACGTCCAACATATGAAGGGTCTTCACAGAGTCCACTGTACTCCAGTTGTATCACTGATGGTGGCCATGGGGCTCAGGTCAAAGGGAGGGTAGGGGTCTGGGAAGTGTATTGTGCATGTGAGTTTTGGAACGGCGTAATGTAGGGGGCTGTTGTTGTTTTTAGGTCAGGGGAGCTGACTGTCTAGTATTTGGTGGTGGGAGTTGTTTTGTTGGTTGGCTGGCACAGACAAATAGGGTTAGGCAGAGATTTTGGAAGGCAGCAGGGCAGACCTCCCGCTGGGCCCGTCCCGGCACTCCTCTCAGTCTCTCACCATCTCCATGCAGTAATGAGGGGATCCCCATTGTCTGGGCCATTCTTGTCCTTTTTGCTTTTGATTCGGGACTCTGACAAATACTTTGGTGTTAGGCTATCAACACCACCGCCCCCCTCCCACTTGCACCTTATTTCTTGCTCTGTCTCTCTCACACACACACACACACACACACACACACACACACTGACTGGAGGACTTATGCAATTAATGTGGTTTGAATCAGGTCATACCAATGTCCTTTCGGTGTCTCTTCTCTCTTTGGAAGTGCCGCCATTGTCCTCACTAACTGACCAAGTCTGTGAGGAGAGTACAATTGACTTAATATTGACCCAAAGTGGCGTGGTTTTGCGGATGGTCGGCTAACAATGGGCCATTGTTTAGAGGGAGCCACTCTCTACAAGTCAGACCTGCGTCACAGAGTCCTCCTGTACACTGGAGGTCTCCAGCAGGACAGTTGTACCACTTAGACCTATAGACTCCTACGATCACTCCTTTAACCTTCTTAGTGAGAGACATGGCGTCTCTGGCTGTAGGTAAACATGTTCCTGAAGTCATTTCAAAGCCAAAGTGACCATGTCCTGCATGTGAACTTTCCACTCAGTCTGTATCCTCCTCCAGGAGGTGAGACAAGGCCACAGAGCTCAGCTAGACAGAGTGGCTGTGGGACAGCCTTGTCCTTCTCCACTCTTCCGTGGCAGAATGGCTTCCAGCCACCACTGACAATTACCCCGCCATGCCAGAGGGCAGCTTGGGAAGTCAGGGAGAAGTCACACAGTGTTATGCCAGAGCAGACAGGAAAGGCTTGTTGCTCTTCCAGTATTTCACTCCAGCACAGAACAGGCGACGTGGAGGGATGGGGGGGGGGGGGTGTTAAGGGGAGGAGCGGGGAGAGGGCAGAGAGAGAGAGAGAGAGAGAGAGAGAGAGAGGATGGGTAACAAGTTTGTTTTTTTCATTTGGTTTTCAATTGGCCATTGTCTGCATTTACCAGAGTCAAGTGCTCCTTGTGCAGTGGACCCTGGGTACCGTCTCCATAAAATAGTTGCTAAATTGAATTTTAAGAGGACGAACCTTTCTATTTAGTGCTTAGTTAATTCCAAAGCTATTTGGCGTTGCCCGGTTACAGAGATGGACAATCCTCAACCCCACTGTTGTTAGACCCTGTATTAAGCATCTATAATTGGTCCTCCTACATACAAATATGCTCCAAGTTATCATTACATGTCATGATTAAACTGATGACATGCCTTAGAGATATTTGGCTTTACTTGATTTTCTCAGCTTGGTCACACAGAAGACGCTTTTTTTTTTTTTTTTAAAGCAAGGACCTTTTGATGATAGGAGGCAGGCAGCACAATGACTTCCAGCAGCACCTCAATGCAACAGTACCGTATCACAATTAGCAGCGCTAAACAGGCTGCACAGACAAGTCCACTCCATCTCGTATGGAGCCTCATCCAGTCCTCTCCGTTTTGTCTGACAAATCCCCCCATTGTTCCTCTGATGATGCTTTTCTTTCGTGGGAACCCTGGCTTGTCTTGTTGATTAGATCCCCTTTGTCTTCCTCCCCTGCAGTGGGCTAGTCTGGAGAATGTGAAACCTCACACTGTAGTGGTGGCTTAATGCCTCAGCATACTTTGTTTATTAAACGATGGATAAGTCTTTTATGTTAATGAATATAACGAAGTTTATGTAGGTCACCAGCTATAGTGTTTTGTGCTTTGTTGATCAGGAATTCATTTTGGAGTGATTTATGGTTAACTGCTGTGCATTATTGTTTACGATGACAAGCAGCTGTTAAAAGATTTGATGTAGAGCAAACATACTTTAGTCACATCCTCATTTTTCCTCTTTCTCCCCAAAAGGAGGAACCCTCTCCACCATCACCCAAAGGCTTCTACATCTACGGAGATGTTGGTAGGATCACAAAAGAAATAAATATTACCGCAGTATTTTTTTTTCTATGGTGCTAAATTCTACAAGAAGTTAGAATAATTGCTTTTTCTTTAATCCCTCTCAGGCACAGGGAAGACCATGCTCATGGATATGTTTTATTCCCACGTGGAGAACACTCGTAAAAAGAGAGTCCACTTCAATGGCTTCATGCTGGACATCCACAAAAGTACGTATTATCCTCCCACTCCACAGCGCTAACTGCTGAAGATTTGCTGGCTTGACTTTCTGGAAGTTAATGACTCCTCGAGCGCTGGAGATCCTATATTTATATCCCTGTGTTTGTCCTGAAGCCCTCCTGCTAATTGTCTACCATTATGCATACAAGTGAAATTACCGCTTTATTCAGTATTGTCATTGGGGGTTTTGGGGTTGCCGATGCAGGTGTGCTTTAAGATGTGCCTGACGTTTGTGTACTGCTTAAAGGGATCCATCGGAGGAAACAAAGCCTGCCAAAACGCGAGCTAGGGAAAATGTTCACCTACGACCCCATATCACCGGTTGCCATGGAGATCAGCAAGGAAACTTGCCTGTTGTGTTTTGATGAGTTTCAGGTGAGCGAGTTTGTTACTGTGTGTGTGTGTGTGTGTGTGTGTGTGTGTGTGTGTGTGTGTTCCTAAAACCTGCTTGAACATTATTTGCAAGTATAGCAAACCATATATCAACTGCATACATTTGATTACTCAGTACTACTCTGACACTAGTACTGAGTAATGAGTGATACTATTAAATATACTGCTAGTACAACTCTATATACAAATGTCATGCTGATGCTTAGGAAGGTTTTAGTAAAAAAAAATAATACCAATTGGCTGGGATGATTAAATAAATATAGTCTTTAAAATGTGCCAATGATTTAAGGTAAATACGTCTTTTGGAGCATATTGTGTGTATGGGATATATAATATCATTTTAAAGGATTAAAGAATTAGAAAAGAAATGACCATGATGCTGCACAAACATTCAAACTTAAAACTTAATATGTCAAATAATGTTCCAGATAAACAGACAGTCTGAAGTCATTATTTGTACATTGCACTGAGGGGAAAGGCGAGCCGACAGCAGATATGTTACAGATTAAAACACAAAGCCAGAATCAGTAGGCAGCCACAGGAATTGAGACTGGCATGTATAACTCACAGATCAGATCATTTTGAAATCTAAAAAGAAAGAAACAGAGTGACGTTTTATCACTTTGTTTCTTTTGTGCGTCTTAGTAGCTGCTTTATGGTTTACTTTTCTTTCTTACTATATCAGAAACAGAAAAAAACATGTTACATTTTGCACTCTTTGTATTCTGAGTTAAGAAGTGAGTGTTCAATCTATTCGTGTTCATTTAAAGCCAGCGTCTTTCCTGTCTGAACAACTGGATGCTTCAGACCTTGATACCCCCACAAAAACAGAACTGGGGACACCTAGTGGCCTTTTTGAATATAACATAATTGTAAATGACTTCCAGTAGCGATGAAACCTTCTCTCTCCTTACTATGGTACTAATACAGTAGCGGTAAATACATCGAGAATGTCACATGTATTGATGTATAACATTTCCTTGTCACTGCGTTGAAACTGCAGCAGTCAGTTGAGTCAATGATCTGCTCCTGTTGCTTGTTTATGCTCTCACACCGTTAGTTTGCTCCCGAACCATTAAAACCAAGTCACCCATAGTTTTTGAAAACTGGATTTACAGAACTGAGAGGCACTGTGAGCCATTAGTGCTGCAGAACTTCAACATCATTTTGCTCTCTGGTGTCAAAGGAGAGAGCCACGACTGAAGCTCTCTGTCTTCTCTGTAAGGTAGTTAGCCATTCACTGAGTAGAGGAAGATGTGTGCTTCTGTCTTCATCATTAGCCAGCCAAACACATCTGTTAGCAGCACAATGTCGTCCCTCTTACCGATATCATTACAGTTAATGCCAGCAGGTCAAGGGTCACAGAAGGTGCGCTTGCTCTCTCTAATCACTCTCTATGCATCTGTGAGGATCAAGAGCTGCTCCTTTCATCCACCCGTCTTTCACATTTTAAACTGCGGCGCTGTTTGTGCATTCTCATTGATTTGTTTTGTTTGCTGTCGCCAGCTTTGCTGTTTTCGCGTGTCGACTGTTGCTACCGGTGAATGGGAGGGGAAACAAGCAGACATGTGCACGTTGTTTGTGATGCATAAACAAGAGGTTGCGAGGTTGGGAGAGTTGGGGTGGGTGGGGGGTGTCGGGGGGGTGGGTGGGAGCCTATACCAATCAGCATCCTCCTCCACTCACCCAGAGCCTCATTTGCATGGCTATCAGTCGCACTCTCCCGCTTCCTTAAGTGAGTGGAGCTAGAAAGCGACTGGCGGCGGCGGGTCAGATGGATCTTATCCTCTTAAATGCTAATGACATTTCTCCATTCTCTTCATTAGCGCCGTGCCATTATCAGTAATTTGTAGCCCCCCTCCCTCCTTTTACAGCCCCCACCCGGCTCCCCTAATGAATACTCGCCATTGAGAGGTCCGAGATGGAAAGATGGGAAGAGAGCGAGGAAGTAAGGCGAAGAGTGAGAAGAAAACGCTTGAGCGTCATTGTCTCAGGGCCTCAGTCGCTGTGCAGCCTCGGTGAAATTGCTCATAGGTTGTGTACATAAAGAGGTGTAACATCAAAAGAGGTTTAATTTGGCACCCGTGTGCCTCGCTGTAAACTGACAGCCGCTTGAGTAATTGGATGCTCATTTAAATATCGGCATTGGCTGACGGAGATTGCGCCATTATTTTTGTGTTCCACAAGTGCTACATCAGTCCCCTCCACCTTTTCTCATTCTGTGGGTACCCATTCTCTTTCCCTCTCCCCCGACTCATTCAGCAATCAATATTGCCCCTCATACTATGCCCATGTTGAGGGCACATGAATAAACAAATCCAGGTTGTATAAAAGGTCATTTTTAAATGATTCTTTTGAAATGAAAATAAAATCCTGCGGTCGGAGGAAATGGGGGCCCCTTCAGAGAAACACAGAGCCTTGGCTTTCTGTTGATTCTCATTACCCGCACACACAATCACTCACACACACACTAATTTGATGCCCCCAGCCACCTCTCCTTAGCGAAATCAAGGCTTTAACACAAATGTTAATCAAGTATTGGCAAGGGCAGTGGGGCTAATATGCAAAAGCAGAAGACTCTCCAGAGGATGAAAAGAGGCATATGCCATGGGTATGGCCATCAGGAGTGCCTGTTATGTACAGGAAAGTAGGTAAGAGGGAGTAAAAGGAGAGGGCGGGACAGAAGTCTTCCTTTTTTATTCAAGACATCCCAGTTCTTAAGAGGTTTCATGTCCTTTCTTTAAGATAATAGCTATGTAATGTATCTCAATTTACTTAAAATATGGATGGTATTCTGTGAAATGTTTCTCCTCAAAATGTCTTTGTACTTTCTAAAGGAAGGTTAGTTTATTTGTGTGTCATATTGGAATCAAACTTTATTTATTTATGTCTTTTAATATACATGACAATTAGCATGCAGTTAATTCTATTCTTTTACAATATACCCATCTCGTATCATACATCATGTTTAATCTGTCGTGTTATACGATGTACTTGCTGCTTTGACTACTGTGCAAAAGAACAACAGAGGTGAAAGAGAGAGAGAGAGAACAAACAAAAGTGAGAGCACTGGATCACTACTAGAAAGGTCAGAGCTCTTCATGTAGCGGCCAGCGACTCATGAACGTCCTTGCTTCAGTGTTGTCGTCCACTGTTTATTGTGGACTGAAATAATGTAGATGAAAAAGGCAGTGGACAGTTGAATTGGATTTATGTATGACAGCCTTGTGTAGTTCATACAACACACACCTTTTATGTGGTCATTTGGATAAAAGCTTTGACTGCCATCGTGACCCCAGTCTGGATTCACATTGCTCCATCTTCATCACTTTCCTTCTTCGTTTTCTTGCTTGCGTTCAGTCGTTCTCACGTCCGCGCTGCCTTGTCTCAGCTACTTGTCCTCAGCAGAAAGCCTTCATGACCTTCATGACCATTTGCAGTCACTTCAAGTGGTTTAGGTGTGTGTATGTGTATGTGTATGTGTAGGCCTGTGCGTGGATGCGTGTCAGTGTGAATGGGCATGACCAGACACAAAGGATTGAATGAGCACACCTGAATGACCCTAATCAACATGGAGTGTTGATGGCATGGTTTAACCTGAGAGGCACACGCACACACACACGTGTTGTGGCTCGAAAAGGTACAATATACAGTTCATGAATGTCTCTCTTCTTCTCTGGTTCTGTTCTGTCAGGTGACCGACATTGCCGATGCCATGATCCTGAAGCAGCTCTTTGAGACGCTGTTGAAGACCGGAGTGGTGGTGGTGGCCACTTCCAACAGACCCCCTGATGGTACGACGACTCGTGTCTTAAGCACATTCATTGTACCTTTTTATGTGTGCTTTTAGCTACTGTTTATTAATTATATTCTTGTTACCAAACACACAGTTCAGTTAACAGGTAGGATGGTTTAGTGCAAGATTGCTGTCATCAGAGTAACACTGTCGTAGCACTCTTTTCTTTTCAAGTTGTAAAAGTAAAGGAGCATCTTTGTTACAGAAACTACCACAGCAGTAATAGTAACGACAGCAAATATGAAATTCTACTCATTGCAGGAACAAATAACACATTTACATAATGTTGCAGAATTTGTGAAAAATAACGTTCAAATATGGACTTGCATTTAATCGAGCGCCTTTCTAGTCTCCCGACTACTCAAAGCGTTTTACGCTACATGCCAACATTCACAAGGTGCAAGCCGTCATCAGGATGTAAACTAATGCTCATTCACACACACTCGCACACCGATGGCCAGAGCCTTCGAAGGCATTCTGGGGTTCAGCATCTTGCCCGAGGACACTTTGACATGCGGACTGGAAGAACCGGGGATCAAACAGCCGATCTTCAGATTAGTGGACAACCCAAAATACTTTTAACATACCTTCATCCAGGTGGTCTCTGAAGTTGTTCCCAGTTTCTTGAGTTGCAGTACATCAGTTCATTATGTGACTTATAAATCATAATAACATTGAGCATGGTATGTTGGAGAAGCGTTTGGCAACGGCTTACTGCCGAGACTTGTCAGCTTTTACCACTTCAATATTGAAAGCAACTCTATCTTCTATAGAAAGCTCAGCTCAGACTGACAGTGAAACATTGTCAATCTGGAAGGGCCCTCTGAGAGCGCAGACCTCCGCCAAGGCCAATCTGCTCTAAAATGTAATCGGTGTTTTATTGGCCCATGTTACACCCTTCCACCAATATTCATAAAAATCAGGCCAGTAGTTTTTTCCGTAATCCTGCTAACAAACAAACAAACCAAAAACATAACCTCCTTGGAGGAGGTAACAATGCCTGAAGGTCCTCTTAATGACACAATACACCGTCTATCTGCAGCTGAAATAGTAAGTACTATTCCTGGAACATCAATGTTTGCCTCGCTTCCTCTTGAACCAGCACATTATTCACCTATACATCTATTATTCACTCAATGTTCACTTAATACTCCAGCAAGGATTAATTGTGCTTTACAAGACCCACCCACACCTACGTCCTGTTAACAGCAAACAATCAGAGGAAAAGGTGAGGAACATTTGAAACAGCTCTCACTTATAGAGACCCTGACAACAACCTTTAAACAAGCTTTGATGTTGCATTTACTGCCAGTGGAGCAAGGTTGGCGGAAGAATGAGCAAGGCGGCGATCAAGGTGGAGATAAATGCACGATGTGCTATCTGACGTCTTTCTTTCTCGGGGAAGACGTTGATGTCTCAAAGTCTTGAGTGGGTAGGAAGTGGATGGCAGCAAGATGGCTCTCGTAGACAAAGACGCTGTCTCTGATATTTACTAGCTATTAAGAACAAAGCGCCAAACCATGCAAACTTGATAGAGAGGCTACTTGGTATTAATTACATGGTTAATGGAACACTGAAAGCCATAAGAGACAACTGGACATGAAAGGCATACATTTTCCATCTTTATTGATGTGGAGATCCTGGTATCAAACAGCCCTAGATGTGTTTGGAGGGGATATTTAGAAAAGAGGATTTTGTTAGAACGGCTAAAGTAGTGTTTTATTGTTTTTATACACTGAAGGAGTTTAATGAGATTGACGAGGGTTAGATGGATAAATGGTGTGTTCTTTTGGAGTGGAACCCCCTCAGTGCAGTGGATCACATGCAGTTTACATTAAAGGACTTGAGTCCATTAAATTATTTAGTAATTTAACAAGTAATAAGTGTCCTTGTCAGCAGCATTGGTTACATATATCTCTAGCAATCAACCATACAATATTATAAATAGTCCTTTAAAATGAAAAATAATTGGCACATGGTATGATTTAGCAGATTAACACACAATATATAACATGTTAATTAGTGAATTTAGAGGTAACTTATACCTATTTACACCTTTTTTTCAGTGTTTGTGCTAAGCTAAGCTAACTGTCCTCTTTCTCCAACTTCCTATTTACTGTACAGACATGAAAGCGGTCTCCTAAATAAAACAACTCGCCAACGATGCAAATAAGGTTTTGTCCCAAAGTATTTAACTATTCCTTGGCAATAAGTCTCATAGACGGCACAGTCCATCACAGTATAGGAGTTACTTAGCGAGTGCGTCGGGTCCAAGGCTACTGTAATAAGCTCAAGCCCAAACATCAACATCAACTGCTTGTTTACGTTCGCAGCTGGAGAAAGATTAAGCCTCGCCATGTGTCTGTGGGTGTGTGTCTTTGTCCGTGTTTGTGTGTGAATCCCTATCTGTTTTATCTGTCTATCAGGGATGCTACTTCAGATGTAATTTGTTCCAGCCGAGCTAATTGAAACATCTATTCAGAGAGCTGCTGTGGACATTGTCCGCGCTGAAAAGGCGACAGTCCTTTCTCTCGCCACCATTGTTTGGGAATGTAATGAATTTTATGTTGCTGCCGCTGCCGGTAGAGAAATCCATTTTTCTCTCCTGGTCCCAGTCCTTTTGTCGTGCCTCCCCACCCATCCTTCAGTTCATCAAAAGCCACTTTATCTGCCAATCTGCGGCGAGGGAATGACATTATTAGGAGGCTAAACAGCAGCTCTAATACAAGCCCTCCCTCCTCTTTCAGATCTGTACAAAAACGGACTTCAGAGGGACACCTTCCTACCTTTCATCGACGTGCTAAAGGTAGAGACAAAGTCATCCCTCTCTCTTGTCTTGTTAATTAATTCATTTGTTTATCACAAACACACACACACACACACACACACACACACTTGCGTGTGCGCCTCATCCCTCCGTGTCCGTCTTGTTTTGCAAGTTGCTCTTTAGTGGTTTGATGTTTTCTGCTTCCTGGATGCCTCGCACAGTGTCACAAAGCTGTCTTTGATCATACCAGGGCACGGTGAAAGACTCACAGAGAGAAAGGTAGGGGGAGATGGAAAGAGCGTGAGGGAGCACAGGTAATGTGAATGAGAGACGGGCGGATGAGCTGAGTGACTGACCCAGACTGCTTGCATTTCAAAAGTAAGGGGGGGGGGGGGGGGGGGCGAGAGGAGAGGAGAGGAGCGATGCGGTGGTTAGCATTTCCAGCGAAAAATCTACTTTGCAATTTAAGCAGGTAGCACCATTATCCTGCCTGCATCTCAGATGATCATTGATGTGTTTGGAGTGATCATGATCATAAATAATTGCATGATAATTTCTTGTCATGCATTTTGCAACAGAGGAGGGCAGCATTCTTGCACCTTTTATTGGTATTTAGTCTAAATTAAATAGTAATGGCAAGCAATGTCCAACTGTAGTGTGTCAGGCCACAAATGTACGATCTATATTTAGACTATTCATAAGAAAAAAACACAACCTAATGTATGTGCAGACTACACTTTACATACAGACTTGTAAGTTCTCAGCAAAGGTCTGGCTGAATTACACTCACAGCCGATATAATGGAGCAGAAAAACACTCTTGTGACTGAAGTTCACTCAAAGTGCTACTTGAAATTCATGGCTTGATGAGGCAAACAGTTTTCAAACTCTCATTACTTTTTATAGATAATAGACACATGTAAACATGTTTATCAAACACTGGTATTAGAATTGTATAAACACAATAGTTATAGCCCTACCAACATATTGGTATATCGGTCTTGGGTTAGAATATTCCCTAAACAAAATATCACTGCTATAATGGTACTTAATATGTACTAGTCATTAATATGGTAAATAAATATACAGTACAAAATGAATTAAAAAGTTCTTCGCATTACTTAGAAAGCAACATTTTTACATAAATCAACCTACAGCGCAAAAATAAGTTTAGCACAGCATCACATCTGGTAAGAGTAATACTTTATCTGGTTTTATTTATAATAAGTATGTTGTTGCAAGATTAGAATGCACCCATCACATGTACCTGTTACCAGTTACATCACAAACCTCACTGTGAGTGCTGTTGTGTACAAAATAAGAAAATAATGGCAGTAAAGCGCAACGCAGGTGCTTTAACAAAATCTACATGGTCTGTAATTGATCTGTAATGCCAGTTTCTCGGCCACCAGAGCTCCACCGTATCTTTAAACACACACACACACACACACACACACACACACACACATACAAACGTAAACGCACTGCAACCGGGGAGGCCTTGGAGTCACCCTGCTCCCCACCCACTCTTCCGGCAGCACCCTTGCCCTCTCTAATCCACCCTTATCAAGGTCCTGAATGCCTGTTGTCCCTCTCTGCCCCCGTACTACCTCCTCTCTTTCAGGGTTCCATGTTCCCCTTTGTGAGGCCATCTGGTTTTTGGGGTCGGGGGTTTTTCGGGGTTGCACGGCGCCCTCTATAGCAGACCGTTCTGTGAAGTTAAAGCGTGTTTTAGCGAGGTCACGCTGCTAACTAGCTGACCCTTGATAGATTGAATTAATGCTTGCAGTGCCCGGTGGTGCGGGTCCTCCTCCCTGATGCAGCTCGCTCTCGTATGTGCGTGCCTGAGTGTGTTTCTATAGCGGGAGAGGGAGTGAATGAGGGTGTTAAAAAATAAAAAATAGCCTCTGACCTCTCCTCCCTATCACCTGAGCTGGAGTGGAAGAGGTTAATCCATCGCTTCTGTCCGCCTGGGTTGACGTCTTTATTTAACTATTGACTTCTGATTAGTTGGGACCCCCTTTTCCCCTCAAACACCCCCCAAGTTATCCAGCTTCCTTGTCTTACAAATAAGCAAAGATCAAATCATTATATCAAGTAAAAACTTTCTAGTAGATCAACTTGCCAGACATGGAACGCATATAACTTCCCTGAAACTAAAAGTCTTTGACTGCTTTTTCGATTTTTAGTATGTTTTCTAGTTTTTCCATCCACTCAGTCATTTGTAATTTCTTGTCCTTTTAGTGTCTCTGTAGACTACATCAGAAAAACCTATTCAGTTGTTAAGGCTTCTTTTTCTTTGTAGCCATGGCAAAGCTCAGAGTTCTGAAAAATACAGGGTTTAAGGGCTTTTTTTTTAATGGATACTGCCAGTATTGTAACCAAGACACTCTTTCTCTCTCACAAACTGTCCTCCCTCTCCACTCCACTTCTCATCGCCCATCCTCTCTCGAGCCCTCCATCCCCGCTCTTTATTCTATTACTATCTCTCTCTGCTCGCTGGCTTTACTTACCCAAGGTCAGGTCTCTGTATTTTGGTAGCAGAATAGTGACTTTACAATGCTACCGAGGGGAGGAAAACATGACAACAACCCTGAGGCAACTTTGAGTATCTCTGTGTTTCCGGCTGTTTTTAACCCTTCTTTTGATCCCCTCTCCTTCTCTCTTTTTGTGTGTCATTGTTAATAATTGCTGCTGTGTGTGCTGTGCAGTTGCTGATGAGAGAAAAAATAAATATATATATAAAAACGGGACGATAGAGAAAGAAAAATGAAGAATGAGAGGGCTGTGGTCCTCCAGTGAAGACCTTGGTGAGAAGGACTGCCTGTGAAGAGCCGGCAGCCTGCCAGTTCAAATCAAATGGATGTTTGATGACTCTCATTGTCTTCCAGAGCATTTAATGGCAGGGCAGTGCCACTCACCGTATGCCTCGAGGGCGTACCTCACTTTTTTCATATTAGTGTCTCGCTTCTACAAAACTGAACAATTACTAAAAAGAACAAATTCATTTTTCTCCTTTTGAACTCAAGGAATTAATTCCGGCTCTGTATTTCTCGCCTAATTTTGAATCGATCACCTTACCTGCTGCCTAACGGATGTTTTCCACCGGTTTATTATAAGTGTGTGCACGTGAAATGTGTCTGATCCAGCATGCATGCATACACAGGTGCATTATTCTGTCTAGTATGTGTTCATTTGTAAAGCAGACCACCTGCAATCTGCAGGCAACACTTAATTCAGAAATGTCGCCGTCACTTAACTTCATTAACATGTATATTTAAAACCATTTCTACAGCTCAGCCTCTGTTCGACTCTTGATCAACCCGCTCGCCTCTAGATGTTCTGCCTTGTTTTCAAATTTGTAACATCATGAAGATGAAAAGACGAACGTTTTTTAGATGTTATGAATGCAAAGAGGTGCTCTTTTTATGACGATATGGTAACTTGTTTACTGGAGCACAAGCAGGTTCTTATACCTCAGTAATACATTGTTGGTGATATTAGTGCTCACAGAAGGCAAGACAACTGTATATGGTAAAAGTCAAACTGCTTCACATAAAAAAATCCAAGATTCAACACCAGAGTCATTTACATGAAATGAATAATAGTGGCAGACTAAAACACAAATCAGATTTAAACAGATTTAAAGTGCACATTATTAAATAGCGTAGTGAAGATAGTAAAGATAATCACTTAATTAACAGAGTTAATTGACATCACGCGCTTCGCTAGATAGAAGATGTATCTCTCTGTTGTACAGTGTTGTTACAGAATGAAGCTCATAAACAATCTTTGGCTGAGTACAGAAACCAACCATCAAGTAATAAAACACAATTTATGCCAAGTAGTGACACCGGATTAATGCCGCCGCCATTTATCTTCTTAACCGGTGAAAGCGACAGTATTATTATTATTAATATTATAATAAAATAACATCCCCTGGGGGCTTTCAGCTCTCTCCAAACCATTACTGCGACTACAAAATAAACTGGGGTCTGGTCGCTGCATGGGTCGTCATTTCAACCTCCAAAATTGAAACAAGATCAAAGCAGTTTGATGCGCCTCATACGCTTTTGGTGTTCAGCCATTTAAAACAATAGGTGTACTTTATCAACGCGTGCGTTTGGGCCTGATGAGCTTTAAAATGAAAAAGATCTGGAGGTGCTCATGTCTGCTGGAGGCTAGCGGCTCTACATTAGCCGCTACTATAACTATTTCCAACAGAACTGTTGGCAGTCACGTTGCATTGTGGGTAGTGTAGGCGGCAGGTTGTTTCGACAAGGACAGCGTGGAATTAAAGAGATACTATCTTTAGTTCTGCTGCATTTTTAAACAGTCCATCGTTATAGGAGTGAAATGCTGAACTGGTGAAGAAGTCTGGTGAGTTGATGTTCTACTAGATGAAACTATTTCAGATCAAAAGCGATCTCCAGATAGTGTGTTGCTCCCAACGCATGGAGCCTCTGTTGGCCAGGTGCGGGTAGCACAGACTCCACAGAGATTTGGAGCGGTTTGGTTTTGGGCCTCATCAGAGCTGGAGAGGGGTTGAGGGTGGGGGGTCCAGTGGGGTCCTGGATCACGAAAGGTGGGGCCTACAACTCAAAAGATGTTTCCCCAAGAGGAGCAGCCGAGGCAGGGGGAGGTTGTGAGAACGACCCCTCAGAACAAACCATCGCTGGCCCAAGGCGGTCACACTTTAAGGGAATAGATCATTAGGTGTAATTAGGGTGTTCACATTGTCACGTACCCCCCCCCCCCCCGACTGCCAAAGAATGAATAAAATCACCAGATACACCCCCACTCACACACTCTCACACACACTCACACACACACAGCAGCTCCCCAGTTACTGAAAACACTTTGATGTCAGAAGAGTCGTCCACAACTTGCCAGCATAAAGGCAGTGTTTTAAGCTTTCTCTCTTTTCTCCCCCGTCTCTCTCTCTCTCTCTCTCTCGACCCCTCCATCCCTCCCTCCCTCTTTTCTTCTGTCCCTCCACACAAGGCTGTAAGACACACACGGTTGAATGGACGACAACCTTTCCCCTCCTCCCTCTCCCCCCCCCCCCCCCCCCCCCCCCCCTTCGTCTCTTTTTCAGCCTTCCCACCCCGCATTTCTTTGAGGCCTGGTCAATTCTCTGGGCCAAACAAAAAAAGCATCAAATGTTTTCTGCTGCTGGGTAATGAGGGAGTGGACCTCATCAGGGCCCAATAGTCAGCTATCCTTGGCTTTTGTTGCAGCTCAATAGCACCGCGCTCTTTGAAAAACTCAAAAGCAACTTTTTGAGGAGTAAAGGATAGAGAAAGATATGGCGTAGAGGGAGCGGGCGCAGAGGGGAGGCAGCGACCAAAAAAAAAAAAAAAAAAAAAAAAGCCACTCTGTTTTTATGCTAAACGGCTGTCCAGAGAGAGCAGTGGACAGATTGGACAATGACATGATTGGAGCTACATGTGTTTGGGTGACTTTCTTCTAAAGAGACTCTGATTCTCATGTCTGTCATCTCTCTCTCTTCAGTCTCTCCCTCCCCTCTTGTGTCCGGGAGTTTGTGAATGCACCCGAGCAAGTAGTGGAACTCTTAATTTGCAGCGCCGCTGCTTTCATGCTGCTTTCCTGTGGGTCGGCTACATGTGGGACTAGTTTTCACACCGCTAGTACAAAAAGCTAATATTATGGGATGACTCATGGTGAAAATTAAACCAGCAACTATTGATTTACTTCTTTTATCAATTTAATCTGTCAACTTTTTTTGTTTTATTAAGAGTTGAGTTTGACGATAATTAAGAAATGCACCTCACAAATGCCCAACGTGACAACTACAGATCGCTTCAAAAACCCAATATATATTCCATTTACTATCATCATATTTTAGATCCTTTTGAGAAGCAGAAACAAGTAAACTAGCCAGTTTCCACTGCAGTTTTCCCACGGGTCCAGGAACATTGAATATTTTTGGGCCATTTTTACTTGATAAATGACAATTAGTCAATTATAAAATTGCTGTCAATTAATGTTACGTTGATCAACTCATCAATTATTCCTCTAACCGTTTAAAATGAAGACACAATATGACTTCAATTGCACTGCAGTTCAACTTTGCTATTATTTGTTTTGAGCCAATGCTGAGACAGGAAAGTCTTTGTGCAACAACAAAAGTCCTCACAAAGGAAGGTCAGAGATGCTGTCACATATAGAAGGAATTGGAATTGGTAATTTGACCATTGTAATATAAAAACAGATCCCTTATGCCAACTAATTTTGCCTCACTAATACCCCAGTATTTTGGCATTAATAGTATCCATGATATTTTGTTAATTAAGCATATATGTAATTTAGAGTAAGTGAACATACTGAGCGATGTTTAGATTTTACGTAGGTCAACTAAACAGAGTGACAGAGAAATAATGACTTTAACATAAATGTATGTATGTATGTATGTGTATATATATATATATATATCTTATACATCAGATTGTTGTTGTCCAGCTGTCCAGCACGATATACAGAATAAGCTAAGTGGGAGATGAGACTGTAAGTGGCCAAGTAGCCTGACGAGGATTTGAGTCTGTGAGAGGAGCGTGATGGAGGAGGGGGGAGTCCACAATGTGTAGGCGGATGAAATCTTGGAGGAGTGAGAACTTGACAATCCCCTCAAGATGGATAATCAAGTAATGACCCGCAAAGGCCTCAGCCTTATCTGATTATAAATAACCAATGGAATCATCACCACTGATTGTGTTTCCATTCCTCCCTTCTTTCCTCTCTCTTATTTGTACCTCCGCTTCTCCGCCAAGCAAAATGCATCCGCCGCCTTTAGCACAGGTAGAGACGGTTGATAAAGGGAGGGAGTGGAAGATGGCAGGAGAAAAGACAAACTGAGACGTTAATGATGTGGCGGCGATAGTGACAAGTTTTTTTTCTTCTTTTTTTTTTCCATTTTGGAGGGACTATTTACCCGTTGGTGGGGTCACAGTAGGTTGATGAAATGACACCTCCCTTTTGTGCATGGGGGAGGGCGAGTTTGTCAGGTTGTTATTAAGCCTGATTCAGCCAATTGGCTCAGAGTGGGAACCCCGTTTGTGTGAGCGGACATGGAGATAAAAAGTTGACAGCGGAGAAGAATAGAGTATTTCCGTCCCCTTGCTTTGTGATGATTACTAATTATCCTGCAGCTTAAGGGGGCCAGTGGTAGAAATTCACTGATTTCATAATTTCCCTGAGCTGTCGGTGAATACTCAGTCAGCCGGCAATGGCTTGGATGGGATGATATGCAATTCCTTTCTTTTCTTTGATAGAATGGTGGAGATGATGATTATAGTTTGTGGTGCACTCCCTGACATGAATCCTGTTGACGTTTTACACTATCTGGAAAAGTTTGAACTCTGCATCACAAGTTCAACCCTTGCTGTAACACACTTGAATAGCTGCAGGAACAATAGAGCGGCTCAATAAACCATGAAGAAGTGTCACAAAACCCCGGCGCTGTCAGAGGAGAGGAAGATGTCTCCTGCCTTCTGTGTTGCCCTGCTGATTAAATTGTTCACTTGTTTCATATTTGCTCTTTGTCCGTGACAGATGAGCAGTACAGAACTGTTATAATGTTGGCACATACTATAGCATCGCATGGGAAGAATAACTAAATGGACACCTCCGCACAAACTCTGTTATCTCAGAGATTTCAATGAGATGATCAATCTGGACTGAAAAAATAGCATCTAGCCTCCTGAGGTTTATTCCATTTATATGGTACACAATTTCAGTATTTCCTTTCTATATTTTCAATACTTCTCACACATTGTATTTAGTTAGATTACAAAGTTTTTAAATATATATTACTACAAGAAATGAAAAAATAAAAAATAAAAACGAGAAACCCTAATCCAAAATCTGAAAAACCTCTAAAACTGAATTTGAAATCACTACATTTTAAGGAAATTTGATGCCATACTGAATTTACACAAACTACTTAAAAGGACAAGTTGGTGGTATTGCTTATTTCCTAATATTTCCTGCCCATATGAAAAGACCAAATTGATCGTATACCTACAGGTAGTCTCTGTAACAAAAGCCTGATATTTTATATTCCTCTGTGCCATAGAGCTCCACTGTTGAACAAAAACAATTGAAAACACATCAATACACACACACACACACACACACACACACACACACACACACACACACACTGTAGTTTATCTGCGTCAATCACACGTACACTGTTCTGCTGCTGTAAATACTTGTTAGCAAAAAGGAATCCGCAGCCTAACAAATGCATTATTACATGTGTTTGAGTTTAGTAACGAATACAGTCTGCAGCTGTTTTAGGAAATGATTTAGCCTTTTCTTTATAAATGAGACTACAGTAAATATTTGTGACCTGTTTTTCAAGATGTCCATCTTCAGTGGGAACCAATGGGTTTACAGCTGAGTACCACAGGCGAGGTCGGGAAGTCGCAAAGTATTAAGAATACGCTGTAGCTCCGACAGAATAAACAAAGAGTATTTATCATTTAAAGAAACTATAACCTACTCCTAAAAGAAAACAAATCAAAAATCTAACTATAGTGTGCAAGTGTATCCTAAAATATCTAATTTTTATTTAGGTTATAATAGTATAATTATAACCCTACTGTTACGTTTTGCCACTACATTAAAAATACAGAATTTTGAAAGGTTTTTCACTTTAAACATAAACTGGCCTACTTTGAATATTTGACCGTTGAGGGACTTTTCATTCATTCTATCGTATGCTGTGTGTTTATGTTTGTGCAGGAGTACTGCCACACCATCTGCCTAGACTCTGGGATCGACTACAGGAGGCTGGACAACGCTGGTGCGGGGAAGCTCTACTCCCTGTAATACACACACACACGCACGCACACACACACACACACACACACACACACACACACACACACACACACACACACACACACTAATAATGGTCACATTTGTTCTGCAGTCCAACTCAGCTCTAAGGCTGTGCGAATATCTGGTAAAGAGTCAACATTAACCTGCATCCACAACATGCACACAAGCATTCACATACACACACACACACACTCAGGAATATGTTTTTGCACATCATCAAGCTTGATTTTTCTTTTTTTAAAGGACAGAAAGAGAAAACAGATGGATAAATGAGGAGAAACAAACTGGGAGATTTATAAAGACCTTCATTACCATGAATGTTCCATGGAAAGAAGGAAAGAGGAATCAATAGAATATGAGGAAATGGTAGAGCTTTAAAAGCTAGTTTTCTATTTTCGTCATTACATATACGCTGCTAGGAACACATACACACGCAGACAAAAAAAAGGTATGAATGGCACTGCTGTTGCTCATCGCTGTATTGGAGCTTTCAAGTGCTTTCGTCTTTTCACTGTATGTAAATAGAACACAACACACGCTTTTACATCGAGTTAAAACACAAGCACAAACACGCACACTTTACAATCACATTTGGCGTGCATTCACAGGCTAATGCTCAGGTTTAGAGCCTAACATCCTCTATTTTTTACCGATGGAGTGAAAAGCTAAGTACCCACCCTCCGGTGCACTCCTTTCTGCCATCGTTTGATGTGGCCACTTCACCATTATTAATTTCATTTCCTATTTTGTCTTCTCTGTTTTGTTGCCTGTGTGTCTTGTTCAGCACGGGGGAGCCTGGTGCGGAGGCCTTCTTGGATGTGCTGTTTGAGGAGCTGGCCTTAAGACAAAAGAGTGGTAAGGAAGTTAAAGGGGAACACCGTCTTTAAATTGTGTATACTGTATGCCCCGTGTAAATAATTTAAACTGATGCTGCATGATAACACTTTTGGCATAAACCTTATTGAGTGATAGTAAACATATAGCATAATCCAATGAATATAAGGTTTTTTTCTTGTATTATTTTATCTAAAAACTCTCTTTTAATAGCACTTGTGGACACAGTGTAGAGAAATCTGCTTTGTAAGTTAATAAGTTGAAATGAGGAGGATTTGACTTCTGTTGTCTAAAATGGATTAATTTCTCAGTAGACTTTTTTTTTTACTACCATTCAACTGTAAATGTGATGATAAAAGCTGTATCATATGAGGATCAGTTACATCTTTGGGTGTGTGTTCCCGTAGTTACAGGCCCTCGGGTGCTCACAGTTCTGGGCAGAGACGTGACTCTGGAAAAGACCTGTGGCTCCATCGCTGACTGTAGTTTTGATGAGCTGTGTGCCAGAGTGAGTGTTTTATCCTGGTGTGATTTGTCTTATAATTCTGTAATTGTAAAAGAGAAACTGATAATCACCATATTTAGCTACATATATCATTTTTCTCAACGTGTTTACAACAAATATAAGAAAAAGACAACATAAATGACTAGTTAAAAGTATAGTTACAATGCAGGAGGGGAGCACAGATTTTACTCACACACACACACACACACACGCACACACAATTCATTCTCACACACAAGATCCACTCACCACTAATCAAAACTGCTCAAATTCAAAGCACTTCTCTTGCCTCTTTATTATTCCGTTTCTTCCCACCTCTGTGTACTTATTGTCCAAGCCAATGCTCTCAAACTGAATCACCTTCCCTCAATCTCAGTCCTATTTTCTGCTCAATGTCAAAAAGCAGTCTATTGACGATTTAGTGAATAGTTGAGCCTGTTGTGCCTCAAATAAAGCAGTGTGTGTAAAGTCTCAAGCCTGATGGACAGCGGTGAGCTTTTTCAGGCATCTAAGCTTCAAGGCTTCCTCTTCCATCTGACTATATACTGTATGTAGGCATGTCCACTTTCATTTTGAGAGCAATCATCCTGAATGGCAAAGAACCAAGGACGGGGACTGAACATCAGCCTGAGCCTTTTGCACAAGGTGCCCCATCATACAGTTGACATTTTTTCATAGTGTGTGTGTGTGTGTGTGTCTCTACAAGGGTGCCGTGCATGTGTGCTATACTGAAACTATTTACTCTCCGTTTTGTGATGTGCTGCTGTAGTTTAGAAGCTCATGTAACATGCTCACTTGTTTTGCAGCCCATGGGTGCCAGTGACTACCTGGAAATGGCACGTCTCTTTGACACCGTATTCATTCGCCATGTTCCCATTCTGACACTGACCCTGAAGGACCAGGCCAGACGCTTCACCACCCTCATAGACAACTTCTACGACAACAAGGTGCTCCATCTAATTGGAAAAACTAAAATTGGGCTTAAAGTAGACAAAAGCAATAAATCATATCACAAATGCATTAATGTGTGAAGGTTTGAAGCTCAAGAAAGTGGTGTCGCAGCGATTTTGTATTTCTATATTATTCCGAGTGCAATGCACACTTCAATTGAGAGGATGTTGATCAAGATGGTGCTTTGGATGGCAGCCTCGGTGTTGCGTTTTTTGCAAATTCACCCAGCTCACTGTGCCAGCAAGTGAGGCTCATGAAAATCACATCCAGCACCCAGACAATCAGCACTGGGAACCCCCTAAGGATGTGTGCGCTCCCCCACTGCTGTTTTCCCTTTACACCAACGACTGCACCTGAGGAGGCCCGTCTGGTAAATTCCTGAAAGACACAACGACACAACGGTCATCGACCTCATCTGGAACGGTGACACGTCTGCATACAGATGGTAGGTTGAACAGCTGGCCCTGTGGTGCGATCAGAACAACATGGAGCTGAACGCTCTTAAGACTGTGGAGATGACAGTGCCCCCCATCACCACTCTGAACAACACCATCCCTTTATTTCTAGCGCCGTCTGCTGTAACTCTCCAACATCGCAGCTGCAGTTACACTGTGCATGCTATACCCCATAGCTCAAGACCTTGTCCCAACCTTCATTCAACAGCCTTGCCAGTATCAGGAAAATGGGCTGCTAACATCACTGCAGGCCCTTCACACCCTGGTGGCTAAGGGATCTAAGCGCCGACCATTAAACACAACGTGCCCAATGTGACGGTGCATCGGGCTGGGGAGTTTTGTTCTATGTCATTGTCCATCTCTCTCTCCCCATCCATCCATTATCCGTAACCGCTTATCCTGTTCAGGGTCACTGGAGCCGATCTCAGGTGACATTGGGCGAAAACAGGGTACGCCCTGGACAGGTCACCAGACTATCACACATAGCGACAGACAACCATTCACGAAATTGAAGTAGTAAATCACTACACTATTCACTGCAAAAAGTACTATTACTGCATTATATAACCACTACAGTCTTTAGTTAGAAGCCAGCCTCATATTGGCTCACTTCCTATAAACTGTATATATATATATACTCTATATTTGATTTTGCAAGATAAAGTCAATATGTACATAAATCCTCTAAGGGATGCAATACAACACATCAAATTGACCAGAAATACAAGTACTGTCATTTTAAGGAGGCAATGAATGAATGGGTTAACTGCTCTCATTTAATATTGATCACTCAATCATTAATAATAGAGGACGTAACCTTCATAAATAAAGTGGACATTCCTGTGTCTCTTTTATTCCCCTTTGTGTCCCAGGTGAGAGTGGTGCTGCTGGCAGCTTCTCCTTTAGAACGGCTGTTTGTCCACACTGGAGGGGACGACGAGAGGGACAGACAACTGCTGGATGACCTGGGCCTCAGCGGGGTAAAACTATAACCAACTCTTCCTATCAGCAATGAATGAAAATCTAAATATGATTACTCATTAAATGATAGTTCAGTTCACCTCATAGTACTGCAAGAAGGATACAAGTCAAACGAACTTGGAGAATTAGGTGTTAAGGGATGTTTTTCATCCACAATACAGTTTTTCTTTTTTTACGTTTTCATGACACATAGTGAGTGTGAAGATGGTCTTGCTCTCACACAGATTGGTCCTGCATGTCCAGGAATCAAACAACCAACCTTCTGCAGACTTAATCCTGTTTCTCTAACCAAAATAACTTTAATGTTTTCGTTGGATTCGAGTTAATCAGCCGTTAACCTTGGTGTTGGCTCCTCTCTTCAGGAGGCAGCCGAGCGCCTCACACTGTTCACAGCCGAGGAGGAGATCTTTGCCTTCCAGAGGACCGTCTCCAGACTGATGGAGATGCAAACCGAGTCATACTGGATGAAAGGAGACCGCAGTCACAGCAAGAAAGCCATGAACACCTAACATCCGCTGCTGACCGCCTGATAAACATGTATACCTCCAGACAACACAGTACCTCACTAACTACTGACACTACTCAAGAGAAGTTCAGAATTAGCAGAAAAAGAAAAGACTTGATATCCGCAGTAAATGTATAACAAAACTCGATACCTGTTTTTGATTTTGATCTGACTTCCCTTCATCTCATGCATGTGTGTTATACGGTTTTACTGTTTGGTCCTCTTCTAAGAGGTGTGCTCTCTCCCCCTTGTGGACTATTTACTTTCAAGAATATGGAAACCTCCCCAACATGTGTGAACCACAAGGCAAACAGGCGCTCACTTCAGAGAGACAAAGTGTCCCTCAGAGTAGTTGGCTACCTCCCTCTAGTGGGCGAATGTGAGAAGGGTTAAACAATTCTCAAGCCGTTCCTGTTTTTAAGAACAATATTGGTCTCTGTGCAGTTTCTGTATAAAATCTGGTATGAATTTAAAATGTTATGCATGATATTAATCCATATATTCCACCCATGAAGCCCAGTAGCTGTTAGATTGACATTGATGTATTCCAGATTCCAAATCTTGATTTTGGTCTTTACCAAGAGGGTTTGACTACAGACTTTTCAATATGTGGTGTCATGCAGGTGTGTAGATAAGATCAACAGTCCAATCTGATTTTAAAGCGTGCACATTCACACGAAATGCACAAAAGACGGACACAAAAACACCACTTCAGTTACAAAAAGTAAATGTATGTTTTAAGTGTAAAAGTTGACAAAATTGTCACATTTGGCTTTTGGCACACTGAATGAAATGTATTCTTTTGCATCTGAGGAGCCTCTTCTACTTTTATTTCTATGTCATGGTACAAAAAATAAATAAATCCTGGAGCCATGCAAACATATTTGATATTACACAATTTGATATAAAGGTAAAGGTATGTTCATTTCTGTGTTTTTTATGATTTCAAATTCATATGAAAAAGACCACAACATTTAAGCAGTAATATAATTGAAAGGACAACGGACAAACTATAAACACCTTCCGAGTTTTTCATTTATAGTTACAATTAAAGGGCAGATATGTTGTTGTGGAAGTTCTTCCTGAGTGCCTGTAGGTGGCAGCAGAGGGCAACCAATTGCTACAAGGTTTGTTATTGCGTCCATCTAAAGATGAGGTCATTCTAGTGCACCATTCCAGCCTGGACCAGCCCATCACAACTACAGTCAGAACAGCGAGCAGCACCTACAGCATCCAATCCAAGAGCATTATAGAAGATACTGTGTTTGCACCAAGCAACTAAAGTGCAAACACACCAGAGTAACTATAAAATCGCATTATATTTAAGGGACAGTAATTGGCTCAGTATGCAGGTGTGTGCACGGATGCATGAGCATGATGTGTATCATTAAAAAACGCTTGAGTCGGTAACAAGGCCCCAAGTCTATCCCACCATAACTCTCAATTAAAGGAAAATCAATCACCCCCTATGCCTAGGCCCCTAATCCAATCAGAGCATTTTGCTGTTTGGGGGAAACATCAGACACAAACAGCGATGGCCACCGCGCTTTATGATTGTCTTAATTGGATGATTCATGCTGGCTTAAAGGGGTGGTCGCTGTCTCCATCCTCTCTGGGCCACAGTTTTATGCTGATGGAGGGGAAATGGGAAATGGTTCACCTTTTGTCTATTTCTCATTGTTGTTAAAAGGTCTGTTAAACATTATTTTGAGAGCGCACGTTGACGATACTATCTATGTTACGTTGATCCAACCCGAAAGACCTTATAAAGTGTTGGGTTAAATGAGTCCCATGTACTGAAAACAGTAATAATACAAATTGTCCAGGGTTGCATGTGTGTGTGTTTGCTGTACATGAATGTGTCCTTGTGCAACATGTAGCTCATTCCACCTTTGAGTGGCTCTCAAAGGGGCATCTAAGGTAGAGCTATTTTATCTTGGTGCAGAATAAAGTGGCTAAATGCCAGAGATACTGCAGCAGGGTATCAAGGGTACACGTCTGACTTTGCTTTACATGACGACACACAGCGGGAAAAATATTTACAACAGTCTACTATTTTAAATGTGCAGGTAGGTACAAATCTAAAAAAATCCCAACAGTCTGTAGGGCTCAGACGATGATGGTGCGCTCAATGGGATGCACTCAACAATCGAATGCTGGTGCTCTTGAAGGAAAGGGGTTGAACTAAACCCAAAGTACTCCAGGCAGTCCCATGTACAGACAGGAGTAGTGTGATTTAAAGTTGTTATTAGTTACATGGATTGGTCATGAGACAATAAAAAAAAAAAAAGATTAAAACTCTGCAGGTCTGCTTATCGTGTGTTAAAAAGGAAACAAAAGAAATGCAATGCTTTACTGAATAATTAGCAATAACAAAATATCAAAAACACAAAGTTATCTTTAAATGTACTGAGAATATCCCAGCCTGATACAGCTGGCTACTGAATTTCTGCACACACACACACACACAAACACACACTCAGACATCATGACCTCCCGCTGTACATCCAGGGAACAGTTAACTCTATAGTTCTCTGCGGGAGCCAAACTGCTGAATCAGGTATTCTCTTTGATGTGAAGGGAACAAAAACCATCACACAATATGTGGTACATGCACTGACTATCTGCCTGTAATCCTGTACAGTACAGATTCCAGACTGCAGCTGTATATGAGCGTGTGTGTTCTGTACCAATCTGCCTGGTTGAATTTAAGTCAGTGAACACAATTACAATAATGTTCAACCTATTGAGAGGGCATGTCTGACAGTTTTGGAAATAAGGACATAAGGAGCCCAAAACATACAATAACACTATTAAATTAATACTATATATCATTGTGATGTCAAATAAATATGAAACATATAAAAAATATGCATTTAAGTATCATATACATATAACAAATCAATGCAGTAATTTTGAAGTGATATTTTGTTATGGTCAGCTGTGAGCGCGCATTCCAGCACAGGCAGACGCGAGCACGCGCAGCTGGACGCGCACCTTGCATGGCAGGCAGCCCTCGAAACAAAGAAGACCTGGACCAGGCTGTTTTGATCCGCAGGACGAGGAGTGGGAGAGGGGGAGGGGCGGAGAGGGGTCCAGAGCATCACTTACAGGATGGAGAACCATCTAGGATTTCTTCCCTTATCTCTTGCTAATAAACGGGATGACATCATCCTGAACAAGGTGGAATGAGCTACTGAAAGGGGGGCGTGGTCTGAGCGCCGTGACAGACATGATTGACAAACTGGTGCGCTGATTAAAGGCACAATCATCCATTACCAACGAAGCAACAAGAGGGTGATGTGAACAAAAAAATGCATAGGTTAAAGATAAAATCAGAGCATGTGATATTATCAAATCTTTAAATTGTTTTAATTTTAAAGCACCATCATGTCAGTAATATATAATAATACAATGCACATTTGTGTACATAGCAATATATGCTAAATGCACATACAAATACATTGTAAATTACAGATTTAGACCAAAAATCACAAGCGATATTATGAATTGTCAGTATCCTTGTTCAACGTGAGCTCTGGGAAACTGTTATGGACATGTTTTTATTGTTTTCCAATTATTTATTGATTAATTGATAATGAAAGATATTCTTAGTAACAGCCTTCAGCAGCTTTAAAAATAATCTAAGTAAATGGATTCTCAGAAAGTAGAAACCTGTAACACACCTGCAGTGCCAGTTACACCAAGATGTCCCGCAAACTTAATTGACAAACTTTTTCCTTTTTCTGTGACAGTAAAAAAAAAGAAATCTTTCCTTAAATAAATGCATTACTCGACTTTACTGATTCTCCCTTTGGTCTTCTGTTGGTGTCTCTCTATCTGTCACCAACATGCCAAGACGTGTTCCCAGCCTCCACCTGCGCACAGAAAGCTCCGTCCTGTTGGACTGTAGTGTCTCTTTAAAAGGCGATCCCATGCGCAGGATCCAGGGGGCTGGCCCTTGATCGACTTGCATGCGCGTGTCTGTGTATGTACGTAAGTGTGTGCGTGTGTGTGTACGTGTGTGTAAGTGAGCGCGTGTGTGCGTGTAGCGCTGTGTGGAGAGCAAATCGAGATACAGTAGTAACCCGGAGTGAGGTGGCAGTCTTATTCCACATCGACACTGACTTGCCCTGCGTACATCCAATCGGTCTCTATATCGCAGCGCGCACTTGAGGAGTGAAGGAGGAAAGAGTCAAGATGGCATCTGGAAGTGGCTGTGGACGATCCGGGATCTAGTCTCTTCGGGGTTTTTTTTTTTGGTACCACACAGCACAAGTGACTGGCTGTGGTAGGTATTCCATTTAAAAGCGGAGAGAGCGGATTTATTTCCCAGAGAGATGATGAGCTTTGAGCACTTTCTCCTGCAGCCAGTGGGTGGATTCAGACCCTCGCACCAGGACGGATTTTTGTAAAGAGCTCCTATTGATGAGCAAGTCGTGTTTTATAATGAAGACACGCGTAGGGAGACGAATTGCCTAAATTAAATTCCTTGTTAGTAGTTTATTGTTGCATCATTGACAGAAATAGATTAAACATACGCACTCGCGCTGCTGTATTGTATCTGGTAGGCTGTGTTTTAACTCGGCTCTTACCGAAATGTGTTGGGTTCATTCTTCTGTCTTTATGTCTTCAACAGGCGTTAATAACTAAGTTGCTCGTGGCCCAGTTGGGACTTCGCTGCTGTGGAATAGCAACAAAGGACGGGAGCGCGCATTCATGGGACGCGACTTTGACAGCTCCTCATCTCTTGTCTTTTAACTTTATTACCTGGCAGCGGGGGCGAGATAGTGGTAGGAGATAATGGCCGAGGCTTCGCTCCCTGACCCACTCCCGGATTTGGACGTGGTCATCGACCCAGACTTCGAGCCCCAGAAGCGGCCCAGATCTTGCACCTGGCCGCTGCCACGACCAGACTCCAACACAGCGAAACCGGAGAGCAATGACACAGATATTATACCTGAGGAAGAGGATGATGAAGACGACAACGCCACCCCTGCGGCCATCGGTGTCAATGGCTCGGGCTTGGGGATAGAGGACCAGAGCAGCAACAGCCCCGTGGCCGATGGAGCGCTCTCCTCCTCCGGCCAGGAGAGCGGAGGCTCCCCGCATTCTGCGCACTCCCCGACGGCCACCTCCGGCGCGCTGACCGCCAGCAGCTTAGCTGCCCAGCAGACCCCGAGGAAAGCATCATCTCGCCGTAATGCTTGGGGCAATCTCTCGTACGCCGACCTGATAACCAAAGCCATTGAGAGCGCGCCGGACAAGCGACTGACACTGTCTCAAATTTATGACTGGATGGTGAGATCCATCCCTTACTTCAAAGACAAAGGCGACAGCAACAGCTCTGCAGGATGGAAGGTAAGAGTCGCCCCACTCACCCACGCAGCCCCCCTCCTTTCTCCATCAAAACAAAAACAAAAAGCATGTGGCTTGTAAACCCACTGACGTACACACAGAGACAGACACGTTCACGCGCACACATTTATCCGCGCGCAGTCGCGTTTTTACGAGCGTCTATTTGGAAAGTCTGGCTCTCATTGTACCTCTCATTATCGCTCTAATGGAAATTACAGATCAGTCTGAAAACGTAGAGCAAATGAGGGGAGGGGGGGGGGGGGGGGGGGGGGTCACATCAGGGAGGCATTTAAGATCATTAATCTCTTAAAGCAGCGTCGGATTTGGTGACCTACACATAATGATCTCATAAATTGACCAAAACGTGACATATTGCACTTAATCCCAGACATTTAATAGACAAATAAGGCTGTGGAGTTGTGATTGAAATTGCATCGGATGCATGTCCTTTGTCTTTTTTCATTGGACGTTTCTGGTGAGTTGTGTGCATGATATTCTTCTGAGGCCACAGTCACAGTCACATGGCTGGAATTAGAGCAAACAGAAACGTTGTAACCAGTTTGTCTGGAAACACAGTAGCCTATTTTGAGTGATGCAACCCCATTTAAGGCGGCTACGAGAATGATACAATTACATAAGACAGTTTACTAAAACAGCAGCTAATCCATTAATAGGACAAGGAACTGGATGTAAACAAAACGATTTAACATGCTGTGTGCAAAAGTGTGAATCCTGAAAAGACCTCTGCTAAAGGCATGACCCCGCCTGCAAAAGTACAAATAAATCCATGTGATACACTGTCTTTTTGAGGCTGTGAATACTGAGGTTATAGTCACATCATTGTTTTTGCTATTATATTTAGAGGCTAAATTTCCATCACGCTACTGTATCCACAGTGGGCCATTTGTTATGTAAACCTTGGCAGGGATCTATCTCTTGGGTCAGGTAGGCAACTGCCAAGGTTGCTGATCCGGCCATGGGGGAATTACATAAATACTGGGATGCCGTGAGCTTAGATGAGCGGTAAAGGGGAAAGCTTTTTTTTTTTTTTTTTTTTTAAAAGGCAGTTATCTGGTCACCCATAAAACATATGGGGCCGGAGAGGAAGGAGGTGCAGAAGGTCAGAGAGCAGAGATTAACACCCATCAGAGGCTAAAGGACCAGTTCCATGGGGCGTGGAGCCTATAGGCCATATTTTGTCAGGGCTTCTCAAGTTTTGCTATGTGATATGCTTCAGTGAAGAGCAAAGAGGGAGATTGTGTGTGTGTAGCCCCACCAAGTCAAGGCCGGGTTCACCGTCCCCATGCAGGGCTGTTACTCCTGGAATTTCGGGCATGAGGGCCAGGCTGTCGGTGGTTTAGTGTTACGCATGGTCTGTCAATAAATCTCTGCTGCAGCTCGCAGCCTGTGCCTTTTTTTTGTTTTCTTACAAGAGACTCTTTATCACAGACTAGTTGTTTGTTCTTCAGACTTGTGGCAACACATAGTATCACAAATTAGTCACAGTTTAGGCGAAGCATATCTACCGAGACTTTTCTTTTTGATGACAGATCTCCGCAGCCCCAAACTGACAAGCCGGTCCCTCGGCATGAAGGCCTGAGCCTGTCAAAAGCTGCAGTTAGGTTTTTTTCAAAATAAAACGTGAAAACAAAGACAGCCAGCAGAGCCAGGTGTTAAGAGGACTACCTCTGTGCGGGCACTTTTTCAGAGCCCCTTTGCTCTCCATTTCACTCTCAGAGACTCTTGGGTTTCACCTCCACACAGAGCCGGGTTTGAACACCTACCGTTTCATGCAGCCAGGGCACCTTTGTTGAGGAGATTTGCTTAGCAAATCCGAGTAATCCCCCTGGGTTTCTCTCCCAAGTTCCCACTTACGTCATTCTTTTTCATATCTTTGTCGGTCAACCATTAGCACTTGTAAAAGTTGGTTAAGACAACCAAGCACAACACTAGGACATATTTCATTGCCTTAGATTGCCTTTGACCTAGAGAAGCCACCGCCCAAGCTTTAAATAATAATACAATGTTTGATCATTTACTTATTCTTACATAATTTAATTTCTTTAAATCTTATTTAGGGCTAGGTATTGATTCTCAGTGCTCTCAATTGGCATCCGGTGTCTATTCAGATTCATAATCACTTTGATTTATTCTTTCATGAGATAGTTCTAGGTATACAAAATGTTGCCCATTTTAGATAAATTCAATAAAATAACAAATGATACCCAGTTGCAGTCTTTTTCGTGATAGATTCTTAATTATAGCAGCCATGATAATCAAAATCATTCTTGCATCACTTTTAAGACTTTGGCAGCTTAAGTGTTGGAGCAGTCAGCCTTTTTTTAGTACCACACGTCGTACCAACACAGCCTGCGTTACAGGGGCCGGTCCGGTTCGGAGCTGCTGAAATGTGTGCTAAGAGAAGCTTTGGTATGGCGGAGGAGTGACAAGCTACAACTCAAAATAGCACCTGTAAACACGCCTGTTAGTGTCTGTGTGTCTGTGTGTGTGTGTGTGTGTGTGTGTGTGTGTGGGTGTGTGTGTGTGGGTGTGTGTCTTTCACCTGTGTGTCTTTGCATAATCAAAAGATTAGGTGCACTTGTGTGTATTTGTGTCAACAGGCAGGTGTATTTGTGCGTGTGTGTAAATATTTCTAGCATCAGTGAACCTTGTGCTCTGGTCTTACTTAACCCTGCTGTAACAGGCTCCCTGTTCCCAGCAGCTGCACATCACAGGCCCAGACCGAGTTATGTCACAGTGACACTCCACATAAACACACACACACACACACACACACACACACACACACACACACACACGCGCACGTCTGATATTCTCATTTAAGGTTGTGAGGTTTATGAGGTCACTCACATTCCCGGTACATACAGTTCTTTCTACCTAGATAAAGTTGACCTTTAAAGTTTTTAAACCTGTTATACTTTTACCTTCCAGACAGACATGCTCAGACGTGTACTGAGCATTCGCCCGGTCATGTTCAGGCTTATCACCAGGGTTCATGACATTGAGCCTCAGCTGCGGGTCTAAATGTATGCAGGTGTCTGAAATGAGTTGAACTCATTAGAACTCATTCATGAGATTGTTTTAATCTTTAAGACCCCTAGGGTTGCAACCATAGACTGTATAAGAAGTGGCCGAAGTCATCATGACGTCACCCATTGGTTTGTGGACTTTGTCGTTTTGAAGCCAGGAATTCAACGAAGACAACGTATACGGCTCCGGTAGCGACTTCTAAATGGGACCATCATTTACTAAATGAACATCATGCTGTATTGACGAAGACTTGTAACTAGTGATTGAGAGCATAAACTCATGTTTACAATGTTTACTGAGGGAATAAATCAAGTGAGAAGTAGGGTCATTTTCTCATAGACTTCTATACAATCAGACTTCTTTTTGCAACCAGATGAGTCACCCCCTGCTCGACAGTGGCGAGAAGGAAAGTTTTAAGACACTTCCACATTCGCTTTACTTATCAGAACCAGAGGTTGCCGCCTGTTTGCAAGGAGTCATGACTATCAACATGACGTTGTTGTTTAACATGTACATGAGTCATTACGTGTTATGTTGTTTAACAGCTGGCTATTTGCAGGTAATTCCCATGAACAAGTGACTCATGACCACAAGTGTTGAACACACCTTGTCTCCTTTGATCTGTCACTTTACAAAGAGACCAAATAGCAAAGGTTCATCCATGGCACAACCATCACACACACACAGATACATACACAGTGGGCTGCTGCTTTGCTCTCCACACTTTCCCCCATCTGACATTGTCTGGAGGCGTATGGAAAACAGGCCCCATAAGCCCGCCGGGCATGTTGATTATCATTTTAACGGCCTAGCATGCTGAAAGTGTTTATTCTTAGGGCTGACATTATTTATTGTTCCTATCAGAGCAGGACGGGGTTGACAAAAGAAGGGGCTGCTAAGAAATAAAAAGCATTCATCCTTTCATTGGCTGTCCCTCAATGGGTGAGCTTCATGTGTGATAAGATCTCAGTGTCAGCCACAAATCTTCCTGCAAGACTTGGCTACTCGTGGCTAGAATTCAAACTTGTTCTCATTATCTGAGGGCTACATGAGATACCTGACTAGTAAGGAAATTATTATAATACTGAAGAAAATAGAGATATGCTGGGGAAATAGGAACTGTTTTTATAAATTTGTGTGTGTGTGTGTGTGTGTGTGTGTGTGTGTGTGTGTGTGTGTGTGTGTGTGTATGTGTATGTGTGTGTGTATGTGTATGTGTATGTGTGTGTGTGTGTGTGTGTGTGTGTGTGTGTGTGTGTGCACTCAGGTACTCAGAACGCAATCAGGAGGCCCCTCAGATAAAGCTTGCACCCAAACTGGAGGAACTGAAGCAAAAAAGGCAATAAAAAAGGGGGGGGGGGGGGTTGAAGACAGTAGAAGCAGGAGAAGGGAGGGGGAGCTGAGGGGTAAATTAACAAGCTTTGCTCTAAATTGGTGTATTACAACTGCCCTCTGGCTGTGATTCCCAAAGGAGGGGTCTGTGGTTGTGTGAGGCTAAAGGGCCGATGGGTTATGGGAACACACCAGCTCCAGACACCCCCCCAAGTCTGAATAGTGTCACCCTGAGCAGTCAACCTCTGTGTGGAGGAAAACCCCCAGGCTCTGTTCTAGTTCCATTTCCAATCAATGAACACATTTTTTTTTCTCCAGATGCCTGAGGAGCTTCATCAAGATTTTACATCTGAAAATTACCCCATTTGGCCAAAAGTGTGCCGACACCTGAGCATCACACCCATACAGAATTTCTTGAGCATTTCATCCCAAAATAACTTTCATTAATGTTCAGCGGCCACAGCCTCCATTCTTCCTTGGAAAGCCTTATTCACAACATTTTGAAAACCTGCCAGCAGCGATTTGTGCCCATTCAGCGCATTAGTGAGCATTAGATCAATACCACTCTCATGTCTGTATGGTAAATATGAAGCTCCTGCTAGCCGCCAGTTAGCTTAGCTTAGCACAACGACTGGGAACAGGGGGAAACGGCAAGCCCTGCTCTCGCCAAAGGAGAAAACATCTGCCTGCCAGCACCTCTAAAGCGCTTTAATAAGCACACCATATCTCATTTGTTTAATCTGCACAATAACAGAAGAGTATAACAACGACATACTTTTTGCCATAGTTTATGTCAGCATGTATGCTCCTCTCTCTCTTTTTGTCTTTATATCTTACTGTCTGTCCTGCTGTTTGCATGTGAAAGTGGACACATGATTTGTCAAATTTTCTGTCATAAATATGTTGAAACTAGTCGTTGAAACTTGCAGACAAACAGTAACAGCTTTTCACAGTATTTTCTGTGTCCTCACCAACCCAACCATGTCACACTCCGACTATCTGTTCCCCTCAAAGACACTTCTCAATTATTCAATGTGCTCGGGATGAATTCAGATCACTGTATTAATTTTTAAAAGCTTGTTCTTGGCTAAGGGCTAACCCTCTTTCAGTCTCTCTTTCATCGCTCTAACTCCTCTTTTTCACTACACTCTCTTTCCCTCTCTCTCTCTCACACCATCCCTCATTATTTTTCCTGCCAGCTCCCTCATTTGTCTGCATGTAAAACACTGTGGTGAGCAAAAACAAGCCGTCCCCCTGTAGCTTACTCCTCTGAAGCCCAACTCTTGAAATGAGTTGTGGGCTCTAATGAACGGAGATAAATCTCGGGCCTCTGCTCTTGTTACACTCCATACTCCCTTGATTCCTTCTTGTCTTTTTGTGGCCATCACGGTAACACTGAAGTATTGGCCACACTGTTGTTGTTGTCACTGTGAAAATATGCAGATTGTAAAAGAAATGAATCGTCTTCGATGTGGCCCAGGTGGGCTGAGCTGTTTGCAGATTTTAGAAATGACTTAGAATTGCTACACATGATGATGGTAGTTAAGAGCAGTGTGCCTGAATGTGTTGAACATACATGCGTACCCAGCAAAAGAGAAACCCGCGGTCTCCACATGCCCCTCTGAAACACTTGTGTCTCACGCACTGATTACAAGCTAAAGGTGGGGCTGATTTAACAGGCATTTTGTCTCATGTAGTGTATGTTCTTGAAGTACATACAGTAACTTAAAGGAATAATAAAAAAGAAATTCCAAATGCTTCTTGCCGAGAGTTAGACGAGAAGATTAATACCACTCTCATGTCTGTACGGACAATATGAATCTACAGCTGGGAGACAGTTAGCTTAGCTTAGCATAAAGACTGAAAACGAGTCAATTCAAAGGTAAGTGTCCTTGTAAAACTACAACATGTCGATTTTTTTACGTTTGGACAGAGTTAAGCTAGCTGTTTCCAGTCTATATGCTAAGCTAATCTAACCAGCTACTGTTAACAAACCTTTTTTCTTCACTTGCACTAGAAAGGGTTCATTTTATTAGAAACAGTGCTTCCAATCGAAGCCTGTGTTACTAAGCAAATACGAATTTGTAATATTCAGTTTATTTGTGATAGTGAGCCGGACATGTTAATGCGAACGCTGTAATTTTCCGCAGCCCGCATGACAAAAAATCATAGGTGGAAAATTAACTTAAACTTGTTCATTATAGTATAAAACTGGAGCAGAACTATCACGTTTCGGTATCAAACCAGAGTCTGTTGAATCACCAACATTTCTTATCCCGGTATCAAAGCAGCCTCTCACTACAAAACAATTGTTCAGTAGTTTATACAACATCCGATTACACTGATCTGTTGGAGCCAGATAACCGCAGCAAAGCGCACAACTGAAGTTACAAGAATTCATCAAGAACTGGTGAATAGAAAAACTGGTAGAAATGCACTGAATTCCCTAGAAACACCAAACAAAAAAGGGATATACAGGAAGTAGAGATTTATTTCTAACATCTAGGACAAACACACAACACACCAGCTCAGTATTGCAGAGCAGAGGACTACTGTGGTTTGTCCTGTGGTTAGAAACTAGTCTTTAACTGGAGCACCAGGGCTAATCCTCCCAGCTCCAAGCGTTCTTTTCTGTAGTTGACCCTGACCTTTGAACTCTCTGGAGAAAAGTCAATCAGAGAACAATTTTCTCCAGCAGGATCAATAAATTAAAAAGGGGGCAGAAAAGTTTTAGTGATGTCAGAGAGAATATAGAAATACCAGTTTGACTGGAAAGTCAAATGTCTGTCACTGGAAAGATAAATAAAACATCGAGGAAACGTGCAATTACATGTCGTTCTTAGCCTGGTTTGCTGTGGTCTGTTGTGTTTCGAACATTTTGCACAGCCAGTGTGCAGTTTCACACACTCTTTAGGCTCCAGAGTTACTGGTGGAGGCTCTCCAACCACAGAGACGGCACTCCCAGATTTGATAAGCAAAGATTGAGAGTGCCATCAAGCAGCCAGCCTGCCAGCCACCTGTTCCACCCACAGCCTTTCTATCTGGACACACAGGATTCTCTTGTCTCTGTGAAATCCTACAGGTCAGAGTCATACATGCAAAGCGTGTCAGTTTTCTGGTATGAATTACACAGCTCGAGATGTGTTGCTGTACACATGCTGGGCTCCAATGTTCCACATCCTCCATGCACCATTAAAACATAGGAATGATGTTTTCAGTTCTTTCTAGGCATCTGATAATTGTTCCCATAATTTCCTTGTGGCGATTTGTCTGAACAAAATACTTGTATCCTTGTGTGTGTGTGTGTGTGTTAGCCTTTCAGAGGCCTACTCAGATGTTTGCATGTAGCTGGCAATTTGTAGTCCATTGTGTTAGTCTGCCTCAAGGTCCCACACACGGCAGCCTCTTAGCACTAATCCTACTCTTCATGAAGTCACTATACTATGGCGCTGGACTTCAGAGGTTACGTGCGTGAGTGTATGGGTGTGTGTGTGTGTGTGTGTGGAGGCGGGTTGCTGTGGGAAGAAGGCAAGCCATTGTTGAGCCTGCTTTAGCCATTGAACACCGAAACAGAAAGACGAGGCTGATTGCAGCAGCTGAAGTTACAAAGAGCGCGCGTGTGTGTGTGTGTGTGTGTGTGTGTGTGTGTGTGTGTGTGTGTGTGTGTGTGTGTGTGTGTGTGTGTGTGTGTGTGTGTGTGTGTGTGTGTGTGTGTGTGTGTGTGTGTGTGTGTGTGTGTGTGTGTGTGTGTGTGTGTGTGTGTGTGTGTGTGTGTGTGTGTGTGTGTGTGTGTGTGTGTGTGTGTGTGTGTCTGTGTGTGTGTCTGTGTTTATCGTGATGTGTTCCTTTCTGTTTATGTATGCGAAAAATCTTTTTTGTTGGTGTAGTTAATGTTTTCAACATGGATCAAATGTGAAAATGTCACTGCAAGAGAGGTACAGGGAAAACACGTCAGGGATAGAATTTCAATTTTACAATTTTCCTTTCTCACGTCGCTCTTTAAAAGCTGGAAACCATCTGCTCTGGGACACCGAGAGTTGAAAACTGGATCTGAGATATCGCATCCACTCATTATCTCCCATCTTTTGGTTCGGCCATGCCACACACTTTTCATTAATTAAACCTTTCACATATTCTGTAAAATATCTCAACATCTACCTGATAGATCGGTACATTTGTTTTACTGACTTTCATGGTTCCCAGACGATGGATCCTAATGATTTTGGTGGTACATTGTGGAACTTCTCAACGACTATTGGATGGATTGCCATGAAATTCGGTACACACGTTCATGCTCCCCACAGGATGAATTATAGTAATTTTGGTGATACATGAATCATCTAGAACCAGGTCAACATTTCAGTGTCTATATGCAAAGATGTAGCCTCTATGTCTTGTAGAACTAGCGATGCCTTGAGACCTCCCTCAAATTCATAGATGCCTCAAATACGTATTCCAGCTTTTGACCTTCTGATTACAAAGTAGATAACAGATGTCAGCCACCTCTTTTAACAGATTTGGTTCTTGACCTATGAGAGGATGAGGTAATAAATTACCTTCTGTGTAGCTGTGCAAGAACTTCCACTTTTTCTGTCTCTTGTCATCTTGGGAGGAAAAAACTAGGCCAAGTCACAACCCAGATTAGGAGGTCACTGTGGCTCTGCGGAGCTGGGCCTCCTTCCTTTTCATTACTCCCCTCCTGTCGTCTTATCTGTTATTCTTTATGATGCCTAGGTAAACCTTTGTGTTTGCACACCTGGGTTTTAGAGAGAGTGGGGGAGGGTTGGGGGGGGGGGTGATAAGGATCAGCAGATATGCCTGCAGAGCACATCAGCAGCAGATATGGGTGGATCTAATTAGCATGCACCTATGTGTTTGCTGACAGTGCACAAACGGACTTGACCTTTTAGTTTGTTTTATTGGGGAAAAAAAGAACTTGACACTGAAGAGCTGACAGAAGAATCTTGCAAATGAACCTGAGGTTAAGACCTTGGAGTTAGTAAAAATCTGACTCCGGGGTCGTAGGCAGGGTCATATCTACCTTAAGCTGACGAAGGGAAAGGTCAGAGCTTGAATGCTGGCCGGAGAGAACGGTTTCTTTAGGACCTCTCCCCCACAAACCTACAGTTCCAGTTTGACTTCAAGCAGTCGGAGAGCTGAAAGCAATGAACCCCTTTCAGCTTCTCCCATCTCTTCTGCTCTGTAGAAATTCAACATGAGAGCGTCGCATCGAATGTCCAGGTCTAAAACATAGTTAGTACTCTAAGGATATACGACCAACGTCTACCAGGTAAAATCCTTGGACTAGGTGGGCATATGAAAAAAAAACTCAACTGCGACTGGGGAAATATCCTTGAGCAAGGCACTGAACTATGTTCTTTGAGAGCTTCGTTAAGTCAGGAGCTATTAATGTTAATAACAACATTCGTACCTTCGTTTTTACACTATATTTGCCCCTTATAACGTAAGTCTGTGATTTTAGGCTGCACTAAACAACTTGACTTCACTCAGATGAACCTCCAGAGTGGCCAACAGCTTCCTGGATATGAAAGGGATTTTGCATTTGCAAATGGTGCAGTGTTATTAGAGAGCTCATGCACGCAAAGGTTAAAAAGGCACGAACTTCTTTCTAAGATATAATTACTGAAGACTTTTCATGCTGACTGAGACAGCTGAATATGATCTCTTTTTGGACATTGAAAGGAAAATGCTGTATGAATAGTTAGAGCACTCTGTGGCAACCATTAGTGAATGCATGTTGTAGCAGACTTCTCTCTTTGCTTATCTTTGTTCTTCTGTCCGTCTCCGCCTCTCACCACGTGCCAATGCCTTTTTTTCATCTGATGCGGGTAGCTGGGCAGAGAGAATGCCATGCAGTGAGTGTGTGTTTGTACGTGTGTGTGTGTGTGTCTGGGACTGTGCGTTTCATTGCTTATGGGGGCATGAAATCGGTCCAAAGCCCCAAGGCACATTGAGCACCGCTCTGCCCAGACACAGAGCCTTCCTCTCTGCTTTACACACTCTCCCTCAGCCCTTCCTACGTCTTCACCCTGGTGATGTGTTTGTAGGCATTATGGGTGAATGCATGTGTGATTCCTCTCAACTTGTAGCTCATCCCTCTGTTCCCACGGGGACCTTCATCCCAACCAGCGAGCCATCTGTCTATCAATCACTTAGTCCCTCTGTGCAGTTGAGGAGAGTAACCGATACCCAGAGACACTGACCCTTAGACCAGAATGCTCTCAAAATGGCTCCACGGCAAGGAATGCCGAATACACACATGTGCATTTGGAGGGAAGCAAGCATGAATTGTTATTCATATGTAACATGCGTCCATAAAAGTGGAGTAACACACAGTCAAGCACTTAGCCAGGGAGATATTCATGAGTGCAAGTTTCTTATTTCCATGCTCTGCTCCTGGCATTTTAATTTAGGGGGGAGGGCTTTGTGTTTATTATGAATATATAGGCATGTGTGTTTGTGTAGTACTATACACAGAGGGGGCAGGGCTAATGCAGGGGAAAGCCCTGGCCTCAGCTGTTGTTGTACATGTACCCCCCCCCCCCCCCCCCCCCCCGATATATTCCCTTTCCCTGCACAGTAAACCTTCTCTCCTACTTCCCATTCTGGAGCAGGCCTTCAGGTCACCGTGACGTGTGAGGACTTAAAGCAACAGAAATGAGAAAAAGAAAGTGGGCCTCTCGCCTTCTCCTCGTCTTTGTCTATCTCCCTCCATTTCTTCTGTCATTCCCTCAGCATATTGGTGGTGGGGGATGGGTATGTACAGTGCTGGAGCTCATGTGATCTGGCTGGAGAGTCAAGCGAGCAGTCCCACCCTGGTCCACTTACTATCTATGTAAAAGCTTCTACACATACTAATGGAGACTGTAACCGAGGATGATTACAGGGATAAAGGAAATCTTCTGAAAGTTCTACACAGTTTTAAGCCAACATGTCGATGATACAAGATTATTCTGAGTTGTATTCTGAGTTGTATGTTTAATAATCATACAGAAGGGGATTATAGAAGTGGAACAGAATGCATATAGTAGACAGAAGAAGTTATGCATTTTGAGCGACGGTCACCTTCTCTCAACTCTTTTTGCTTTATCACCAGCAATAACACAGTGCTATCTACACCTGCAGGCAAAAGAGTCAAGTTCAGGCACACTCTTTTTTTTGATTGCCCAAGTGCATTCTGGGAAATGTAGGGAAAAACTAACTCCAACAGATGTAGAAATATCTGCAATAGGCTGATATCGATCAGTATATCGGCCTGGTCGATTTATTGGAGTGCATTGTCAGCAGCTGACCCACAGATATGCACAGTCGCTGCCTGGCGCGTATGTTATACATGACACTTGTTTACTAAATCACACACTGGGGCAAGAATATGCCGCCATTGTTTGGTTCCGTGTTAAAAAGTAAAGCCGGCGTAACAGCATCTCTTATTTATAGCAGTAATGCAGAATCCCTGTGTGAAAACGGGCTTATAAGACGCTCCGGTATGGTCCCGCCCCCTTGTATCATGGTGAGGCCGCTCTGTAATGGTGCAGAGTTGAAACTGGAGGGTCACACCAGCCCTCTCACTTTCACTATACAGTCTAATTATCCTGGACACCTCGCTCTGGAGAGACCTTAAAGTGCTGCTCATCTTTTTTTTCTTCTTGTTTCAAGTAGCCGGGTCAATATTGGTCAGGAATCCATTTTCATATGAGCACTTCAGTCAAATTATTCATGAAGACCCATCGCCCCTGATAGGCTCAGCTGAAAAGAGGAAGGCGAAGGGGGGGACGCCATGTATGGACCACCAGTATGAGCCAGACCTGCGCTGACCACTGTATCCTCAGGGATGGATTATCACTGTGCAGTGACATCACTGTGTGGTTGAAAGGCTTTTAGTCTGATTAATGTACAGTGTGTTTGTGTGTCTGTGTGTGCATCAGGATGTGTGGACCAGATACAAATCTGGATTGTGAGTGTTTTTGAATGTGAATATATGTAAGCGCCAATTTATGGTTCGCCTTAGTGCATGCATGTCTGCATGTTTAAATGATTTGAATCCCATCTTGTCCCTGGGCATCATATTATACCTTTTTGTCTTCCCTCTACTTCTCATAATCCATCATTTCCAGAGAGTTGGCTCTTTTGTTGGGGCTGTATAAGCCTCCATCTCTTTAAATATGGGTTAGTGTGCCTCACGCTGCTTCTCTGCACCTCCCCGCTGCCCCCTCTTTTTCCTTCAGTTTGGCTTTCTTGGCTTTTTTATTGTCTCGCTTTTGAGACTCTTTTTCCATCCGCAGTTTGTTGCCACCACAGCAAAGCGAGGACACATAGAACAGAGAAGAATGTAAATTCCTTATCTAGGTTGGATTTAAAATCGCTTATGTAAGGTTTTCTCTTAGAGCCTGCAGTCAGTTGGCTGCAGGTTGAATTTTCCATTTCGCTTGGTGCCAGGGATGCCCTCATCCTCTCTGTGGTGGCATCATGCTGTCAAAGGTGTTTGTTTGTAAGTGTTTGTGTATAAGTGGTGTGCGTGTGTAGAAAGTGCATGTTGTGTGTAGTTTGTCGTCTGTGTGTGTGTGTGTGTGTGTGTGTTTGTGGGCGAGAGTTATTTCTGTATCTTTGTCTTCAGGCTGTGTTTAGATGAGCTCAGTGTTACTTTTATTATTCTCAGTCTCAGACATCTGCAGTAAGTCATGTACACTTTTGTTGATTGTTTTATTTGGCACAAAGTCCACCTACATGTATGACTTCTTTGTGTAACAACAAAGTACAAATAAGACCAAATTAAATGCAAATAAGTAATTCCGCATGAACAAAGCAATAAAAAAGAGATCTTAGGAGACTAAGACCACAACTACCGATTACTCAACTCATCGACAAAGAGATGGAAACCAAAAAGACTTTCGAGGAATTCGAGCATTTCTAAAGTTTAATTACATGTTGTGACTGACTTTCATACAAGTCAGGGGGGGTCATGAAAGCAACTTCAAGCTCAAGTAAAAACATGATGATGATCACGACCTTGAGTCACGAGGTGTTTGGGAAGCGGCAGCAATAAATTCTGCCGCTTTAGATATTTTTGAGTGTCTCTTAATGAGGTGAAGGGGTTGTTTTAGAGAGCAGACTTCTCCGGCTCAGAAAAGGCTAGCCTGGGCCTCGGGCTGTGAAAGGAGCAAGGACAAATATGGGGCACTAATCCACTCTTTAACATTAGCCAGTATTAGCCTTCATCTGTCTACTGTTATCGCGCCATAAGACACTGACGCTGAGAGCAAACAAGGAAGGAAACACCGTCTGTCTGAGCCACATTTTGCCTCCAAACTTTGCCTTTCTATTTTTTGTCTCTCAGCCTCCCAAACTCCCTTCGGTCTCTTTCTTTCGCTCGTTTTCTGTGATTCTCATCTGTCAAGCTCGCCCTTTCTGTCTACGTCTCTCTTATTCTCTCTGCCCCTGTATGATTACTGAAAACTGTATGGAGACAGTGCAAGAGCTCCGCGGAGAGCAGCAGATGCCATTGGCTGGCTGGCACTCCACCCCCACTCGTGATTGGCCGCAGGCCTCAACGTAAGATTCAATCAGCTGGGTGGAAGTGTATGTAGGTCAGTGTGTAGCGATGTGAGCCTTCTCTCTCTGTTCCCCTCCTCCACCACCTCAGCCGGCTGTTGTGTTAATTGGCCATGTTCCAAGTTTCAAACCCAGAGAGACTTGAGGCAAGAGAGGAAAGGGGGAATAAAGCAGGGAGGTTAAAAGAGGAAGGGAAGTTGAAGAGGCGAGGGGGAGGAGAAAGAAGAGGGCAGAGGAGCGTAGGTGGGGGAAGGGAGTGATTTAGCATGGGGTGCCCTGTTGCACTCAACAGTGCAATAGTACAGTGTGTGTCAGTCAAACACACACACACACTATCCAAACAGACAACTCCTGGCGAATACAGCAGTGCAGGGTATTTATTTTCTCTCTGTTTGAATGTGCAAAGAGATGTGGTAGAGAGGGAAAGGGAGGATAGAGTATTATGAATAAAAGGCGGCATGAACGACAAAAAAGGTTTTGTTGTTGGTTTTCTACCATTTCAAACTCTTCATTTCACTAGTTTAGCCCGTGAGTTTCCCCGCTACTGGCTCCTCACCCAGACGCTGATCCCGGGGTGTCCTCACAGACTTGTAGACCCCAAAACGGCATAGATAGAGGATCGTTTGAGTATCTAATTTGCTAGGTTGTGACTTTGTGGACACTAAACCCATTGATACACACGGCCATCCGGCCAGACCTATCCCACACGCCCTATTCCAGCTTTTAAAGTGAGTGTGCCGCCCAAGGAGACGCTTGCTCGGCACCGCTGTACTCGGCTACACCAGTGAATAATTCACGCTAACCCAAATTCTTCTACAGTGCTTACTCTACCCCTAAGTGCTCCCACACAGACGCAGAAACACACACAGACTCGAGCACCCCCCGTAAGTGGCGCTCCCAAGGCGTTGCCCATAGTAGTCTAACCCAGACAAGCAGACTGTGAAAAGCAGACAAAATAAAGTCTTGTACACTTCACTTTACTACTCCCTCTGCAGCAGTGTCTGTCTGCATACTTCACATTAAAAGCACCCTACAGCAGTTTGTGTTCTCTGCAGCCCTCCCTTTCTATGTCTGTCTTGTCTCTCTATCTACACATCTCGCCCTTTTACACCCTCCTGCATTTTCACTTTTTTTAATAGGAACCCGTCATTACGTACAGTCGCACTCATTGCATTGCAGAGGAAGCCCTGCCCGCATGAGGTGAAGTACATTCCAGCCTGTCTGGCTTTGCTCGATTTCCTTTTTTAAATATCTTTTGTCTGTCTTCTTCTCACTCTGCACTAGCTTTGAACTTATTTTGGTGGGTGTAGGTGGTTTTTCCCCATCCATCCACAATCACACACACAATCACACACACACACACACACACACACTGGGTGACTTTAGCCTGACTTTACTCTCTTACTCAGCCAGCCACTGACCCACTTAGTGTGGAATAGAGCACCAGACAGACGGCAGGTTTTTTACTCCAGGGCACTCTGGGAAAAATAAGGTAAAAACAACAAAAGATGCACATGCATACATACTCACATGCACACAATGCACGAGTTTACTCAGAGTCTGATCATGCAGACGATGGAACGCACTGTCTGCTTCAATGCCATCAAGTAAAGTCGCATACGGGTTGGTCCACTGATGTCACCACTTGACACATCAGCAACGCACAGAAAAGCAGACAGTCACATCCGCGTTACCAATGCAAGAGCCCTCATTAAATATACTCTAGTCTCTGTTTAAAGGAATCTTTAGATGTGCTGATTGACAGATTTTGTTACCTTTGTACAGAGCCAGGCTTGCTGTTTCCAGGTTATTGCTAAGCTAAGCTAACCAGCTGCTGACTCCAGCTCCATATTGAACACACAGATATGATAGCAATCTTCTCATCTAATTCTCCACAATGAAGCAAATAAGAGTATTTCTCAAAATGTCAAACTATTAGTTTCATTTCTAGCTACTTCTTTGGTCGTAAAAAGTGTAGAGGATATAGTTCAGTAAATAGCAACATACGTAAAATACACACACCCTAAAGCATGTGATATATATACACTGTGACCACACCTTGAAAATTAAACACACTGTGATAATTATGTAACACACTGAGGACGATGCAACACAGATGTTCACCATAGCACCGAATATTTAACTTCATTATTTCACAGACGGCAAGATATCTTCCAACTCTGGAAACTCTTTTTGTGTTGCGACACAGGGGTCAGAGCTACAGCCAGTTCAGCTGTTTTTTGCACCTCAATCTCGTGACCAGGGAAGCTAGCGACAGACCGATGTACTCACGTAACGCCACCACTTCCCTTTTCCTCTGGTTATTTCAGTCGGTTTGAGGCTCGTGGCTGCCGACTGCTCGTGCCACATTGCAGTGACCGGGGCGAGGTCAGCATGTGAGTTCAGAGGGGTAAAAGTCACAAGTTGAATTTTGCACAAACGTTGCACATTGGTCACCTGAAACCACTTTCCGTGTGCAGGCTGCAGTGTGTCCTGTGTTGCACTTACTGCATTTATTCCTTGATTGCCTTTTGTACCTATCCTCACCGCCTTTCAATCTCTTTTTTTTTATTTCGCTTCTTTGTAGACTCGTGGTATGAAGCGATGTGAACTTGTTGGGTGACTAGCATTCATGAGCAAGCCGTTCATTACCGTGAGCATGTGTGCGTTTGCTTCAAAGTGCTGTCAATCAGCTTTGAGGTGAGGTTTTCCCGAAGAGTCCAACATGAAAGGTTCACACACTCTAAGGTCAGTGTGTTGTGTCAGCACATGTGTGCATTTGTGTTCTTTTTTTTTTTTTATTAGCATGTGGATGCTGTGGTGCTGAGCCTTTTATCAGAAAGAGGCCCGCTCGGCTGAAAAGCCTGTCAGCGCTTTCTTTCTCTCTCTTTTCTTTTCCTCCAATCTTCCTTTTTTCTTCCCCTTTTTTTCCCCCTCTCTCCGGTTTACAAGGCCTTCGCTCACAAGCTCCGAAAAATTACCAGACACACCTCTTTCAGAAGCCCTCACCTCACAGTTTGTGTGTGTTTGAAAGCGAAAATTAGAGCATTCGAGATCTCACACTTTACCCACTCTGCCTCCTCAGAGAAAAGAAAGTGGAGGACAAAAAAAACTAAAAAGCGAGGTGGAAAGAGGAGAGTGGGGTGGAAAGGAGAGGAAGATGTAGTGATTGCTGCTCACCAACACAGAGCAGGAGAAATAGCGAGAGCGGAGTTTTGGCCTGCAGCCAGCTAGTGCCACCATACAGCTTTTGTACGGAGAGTTGACTTAGAAAGAACCTTTCAGAGAGGGAGAGAAAAGAGTGGGAGATGACAGAGAAATACAAAAACGGAGCAATGAGAGGACGTCAGAGCAAGAAGAGAAGAAGCAAAAGAGGAGGAGAAATAATCACAAAAGGCCGCTGTAAGGGAGAGGACAGACAAATAATGAGAGAGGAGAAAAATGAGGAATGGGAGGAGGGTTTAAAGCAGATGATAGAAACTAATTCATGAGCCTGTACAGTAGATTAAAGAGATCAGACCACAGCTAAACCCTTCTATCACTCCCTCCATCCCCCTTTAGCCTCCCCAAACTCACTCTAGTCTCCAAAATCTCACGAACTGTAACACTTACATTTTCATTTGGGCATCACACTCTGTAATTTCGTTTATTTCCCCAGGTGACGTCAGAGGAAGTGCACTGATATCACTGTGTCACTAGCTGGTCATTCTGGGTAATGCCGTCAGCCTCAGCTTAGATGAGGTTGATTACCTGCGAGACCATTGCTTCCTGCCATGCCAACACAAATGCATGCACGCACATCTCAGAATGAGAATCCTTCAAAACAAAAGTTAAACATAGCAAGGGCCCAAAAAAAGGAAACTACTTTTGGTGGCCGCACATGCAAAACAAAAATACACACTCTACACCGACACAGGAGACAGAAGGGGTAGCAGTGTGGTTGCCAGTGGTCTATTAATAGCGGGGTAGTATAAATACAAAGTGCTGCGTGTGGGGAAAAGAGCTCGACTGGAGAGACGGTGGGAGGGGACACTCTGATTCAATAGAGGCCACTGTTCACCTGACTGTATATGTGTGTGTGTGTGTGTGTGTGTGTGTGTGTGTGTGTGTGTGTGTGTGTGTGTGTGTGTGTGTGTGTGTGTGTGTGTGTATCCTCGTGGATTTGCATAACATGCTATTGGGTGTAAGGAAATTCCAGCCTGACCTGTGAACAGTAAGTGGGTTTGTGTGTGTATTGTCATGTATGAAGCCAAGCTCTAAGCTGTGAGCGCCTGAGAGAGCGAAGACAAAGAGAAGGATGAAGGAAGGCAGAGGAGGGCCTCTTGCATCCCCACTGAACCCTCTGTGCTCAGGCTAAATTGGGGCTCAGATGCCCATTCGCGTACCCTCAAATAACCCCCTACAGCATGGGGGTATTTAGGTTCACGCCGCCCTTGGGTCCAAAATAAATACTGAGACCTGATAACAATATACAGTCTGATTGGCTAATGAAATTCCAACACTGTCACCATGGCATTGAAGTTCACTTCAAGCAGCGAGGACGGAAAAGGTGGCGTTTGAATTTAGCCAGGCGATGGAAATTAATGATAACGTCCAGAATATGAACAAAAACATGGAGCTTAATTTGCTTCAATGCTTTTTTCATGGAAGAAACAGCTTGGCTTCCAAGTGGTGAAGAATGTAATTGGCTGTACATTCTGCGAAGTGGAAGAAAGAAATCAAAAGAGTGGGCGAATGAGACATTAGAAGGAGTGGTGGGTCCCTTTGGACGGAGATGCATATTTGAAAATTCCTTGCAATCTTGCTCATAACCTTTCCAGCATGTCCTCTCTTTCTCTCCCAGACTTCCTGTCATTCTCCTTTGGGTACTTTTTTTTTTGTCAAAAAAACAAAATGCCATAAAAGAGTAGCATGACTGAGAAGAATGAAGTATCCTGGCAGCACAGTTGTCCCATTATTGCGTTGTCTCTTTCTGCAGTAAATAATCTCAACATGTAATAATTGATACAGATACATTGGCACACCAGAAAGCCTTAACGACAGGTGCAGACAGATCAGATCAGTAAAATATCTAAAAGCAGAGGTGGCATACAAACTGGACCTATTCTATTTACATTGAGAGTGAACTGATTGTAAACATGGTAAGACATGGAGATGAAAAGTCATATATTGTGAGCAGAGACCTAATAAAAAGATAAATGCATATGCAACAGTGGCTGAATTAAGGCGAGGAGGACGTGCAGATTTAAGCTGACACAGCAGAGTGGAGGCACCACGGCTACGTCATCATCATCATCTCCTTTGGCAATGATTAATGAGCTTAACAGAAACGTGCTCCACACGCAAGTAGACCTGTATAAACAAACGCTTGGGCGCACACGTTTGTGCACACACACACACACAGACACACAAAAGCTCCAATGATGCATACATGTTCAAGCATAATCATATTGGACAAACAGACACATGCATGCACAGAAACCGGTGGGGTGGGTTTATGCGGTCATGAAACGATAGCTTTTCAAAGGATCCTCTGAGAACAGTTTTGCAGGAAGTGATGCAGTAATTGGAGAAGACCGGAGTGATCACACCAGTCCTGAGACAAACTACAAAATGCATGTCCAAACCCAGGTCAGAATAACAGGAGAAAAAGAGCAGAGAGTGAAGACAAACTGCTGCTCTCCTTCCTTTTTGTCTCAAAGCAGGAAGTCATGTGACTCCTCAAAAGGGCGGACCCTACAGAGGTTAAGGAAGAGGCTCGCTGTTGCTGAGAGAAAACTCTCACAAAGTGTGTGCGTTTGTCTGTGTCTTAACTGTCTGTCTGCCTTACTGTGTGTGTGTGTGTGTGTGTGTGTGTGTGTGTGTGTGTGTGTGTGTGTGTGTGTGTGTGTGTGTGTGTGTGTGTGTGTCAGCCATTGAGTGTTTTCCTTACAAAGGTTAGGATCTCACCCCATGCTAAAACACACACATAAAATACACACTCAGGGATACGGATACACTGAGTCAGTGTACGTGTGTCAAAAATCACCTCCTCCCTCCCTTTCTCCAGCTGCTCAGGGCTGACATGCCTGGAAATGCTGACATCAGCTAAGAATGAGGCTCACACACAAACACACACAAACACACACGGTCAAACAGAAATACTTTCTAGTTCAGAGGTGTCGTGAATTAAGGTCAGGCGAGTTAAACTGACCTATAGATTCTGAGCCTGAGAGAATGGGAGATGGATTGAATGGAAACAAGTCAAATTTTCTACATAAGTGCTCTCGCTTGCACTAATAGCTCAGTATTAAATCAGCAGGCTCAGCTCTTAAACTGGTATAAATCTTGAAAATGAAACTTAAAGACAGCTCTACACCGAGTCTGCACCATCATTCATCACTATCACTTAGCACCTAAGGTTTAGTTTAAAACATAAAAAGGAAAATCTCTGGTTTATTGCAACTTAATCTTTTAGCTAAATTACTTTAACTACACTAATTGGTTGTAAAACAGAAAGACAGTGCACCCAAAATAATTCCTCATCCCATAACTACAGTGGGTGCGGTGGGTTAAAGTTGAACTAAGTCTGACTGTAAACTGAGACCGGTGTTTACAGTGGACAGTTTGGGGGAAAACATATATGATTTCCCTTCGTTTTCACTTCAAATTAAGTTTGTTTAAACTGTCTGATTGTGTTTCCTGCGTATTTTTAGGAAAGTCAGATTTCCCAGATCTCAGAAATTAACCTGGTGAGCCCAACTAGGAATGATGGCTAACAATAAAAAAAATAAAACCCAAGTTTTAATAAACAGGAATTATCCTTTAATATGTGTCATTGAACAGCATACGTTAAGAATCAGTATAGCGTGTGTGTGTGTGTGTGTGTGTCAACTTGTGTAATGTGTACCGTTTCTGTTTTTAGCACCATTAGAGCGAATAGCCCCATGAACACCAGCGGGGCCCCGACACTAATCCGACCCAGATGTGAAATCCACCACTGCACCAAAACTCAAAACATACACACACCTAGCACGCACGAATACACACATTACAAACAAGAACCGGCACCCTTGGGTTCCGAACACTCAGGCTCAAACTAGATTGGTGGCCCACTGTTTAGTTAGCCAACATGATTATGCGTAATGCTATTATTGCCGTAATCTGTTTCAATGAGATCATAGCTCACCTTCAGCGGAGTTAATTGAAGGTTTGATAGGTCATTAAACCGCGTACGTGGACAGATGAGACGACGCCTCCTTAAGCCAAAACTAAGTCCCGTGGGCGTGGCCTAGATACAGCCTTGGGGCCTTAAGAAGGCTGTGTTGTGGAAACACAGGGTCAAAGGGACAGCGCACACACACACACACACACCAGAGCAAAGGTAAATCAAGCAGACCACTGTAATGATAAATAACATGTGGACATACTGAAATGCACAGAGGGAAAGTCAGTGGCAAAGGTGTTTGTGTCTTTTAGTGTCAGTGTGTCCATTCAGCTTGATTACTGAATACACCTAAAAAAGTTGAAGAGAAAGGCACGGTATGCTGCAGGGCATTTGCACACGTTACATAACGTGAAGGGCATTTCATTGGCTTTAATTCACTTACGAGTGTCGTTAACCGTGACATCATGCCTACTATCAACACCTCTACTGCAAGAGGTAGTTGTTTCACATTGGTGGCTCCACATGTCAGCATGAACTAGTTATCTTTAAATTTGACTCCCAAGACATTGCAGTATGTAAGGCCGTGGGCCCCTAACTTTTTGCCAAAGTTTACTTTACTTGTCACAGGTGAGGGGGTTAGTTTGGACGTGAGTTGTGAGAAGTTTTCCTTTTCAGATTGATTCATTTAAAGGATTTCTAGAGGCCCCGAAACATGAAAGAATCTGTCCACACAGACACACACAGACTCAGAAGGTGAAAACAACACCAGCTTCGCTGTCACGCTGGTAATAAACATAATATTGTGTAACAGAATTATGTGATTGATACATCTTTTCTTGATTTTCTACCAATAATGTGAGGTGAAGTCGTAATTTTTTCACCTACATGTCTTTTTCCATTCATGGTGAATATAATAGAAAAAAATAGATATAAACTATTAATTAAAAATCGATACAGTATCAAAAACATCACAAGACATAGGATCGCTATAAGATACCAGTCAGGAAGAAATTTGTCATTTCATGTGTGTGCAGAAGATTTCCTGCCATTGACAAGAAATTAAATGACTTTGGGTTACTAAGAAAACTCAACATTCTGAGTTTCAAAGGGATTCATTCAGGCGGAAAACTTCATCTCCACAGAAAAATCTCAGGCACAGATCTCACATAAATCTATTTCATATTCCCGGTGTAATCCATAAATCTACAATTGTGTCCTGTGCAGAACTCAAGCTGGTCTAAAAAGTATGCACCCAGGGCAGAGTGGTGCTACGGGAGGCAAAAGCTCTCAGTCAACCCCTCACCCACATAAAAACAGCATTTCTTCCCTCTGTCCCCTCCACTTCTCTTTCCCCTGACCTGCCATCTCCTGCTTTTCCTTTCGCTATTCAAATACATCATCTTAATCATCTCAAAGTTCAATTTCAACGACAACCTACATTTTCCTCCACTATGAAACACGGGACTGGTCTATGAAGCATTCGTAAATGTACCAATAATAAAGCTATTAGCTGATGAATGAAATAGGTGAATCATACTGTTAAGCTCATTGATGGCTTCTTCTACTGGTTGAAGAAACAATCAACCAATCAGAGCTTTGTAGGCAGTAAGAATGGAGATGCCATCTTCCCAAATAGCTCGCCTGGCACCTACAATGGCGACAAGCATGCATGATAACGACTTATATCTTTGCGTATTTCCTTATTGAGCCAGAGGTCTTTCACCGCAGTTGCTCCGTGGTTGAACCAGGAGATTTTCATCTCATTGAAGCCTAGGAAGTTCTCCAGCTGCCAGTCATTGTCTATGCAGAAACCGAACAGGACTTCAACTTTCAAACCCCAGAATGCTCAAAATAAATCCGCCCACTTCTCTACTCCATTGTCCTTGAAATAGGTCTGTGGGTTGAGGTGTAGATGGCAGGCTCATTTCCCGAAGGTATTCCTTGTCACCCGCACCATGTCTTCCCACAGGAATAGCAACATTCCTCTTCCTGATAATTATGAATGATTCCGCCCTTCTCCCTCTATCCCTCTCTCCCTCTATCCCTCCACTCCTCGGTGCTGCTCGTATCGCGCAGAGATGTAATTAATCATGTAGACACCCTGCTAGTCTTAATACTAAGGGTGCCCTCTTGTTCTCTATCTCTCTGTCTTCCCCCTATACTCTTTATCTCACTCTGTCTCCCTCAATGCCTCTCAATCTCCCTCACACACATACACACACACACACACACACACACACAGTTTGAAGGTCTCATTAATCACCTGTTCACATAGAAAAGCTCTGTAATGCATACCATTGGGATCGTTTGGTGGTCGGCCTCCCCTGTCTTTTTTTACCCTTGTCTCTATATACTCATGTACGTTATGCACCACAACGCTGTGCTTTCATTCTGTGTGTATTAGAGTGCATCTGTCATCAGCACGCTCTTACGCCGAGATAAATACGATAATCGTCGCTAGCAGACTTGCCCTCTGGTCCCCGTCTATTTTTAGACTTCAGATGTTGAAATAGTTCAAGTTCTTAAAAAGGGCAGGCTGCGGCATCCTGATAAAGCCGGGGCACAGGATCTGTCTACCCAACCCCACAGTCAAACCCAAACAACATTAATGTCGCACAGCAAATGAACTATTTGAAATCCACCAGCAGTTTGTCGCCAAAATATTAAGAGCATGTTTGCCTCTGGTTGTATTTATTGACTAGCAGATGGTTTCCCTTCAGTACTGTACCCTAGAGTGTATTTTTATTTTCATAACAGATCGAAAGAGTTTGACGGATAAAATTGTCATTTTTCTGAAAAAGGAGCTCCTGTTTGGTAAACTGTGCAAGAAGGGACATTATGATGGTATCTGAAGTACCATGAAACAATAGAGATTTCTCTACCAGAAACAATATATATCAAAGTAGTTATCCCATAGGTCATTGTGGGCTATGTTGCATATTAAGGATCAATGTGTGAAAGTATTGTAATGTGCCTGGTATTCCATTTGCTAGATTGCTAAAAAACACAAACTCCCATTTGGTTAAACAGTTTCTAAACTGCAAAATATTTGACTCAACTTCCCCGCCCCAGTACTTAGGTTTGGTATGCCAATATAGAAAAAGTGAAATACATAAATATTAACATATTATTGTTATGTTTGGACGCGTTGTTTCAGTAACTATCCTCACTGCTGCTTTACTCTGTTAAGCCTGTTTCTCCTTCTGTCTCTCCGTCTGAATACGCCGTCTTTCGTCTTTGCTGAAATGTGTCTGTTGTCCGTGTGTGCGTGTGTGTTCTTGGCAGGCATGTTGCTCTGTAGCTTAAGGACGCCGTGTCCTGGAACTCGGGTTGATAAAGCCCAGCAGGGATGTCCTGTGTTGTTCCAAAGTAAAGCGTACATGTCCTGTACTGAGTAATGTACAGTGTGTTTGTCAACAACCACTGACGCTGGCACAATTCTTTGCGTGAATGACAGAAATTAGATTAGTTTTTGTCCTTTCTCAGGAGCCAAATCATGAAAATATGTAGTGATCGATTTCCCTGCTGCTTCTTCTTGCTTTTGTATCCTTGATTCTCCTTCCAGTGTGTCTGTGTGCTTAACTTTCCACTGTGACCGTGAGCCAACGCTCCAAAGCAGCTGAGGTGACCGTCCAGCTCTGACGCTAGTCCCGTTACTAGGGTTACAAAGGGTAACGTGACTAGCCATGCCTTTTCAGCGGCCTGCACTGATTGGCTGTTTTACGGGGGCTGGGTTGGCTAGCTACCCCACCTCAGGCCAACTGATTGGAGGAAACGTAAGAGTAAACAAGGACTTCTTTGAGCATGTGGCCTTACACAACGCGGGACACGCTGCACGCAGGCGAGAGAAGAGACGGAGGGAGGCAGATGGGAGTGACAGAAAGAGAGAGGTCGACATTGCAGTAGTAGGTTCTCGGTGATGACAAGACCAGGCTTTTTCGTGACTTAACAAGGTCACAGCGCTTGGGAAGCAGTGTGTGTGCATGTTTGTGTGTGTGTGTGTGTGTGTGTTCACTTGAACTGCAATTTAATTCTAAGAGGAACTCGATATTGCTGTTCACACCATAGCGATGGATTTGTCAGTCTCAATAAGGCATCATAGATTAGATAGATCTATTTCCTGAATTGATTTGATGTTTAAAGTGTGTGTGTGTGTGTGTGTGTGTGTGTGTGTGTGTTTGCATTCCAATGAAGACCGTAATCTATTCACAAAAAGAGGAGCAGAGGGGGGGAATAAGAGTAGAAATATAAGCAGAATGAGGGGAACAGGATTCCTTCTGCCAAGTTCCAGATCCCCGTCCAGTGTATAAACACGCACACGCATACACACACACACACACACACACACACACACACACACAGATAAATAAAACTTAAACACACACTAGCGGAGAGACACCCAGCCGCTGGCCGGGAAAAAGCACGTATGATTGAAGAGAATGGAATGTTCTGTCTGCAGTCCAGAGCTCAGGGCAGCTGGAACCTGGACCCAACGTGCGTCTGCGTGTGTGTTTTTGTGTGCATTTGTGTGTTAGTGAAGGGTCACAGTATAAATAACCATCCTCTCCCGGACTCGTTCGCGCAGACCAGCCAGGCTGTTGATTTATAAACTGCCTTGTACGTGTCAAAGACATCTACGACTCCACCTCACGCCACCTCGTTACACTTTCACCGCTCTGCTCTCCGACTTGAGGCTCATGGTTTTCACGTCCACGTGGCTGCGAGGGAACGCGCAACATAAATCTGTAGCCACATAACAAGTGTGTCATCTGCACAGAAAGGCAAACTGAACACTGGTTTTGTGAACTGCATGTGTGTACTCTAATCCCCACCGCGTTTTTAAAAATAGATGTGTATCGGAATGACCAGATGAGATGAAAATTGAAAAGAACCTTCTTTGTGTGCCCTCTTCACTTTACTCGTTTGCTTTCTTTCTTTCCTGACTTCTGTTTTGCTTAAGCCGAACAGTCAATCAGAGTGATTTCTCTCGCCGATGGCCTCCACCGCCGATTCAACATGCTCGGCTGAAAAGTCTCCGACAAGAGCCGACTAGTGCCAACTGCCAACAGTTCGAGACACACCACAGAAACTGAGGCCACAGACACTCACCGACGGCCAACAGGGCTTTAAGAGTTACACAAATCAAATATGACATGTAATTGTGGCTAAACAATCTTAGGCCAAGGCTCTTGTTTGTGTCTTTGTCGATTTATTGATTGATTGGAATATTTGAGAGAGAAGGTGCAAATTCATGAATAGAATTCTTCCTCTCTTTCTAAAAATCAATGAGCTCTTTTGTCTCTACCTGTTATGTTTGCTTTTATCACATTTAAAAGTCATCGTGTATCTGGCTCATTTGCTTCCCGTCACCTGTTTGCACAAAGTTAATATTGTTTCCATTCTTTAAAGAAAGAACACTTCAGTGCAAAACAAGCATTATTTTCCCCACAGCCCATTGTCAGTCCCTTGTCTTAAATGGTAACTAATATTGCACAAGCTGTCTGCTGGACCCAGCAGCGGCCACTGTTGACATTAGACTCAGATTAGAGCTGGTTTACATAATGGTTGAAAGCGTGGTTATGTTTGGCCAGGACTCACACACACACACACACACACGCACTGTGTCAGTGGATGGTTAAATACAACAGAGGTGTGAGGTTCAGGTCACATAGTTGGTCCAATCACAGCAGTGGCAGCAGGGTCAAGGGGGCGGGGCTAACGTTTCAGGCGAGAGCTGCAACCTCAAAGCACTTTGACCTTTGACACATTGCTGTCTCCTGGCTCTGTGAAACTGTACCCTCTGACCCAACGCTTTCCTGTAGCACAACCCATGAAGAGCTGTGAGTGTGTGAGTGTGTGTGTGTGTGTGTGTTGAGGGGTTTTGTTGTATTTTTCCTCTGCATTTTCTTACAGGCGGGGAAGGTTGTATCTGGGTTGGGCTGACCAGTAAAATGATTCTCTCAGGCACAAACACAGTACAGGAACCTGGCAAAGTGATACTGACCCAGTTCATACATTTGAGTTCAGATATGTGCTGTAGCTGGGTGATGAAATTCACTTGCAACACCATGCAGACCCTCCCTTTTCTGTACTGCCTGGCTACGCAAACCCATTTCACTCCACCAATCACCACTGATGGAGCGAGGACAGCTACAACCTATTAGAAAGCACTCTCAGAATCTTCTGCACCAATCAGAGGAACCTGCTTTGAGTAACCTCAGTGGTCTGAGGTATTATTATTATATTACAACGTGCATATGGGGTATTAAATTGATATCATTCCCTCACATCAGTTTAAAATCTTCTTAAAATTCCCCCTTAAAAGAAAAAATCAATGTACACACAATTTCTACATTTAGATTAACATAAATGCAAATATAGGAGTTCCCACCTACGCACCTACAAAAATCTGAATAATGAGAGAAAGGAGAGAGAGATTCCTAGCGTGGTTGCTGACAGTGATTAATTGTTCCCACATGTTGCTGACAGACAAAAAGGCCTCTGTGTTCCTGAGCTTTGGCTGCAGCTGGTGCGCGCGCTCACACACACACACACCACAAAAACACACACACACAGCTGGGGCCTGTCTCACGAAGTGAGTTCAGCTTCGTCTGGCTTTCTTTGAATCTGTTTGCTTCAAAAATGTTGCACTGGTGAACCTGGATAACCGGTCTCATGAACAGTTGGCTCTTTAGACCAGTTTTCCCGACCGATTAAAGAAATAGTTTGACATTTTGGGAAATACATGCGCTTGCTTCCTTGCCGAGAGCTCGATGAAAAGATCACTTTCATGTCTGTACACTCAATATGAAGCTACAGCTAGCAGCCAGTTAGCTTAGCATAAAATCCAATAGAAACCAATATTCCGGCTCTGTCTGAACGTAACAAAATCCACCTAACAGCACCTCTAATTAACACATTTCTTGAATGTTTTATTTTTTAAATATTTGTTGGCCGGGCTCAGTGACTTCCTGGAGTTGTTACTGTGAGGTTGCCAGGCAGGTATTAATATTCAAAGTAAAGACATTTGTTAGACAAATGAATCCAAAGTTAGTTCACTAATCTACTTGTGAGACAGGGCCCAGATGTGTTATCTAGATCTCTGAGATAAATGCTCAAATGAGAGAGAATGAGGTGGAGGGTACAAAACAGGAAAAAGGGAGGGACAAATTAGGTCGAGAAAGAAAAAAAACACAAGCTGTGTTAGTGTATGTGTGTGTTATTTATCTGCTGTTGCCGCATAGTAGGAGTTATGAATCAGAGCTGCTGTCCCAGTGGGCTTCGGGAATATCCCAGAGGAGCTACACTAGTAAGCATACAGCATCCCACTAGCACTGCGATGTGACATGTACACACACATACTCATAGAGTGCATACATTCTGCAAATAACAAAACATAAAGTAACATAAATAATATGATTGACTTTGTCATTAGATACAGTCAGAATCATGGCAGCCAGAAAATAGACCTTGTGGTCTGCAGGAGAGACTGAATGTCTACATGAAATGTGAAGCAAAGGAAATGTCAAAACAGTGGACTGAGCTCAGTCCACTAAAATAATAAAACAACATATTTTTATGTACAGAACATGCTTCTTTCCAATACCATTAAGGTGAATACAATTTTGCTTGTGGTGCTTGAACCTTTGAAAAATGTGTGTTTTGCAGAAAATATATCTAGGAAATGATCCAGAATAACAAGAATAATCATTACATGGTTTGTGAGGAAGTGTAGCCTTATGTGAGAGGATCTACTACTACCATGTACTACACACATACACCACATGTAATACTGATACATACCAGGCACAGTTTTCTTTCTTTCATCTTGCAATCATCCTCCTCTCACCCTCTTTCTCACCATCACTCACACATTTTCACTTGGCACCCAATTTTTTCCTCTATTTATCACCGTCCATGCGTCGCTTGCAGATGTCCCGTTTCCTTTTTTTTGTGCTGCTCCATCCAGTTAGAAATATCTCACCTGACATTTGAAAGATACGAGCAGTGGCACGGAAAAGAGAAACATTAAACAAGTGGCTTTGCTGGGTGGAGGGAGTGGGGCGGTGCACGGATAAAGGTGGTGTGGGATGAAGCGAGGGAGAAGGATTGATGAAGTGTCAGGAGCTGGCAGGTAAATGTTTACAGCAGCGGGAGAAGGAAACTCGCATTCCATTCATTCTGCTCTCATTCATCCCTCCAAAAGTTCTCTTTTTCCTTTACAAAGTCTATCTCCTGCCTGTATTTTTCATCTCTTTGGCAGCCGCAAACTTTTAGCCAGTATATGTGCTGTGCTGTGTGTAAAATGTCCTGTAATAAAGCAGCATTAGGTCATGCCTCGAGAGACGCTGGCAGAGGATAAACACTGGTCTCCCTGGTATCGCTTCTCATCTTACCTCATTGCACAGAATAGACACAAACACACGCACACTTGGGAAATGCTCATTCACATCCACATTCATGATTAACTTTGTATGTTTTTTTTGTAAAAACGTTGCAATGGCAAAACACTCAAACACGCATTTTGCAAATGGAAAAACCCGGGCATTTCCACATAACTATCAAAAACACACAGATGAATGCTCGAAAACAAACACTCACACAGGGTCATAGGTTCAGTCGGGCCTCCAGAGATCCAACTTTCTTATCCTGCTAACGCAGCATTCAGAACAGTAACTTAAGCTTCTCTTTCTCCTCTCTGATTGAACTGCCTCAGACCAGAAAAACAATCCAGACTAAATTGTCTGTAGACTGTTGCTCAGGAAAGACGGGACTGCTTCGTGGAAAACAATATTGTGATTCCCACAAAAACTCGAGGATTTTGGCCTTCGAAAATTGGAACCCAGAAATCTGTTCCGTGTCAGGGAGTAAAAATATACAAGGGAGGAAAACAGAGGGGAAAATGCCTGCATGTTGTGGATGGCGGTTGGGTTGTTTATATGGGAGGATATAGCATAGCCCCAGAGTCCCTCAGGGCTCATAAGAGCTATGTGTTTGTGAAACAACACAAACTGCGGAAGAGGAAGGGGGTATGGAGAGAGGAGACTGAGGCAAAACAATGAATTTAATGAGGCCTTCAGTAGGTTGTTGGGCACAAAAAGAGGAAAAAGGAGAAGCAGAAATTTAGGAAATGCTTGAGACAGAAGTTAAATCAACGAGGTCATAACCATATACATCAATTGACCTTCAAATGCAGGTTTATAAAGGTTTATAACTATGTCTAATCGAGTTCATATTTGACAATGTGACCAAACGTTTGTGCATGTTTGTTTCATTATTTGTGTATCGTCATTATGCTGTCACACAAGAACCATGAAATGATGTCTTCTTGAGTAACCAGATGGCTGAGAGTGTGTGTGTGTGTGTGTGTGTGTGTGTGTCTGTGTGGGTGCATGTGTGTGCGTTGGTGTTAACAGAGGGTTGTCTAGATGCTCATGTGCATGGGTCTAATTTACAGATCAAGTGTCGTTGGGAGTTTTGAGTCTTCAATAACTGCAAAGCCAGAGCTTACATCATACAATCCGCCATTGACTCCACACTAATCGATCAGTGAAGATGAGTAGCGACGGAGTTGGAATGACTTCTCTGCAGTTGTAAACATGTTTTGTGAATGCTTTATATTGTGCAAATGGAAACCAATAATGGCGCGCAACCATAAAACTTACAAGAACTACTCCTGTTTAAATAGTGCCTTCTAGCAAAGTGTGAAATAAGAAAGAGAGTCAGTGATACAACAGGGATGTTGTATGGTAGTTCAATGTGTACATACGTCTCTGTGTCGTGAGTAAAACGCTTGATCATGTGCACCAGTTCCCCCACAATGAGCCTCTAGGGCTCACACAAGGAAGGAGCTCAGAGTTGATCAATAAACACCAGACAAGACTCGCACGCAAACACACGTGATCCGACACAGAACGAGCTCCTTAAGCAACACAGGGGCTCTTTGTATGTGTCATTCATAATCGAGGAGACGCTTGATTATAGACCACTGTCTCCTTTATAACCACTACACAAAAGCTACAGGGGAACCATGCAGACATCAGCGCTAAGTGCTGCAACACGTTAATGTGTTCCTGTCTATTTAGGGGATGAACAATTGAAACAATTGGATTTTTTTGTTGTTTGTGTGTCTAATCACCAGAGCAACTGTTTACATTGCTGCAGAATCCGTAGTACTGGGTTGTTTATGGATCGGTTTCGTTGGACTTAATGAGAGGTATTCATTGAATGTTGTATTGGTAAAAGGAGAGAAAGAACAGAACAAATCAATATTCATGTCATTGTTTGAGCGATTGATTCAAAAGGATTTTACACACGTCACTTAACACAGTCTCTTCTCTTTCTCTGCTTTGTGTTACAGAACTCCATCCGGCACAATCTTTCCCTTCACAGCCGCTTCATCCGCGTACAGAACGAGGGGACAGGGAAGAGTTCCTGGTGGATGATCAACCCAGAGGGAGGGAAGGGTGGCAAGGCTCCCCGCCGCCGTGCTGTGTCAATGGACAACAGCAACAAGTACACCAAGTCGGCCCGCGGCCGTGCTGCCAAGAAGAAGGCAGCACTGCAGGCCGCAGCCGCTGCAGCTGGTGAAGGCGGCGGAGACAGTCCTTCAGGTCTCTCCAAGTGGCCTGGAAGCCCAACGTCACGCAGCAGCGAGGAGCTGGACGCCTGGACGGACTTCCGCTCCCGCACTAATTCCAACGCCAGCACACTGAGCGGTCGCCTCTCACCCATTCTGGCCAACCCTGAGCTAGACGAGGTGCCCGATGACGAGCCTCCTCTCTCGCCTATGCTGTACTCCAGCCCCGGCAGAGCGCTGTCTCCTGGCATCGCCACGACCAACGGGACGTCTGCGCCGGCTGAGCTGCCCCGCCTTGCAGACCTGGCAGGTACAATGAACCTGAATGACGGACTCACAGATGACCTGATGGATGAGTTGCTGGATAACATCGACCTGGTGCCACCCGTGACAGGGCCGACAGCTCCAAATGGTTCCCCGGGGTTCAACTTTGTGTCCAAATCCAACGGGCTAGGCTCACCTTCCACCACCTCCTCTCCCTCCACCAACACTTCTACTAACGGTGGAGTTAATGGTTACAGTAACTCCATCTTTGGCCCCCACACGGCAGGCTCGTCGCTGCGTCCGGCCCCCATGCAGACCATCCAGGAGAACAAGCAGACCTCCTTCTCCAGCATCAGCCTCTCTCGATTTGGCAGTCAGACACTACAAGACCTGCTCAACTCTGACAGTCACAGCCACAGCGATGTCATGATGACCCAGTCTGATCCGCTGATGTCACAGGCCAGCGCTGCCGCCATCGTTTCCCAGAACTCTCGTCGTGGCCTCATGCTCCGTAATGATCCCGTAATGACCTTTGGCACCACTGGAGGACTTCAGGGCAGCCAAGTGGAGATACTTCAAAGTAACAACCACAACCAGAGCTCCCTGAGGTCTTTAAACGGTGGCCTGAACCTAGCCAACGAGGCTAACGCTCTGGCTAATGCCAAGCAGCAGCTCCTGCTGTCACCCTTGGGAGGAAATGGTTCCTCTTCCATGCAGATCGACACCTCGATCTTCCTAAACGGGACAATTGGCAGCAGTGGAGGGATCTGTCAGGACCGTTTCCCCACAGATCTGGACCTGGACATGTTCAACAGCAGCCTGGAGTGTGATATGGACTCCATCATTAGGAACGAGCTGATGGACGCAGATGGCCTGGACTTTAACTTTGACTCTCTGGCCAACATGAACGGAGTCGGCAATTTCACAAACACCAAGCAGACTTCTCAGAGCCGGGTACCCGGCTGAGAGGGTCAGGCCGGGGAGGAGCAGAGCAGGTGTGTATGTTTGGGTGTTGTGTGCATGGGCGTAAATCATGTGGCCTTGAATTAGGGATGCACTGATCCAACCTTTCCTCACTCGGTTTCCGACATGTAATCTGATGTACAGATACGATACTAGTGTTCTTTTTTACAGAATGTAAAATCTGTAGAAGTCTCTGTGCAGAACTGATGATAGTGTGCTTTAAGTGAAAATATTCATACACCAACATGCTTTCTAGACTTGTGAAAGTGTATGTGTATTATCTATATTGTTTTCATTTTCATGCTGTACAATTACTGGTGTTGCAAACAGATACAGACCTGAAGAAAAAGCTCTGAACTGCTGTCATAAGCCCGAATCAGAGTCGATGCTGCACTCATTGGCTTGTAAATCCACATGGAAAAGGTTCTCTCAACGTAATTACAAGACTCTGCATCTCTTCACTAAACCACTTCAACTGTTTTCCTCAAACCAAAACTGACCTGCTAAACAACAAAGCTTCTCCACTAGTTTATGATTTTACCGACCCCGCTGATTGGGTCCCCAGCAATACGCCCGCAAAGTGTGAAATAGATCGGATGAACGGTTTTCGAGAACACAGTCAGATATAATTGTCAGTCCTCGTTTCCTGGGCCATTCTCATTCATCAAGATGTGTTAAACACGTAATAGAATGTATTACATCCATGCAAAGTTTCAAAAAGATCTACTGTTTATGGAAACTGCAAAAGTTAATGTCAACACTTCTGGTTTCACGGTAAAGGTCTACCTCTGCCTTCACAAAATGCATATATTGTGAGCCACATGCAGGAAGTACCAGTGGCAGCTTTAAGCACATTAAATTACTGCTGCAAATGAGCAGAGTGGCACAAAAAAAGCTGGAATGGTGACATTTGGTTAATAAACGTCCGACTTTGCAACAGAAAAGTTGTACTAACTTGCTTTTAGTTAGTACATTATGAATACTCAGTCATAATCATCTTGTTCTTTATGTCTCCAGGTCTGAATTATGTAGTGCAAGAGAAGATCAGACACACAACATCCTTTTTGCCAAACCTGCCATCAGCACAACGTAAAAATACGAACCCTGTGTTTACAGAAGAAGACTTCCTCTTGAGAGCTTTACCTTCGCTCCCACACTGGTGAACCATGAACAATCCGACAGACTCCAGAGATACTGCGCATCATCCCTCGAAGCCTCCTGTGAAACAACAACAACAACAACAACAGCAACAAAAATAAAGCTATGTCAAACTCACAAATTATGCAATTTTCCTTTGACACCCATTCTGTTGACATCAAAGAGACACTGCTTCATCAGAAGGGGTTTCAGGTGATATACAAGGACTTTATATCAAGAGAAGACTGAAGCAGTTGTTTCCGTTGAAAACACACAAAAAAAAAGACAGAAAGAAAGTGTAAAGTGAAACAATCAAGCAGCGATGTGGTGTAAATCTGATCCAGTGGTTTCATGGGATGTGTTATGTTGAAAAAAGAATATCCCTCTGTTCTCTCTTGGTGATTTTAAATGTTCAGTGTTTGTTTTCTGGATTTTCTGTCTTATCCTCATTGTTTCTGCATCATACATGTCTTTACAGAAATTGTACAGTGTATTGATGAAATGGAAAGATGAACATGGAGTATCTTTACTCGCTGAGTGGCCACGCATACAGTACATGCAAACACACCAACAGACCAACCTACTCTTTGACCCAGTTTGCACATTTTCAGGACCCTTAAAAGTCAAAACTGCTCAACTCAATGCCATGCACTTCCAATTATGTTGCTTCAATTAAATTAAATGTTGCATACTGAGGGTTATATTACCATTAGCTGAATATCACAAAAATATTTGCTATCATTTGTAAAAAGAAATCTGTAAATCTGTAATCTAACTGTAAAAAAAATATAAAAAAACGACTAGAGGAAGAAAATCTCTGACATGGATATTTGTACAGCGCAGAGCAGTGTAAAGTTCAAGGACAGGGAAAGATTTTGTCTGTCTTTTGTCAGATTTCTTAACTTCTGGTGAATTCTGTTGGGGTCGTTTATCACTGCATATGATGTAGCCAAAATGAATACCTGTGTCCTAGGGTTGTGAACATTTCCACACCGTTACAGGTGCTATGTAAACAGTGTTGAACCCTGCCCTGAGAGCAAGCCGTGCATTTTGTTCGTTTTGTTTCTGTTTTTACCCACGACCTGCAGAAGCCCAAAGCTGCAGCCATTTGTAGCACGGCGAGGAGAAGGGGGGGGGGATTAGGGTTTTAGGCTCATTCCTCTAGAAGCCATTTGTTTCTCGAGTCCAACAATAATAAGCTATCTATGTATATTGCCAAATTACTTGAAACAAACAGTAGGACATGCTGGCAGCCAAATCACGACACACACACACACACATACAAGCACACACACGTTTGTTGCACACACATAGATAGAAGAAATGATACCAGGGATCTGTGTTAAGCTCTGCTGTTCTCTTGTCATGAGCTTGTGAGGCTTCTTATGCATATATAGAATCACTCAGGGGGGGAAAGGGAGGCTTCCCATTTTAAGTAACATCAAGTCACATTCTAATGGTATTTTAACATTTCTTGATAGAAAACAGTAATGCTTTGTGTTTGTGAACTTGTAACCTGTGAACTTTTGGCCGTCAAGATGAAGAAGGAAGATAAACGTCAGGATTAAGACTTCACGCGGTCCGTTATTTTTGGTTTTGCTGTTATGGCTTTAGATTTTTTTCCTCTTGTCGGACTTGTGACACGCATCCACCCCCCCCCCCCCCCCCCCACCCCCTCATGGACACGCCTGGTGCTCCTGCAGGTGATTTCCTCTATCTCCTGAGTACATGTTTATGTGCGTGTGTGTATGTGTTTATCTGTGGAATTTATTTCTGTTGAATTAATCTCACGAGGATGTGTAATCCCTCACTATCCCTCATGGTGCATACAGCACAGCTGACTGTATGCATGCATGTATTTATGCATTATGAATTGTGTGAAATGCATATATACTCGCTGTATGTCCTTATATACTCATGTAGTACTTGACCCCTTTGGATTTTATGATACCTCTGAAGGTAAAGTTGAAGAAGTAATGAACAACGTTACACCCCCCCGTAGGAGGGAACACTGTTACCAGCGATTTAATTGTTGAACCAGATTTTTTAAATGGTGGAAAGCACCGTTGTTGTAGCATCTGGACACCCTGGTATCCCTTCTCTGTCTGGGGTAGCGACATGAAGTGTATGCCCCGCTGTGTATAATAGTGTACAGATGTGTGTGTATATCACTTTGAGGCCAAGGCAGAGGAGTGTGTGTGCATGGTTGACTAGAATGATCTACTGTGCTATCTGAGGTTTAGTGCATGACCTAGCTGTAACCCTTGACCCTTCCAATGGTGCCGTCCTGCGACAGATATTGTAATTCACAGAGGAACCCTGTGTCTTTAGCACTTAAGCACACACACACTTTCTATTTTTTAAAATCGGGGCTTACAGAGCTGCGTCCTCCCACGTTAATGGGTTTATTATTACGAGTGTGTGTACATCGAGGCAGACACAGGGAAAGCCTCCTTAACGGACGTTCCTCGGCTTCACACTTGTTTTATTCCACGTGGAGTACAGCAGGTTAACGTCCTGGTGCTCTCAGTGAGTGTTTGGTCATCCTTTCGATGTGGTAGAAGCCTCATCTGACAACGAGCTGGAATTTCCTACGCACCTGTCACATCTAAAATTTCCAGAGCATTTATCACATTGTCTTGGCAGGGGGAATCCTGCGCCATCACCTGAACTGCTAAGCATTTGGATTTATCTACGCTGACCGTACTAAATATTAGAAGCACTTAACTACTCCTGTGAAGACGTCTGACTAGGTAAATCCAGGGAACCCTGTAATCCATTCGATTCAAACAGGGGTCATCGATCCCTGATAAAAATGCACATCTCAATCGCAGGAAGGTGTTCCAAACATTTTGTATATTCCGTGTAAAATGTTTTGGCTCTTTGGGGAGATAGTTTACACTTCGTCATAGTGGAGCAGGCCTTCCACACAACCACTCAGTGCTATACTGCTTCATTGATGCACAGATTATCTCCTCTTGTGCCCAACACACACACACACGCACACACACCTGCAGCACATCACGTGCAAATTTAAAGCTAAGAAAAGCAAAAAAAAAATAGAAGAAACATACCACTAGATACCTTAATCACCTTCGACGTTTCCTTTTCATTATCTTCTCTTGGACCTTTTTCATAATTGTTTAGAGGCCCAGGCCAGCTCCCCTCCTTACGCCCTCTGAACCTTTTCCGTTATTAATCTTGCTTCTTCTCGACTTGATGTTAGTGGGTATTTTTCCTGTGTATTCCATTTTGAATTGTAATCTAGTTTGTATAAGAAATGGTGCGCATGTAAATAAAGCTTGGTGAGGCTCCACACCCTTTCCTTGTCCTTGTGAAATGATTTTAGTGCTGTGAAAATACGAAAGTATTAGAGCTACATTAATGTCGCGAGTGCTGCTGTGGAAGCTGCTCGTATAGCCACGAGAGGGACGTTCAGCCCGGTAAAGAAAACGTTACAGCTAACGCCTGCCTTACATATGATGTTAATTCACCAGTTATGTTGCCCTAATGTTTTCCAGAACAGTGTGAGTCTGAGCACTTGTGCATGAGCAAATTTATCCTCGCCCTCCCTCCAGGAGATAAATCTTCTTCTCATGTCAGTCTGGAGGGATCTAAACAGCAAAACAACTCTGTGTTCCTCTCAAGTTCCTGGAAGTCCTCTTGCACAATGTTTTTTTTTTTTTTGTGGAAGGCAGCACTAAACCAGAGCAGACGTACAGCAACCCTCTGATACCTGACACCGGGCGGGGTGCTTTTCCTCGGTTGTTGCGAAACATAAAAGAGAAAAGGGAGAGGGGGAACAGTCACAGATGGGGGTCACTTGCATGTCTGAAATTTTAACTCAGACCCGGGCCGGGCAGCTCTTCTTACTCCCCGTCTGGCCTCCCGCCTGTTGAGAACAGCCAATAGGCCACTTTCCCTTCTGCCAGAGGTCAGGTCTGTTATCATAAAAAGATTACTCCGGGTTATCTAGTAAATTCAAGCGAGTGTGAACAATGTGCGTTTCAGTGTGTGCATGAGAGTAACTTACGGGTTAGTCGACAGGAGACTCATTCTTTTAAGGAATCTTCAGGCTGCAGCATTTGAGGTAACTATAATGTATTTTTAAATGTGGTGCACCTGAAAGCTGTTACTATACCACAAAAACATAGATGAATAACTAAATCGCTTCATATTTTTTACCTTACATTTTAATTTAGTAAGTGCTAATTTCAACGTTGTAACATGTGCATTACTTCAGGGTCCTTGGCAATCTTTGCTGGACACTAAATATGTAAACAATGATGCATTGCTGTGGCTGATGGTCAAATTGTAGTCACTTTTAGTCCATTTTTCATCCCTTATCTTTAAATATTGTTACTTAATCAGGGAAGGGAAGGGACATACAGTAGCTATCATTTAGAAACCTTATGTTGTGTTGTCATATTGTTTCTGGGGATTTCTACCACATAAGATGCAGTAAATGTCCTTTAATTACGGAAAAACTTCACCTGGTGACTGAAACTGATCTTCCTTATCGTCATTATCGTACATGTGACTGTTTTAGATGGGTTATAGGAGGACCTGCAATGCCCTCCCAATTCACTTCAATAGAGCTGCCACCAAAGTGTAGCACCTATGCAAAATTGGAACGCCGTAATGACCCTTCCTTCTTTTATATATTCCTCGTGGCGGTGTATGTGAATGACATCAGCTGACAGGAAGTAAACATGGACACAAGCTGTCGCCAAGCACTTCAATTCTGTTGAAACAGTCTATTGTCTTCACTTTGTCAGAGTAAAAACTAGCCAGAATGATTTGTGGAACCCAAGCAGTGTCGTCATATACAGTATGTTACATTCATAACCACATTGTTTGTCGTTGTTGCCAAACCCAGGACATGCATCAAGTATTTTAGGTCTACCAATGTGGCCCTTTCATTTTGCTCTCAAATATACAAAAGAACCTCAAACAAACCAAAAGTCCTTTCTGTTTACTCTGTATCTTCAAGCACTCTTTCATGAAGAGACATTTTAGAAAGGAGAAAAGAAATGGAAACAAAACAATCCACTGTGCTCTTCCAAACAGACATTGCAAAAGCTCAGGGTTGACTGCAGACTCCAAAGTTCTCAAACATGCTTTATGACCGGAAGAGCAGGCTCACCACGACTACAAATACCAAAACCCGCACTTCAATAGCCGTTGACGGTCAGCTGGTCGCCTGACCTGGCTGACAACATGACTGGTTGCAGTCACACCCGTCCATGTGAGGTCACTGAGGTTACTGGTTGGCTGGAAACTCTTCTGAACTCGTCTGCGTTTTCTCGACTCATTTCAGAGCAACTGCATCCAGATTCAAAATTCAGTGAAGTTGAGCCTTACCCTCGCGTGATGATGGGCATCATTTTTAGCTTTAAATTGACAGGACACTAAATGTGGCTTTCCAATTTTCACCTGAAGTTTACATTTTATATGGTTAGAGGATTCCAAAGCTATACAGTAATGCCGTTTTATACGCAGCAAAATAAGCACCCATCTGCTGCCCGTTTCTTGTTTCTGCTCGTTGTCTCGTCGGCGGGTTTCCTGTCATGTCATAACTAACAGCTTCTATTTGTTTCCCCGCCGTCTTCATCTCCACCCTGCATTTACCTGCGAGTATGCCGACTCTCAGTGTCAGAAAGGGACACAATACCTAATAGGGAGTGGTGGGGTCCTTTCAGTACATTCTTTGAGTGCCATGTGAGTCTTCCCACACACACACACGCGTGTAGTTGGTTTTTGTTCATAGCACACAGTGTTGTAGTATCGTGAGTCATCACCACCTACATAACATGCATGCAGCTGCCTCACACTAAAAGACTAAGACCCTTGAAAACATGAAGCAAAGACACTAGCAGGTTCTGTGGGCATTCAGTACATGATAGTGTTGTGTTTGCCAAACACACACCATATTGTGTACTGTAGCATATGAAGTGAAGTTTTTCTTGTCTGGTTTTTATTTGATTTGTCACCTGAAGAAGCAATCTACCATTCATGTGACTTTAATAACCTGTGATTGTTTGATTGTCTCTCTAACAGGTGGTAACTAACAGCCATCAACACGCATAACACCGGGCCTATTTGACACGCAGAACAGGAGATATGTGCAGTGACTCAGAGTTCTGGAATCAGGTCAACAATGTATTGAGCCCTAGGTCGCCAGGTGATGCATTATGTAACGTTATCCCGGACTGAGTCATAGTTTCATCCATTGTGACAGATACTTGACCACAGAAGGAGACGTGCTGTCACCTGACAGGAGAGGATCGCAGTGTTCAGTAGACACTAAACAGACACGACTTACTCCTCGCCAGCGCCAGTGTGTGGGTTTACACAGAAAACTGTTTGTGCCGACTGATATTAGCTTTCTGCAGATATCAATATTGTGGTTTATGTAAGCCAATAAATAACAATTTCACTACAGTATATTGGTTCATATATTGTTATTGGATTTTTTTTAAACTCTCAAATATTGATGTTGGTGTCAGCCTCCAGTAAATCCAGTGTTGATCAGTAAATCCAGTATTGATCGGGCTCTAGTCCTCAGATTGTTTGGAACTTTCTGTGTCGCTCGCTTGATAAAGTTGTTCAGCATTCATGTGCATATTAACAATGGCAAACGCATATTTCCAAGCTTGCAGCTACATCATAGAATAGAATACAACTTTATTGTCCACTGAGGTAATCTTTCGGCCATCTGGCAGTTTCTAAAAATAAAACACATAAGATTTAATAAAATGTAATAGACATTGAATCAGTGCTGCTATATAAAGCATCATAATAGCTTGTCATATGTCCACTTCTAATCCTCTCTCAAACCTCATGACCGATGACTAAATTCTGTCTTCTAATCCCAGTCTGTTCACTGATGGACCCCACATTTGAGTTTAGCCATTTATAATAGGTATGACCAGCCTGAGACCAAACCTTGGTTGAACCACGACAAACGGCTGAGGAATAGATAACTTTGCAATTGGAACAAGCAAGAAATCAGACTACTGCCTGGCCAGACTGGAGGCTGAGGAGTCACCGAGGCTTCTGGCTTCCAGTGCTATTACTCACAATGACAGGTTGGATGACAAGTTCTGACATAAAGATGAAACAACTAAATACAGAGCAATAAGTGGCATTCCACCATCTATCTATCACGCACACACATACTTTATATATATATATATATATATATATATATATATATATATATATATATATATATATTACCAACAATGTGTTAGATTTAATAGTCAAATTAGTTAGTTAGACTAAATTATTTTGTATTGGGAGAGTAGAGAGGAAGCTATCAGGACTAGCTACTGTATATCACATCTTCTCGTAACGCGATCAAATAGATAATCGGACAAGATCAACATCCATGTTATCCAACAATCTGTATATATGACAAAAATACAAAAAAAAGAAAGAATTCATTTAACGGCATTAGTTTTTATACTTTAATATAGTTTCTATAGTGTAAATAGGATAAGCACATCATTTTGTAATAAGAGCTGGCCTTTTTGAGGGTGAATATAGCAAATAGCACCTTCTTTTTACCCTAGTGCAGTCATTCTAAACGCAGATATATTTACAGCATGCATACCCAAAACAATCACAAATGGCCAATCTTTGCTCAACCACATGGGCCCGAGTACAACCTCCGTCCCTGCGTTGTCTGTATTTACGCCCCCGTATCAATCCATCTCCCTCTTTCTTTTCTCTCCACACGCACACAAATGGAGACACGCGATGCCATGCACAAAAACACCGACTGGCTAATGAGCAGTGAGTCATCAATATGTGATGTGGGGTTAAAAGTGTAAACAAGATGGAGACGTGATGGATCTGTTGAGATATGGCCATTAGTGGGCTTCTCATCCCCCAGCACTGACACTGCTCCGCTGATGGATGTGGTAGGGCATCTCTTAATCTCGATAGCTCGCCTGATCTCTATACCTTATCTAAACTCCTGCTCCGCACACACACACACACACACACACACACACAAAAATACGCATACTAATTGCTGCTGGCCACACAAGGATGAATCCAAGACTGGGGGGGGGGGGAGACCGGAGAACTGAGCAGTCGTAAATGATACTTCTGTGTGTGTGTGTGTGTGTGTGTGTGTGTGTGTGTGTGTGTGTGTGTGTGTGTGTGTGTCTGTCTGCTAAGTGCTGCAGTGGAATGATGTCATCTCTGTAATGGCACACTGGCACAGAGCGGTTGAGCATTGTCCCGCAGCACCTCCATTCACAGGCTGTGATGAGCGTCATCACGGCAGATTATAGCTCACACAGCCTGTGGTGGAGCGACAGATCGCTTCACACTGCACAGACTTTGTGTAATTACACATTCACGGACAGAAAAAAAACAAAACAATCATCATTATCATGGATTTACACACATTTATTGCTGTTATGTGGGAACGATCTCCGTGTAATAATTGATACCAACGTAATCACGGGCCTTTCAATTGCTTCTCCTTTGCCTCCGTTTGGGATTCACAATGTGTGCATCCATATGGGCAAAAGTACGAACGTGTGAGGATGTGATGCACAGCATCGGCGTGAAAAGTGATAGGGAGAGGTGAGGTGCAATGACGGAAATAGAGATATGAGAGGAAGTGAGAAGGAATGGTTGGGTTCGTGGAAAGAAGAGAAACTGGCAGATTTTTAAATGATCAGGATATTAGAAGTGCTGTAGTCAAAGTGATGTACAACAACTGAGCCTGTCCTATGTCTGCCTTACATCATCAACGCCCTTCAGTTGCTATAAAGAACAAAATACTGCTAGCTCTTACATAGACAGCAGCATCGCCCTGGTCTGTGGCATCGTTCCCCTCATTTTCTTTCAGCTTCACTGACCTTATAAGATTCTCTTATGTTTACATTTGACGATATGATTTGAGGAGAATTTGGTCCACTTTCATTGCTTCTTGAGCTGTCCATACCAAAAGGTTTTTGTTTTTCCCTTTTGATTGTTTGTGTGGTTGTTTTGTGGGCTTGTATACTCTTTGCTATGTTAATTATGTGTTCTGTGTGGTTTGAAGTTATAGAAATTCAGAACTTTTCTGAACATTACGTAACAAAGCTTCAGTAAAAAATGTGTTTTACAAATAAAACACGTTTGCCTTGATGACAACTGAACCATCCTTGTGACAACTGAGCAAACTCCATCCGCTTATGGAGACCATGAGACGTGGCCTAAAGCTCTGCCAAAAGTGGACTTTGTTAAACAACTACATCCAAAGTAAAGAATGACCTTTCAGACATAATTACATGAAAAATACAACTTCTTCTCTAGTAGTTTTGCATGGCCTATCTCTACACATCACATTATCATTCTGGTATAAGGGGAAAGTGCTCTGGCTTGTTAGTTCTTCTCTAAACTAATAACAATCGTCTTGGGCGTTGCTAAGCACAGGATGCAGCGACGGTGCCCTTGCCAAAACATAGTGGAGAAAGCAGAAAGGGAGGAGAACGCCGGCTAAAATAGACGGCCAATAGCAGGAATAGGGCCTGAGGAGACGTAGCAGGTTTTGCAAACATCAAAAGTGTGCTGACTATCTTAACACAAACCATGAACTGTACGCTACCTAATAGTTAATTGCACACTTTAAATAAATGAAAACAACCTACTCAAAACCTGAAGTAGCTACCGCACTAATTTGCCTTCAGGCCTGCTGTTTTCTGTTCAGATCACGGTAACTACGATTGGTGAAGTCATATGTATCCAGGTATGCAGCAAAAGTCACAGCAATGAGAAAAAAAACCATAATGACGTTGGGCGGTTTTCCGCTCCGAGTTGAATTGTTTTTCATTCAGGGAGCTCCTGTAATGCGAGAAGCACTGAGTGGAAGAAGATGCCCCAGGCTGCTGAAACGTGCTCCGTCTGATCGGGGCATTAATACCAGTCTGTCTGTCAGTCCTGTGAGTCAGACTACTTTTCTAAATGGTTTATTGTATAGTTAAAGATATTGTATAACTAGAGGCCATCTTTAGATGAGACCCCACCAGCCGCGCTGCCAATCAGGCCAGGGGCGCACGATGGGGGCCGATGACACTGATTTTGATGTATTTTTAAGTATTGCCGGCTGCTCTCTTGTTTTCGGTGTTACATGGTAAACAGAAAAATCAAAGAGTGATAAGGATTAACAACAGTAATGTACTGTAGCATTACTAAACAAGTCTGAACTTCAAGCTGAACTAGAACCTGGCTGCTTTTGACAATTATTAATAATTCCTTACATGGGCACACGTTGCGATATCGTTTTCCTTCTACAGGTGGAAGTCTCGGTGTGACGGACATTTCTTCCAAAGTGAGTTGTACTTTCATGAAGTAGTCTCATAAAGGAAGCAATATGTTGTGGTCTTTCATGTCTCATTATGAAATTCAACATCAAATACAGAAAGGATCCTCATGTTTCATTTTCTCTTTATCTTGTTTTGTCGAATCACTCTCTGATCTCTGTGTTTTCCACACACTCTCTCTATCGCCCTGATATATGAAGGTGTAGGGGGGGGGGGAAATCCTTTCACTTTGCGGCGATGTTTTGAAAGAAAATGTGAAGAGAAAAGAAGTGTGAATGAAACTCGCAGGATGTGGATGAGAATAAAGAAAGAAACAGCAGCAGAGGCAGATGGATGTTCCCGCTGTTTCTTGTTATCCACCTTGGTGAAGCATCGCCGTGGATTCAAAATGATTCTGTTCTTTCCGTCTCAGTCGATGGGCTTTGACCATTGATGGGATTGAAATGGATAACCTCACGCACCAGCAGTGCACGAGTGAACTGTTAGAAGAGGGGAAATGATCGCGTTGAGTGATGCTTTTCATTTGTCACATTGATTTGTTGTTGGACTTCGGAGGGGTTTGAACATGTGATGTAATCTTGAGTTAGACATGATAAGCCTATTTTGTTTTATTGTATCCGCTGCTGTACTTAGTAATATAAATTAATTTAAAAAATAAATGCAAAATGAAAGCACGTATAGGACAAGATAAAATCTAATTAAAATCTTTCTTCCCTCACACTCATTTCCTTGGCCTCTGCTCCCTCACCCGCTCTTTTTTCTCACCTTCCTTTCATTCATCCTCACACCTCTTTCCTGTGGGGGGTTTTTTCCCCCCTCTTATTTCTCCACTGTCACCCCCACTTTTCCTCAATAACAGCCCCACGGAGAAAGAGAGAGGATGATGCTGGGCTGAGTGCAGGGAGGGAGATGAGGAGGAATAATCATGCAGGAAACAGAAAAGATGCCTTTCAAACCTTCGTCTTCACCTCCTTAATACCAAGCCAGTAGATTTCATCGGTCCCACACACACACACACACACACACACACACACACACACACACACACACACACCTCGGCTGCGTTATGTCCCCATGTGAGGGTCATCGTGCTCGGCTTGCTCTCAATCCTGTTGCCGTATAAGCCCACTAACCCCCATCGTGTTCCCCCCCCCCCCCCCCCCCCCCCCCCCCCCCCCCCCCCCCCTCCCTCTGGGTTGAGAGCATTACCTCCCACTGTAGCATGTGACTGCATTACATGTGTGTCCAATGGGTCATAGGGCAAAAGATATCATACTCTACCATGCCGCCTCTTTGTGGTGGAGGATTCTTTATGAAAAGTTACGGCTGAAGACATTAAGAAGCGTTTGTGTGTCATACTCTATGGGCGTGTGAACATGTCTTGCATCACCCACTGACCTCCATGGAAATGTGTTGTCTTGCAGAGGATACGTTCATTAATATGGATTAATAACTAACCCATGTTGTTCCTGTGAGAGTTTGTGTGGCTGAGATGTAACACATTACTTTTCTTCCACGTTCGGTCAGCCTCCATCCTCTATACGAGCGTCCCGGGAGCTCCGAGACTTTCTGCAACCTCGATAGAGAGATAAAATGTATGCAGTGTATTTAGATACAGACAGAGCAGTGTTGATAAGTGATAAACTGCATCATGCTGGGCACAGATTCATGTAGTACACGTCTTTGTTATCTTGATGTTTTGGTAATGATTGATAATGTCTTTAAAGCCACTATATGAGAGTTGTTATGGGTTTATAGCATCTTTCAAATAATGTTTTATTTTTATTTTAGTAAAACTAACTTATAGCAGTGATAGCTACCACATCATTGCCAACTGCAATGTCTTGTTTGGTTTCATTACTCGGGGTCGACGATGTTAGACAATTTTTAAAACTTTAAAAGACAGTCAAGGTAACTGCCCTCTCAGGGTCCCAAAAACCCAGACTTACTGCGTATCAGTTACTTTTAAATATTAGTATTGCTTCCAAATTTGCATCTCTAAAATACGATCGCAACTGGGTCTTACATTATCATTTCATCTTGCAAAATCAAAAGTCGTAATCCTTTTCAAAGGATCACAAACTAATTGACATACAGAAAATCTGAGGCGAGGTAGCTCGAAGCAGCGGGTGGTGAAATGTGCCTCGTACACTATACCGGATGGGAACTTGGCCATAACAGGTGCCCCCAGCAGGTTAATCCGGCAATGAACACGCTTATTTTAACAATAAAGCATGTTAAACTGAAGTGAGTTAAAGATTACAAGTGTTTCATTCAGTAGACTTCAAAGGTTGTTAAACAAAATAACTCAATCCTATAAATGTCTAATTTGAGATTTTTACAGTTACATTCTAAATATCAGTTCAAATAATTGCCAGTAATCACCTGATGACCAGCAATTTAAAACTGCTGTGGCAGGCATGTTACTGCATTCATTTGATGTTTTCTAGTCTTAGTTGATTCATTTTGAAAAGTGATGTGCTGGTGCACCATTATAATGATTCATAGATGGGTGTATTGGTGCACAGTCAATGTAGACCTTCACCCCCCCCCCCCCCCCCCCCCCCCCACACACACACACACACACACACACACACACACACGCACGCACGCACACACACGCACACACACGCACACACACACACACACACACACACACACACAGTCAAGGTCACTGTGTTTCCCACATCCATATATCTTCTCTGCACTGACCTAAATGGAGGGCAGGACAAACACAAAGACCTGTGTGTGTGTGTGTGTGTGTGTGTGTGTGTGTGTGTGTGTGTGTGTGTGTGTGTGTGTGTGTGTGTGTGTGTGTGTGTGTGTGTGTGTGTGCACGCGCGTGTGTGCATGTGCACACGTGTGTGAGGGTATGCATTAATTTGTGCCTGCGTGCACGTGCACGTGCGTTGAGGTGAATTATGGCCTGCACTCGCCATTCAAACCACCGGGGAAAGCACATATATAGCTTCATTACTCCCTTTCCTCCCTCCCTCCATCCCGTTTTCTCCTCCCGTTAAGTAATACTGGTGTTGGTGGGGAAACAAAGAGGAGCTAATCTACTGAAACGAATGAGAATGAGTCAGCATCCAATCAGGCATACATCACTTTAGATTCTTATTTATCAGTAATATATTTACAAAATATCCAGCAAAACTGTGCCCGTACATTGCCAACACAACACATGAGACGAGTGACCACTTTACAGACCAGACGCTGCCTGGCTCTAACCAGTCTGGTCAAATGTGGAAAATGATCTCTAATTGCTTTAATGTGCATCTTGTGTCTTGTGTTTTATGTCTGTCTTAGATCCTGTCTCTTTGTCCTCGTCATGTGTGTGTGACAGCATGCTCACATGTGTGTTTATGTGAGTTATGCTTGTGTGACTACCTTCCCCACCCTTCTCTTAAAGGCCTCATTCTCATCTGTGTTACATGTGTGTTTATGAGGGGGGGGGGGGGGGGGGGGGGGGGGGGGTGTTCTGGCTTTGACGTGCACATCTGTGTGTTTATATGTTTGCGTGTGCATGAGTCCATGTACAGTTAAACTTGACTTTGTTTATTGCATGAGAGCAAGATACGCAAACCTGCACATGGACACATGATGATAATTGTGCTTTGTTGTTTCCGTGTGTGTGTGCGAGTATTATGAATGAATCAAGTTGTCTTTCATTAGGAGATCTTAAACAAATTGTTAACCGGTTGAGTCTAAGATTGTGTTTTTTGCTTGTGTGCATGTGCGTGCAAGATACGAGCAAGTCCAGTCATGGAAAAAATCCCTCACCATTAATCAGACAGGAGACTGTGGCAGGATTTAGGAAAGAGAGGAAAACACCAGGAAGAAACAAAAGGGAGAGAAAGAAATGCTACGAGAAAGAAGGCCAGTTATGGTCGTTCAATGGCAAATATCACCCAAGAGGGATGGATGATCCTCACGATGGAACAATGGCGATCAGGGTCTGGGGGAGGGGGGACGGCAGGACCAGAAGACCTCACCGATGATAGTGATATAGAGTGTGTGTGGCAGTCAATATAGTGCAGGTTACTATAGAGCTCCATCAAATGCTCTGCATAATGTCCTGCTGGTCCACATGGGATCAGTCCCTGTTTTGTGTCGGTTAGATATTGTTACCATTTTAGAACGGGATGTTATAAAAATGTGGTTTGGGCTCGACACATGCGGGTCAGCTGGGAATGCTCAGTAGGAGTGACCGAGCCATGTATTCTTTCCTGTTTTGTGTTCCACTTGGCTCAGTTTTTCTGTGTGTTTGCAAGTACAGTGGGGTCAAAGGGGATGTTTCCCCGTGCGATAAGCGGAGAAACGATGGGACACCCTCTTGTGCACCAGCACACTTTGAAAGACAACTCTAGATTGGCATCGGTTCATTTTGTTGTACCTAATATTATTCCGCTGCATTCCACAATTCCAGTAACAGCGAGGAAGCATGCACCGTGCAGCCGAATTCCAGATCGTTGTGAAACCATAACAGTTGCTTCTCTTGTTTGTCTAAGTGTATGTTGCTCTTAAAATGCATAGTTTGAGAGAGATGTAGGCAGCTTTAAAATAAAGTAGCAAATCAAACAGCCTTTGATCAGCACATCTATACAAAAATAACCCTTGTGTTTTGTTTAAATTTGCTTTACTTCCTCATTGTTCAGCGTCCTATAAACCCCACTGCCTACACCCTAGAGAGGCCGATCAACCTGTTAGACTCCTTATGAGCAAACTGTTGTAAATGGCAATAATCATGTTTTGCAGCTGTGGTTTCTGAGACCCCAAACCTAAGTAAAGAGTAATTTTATCAAGGGGATAAAATTATATTCAAGGGGATAAAACTATATTAAGCTAAGACGCTGAAACATTTCTTCTTCTTTTCTTCTTTGCTCTTAATAAAAGAGCATGATTGCACCATCGGTTGTGTGACGTAAAATGAGCAAAAAGGCATTCAAGTAAAAGGAGAAGGTTACTTACTGCCATACAAATGCAAAAAGACACACAAATGCACTTACATAAGTGGGACCCTGATAAACACACTAAAGCCTGGAAAGAGAATAGAATCTGTAAAAGAGCGAGGTGAGCGCCGATGGCCTTCACCAGCCCCCAAGTGTGCTTGTTCAGAAAAGCCCATTCTGAGAGCGACGAACGCAGACCTTGATGCTCACTTTTTAAACAGAATTTTTGAGGAATGTCGAAGATGGAACACACATTAGCATTTCAGCATCTGTAAGTGCTTCACAAATAGAATAATACAGGAGAAAAACAAGGCCTGCCATGTTTGAGAGAGTCGGTGGAAATGTGTGTTCGAGGATGTTTATGTGTGGTGAGATGGCCTTGGTGAAAAGTGCTGCGAGGGCCGATGCAAAGGGAGGAACACGGTGAAACACGCAGACAGGTCAGCACCCACACCCGCATATCTATTCATAGAAACGGGCACAAGCTCCATCAAGATAGGGCTGAGTCGCCTGCATTTTGATTAGCATACAAAATGAGATGGACATGCCTCACTGGGATCTGTCAGGGTGATGGCAATATCAGGAGGGGGGGGGGACTAGTTTTAAAAACTATATTAAAAGAAGCAGTTCTACATTTTGCTTTCTTTAGATGAGAAGATTGACTCCTATTTGTAGAAAAAGATATGAGCTGGTTAGCTTAGCTTAGCATTAAGACTGGAAACAGGGTGAAACAGCTGGCCTACGAACTGTAGCTTTTACAATGTCTTACTATCTATTTTATCTTATGTATTTCAAATGGGGCCTTTCATAGATGTTGATGCATGTAAATAGAAAAGGTTTTACGGTTTAACCAGTATTATACAAGTGACCAGACAATAGAGTGCTTCGTATCATTTTCAAGTATCTCATGGTTTCTCCTGCTGTATGTGCATAAGGGCACCTGCGTGCCCATATGTTCAAGTGTTTGCGTGCCTTGTTTACGCCTGGATAAGGCTTTCAAAAAGCTCATCTGAGCGTAACACAAGTGTGTGTGTGTGTGTGTGTGTGTGTGCGAGATGTTTTATTTTCCATGCACACAAAGAGAGACGAGCGATAAGGCGGCGACTGTCTGCCCGGCGTGTCAGCTTTATTTGAATGTCTGTGTACAGTGTCAGTTGACTCTTCATCTTAACAGACAGCAGGAGACTCTGGCTTTGTGCCCGCCTCTGCCTCTGACCGAACAGTGTGGAAAGAAATGAACGTGGACAGCCTGACGTTTAGAAACAAAAAGAATACTGCCAAGGAAAATGATTGCACGGATAAAAGGTTCTGACTGTAAACGGTATTTCTTTTTGCCTTTTCCTCCTTAATAAAACTGACTGGTAAGGGTGATCAAGTGAAAAACAGTGCTTGTTGTCATGTAAGAAGAGTTACTTTAGCATGTTTTTATCTTCACAGAAATGCAAAATACACACTGTCCTGTTCCTGTATGACACATCTCCCCTTATTACTAACGTCCCTTGAAGAACCTAACTCATCTTAGATATCTGACTAAGCACAAAAGCTGAATGCAATCTTGCACAAGCATCAGTGCTGAGAAGTTAGGAGTTAGATTTTTCGTGTCAGAGCACACGCTCCGGTCTGTCAGAAACAAGCAAGCTGCTGACAAAAGAAAAACCCGAGAACGATTCACTGCTAATTTCTGTCATGTCAACCTGCTGGCTCATTAAAACGTGACTCAACAAAGGCGGTTACTTTTCTCACTGCTAGAAAAGCTGACTACAGAGTTAAGACAAGGCTGCACGTTAAAAGGAGAGAGATAAGAATAACTTCTGTCACATCAGGAGTGTTACGGCCTTATGAGTCAACGGACAAAACAGGAAACATGAGAGAGTACTTTCTTTTAAAAAGAAATGTCCCATTTTTAAACAAAACTACATTGAAGTTACAACATCTGTATAAATGTTCCATTTCGATACAGCAAAGGGTAGTAAACTGTATGGAGATCTTGAAAATAAGTGGACTTAAACAAGATTTTCTGTCTCAAACATATTTCCAAGGCCAAGAATGAACTGTTGTGCTCAAAAGATATGAAACACTTAAAATGATGTATACTGCTCGTCATGTCAGTTCTGGAAACATATTCAAAGGAATAGAGGACATTAAATAAATAATTGCAAATTAAAAAGTATAATTAATAGTATTTTACCGCCTCTATACCTATAGCCAATTGGTGCCTGAAACATTGTACTTTTTCAATTTAATAAAATGTTAATTTTAAACAGAAGCATTTTACAGTTTTGTGACGATAAATCATAATATCAGCTTTAGAATAGCAAAGATGCGTGTGTGTGTGTGTGTGTGTGTGTGTGTGTGTGTGTGTGTGTGTGTGTGTGTGTGTGTGTGTGTGTGTGTGTGTGTTTGCACACTATACAATAGCATAGTGTGATAATGATAAACAATCAAGTTGTACAGCATAAGTACATTTTCCAGCAAAAATGACAAAATTCAAATTTCAGCTTCTCGTATGAGAGGCTTTGCTGTTTTGTTTTTTAGCAAAATGACTATCTCTGCATTGTGGACTGCATGTTAATAAACATAAACATATATTATCTTACATTTCAAAGACCAAACAATGAATCGACTATTCGATAATAATTGCATCTATATGAATAAAGAGATGACGGGGTTTTGGGAGGCGTGAAGCAGATAAAACGCAACAATGAGGTGAAAACAGGTCAAAGAAAAGGGAGAATACAGAGGGACAGATGGAGAGAAGAAGAGATATCACTCTTCAGGGGTCAAACCAGGACTGAATGGCGATTGAGGGACTGTAAAAAAAAAAAGAAAAAGAAAAACCCCGTCCTGCAATTCGAGTGCTCTCTGTCAGAGATGGAGCTGGTTGCCAAGGAGACACACCACCTTCCACCAGGACGATGGCTCTCACAAATCAACCCATTCATTCCTGTGACGTGAGCAGCAGCGATAACGGTGACGTGAGTGCACTGTGAGCAGCTCCTGGTTGAGAGCAGCTTCATCTTTACACCCGCTTTGTGCTCTTCTCTCCTTGGCAAGCGCTCCACAGGTTATCTCAAACATATAGACTCCAACTATAATGGAGTCCACCGCTTAGCATGTTAGTGCCAACTGTCCTGGCAGTATGTTTCCCCCCTCCCATAGTGACAATGAAATCACAGAGACCATCTTCCTCCTCCCATTGGCTGCTGAGCTCCATGGTGATGCCCCGTGATTGGGCATGCCCGGCATTCACTCTCGGCCAATCAGGTTCCCTGTATCCAAGAGACTGAAGCATGTAAGGCTATTTAAATCCAACCAGAGACTCACAAGATTGTTCAGATGTATATTTCACGGTGCAAAAAAAAAAGAAAAAAAAGGGGGAAAAGGTTTACGAGTGGACGAATGTGCAAATCCAGACAGACCTGATTGGTGTTTACAGTGGTCGGCCCATCTAGACGAGTTAAAAAGAGCGAAGCGTGCGAGTCGAATGAATGAACTTCTGCATCATGTACTCCTCCTGAACCTTGAGTTCATCTAGGAACATCGATGTGATTCTACTTCTTCTCTGCACTGATGTTTTGAGAGAGCAAGGGGACGGCACGGTTCAAAATCAAATGGACAGAGGAAGTTAAAGCTGGAGGTCGTTTCTCCTGTGCGACCGTGTGTTTCATGGTGCACCCCGGAGCAGGACTCTTGCGTCACACACCACCTTGCAGTGCGACCACAACTAGAGAATGAAACTCTCGCTGGCGAACACGGCGTAAGTCTGCAGCCATTTTGTGTCCACTCCTCTTTTTTTTTTGACACGTCATACTTTCCGTGGCGACAAAATGGTGGACAAACCCGAACGTCGGGCTGGCCACGCTAAATCCTTTTAAAACAAAATTCAACAATTTTGCTGAAAGTGCATTTTTAACATTTCCATCTTGTAGGAGATTATTATTTTGTGTGTACTGCTTATATGAGACATTGTAGGTTATGATAAACTTTTTCTTCGTGTCTTTTGTTGATTTACATTCGTCTGAGGTAAATAATCGTGTAACTTGCAATACAGCTGAAAGCAAGGCTACTAGTGTTTTACACGGTATACTGCGTTTATTTAGCGCTCACATATGTTGTTCTGTGTCACAGAGAGCGGATATGTCAAAAGAACAAGCTCTCTGGCTTACAGGATTATAGAGAATGACCTGGCTGTGTGTCTTTCACATGAACGAGGGGTGAAAGTAGGTTACAGCTACGACCGCTGCTCCCTACTGCAGCGGGACCACGAGAACTCACTGACCGACAGATCGAAGGTGTCGGAACGGAAGAAAAAGAAGTGTATTTTGTGAACTTAATAAAGCTTGTGTAAAGTGTGGGTTCACAAAAACAAAATGTGCCAGACGTATAGTATTGCTTTTATCCATTTTTGTAATGCTTTAAAGTGTGGAGTGAGGTTTACAGAGCAGATGACACATGACAGTTACACTTCAAGTTGCTACTGAATTTCTGTTTAACTATTAACGTTTAACTGCCTATTTATTAAATGATAAAGCTAAATTGTGGAGCGTTTTTTTTTTCTTCCTACACTGTGATACTGAATTGTGCCTTTTGTTACCCTGCTTCATCCAATTATGACTACAGTGTTTAACACACACACACACCTCCATCTGCTGTAGTCTATATAACACCGCTGTAGGGGTTGCTGTAACCTGTGAAGGTCTGTTTTAGGAACTTTTAAAATGCATGAAATAAAGAAATATATATGTTTTCCTAACTTCTCAGATCTTTTCCTTTCTTTCAAACAAGATTATGTAAGAGACTGCGTAATATTATTTACTTCCTCAGTATAGCAAGACCCATTTCTATAGAGCTTCATATAAATAGAAACATATCCAGTCAAAGCCATTGTGGTCTACAGACCTTATCTATATATAGTGTATATTTGCTGTATATTTTTTTAACTTTTTATGGGATTTTACTGCCCAGGATTGAAAATATATTTTACTGACGAGTATTTTCATTAAGACTTCACAAAGTACTTTTACTTTGTTTGACTCTGAAGATTATATTGATTTACTGACCACAAGTTTAAGTTTAAGCATTCAGGACATTTTTGTCATTGTGTTCTTAAGGACCCCCACAAAATACAGACAAGCCCTCTATAAATCCTGTCAAATCTTAAAAAGGTGCTCAATACAGAATTCAGAGCATTGACTCCACGAGGCTCTCAACATGGAGACTGCTGAGCCAGCGGCTAGAAGCTAGCGAAGCTAACAGCACAAACATTGCAAACAGCAACAGAGGAGCCGGAGGGGAGGAGCTACGCTACCACGACGTCCATTAGAGCCAATGGGCCACAACAGAGACGTGTATTAAATGTATTAAAACGCACTGTGTAAACAAAGCACAAAGAAATTCAGGGTGACCTCATTCCGAGCATGACCTCCACTATATCTTTACATTGCAAATGTTATCTGCTGAATTAATGCTCTGAATTTCGAGTTTAGCACTTTTAAGTTTCCTCTCACCTACGTGTCCATTTGTCCTTCAGAGGGCCTATATTCATCAAAGCGATTTGTTACAATGTTTAAATCAACACATTTCCTTAAAAGAAACCTTTATACTTTGCATCCAACCTTTTACCTTTACACCGCGAGGAGACGCGCGTCACCGAATCGCGCGAGACTTCCATTAAGAGAAGCTCGTGCACGTCGGACCAGCTTGCTGCAGGCTGCAAAGCTGGAAAACTTAACAATTATCAACAAGTTGCTGGTGTTGTGACTGATTTGATTTTTTTGTGGAAGCCGAATTTAAGGATCTGGAGTGATAACTGTCCCGACTGTCACCCAAAGAGGCTTTTTCCGGGGTTAATGGTAGGTTTATTATAGTTTACTATCTGTTAAACTGTATGGACATACCCAGGTTTGTTCAACCGCTTCCTGCTCGGTCTGGTCATTTAACAGGTGGGTGCACTTTCTACAGAATATACGTTTTCATCTGCTCCTACGGGGAATGATTAAAAGTTAAGGTCTCTTTGAATGCTTTGGTTATTTTGTATCTCGGCTTTGTTGTGCAAGCTATCATTTGGTCACCATGGAGATGGAGCGTGAACGCGCATGGGGATTTCTCATTCACAAAAATAAGAAATTATTCGGAGGTTCTTTCTAGAAATATTATATTTTGACTCATTGTTGGAGCTGTCAGAGCTATATAATTAAGTGTAAGTGAATACTAGCCTTCTACACTTACATACAATTTAAGGTACTTGTGTTTTACTTGAATTTTGCTACTTTATACCACATTTCAGAAGTAAATATTGTACTTTTTACCTTACTACATTCATCTGACAGTTATAGTTACTAGTTACTTTGCAGATTAAGATTTACATGCATTTTTGTATATCCTATAAAATATGATGCATTGCAATCATTGCAATTAAATGCAATCATTATAACAAAGTAGAATGAGTACTTTTACTTTTAATAATTTAAGTACATTTTGTTGATGATACTTTCATAATTTTACCTAAATAAGATTGAATGCAGGACTTTTATTTGCCATTGGAGTCATTTTAAATTGTAGCATTGCAACTTGAGATCACTCAAAGGATCTGGATACCTCTTTCATCTCCGCTTGCCAAGCATCAAATGTTATTCATTGCAACTTCAGACGTATTTTACACCTGCTGTTCATTTTCTGTTCTGGCATTATCCTTATTTTATGTTTCCAACTGTTTCCCATCAGTGTGACACCCTGTCACCACCTGCATAATGAACTCAAACCACTGAAGTCATTTGCAGACTGTCTCGTCAAATGTCACATAAGCCTAAATGGCCTCTATGGATAGAAAGCATGAGGTTTGCAGCCCCTTCATTCCACGACGTAACGCAGTGAGGAAAACAAGTGCAGAAATTGTCAGTGAAGCCAGACGGTCCCTGCGAGTCCACTCCACTCAGCGACCATTTACTCCCAGAGATGGACACAGGCAGCTTTTTGGAAAAAGCACTGTTTGCTCTGACCGCGAGAGCAGACCTCCATCTACCTTTAGGTTAGTTACACATTTCAATTAAATCTCCTTCATTTTTTTCAGGTCCTGAGATCAACTGTGGGTCACATATGACTCGTAGAAGTAATTCGACTTTTTTTCTTTCACTCCTCAGTCTTCATGCTCAAAACTTTGATGCACCTGACTCGAGGCCAGGTTCAGGGACACGCCTCTCTCCCCTAGACCATGTAAGTTATGTCACACACACACACCTATACAGTATGGTAGTTCAAATAGTAATTACGGTGTTATTTGTTGTAACATATTTGCATCTTTTGATATTATTAGCATTACCATGAAAACTGAAAAAAAGGATGTGGAGTAAGCACGCCTCTGTACACCAACATGAAAGCATATTCATTTTAATAAATGGGATTATTATGTTAATATATATGAAATCAAAAAATAGGAATAAATGAGCAACCAAAATAATCTCTTTGTGGACATAAGAAGTTTCATTTGTGGATTCAAGTTGTGGCTCATTGTTCACACCATCATATTCCACTAATATGTTTGTGTGGTACCAGAAGCCAAAGTTCCCAGTCCACTGTGATGTTGAGGATCCCTTCAAGGCCTTTCCTAAAACCCCCAGTGCCCCACTGGAAGTGAAGAAGGGGGTGCGAGGGACGCGGGCACGCCTCCTCAGGGCTGGATCTCTCACCACGTTGTCTCCTGTAGAGGGACACAAAGATAGTAAGGAAAACATATTTCTGCAAGATCAAGAGAGAAAAGATGGTAGATACAAGTAAAGCTGTTATTATTACCTAACTATCCATGTTGTGCTTACAATAATAGAAGGGGCTAGATGGTGCACTTTTTAAACAGGTAGACAATAAAATAGAAAACCAGACTCCATTTATTTCACTCGTTGCATCCCTGTAAAGCACTAGAGCCAGAGCAGTTTTTCGAGGAAATGAATGGAGCCATTCACGTGCCGACATTATTCCTGATTTACATTCTCTGTGGTTGGGCTGGGTGAAAAACGTGATTTACTGCTGCTGTTTTGAGTGGGAAATGGGAGCTCTCCCTCGCTCTCTCAAACCTTGTCTTGCAAATCTGCTCTGCTATTTGGAGCAATGAAATAGATAATGAGGATGATCTTTGAATTGAGTACATGTGCATATATAGTTTACAAATGTACTTTTATAGTGAAACAAGCACCAACGCAGCATATAGCGGCAACCTGAAAATAACTTTCCCACATCCTTTCTGTGTGTTTAGTGAAAGAACGATTAAATCCAGGCTCAGCACAAAAGCAGCCGTCAGCTAAACGACTCCCCAGTACAGACCACACCGAGGTCCGCAGTGGTCCCCACAACCCAGGCCTACGCAGGACAGCAAGTGAAAGGTACGGAAAGGCCTCTGTTTGACTTGCAAGATCTGTCCTTCTCTCTTGTCTACCACCCACCACCCCCCCCCCCCCCAATCCCCCAACCCCCCAACCCCCACCCCAAGTGACAGTGCGACAATGACTTGTAGATTTATAGGCACACAAAGGTTGCAGTGGTAGCCATTACAAGATGGAGTTGATTGTGCCTTCCATTTTTGCCTTTCATTAAATCCTCCTCCTCCTCCTTGCTTTCTTGCCTATCTCTTTGCATTTCCCGTTTTGGTCCAGAGATATACCTTAGTACAGCTGATCTCATTATAAGTGTTTGTTTCATTTGCGCTATGCTTAACATGGATCCAAAAGTTGACAAAAATTAAAACACATCTCCTATTGATTGACATGTCTTTATATTGTACAGGGACAAACATTACACAAACTCAAATCTAGTGTTAATTACTAGTGTTTTATTTTGAATACGTTCAGCTACCATCCCTGACAGCTGATGAAGTTAGTTAGGCCAGCAACCAATATTTCAAATTCTTCAACTTGAGACACCCATTTTAAAACCTCATATTATTTACTGTACACTATATCTTGGGCACAGTGAAATCCAGCTCCATTTTCAGTGAAACTACCTCTATCTGTCATGACTATCATGTGTCAGCTTTCACACTTTCACAGTACAGAAAGCTCTGCTTATTTCTGCCGACCTCATCAGCTGTGTGTCAGAACGAGGGGCATAATTCTGGGCGTGGTGTCAGGGGCTGTCGTTACAATCCATCCGACTATCGATTGGGTGGGGCAGCTGAGGCTGTAGAGGGGGGACGGACCATAAAACACTTTTACAGGAAATCTGGGCTATTGCCCGCAGCGCAACCTCCCCGCCTCCTCCCTCACAAGCCAAGTTAACATGCAATGTTTATGTAACTTGTTGCTGACAAAGAGAAGTCCCAAGAGGTCAGGCTGCGGTCAATTCATGATTCAAGAAGCTAAGATTAAAGACTCCTTGATTGGTGTCAGGTCAGAGTTTTTGAAGCACTGTTGTTGCAACGATCTACTAAAAAGGTACATTAGACAGAGACAAACAAAGTGAAAATCACAGAGATAGTCAAGACACAAGTACACGGACTGCGAGTGAAAGTAGACACAGCATGACAGATTAATATGAGGAGTTGGATGAGATATAAAGATAGGGGAGATTAGACATCCACTAGGTACTTTTTCTCCAATAAGCCAGAGCTTTATAGCTCCAAATGGCTCTCTATTAGATTTGGGTGCCCATCTGGGCAAGGCTGGCAGCAGCGTGTGTTGTGACTGCAGTGCACTGGCCAGGCCTAAGACAGGGATGAGGTCATGTCTCAGAGAATGCAGCACCACACAAAGAGGCCTTATTATCAGGCTCTTAATCCTATCATACAGAGCCAAAGCCCCCTCTCTGACATTCACTGCAACAGGCCTTGGCCAGCTCCCCTGCTACATATGCCCTGTGTGCCACTTTACACCAATCACTAAAATCTCCACCAAAATGAAAGTGCACTCTATAGTCAAACCCGCACACTGTATATTACTGATAATGCGATCAAGCAGCGCCTGCTGGTGATGCTCCAATGGAATGAAAAGGAGACATCTTTACAATAGCGAGGCCCATTTTCTGTCTCATACCTGTCAGCAAAACCATGAAATTAGGCTCACTTGAGTGCTCAATAAGCTGAGAGTCAGCCTTTTGTACTAGTGTCATTGTAGAAGCTTCGGAGTCCTGATAATATGATAATGTCTGTCTTTGACAGGAGTGATTACACTTTTCCATATTTTCTATGATTGATTCTCTCTTTAGTGTGGGACTTGTGAAGGAAATCTTACAGTTCTATAGCGATGATTAGGATGACTCACGATGCTGCTTGTGTTTATCCATCTACTTATTAATAGTTATTTTCTCAGTTTGTCACATAGTAAGTAGTCATAAGACACACTGCCTGTCGTGTTTTACAGACTTTGTTGTTACATTGAGTCATTCTCTTTGTATCTGCAGACATGCGAAGAGTAAGATGCAACAGTGACATGCAGAGGGCAAGCCACAACACATAGCATAGCATGACAAGGGGTGTGTTTTTGAAGCACGTTACGGTTACTGCACAGAGGCGGTGAGGCTGTGGAGACGGCTCACGGTGACAAAGCATGAACAGCTTTAACCAAACTGCCCACAAAGCTAAGATCTTAGTTCCTGTCTGTTGGGGATTGCAGTTTGTGATGCACAACGCTACACACGCCTGCACAGACACAAAGATTCACACGCACACAAAAAACTTACAAGCAGCCGCGCACAAACAGACACACAAGTGTATCTGCATGCAGCTATACAAACACAGACACACGCACATTAGAGATAATAGCGCCTGCACACACGTCTCGACCTCTGCTGCAACAGGGACACCTAGTGGCTCTTGATGAAAATACACCTGTAGCCTTGTTGACCGAATATAAAGTCAGCAACTTTTCATGGAGATGAATTCTTTGATTTCACCTTTTAAATATTTTCTTTTTCTTTTTTTTTTACTACTACCTTAATGTCCACATGAGCTCCCAACGTCACTTAAATAAAACTAAACTAGTCAGCAGTCACATACTGTATGACTCATTTCCAAATTGTGATGTAACGAGACACTGTCCTTGTGTTTCTTTGTGCCAACAGTAGAATACAGCAGCCCGGTGTTGACTCAGGCCTTAGACTCACAGAGAGCACGGCAGGACGGAGAACAGGTTTGTCCAGATATATTGATTTAACTTCTTTTGAGGCTTTTTTATTTGACATATTTAACATGAGTGGTACATTTTGTACAGCATGTAAAGTATAGGTACAACTTTCCCTGACATACCACTCAACCATTCAGTGATTTTACTTGTATTTTCGATGATGTCTACAGCCAAACTGAAATCAAGTGTGTCAAATTATACGAAGACTTGAGCCCAGAAATGGGATTTCACAAGCAACATAGGCACACCTCTCCCTCAGTAACTGAACACCCCTTCTTGAATGTCAAACTTTGATTGGGGTGTTGTTGCTAAGAGCCTAATTTTCCACCATGAGAGGCAGCCAGCCAATAGCTGAGAGAGCTGTTGGTTTGGGCCACAACAGTTTCCTGCACCACACCAAGAAAGAGGGTATGCAAATGTTAAACAAAAAAGGTGCATGGCGTGTGCGATTGCAGACATTTGCGTGCACAAACACGCATGCACATGTGTTTTCATCACACGTGCACACACTCAAATGCCCACATGCAGACTATTTCAGCACAGAAACAGAAATCAGAGGAAGTGTAACTGTGGATGGTGACCTTTCATTGTGGCATCAAACTTCCTGCTGTTTTATTTTAAGACGGTGAACTTGTGAACCATGCTCGCCGCTCATTTTCACTGTCTGCGTTGGGTTGCGGTAATTGGCTGACTTCAATTCTCTCTTCACATTTCAGAGCAGGGGAACGGATTTGACACAACAAGCACAGAGGAGGATGCAGAGTCATTGGTGTGGAATAACATGATTGCGCCTCGTCTCCAACAACTAGAGAGTGTGGTTGCAGGTAGTGTGGGCAATGCAATTAGTAACACAATAAAAGTGTGACATGCATTCGTTTTGACCAGGTCCATTCATTTGATCCAAAGAATATAACATTTCTGTCACCAACTTCACTCACAGTATCACTTTTCAATATTATTATTTTTCTTTTGGGCTGAAGAAAGTCTCTGAGACTAATTTAAAATAATGTCTTTTTTTTATTAAAGGTAAGCTTCTCTTAGTCGTCCTGTTTCCTTATTACGTTTCATTTTCAACCAGCAGGTTTTTAGCATTGGCAGATAGTCATGCAAAATGAAAAAGCACTGTCACTTCAACCACTGAAGAAAGGCAAACAAAACAGTAATTTGTTTGGCATCCATGCAGAATTGTCTTAGCCTGAAACTGTAGTCTGGCAGCCATGAGATGAAATACATGGCTGTAAATATTTTAACACTCTACAAATTTAATGGAAAATTCATTTGAAAGATAAATATTAAATATTTATTGTACCAAGTGCCTTCTGGCTCATGCATAAAACACCTTTCAGATTCAGAGGGAAATGCAGTGAAATGTTGAGAGTGAGACTGCAGCCAACCTTTTTTAGAAATGGCCAAACCCTGTTATTTCTGCAAGAGAAACATTTATTTTACCTCAAAAACAAGGAAAAGACTCCACCCTTTCTCTTCCTCTGCGTCAAGTTCGCAGCTGCCTGTTGCAGAATTGTTCCCCTGCATTTGACCATTGAAACACAAAGCTGCTTCTCAGAAAAGGGAGGGGAATGTTATTTTACTGCTGACCAAGGCATTATTGATGTTGAGGATTTAACCTCAGGTTCCTCGTGCTAATGATAAATGTACACCTTGCAGTAGAGCCCAAGCATATTGCACATACATACCATACAAGATACACAAAACATCAATCATCTGTATTTATATGGACACACCCTTGGCAACACACACACAGGAGGGTATTTTCATTTTGGGATGTTTGCTTTCTCTGTGAATGTTTGACATGCTGCCCTGAATTTGACGTGATCTTTTTTCTTTTGCAATATCTGGCTTCCAGCGATGCCAGGCAGCTCCGAGGGCTCGGTGGACCGACTGTGTGATTTGTGTGACGGTCTCCATGGCACCTTGGCAGAAGCGGACATGCTCGGCCGACGCTGTAAGAGGAGGTCAGGGATACTTCGAACACTGTTCCGCCTCGTCGACCTCAACTCTGCCCGGCTCAACCTGCACATCGCCAAGCTCTGCCTTGCTGTGAGTCGCCTGTGTCTGTGTAGGTGTCAGCATGTCTGCCACCAAGTCACTATCGCTAGGGCATCCAGGGCATACGGGCACTAAATATGTTTTTCTCCCTAGCTGTGTGTCAGTGGAAACAACCTGCTCAACATCTGTAAGCTCATCTTCCAGATCAGCCGCAGTGAAAGCAACGACGTCCTCTTCCAGAACAACTCTCATACTATCATAGGTGAACACTATTCTAGGTCACGGTGATCTAGCTTAGGTTTCCTATTCTGTACCAAGTCCTGTGTGCTAAAATATATGTGAGTAAAAAACACAAAAGTTATTTTGTGTCATTATAAAGAAACACAATGTTAAATAATCTACTTTCTGTGTTTGTTGGCTGATGTCGATTTTCCCACTATTAGACAAAAATGTTTTTGTCTACGTCTGGCATATGAGCTGCTCCAAGAGCATCTGTCCGTTCTATATATGTTAGGTCATATTTGTGTCTGGTCATTTACTATGGAACCTCTTTACCAGGTCATTAAAGATTGCCAATGTTTTTCTCCTCAACAATATGGAAGGTAACGTTTGTTTTTTCTTGTGTCTAGACTCATTTCTGGGCATTTTGAACAACGAGGATGTGTCCTCATCTGGAGAAGCTCTGCTGTACTGCGTTGGGACTCTGAAATTTCTCTCAGGAAACAGTGCAATCCTCAGACTCCTGCTAGACAAGAACTGTGTTGGTGTGGCTCAGAAACTCATCCAGAGGCTCTGCACAGCTGAAGGCACCAACTTCACAATAGCGGGGCACATCCTTGTACAGGTGTGTCACAACGTTTTAAAGGATATTTTAAATAGTTTTGAATGATTTACTAGATATTTTATGTCACCAATAGCTTTTGTATCACTACCCGTGGAAGCATCTACTCCTGTTTATTAAACAATATACATACTTTCTCTACAGTTTGACTATGCGAGTTAAAAAAAATGTACTAGGTCAATATAAAGGAACACAACTTAAATAATGTTCTTCATGTTTTTGTTGGATGATGTAGACTTTCCCACTATTAGACAAAAATGTTTTTGTTTATTTCTGGTATATGTTCTCTGCTGACCGGGCCACTTCATTTTAAAACACACAGTGCTTCACTCTTCCGAAAATGATTACTGCTAACTGTACAAGTTGGCTCAAGCAAACGCCTTGAGCCAGCGCTTCATTTGACATCTAACACAATTCATTCTGCTGTTAAAGAAGGGAAATACACAGACTAGGACTTTCCAGAAGTGCTGCCATGTGTTGGAAATGACTGTTTCCCTTTTTATGATAAAATGATTTATGTCCATCCTGAATAGTTTCCGGTCGCTCTGCTGTTTGGCGTCCTGTACGGGCCAACGGCCAGCCTTCATGAGCACATGACTAACATTGAAACACACCACTGGCCTAAATATCAACGCTTTGATACAGCAAGTACATTTGTGTACATTTTTCTTGCCATCCAACACTCACACGCTTCTCTCTGTCGACCTTTGGCCCCTGTAGCTGACAGCAACCTTGAGGAACCTTGCAGATCACCCTGATTCCCGTCCAATCTTCATCTCCTTCTCTATACTGTCAGAGCTCTGTGTGGTGCTGCGTCATCACCGCAAAGACCCGGACATCTGCACCAACATTTCCAGAATATACAGGTATCACACATGCACTTATATCATCCTACTCCTCTCCTCAGCTCACTAACACAAAGCATCATAACCTGTCGTGAACTGAATCAAAACAGCCCGTCATTCAGCTCTTTTACTTTCTAACCCCAGCAGTAACTTTGCGTCTAACTCCCCTGCTTTCTTTTTTTCCTCTAACATGGAGTCTTTGTTTGTAATTTGGTCTCGCAAAACAAGTGTTTCCAGAGAAACATAGCCTTTGGCAAAGTAATTATACATCTGTTTTTGTGTCCGCATCGTAACAAAAACACGCTAGGGTAGTGACGCAGCTAGTTGCCAGTTGCTGTAATGTAATACTTTTTTAGCTTTTCCAGTAGAGTTCTGAATGTGCGAATGAATTTAATTGTGACGACGTGCGTGCAAAGAAAAGGCTACTACATGCGCAGTTTAAAGTAAAGTTTATGTTAGGACCTTTGGTCTATTCAAAACAATCGCATCTAAACTAGAACTAACAAAAGTAAGATGTTGTGTTGCTCACTCAGAATAATCACTACTCAGCTACATCGGTAAGGTGCTTTTAAGTCACACAAAGCTCCTAGCAAATAAAAAACAGTGCCAACAGTTTACAAAACGCACTTCCAAGGTTACACTAATCTGATATAATCTAAAACTGGGTCTTATGTGACTGTATGTGCAGGTACTCGGAGAGAAAATACACATAGTACAATAGTTTAACGGGAGACGATGCAACTTGTGTAACAGTAGTGCAGCAGCAAAGACTCAGGTGAGCAAACTGACTCTGTAATGTCAGTTACACAGTTAGATCTACTTAAAGCTTGCCAACATTAGCTAATATTAGCCACCTTAAGCTACTGGTCATACCAGAACAAGTAAGGCTGTAGCAGAAAAACCTTTGAGAACACTGAAGTAAGCAGTAAATGCATTTTATTGCTTGTCAAAAAACAGTAACATTTAACTTTCAAGAAGAAGAATGTGTTATTTCTTTCTTTAAGTATTTGCAGGCAAAATATTTCACACTATAGTTGTAGAGATGGAATTTAAGCTGGAAGTGTACCGCTCTTTTACTGAACCAGACAGACACCTGACTTGAGCTCAGCTGTATCCTCCCTCATCATTCAACTTATTCCACTGACGCACTGCACTTCTTGCTTCAGATATAAATGCAATGCAGTAGATTTTAGCCATACACTTGAGCTTTTGTAGAGGCACGTGGGAGAATGGTTCAATTGCAATGATGCTCTGAATCCCCATCTTCAGTTGTTCCCTCAAGGTTTCAATAGAACCTGTATCAATGTTTGAAGCACAAAATAAAACATGTAGCGCTTTCGTGTTTATTAGAAGTGTTTTTCCAATACAGCCCAAGATAATGAAAGCATGAAAGGGAGATCCCAGTCCAGAGCTACTTATCCATTAGCAGTGTTGATTTAATATCTCCAAATTAAGTCAACATAGCGGAGCAGCAGTGAGTGGAATAGTCAGTGGTATTTGTTGTCCCATCTCTCCCTCAGTAAACTCTCCTCTTACTCGGAGTGCCGCCTCGCTCTGGCCCAGACCCCCAACTGCTACCAACTATTTTTAGAACTGCTGAACAAACATCACCAAAAACAGGTGAGTCCACGGGCCTCCTCTTGTGTGTGTTTGAGTGTGTGTGTGTGTATTAGAGAGAAGTGAAGACTTTCAGGCATCCATGATGATATCCACTAAACATGTTTACCCCCAGAGCAAGTTGTTTATGTACCTCAAGTCCAAGAACATTGTGTCCATTGGCACGAAGCGTTCGGGTCTTATTCTTGTGTGTGTTTTGACATTAAGTCATCCCAGGAGGGCCTGAGTCAGTCAAGGAAAGGGGCGGAGGGAGGGAGGAGAACAAGAAAAAGAATGAGGTGAGCGTGAGCGGATAAATACAGTAGAGGTGATACAGAGGTTGAGGGGAGGAGTCATAGAAAAGAGGAGTAGGAACAGAAGAAAAGGGTGGGACTTTGGCAATCATATATGACTGACATGTGTTCTTAATCTCAATGAAAATAAACACACGCCCACGCCTACAAATACACACACACACACTGGAGAGTGATACATGTAATAAGCACCTAGTCCTGGGACATCACGTCCTGTCCCGATATCAATTCCAGTGTTGGTTTATGGGAGGAAATAGTGTGTTCTCAGCTCACCTGCTCCTCATGTTATTTACTAAGTGGAGTCGGGATGCAAGAGCGGCGCACAGGACGTCATTTGTCCTCTGCAAGTGTGTGATAACTCATAGAAAAGATAGGGTGTCGCTACCTTCAAACATGTCCAGCTGTGGGCCTTCTGGGGGAAATGAGTGACACTTGACAGGGCAGGCTCACTATGCTGCAGGTCAAGTGGCTGGTGAGCTTGAATTGCTCATTAAATCTCATAGGATCTAATGATGACTGAATGATTCATTTTCTGCAGTGCTGCAGGAACACTCTTGGGGGAGATCCTTATTTTAGAAAATGTGCAGTAAATATACTATACTAAATATACTAAATTTATATATAAATATTTTATTATAACTGTTGTGGCAGGAATGACGAGAAGAGACGTAGTAGTTGGAGTTTGCAACCAGCGGGAAGTGTTTTAATGTACACAAGGTAACACTCAACAAATCCAAAGTATTAGTTCTTACAGCTTACTCTTATAGTCTAAAGTCACAAACACAAACGCAGCACATCTACACTCTCCTCATTATGTCATGCTCTCATGCCCTCGTCTAGGTCAAGATGACATTCTGCCAGGACAAGTGATACATACGGGAAATGTTTGGAATCAATTGGAATCATATATTCCAATTTGTCTGGCGCGCCTTTACCACTTTCTAGGAATGTTCTTATGAAACCAGAGTGTGCTAAGTTCAACATAACAATTTTTACGAGGATTTTCTTCAACATAACCATAAAGCAAAAATGTCAAAAATTTACTGGTTCCAGCTTTGTCTCTGTTTTGAATTATATATCTTTCGTTTTTGGACTGTTGATCGGAGACAAAACAAGACATTTGAATACATAGTCTTAAGCAGTGGGACCATAAACTGGTGTAAGGACGTGTTTAATTTAAGAATAAGCAGAATAAGACAGCAGCTGGCAACAGTTCACCGAGTTACTTAGAAATCTTTGTGAGTTGGAGTTTGGGAAGCTGAGCCGGTTCAAGAATTTTCACAAACACAAGAAGCTACTGAACACAAGCTCTTACTTTGGCCGTAGCATTACTTCCACATTGGTGAACTGAACGATCTGGTGAAAACTGGAGTGAAGAGCCTTGATACATAATATACTGCCAGAGCTGGCAGCAAGAGTAGAATGGAGAGCCACGTCCAGACAAACACACACAGACAGAGAGAGAGAGAGAGAATAACCAACAAGAAACACAAGGGATGAGGGAGATGCACAAACTGATTTTATTTGCATCCCTAAACTATCCATTCATGTGATAGATAAAAGAAACTTGTACAAACACGCTCAAAATAGATGTCCTTTACTATCTGCATACTATTTACCGCTAGCACTGGATATGTTAAAATCAGTTGTATAAAAGGTTTGAAGCCCTTAAGTCACTTTTCCCAATGCAGTCTTGTCCTTTCAGCAACATTTGCAAAATAAAGAAACTGAACACACTTTTTTTGTTGGTTTACTTTAATCCACGAAGTAAAACAATTGCACAAAGATGCACATCGACCACTACAGTGCTCTTCACCGTTCTCCCACAGGACCTCGTTGTGCGCCTTCTTTTCACCCTCGGGAACCTCACGGCCAAAAGCGACGAGGCTCGATGGCAGCTCTTTCAGTGCGAGGGCTGCATGGACACACTGCTGCAGCTGTACGACGCCTACCAGCGTAGAGACGGCTCACCACACACACAACCACAGAGAGGTCCCCCTTCCCACAGCGAGCCTCAGGCCCCTCCAGTGAAAGTGCAGCAGGACGAGGACGTGCTGGTAAAGCTGGTCAGGGTGCTGGCAAACATGTGCATCCACCCGGCTGTAGGTCCAGCTCTGGCAACCCACACAGCCTGCATTCAGCTGCTGATGGAGACACTTGGTGAGCAGTCTATGTTTAATTAAACTACTTAAGTTGAAAAATAGAAGATACAGTCAGTGGAAGATGTACGGCAATCACGTTTCTAGATTTGTTCTTATTTTACATGTTGTATCTCTGTCATACAAAGGGAGCAGTGTGTGAAAATCTGGAGTTCTGAAGTTTAAAAATAGCTGTTTTGTGCATTGTGAGTACAGTATCTGCTAAGCACCCAACCACTTCCCCTGTGCTGGGAACAAGTCGAAAACACGCTCCTCATTTGTCTGTTCAATCCATTGCTCGCTTTCCTTTCAGTGCTTTTCGTTCAATGCACATCCTCTTTCGGTTTACCTGTTGTTCCTTCAAGTCTGACAGAGCGAAGCGCTTCACTGCATTTGCAGGATGTTCTGTCACATCTCGCAGCCGACTTGGTTTGTGTGTGTGAAATTCCCCCATGTGGTTAGATGGTTTCAAGACAGGCTGAACTGATATGCAGGTGGTTGTGAAACTCTCAATTTGTCTGCTGCCTGCCTCCTACACACTTCATGGCAGTTGGGAGAGAAAAATGAAATAAACACATCAGAGGTCAAATTGGTGAAAAAAGTCAACCCTCAAAATAAAGAGGGGTTTGAGATTCATGCCAGAGAGTAAGATGAGAATTAAATTGAGTAAATGAAGACAGAAACTTGAAATAAGTGAATGAGGGAGAATATGGAGTTGGTGTGACAGCTGGAAACAAAATCTCAGTAGCAGATAAAAGAGTGAAAGAGCGGGGCTGGCTGATCCATGTCCTGTTTTGACCAAGTTCATGACAGGCCGTGCCGCTTTACAGAGCTATTTTTTTTGGGGGGGGGGCGAGTAGGGGGCACAACAAAGCAGCATTTCCAGTCAGAAACAGAAAAAAAATTCTATGCGACACAGCCGCCTGTTGACGCCGACCGCAATATCCGCGATTTATGACTGAGCACACATCTGCTGCTATATCAGGAGCATACTCGGTTTCCAAGCCGCTCACAGTGTCACGGCTGGTTGGATTGGTTCACATTGACCTTTGTATGTATGCCAGCTCATGATCAAACTGTCTATAACAAGCAAAACCCACAGATAACAGCTACTTTTATGATAATGTCACAGTGTCACATCAGTGTGGCCCAAACTGTAATATGCAAAGGGTGTATGTATGCATGTATTTATCATATTTAAATAGTTCTATAATAGTTCTATTTATTATATTTATAATCTGCTCCTCTTCATCAACATAAAAGGAAGCAGAGCTGTCACCTGGATTCACCGGGTTAGTCATTAAAAGGTGAAGAGCTGTATATTTTGAGTTCTTTACAAGGCAATAGAAAATGAATTATAATTTCTCACATTATGTTGAGACTAGTGACCAGAATGAGGGAGTAGAGACGTCTTTCTAAATGAAAGCCTGTCCAGTGCGGATGCTCCCTCTGTTGGCTGTATTTTATACAAGAGGATTTTTAAGGAAAAGTCCCAGACATTTACTTCAAGATCTCTATTGGAAATGATGTTCATTTAAGGTTAGGTCTAGCAGTGGCTTTTCCTTTTGTGTTTTTGTGACACAGAGCTGAGGTGTGTGCAGGAAAGCGAGGAGCTATTGGTGAATGTGGCTGCCACCATCAACAACCTGTCCTTCTACCAGGAGGAGAGCTCTGTATTCAGACGCAGTCAACTCACCATGGCAAAGTGTAAGACTAGAAGACTTTGATGTGGAGATGAAAAATAAAAACAACAGGTGTATTTTGCTGATTGTAAACCCCCCCCCCCCTCCCCTCCCCTCCCATTTCCCTGCTGTTGTTCAATTCCCTCCCCCTTTCACACCCCCATTTCTCTCTTTTCCTCTGCCCACTCTTTCTTTTTACTTCAGTGATGTTGAAGTTGGTGCTCTGCTCCAGCATGGACGCCATGCTTGAGGCCACCTGTGCATATGGAAATTTGTCACGGTCCAAGGATGTACGGGACTTTATCATGCAAAACAACGGTATATGATGCACACAAACATCAACAGACACACAAAAAACCCTCCATCATGAGACTTTAATCATTTCCTATTTTGTTTAAGCCATAAAGTATTCAGTAACTCTTTCTGGAAAGTTAGCTAAGAGTTGCCATGTTAGGATCAAAAAGGATCTAGGCCTAACATTACACAGAAATTTTTTCACAGAAACATTTTAAAAAGGCGTACGTAAATATGCCTAAATCTTATCATTCAAGCACAGAACTATACAGAATACTGGGTACCTTGACACAGAAATGCCCAGTACAGTACGCATCTCTGCATGCTGTGTCATGTTTAGGCTGGACTTATCTGCAAGGCCAGCTACAGTCACTATAAACTTGCCGGCTGACTCTGGCGATAGCTGCCCTCTTATCTTTGCCCTACTTTGTCTTCGTCTACTCCCTCACAACATCATCTTTCTCCGCTCTCTCTCCCTCAGTGCACCAGTTTGTAGTGACACTGCTCGACTCAAAAAGCACTGAGATGTGTATTTCAGCCTGCGGGGTCCTCACCAACCTGGCTCAGGACCCTCCCAACAGGGCCAGTCTCTCAGTGGAGGGGGCTATTGCCAAGTAAGGACTAATGCAACTAGAGATTAGGAGTCTGTTCATGTATGTGTGTGTGTATAAGAGCATATTGGTGCTCATAACCAGCATCATATAACAATAGAAAATCAGTAGATAACGTATATATCATTTTGAGATATCGCCATGATTATTGTATTCTACATTTTATGCCAGTTGGTCAACTGTTTGTCAAAGGAATAGTTGACATTTGCAATTATGCGCTTATTCCCTTTCCTGCTGAGCATTAGATGAGAAGATTGATACCACTGTGTCAGGTCTTTGCACTAAATATGAAGCTCAAGCCAAGAGACAGTTAGCTTAGCTTATTTTAGCTTAGATAAAGACTGGAACCCAGAGGGAACCGCTAACCTGGCTCGGTCTGAAGGAAACCAAATCCATCACTTCTAAAGCTCACTAATTGACACATTGTATTTTTTATAGATTAATATATACAGAAATAGTACTATTACCTTTTGGTCTAGCTGTTTCCCCTCCTGTTAGTGTTTCTGGTCTTGATGCTAAGCTAAGCTAACTGGCTGCTGGCCTTAGCTTCATATTCAGCAGACAGCTATGAAAGTGTTATCATGTTCTCATCCATCTCTTGGCAAGAAAAGGTTGTGTTTTCACATCTTTCCCAAAATGTTGAACTATTCCTATATCAGTTGCAACAGAGAGTAAACTGTTTTTGGGGGAAATATGGTCTTCATTTTAACAAGCATGAGCACAACAACTCCACTGACATGAACAAGATGCCAATAATCATCACAAACCTGATGTTATTTGTTTACAGTAGGGATACAATTAAGTATAACTACAAATAAAGTATAAATGCTCTTCTAGTGCTAGCTTCTCACTTCCAAAAGTTAGCGTTGATGGAACATTTCAATTCTTACTTCCCCTTCAAACACACACACACACACACACACACACACACACAGTCCTCTTTCAGATGTATGTCCAATGAAGTGGAGCTAATGCCCACAAACCTGCCGGTCATGTGAATCCCTCTCCCTCGAGTCACGCGGTGTGTGTCCGCTTGTGTGTGTGTGTGTGTGTGTGTGCGTGTGTGTGTGTGTGTGTGTGTGTGTGATCAGGCTTGTGGACTGTCTGAGAGACTTCGGACCAGGTGATTGGCAGTTGGTGGGCCAGGTTTGTCAGGCGTTGTGGAACATGATCAGCGGCGGCTCAGAGAAGCTGCTGGACACACAGGAGAGAGAGTCACTGCTGGAGGTCCTCACCACGTACTTAGGTTGGTACTCAGTGATATTACTAATCCTTACAAAACAAGGGGGGGGGGGGGGGAGACATGCTGGAAAGAACATGGTCTCGTTCACATCAGTAACCCTCAGAGGAAAGGGAGGGCCACACCGTCACGAACATAAAACCTCCTCATGGTCACATCTGGGAGCTGCCTGATGTCAAAACCTGTCGCTGAGAGGTATTCATAATAAACCTGAAGCCTCTAACTATGCTCTCTCATCCTCTGTCCACTTCCACATTTTAATTTTATTAGATGAAGAGGAGGCTCTGAAGTGGATAGAGAATGAAGACATGAGGGACTTCCACAGGGCATGCTGGGAGTTAGAGTTCCTTCCCGTCGCTCACAAACTGATGAAGACGCTCCAGCCTCCGGACCAGACAGCCTGACAAAATTGGACGAGGAGTTAAGAGTTTCATGTTATCACAGAAACCGTAGCATTGTTTTAAACTCTTAAATACTTAACCCAGAGTCCACATAATAACTGTTAAACACTAACCTCCAGGGGCTGTAAACGTCTGCAGTTTCTTTTTCAAGGGGGAAGCAGGTGATGCCTTAATTTCTGGGTACTTTCACATTTACAGGGATAATTTAATACAAGCTCTTTGCACGTGTATGTAACACACTTGATCTGCTTTGTAAGCTCGCTGTGTTGTAAAAGGCTCTTTTATGAAAATATAGTTTTGAAAACAGATGACTGACCTAGAATAAGTCAATTGTTTATTGTCTGGTGATTGTGTGACATTGGAACTTGTACATAATAAAGTAGGTGCAAAAACATTCTTGCTTCTCAAAGCCTTTATTATTACACAGATATGGGGCCAGGCAGTGCTTACAAGTAACACCAAGTAGCCTTAAGTACAGCATTTCAAAACAACATCGTTATTACATCGAAACAAATCCAAAACGGCACTTAATGTATAAAAAAAAAAAAAAAAAAACTGTTGTAAGTTCCCCCAGTTTTCACAATAGTGACCTTAAAACAACCACAAGACAAGCTGATGTTTTAAAAAACAATACCTAAACAATTCATTAGCCAAAGCTAATAACAAACGTTGTTCTCTACATAGATTTTTCTCAGGTTGATATGAAGGACAGTTGGCTGGCTGATATCAAGCTTCCATAAATGATGTTTCCTATTCCATGTGTAGTCTGTGAATGCCACCGAAATGTGAAAGCAGTTCGGTCAGTGGAGTTCTCCTGGTGATTGTGTATCGACAGGCTTCTGTGGCCTCGATGGGAAACACCCTGAACTTCAGACCGCCTCATCTGGGAAGTGAGGGATTTTTCCCCAGTGAGGTGTGATGGGCAGGCAAACGGGAAAGAGAGGTAAAAGTTCCTACAAGGAACCGCCCCCTTATCTTAACCCGAATGTTGGTCATAAACAAAGAGACTTTGACCATGACCGCACCACAGGAACAGGGAGCATTACCTGGTTCCCAGTGAGCCACATAGATTTCATACAGTAAAATGTAACTCACGTGAAAGCCCCTGGACCACAAACTGAGTTCAGCTTACTGTTGATGAAGTTTATTATCAAACAGCTGAGTGTACTTTGGAACAAGGTGTTCGAATAACACCATATGTCTTTTCATGAGTCATGCTGCCACGGGTTTCATTTCCTATACTTGTGCAACTGAACAGTGGAAGTGAGCTGATGGTGACACTGATTGTGTTGTGACTGTTGAGGCTTCTCCGCAGCTACAATCTCTTTGATGATGCAGTGAAATTAAATTGTTTAGGAGAAAACTACAAATGATACACAACAATTTAATATGATAGTTTATTTTTTTTTTTTCATATTTTTTCGGATATTTTCATATTAAAAAAGTGTCAGTAACTGACATCAGTCAGAAGTTTGAAAAAAAAAAGAAAAAAACAACTCCTTTCTCTCAAACCACTTTCAAATGTACCATTCCTTTATCATCATCATCATCATCATCATCATCACCCTCCTGCTCCTCTTCATCACTCATTCATCTGTCAGATTCTCTCAATCCACCCTCACAAGAACACAGTACTTTACTGGTTTTAGTAAACAAAAAACAGCAGAGGTTTCACACCTCTGTTCAAAATAAAAAAAAACAAAAAGCTGCTTTTGCACTGGTTAGACTTCCCCAGCAGGGAAATAAAGCACAGCTACAACCTTTTGCATCCGACAGCTATTTCGACCGCAGTCGGCCCTGTGTGGGCCCGCCCGCCCCCGAGAAATGGGAACCCGGCAGCCCGGTAAGAGTCTCTGCTCACCAAAGAGCACTTCTTAAATGTTTTATAGAGAAAAACAGAAGAGGTATTTATTTACTGGTAAATTCACAATCCAAAGCCTCGAAAGTGTTAGGGTGGCCAGGCAGCTGGGATAGGCGGAAGACAGATAAGGTGTGGTTAGGGCAACCGGAAGCAAATCCCTCCTGGAAAACCTGGTTTCTAACTTTCTTCTTGATTCGCTTTTTTTTTTCTCTCTCCCCCCCCCCCCCCCCCCCCCCCCCATTACCAGAAAAGTAGACATCATTATAAACAACGAATGATAAACAGTTATCTCACAATAACAGAGCTACAGCAGAAGCAAGAAGTATTTCCTTCAAAGTGCCTCGCTTTTTTTTTTCTTTTTTTTTTGACACATGAAATTCAAACGGACAAACTTTTTTTTTTTCTTCGCACACAAACATCCACACCTCAGTCATCATAAACACAGAAGTCATCCACACGTTTACAGTCAAACTCAATAAGGGCTCAGACAGTGTTCTTTGAGTTTCTTTCCAAACCTCCTGGTTTTCACACACTCCTTGGATTAGCTTACATTGACATTTGAGATTTGAGGGGGGGGGGGGGGGGGGGGGGTAGAGGACAAGAGGGAGGGAGGTAATGCAGTGGATTTCTAATGGATAGGGACTTGGGGGATATAATGAGGGTGGGGGGGGTGATTTGGGGATCAATATGACCCCATTGAACACATTATGGGAGCAGCATCATCAGCACCTCTGCACACTGTGCTGGAAAGTTCAGGCACAAAAATAAAATTAAAAAAAAAAACACCGCCCAGAGTTAATGCTTCCATCTCCAGTTACCACTAACAGCAACTACATCGACAACAACATCCACTTCTCTTAATACAAAATGAAATAAAAAGGTGTTAAAGAAACTAAACAAATATAACAGTGACGACAGAATCAAAGTGCAGTCTGTTTCTGGCTGCACAGCTTGCTGTTTTTTTTTTTTTCTTTTTCCTTCTCTGTGGGTCTTCACTCTACCAGGAGACAGACAAGATTGGCAACAAATGTGTTGCATGCTGGAATACTGAAACATCGTCCTGGATGCCTCCGGTGTCGGTGCTCAGGCCCGGCACAAACTCCTCAGCAGAGCAGGAGTTTGCTCCAGGCGGCCCTCTCTTGGTCAGTTTTGGCACTGCAGGCAACACAAACTGAATTTGTGTATCCACTTGTAGTTTGAGATGATTTTCTTCAACAGTTCCTGTTATTTTTTTTCTTGCTTTCATTTGTTCTGATCCTCTTCTCAACACCCATCCAATAAGCACTGTCACAACCCAGGGCTTCTCTTGTCTCCTCCACACTTTTGTTGAATCCCCCCCCCTTCTCCTTTGATTTTCTTTCTTGAAGTGTCCCGTAATGAACGACAATGACAAAACAATAAAAAAAAAAAAAACGCCAAAAGCACTTCATGTCATGTAGCGGGTGATCGCTCTCAGAGCGTATAACAGTTCTGCCTGCATTCGCGCTTCCATAAGAAGCAGATTAACGTGGACCTGCAAGAGAAAAAGAGACCGTTATTAAACACTGGATATTAATCAACAGGGTCAAATAGCCGCTTCACATCAGGCCAGGATGGATTAGGATCTTACCTTCTCGGAGTGCTGAAACTGCCTCCAGAAACTCTCGTACATTCGTTTGGTGGTCTTCTCAGGACTACACACCATAGTCTTGATATAGATCTTAAAGCTACGGTCCAGAAGCTGGTTTATCTCCCCGTAATCATAGTCGTCATACCTGAGGAACACAGAGAAACACAATGTTAGAAAACAGTGCTGATTTAGCATATAGTCATGCATTACAAAATAAAGGTTACATCTATGGAAATAAGTATAAGAGTAGAGCGGACATTGAAATGTTTGTCTTTGTCATTTGACTAGTACAAAAAAAAATGGCAATTGTTGTTTTTGTAATGGTGACAACACGCCATTTGGGGGAATTTAGTGTGGTCGCAGCTCGCTGGAAAGAGATGGCCGGCTAGTTAGCTTGTCCTTTTCTGGAGTAAATCTGTGACTTCCTGTAAATCGGTTTAGTTTATTCGGAAGTTAGCCCGCTACAGCAGTCGCAATGGCAACAGTACACATAAAAATGGCCGCCAAACTGACCATCCTGCTATTGATTGAATGGGAATGTCCGTTCTACCCATACATAAACCCCCCACCCCAATCTACATCATACAACAAGAAAGATTTTTCTCACCTGATGCCGAACATGCAGTGGATGTAGTTCCAGATGGCCCTGCGCAGCATACTGGTGTCGACATCCTTGTGTGTCGCCATGGTGTTGTAGGTCAGATTGTAGGCCATCTGGAACTTCTCATCCAGCATCTGACCAACATCAGGGTACAGTCTGTTGACCAGAGAGAAACCGTGGTCCTCCCAGCTGTAGTCCTGGAGAAAAGAGAAATAAGAAGTAAATAACAGTCACATAGACCCTTCTTTTTACGGTACTGTACTCTATATTCAGACTGTATTTGATCTCTACCTGCACTCTGAATGTGGGCACATGCTCCCCTCTCCTGGAGAAGTCCTTGTAGCCATAGCTGGGGTCCTCAAAGTGTCGGGAGATGTCTCTGGAGGGGACACACTCCTCGTCCTCCGCCGTGACCACGAGCATGCTCTCGGTCTTCTCCCTCTCAAAGCGAGTTGCCATCTCCTCCTGGCTGGCCTCCTCGTCGTCGCGGCACTCCTGCAGCTGCTTCATGCGCTCCATCAGCACCTCCACCTCGCCGCACAGCTCCTAAGGAAACAAAGAGCACGTCGACAGTTAAGAAAAGAGTCCTGCGGGAAGCATCCTCACTCCGCTGCTGCATCCACCACACACGGGATGTCTGAGTGCAGGGATTATGCTGCTGCCTGGATTTAAGTTTCACAGACGAGTCAAAAAAAGAAACCCTCACATGCTCTCGCTCTCTGCACGCACACGCCATCCTTCGCCACTCACCTGGTTGCCGAGCGGATCGTCGTGGTGATTAGCGTGGCCGTTGCCATTGGCGATGTCACAGACGCAGTACTGGCTGAGGGAGGGGGGTCTGAACGTGTGCCCCCCGTTGCAGTGGATCTCGGTCGTGATGCCGCAGCCGAACGTGAACGAGGCGAGGGAGTGGTAGTGTGTGAGGAGGACCACGGCGTGAATGAGCTCTGCGAGGGACCAGCTGTGCTCCTCTGCTTTCAGAAGGCACTGGAAACAAAATAAAAAAGGGAAAATAAGCATGAGTATGACATCACTGACCTTTTAGGAAGTGGGAAAATATTCGTTCACCCGTCCTAACCAATTTATCGTGTCTTCCTTTTCCAGCCCCTCACCCCTCCCTCAATCCCCCTGTCACCGTACCTCTACTGCAACAACTTCCAAATCCTTCCAAGTTATGCAGCTGCAGCTATATTCTGGCCTACACCCATGATCTCAGCCTGTTACGCAAGACTTTTCATGTCTACCCTCCAGACCACGTCCGTCGTCTCACCTCGATGTGTTCCTTGGTGAGAAGCCACGGTCGGTGGGCCAGGATTTTGTTGAGTTCCCCGAGCTGCTGCAGCTTCTGCGGGGCGCCGTCCAGGCCGTTCAGCCACTTGGGATCCCCCCCGACCTGGAGGAAGTCGTTCACGTGGAGGTTGACCAGGTAGGAACACTGGTGTCTAGCTGCCGCCTGCAGGATGAGAGAAGGAGAGATCAACCTCATATACAATCGCTCGACTTTAACAGGTAAACAAGGCGTGGGTTTGATGCCACAGGACAGAGCGTACCATGATGCCGATGTAGTGTCGGTAGTGCAAAGACAAGGGCCCGTCCATCTGGAGCAGGTAGTGCTGCGTCCGGAGAAAACTCCCCAGGTACTGCGGGTGGAAGCCCATCACCAGGGAAATGTTATCCAGGCGACCGAGGGCTGCAAACGCATCCTCAAATATCGACTGTGTCCTGGCGTCCACTTTACTGATTTGAAGAATCTTACAGAAAAACAAAAAACAAACTAGATTAGATAAGCAGTTTCTTACATAGATGGTATGTTTGCAAGTGAGATTACAGACTATCTTTTACCTCTTTTTCCGGGATAAATCTGCTTGGTCCGTTTCCTAAGGGTCTTGGGATCCTTACTCCCAAGTCCTGTAAGACAAAAAAAGAGAGTAGAAACAGATTTAAATACCACAAGAAAGCAGAGAAGAAGCAGTTTGTCTGCCGTCGTCGGCTCTCCTATACGGTCACTGCATTGCTTCTTTGTTTGTCTGAGTCTGACATCAATAACCTGTGAGATCTTTACTGCTCTACAGAGAAAACTGCAATAAAAATGAAAAGGGTTTTTTTCTCCGTTGTGAAAGCAGCATACAATAGCAGAGTCATAATACATTTATGCCAAAAAAAAATCTGAATTAAACTCTTTAGATTTCTCGTTAATTATAAAACTAAACACACACGTTGCCTTCTTACAGAAAGCATCGCCTCTTATGTGTCCTGTAACTTTCCGCTGCTTGTCCAGACATGTCTCCTAGCGGACACCGTCCCGCAGCGCACAATGGAGCAGATGAATGAATGACCAACAACTTGTATAATATTCAGAAATCCACACCGGGTTAAAACCATGCATTTAAACGTGTCACTTAACCAAAGTGTCATTCGCAACTGAAATTAATTCCATCTGAGACGATGTCTTGACCGATGACCCCAAACTCTTCTTACTCGTAAACAAGCCTGCACAAAAGACTGCACTGCAGCTTGTTTGTTCAGAGGAAAAGCGTCGCGTAAAAACGCAAACAAATGTGACACTTGTCTAAATCCCGACGTCAGGTTGAAACTTTAAAAGCGGTGCTTTATTTAAAAACAGTGTTATATATATGAAGCCCCTTTTTTTTCCCCCTTTCTCTTACCTTTTTGCTTAGTCGTTCACAATGGGTACATATCTTTAACAGGTCTGTCACGGCAAAATAATTATTTTCCACGTTTTCTGCCGGTGCGACTGCGTGCCTCATCGCGTGTCCTCGCTGCACTTTGATAATTTGAAGGGAATAAAAAAATGTTAACCCGTATTCTGAATGGCTCTTTCCTCCTCTCTTTGTTCCTTGAAGCACTGGGTAAAGTGCTCGGCTGTCAGCTGTTGCAGCCCTACAGCAGAATACCGTCCTCTCTCGCTCATACATTCGGTAAATAAGTCGAGGCTCGTGTGACTGACGTGCCCAGCGACCAATCAGGTGGCGAAAACAGCCTCCCGGCGAGCCAATGGCGGCGGGGGAGAGCACGTGGGGGCGGAGCTAGCCGTGAAGAGAGAGGGGGGGTCCAAAACGTGAGCAGATAGAACAATCCCCCTCGCCCCCCCCCCCCCCCCCCTCTAAGGAAACATCATCACTTCTCTCTCCTTCTTTTGTTCCCTGCTGCCGTTGATCATGATCGAATGTACTGTAAAGCATTGCAATCTGCATGCTAAACAATGGCAGCAATCAATTCAAGGTGATTGCTCGCATGCTTCTCCTTCCTAATCACTCCCAATCAATACTTTAAGCAATCATGGTTTGGAGTGACCGGCCTGCAGGATTACTAGATATAGTTCTCTGTCACACTGCCAAATGTTGCTGGAAAAAGAGGGCATATTTGTGGTATCTGTGTGATCATCTGTGTAATGTGCATTCAGTGAGAACAACAACAACAACCCACAGCCAGCTCCATACAGCAGCAAGTCCCCCTATTGGCTCCATGCTGCACTGGGGAGGGGGCCAGCAGAAGAAGGTGCTTTGCAAAGATCGGCATCAGCGTACAGCGAAATGGATGGATGGCTGCAGGACCTGCTGCAACAACAACGGCCCTTCAGTTAGTGGGTTTGCACCGCAGCCTATCAGATCACAGATAATGTGATCCACCTATCAGGCCCCAGCAGAAAGGACTCCTTTAATAGCTGGGAGGAAGCAGAGATAGGGAAGGCAGGTCTTATGGCTTTGTTTATCCCATCTTAACAATAACACGTTCATCGGAAAGGTGTATAACTGGTTTATCACACCGTGGTGGTTAGAAAGTCAATAATTACAAATGAGATGTACCGAGAAATAAAAACACTGTGTACCACACATTTTATATCACAGTATAATAGCTTCCTTGAATAACACAAACAGGTCTGGATGTGGAAATTCTTTTTTTACCAGCAGTCTTTAAAATACCTCGTAAACAAGGGACAAACAGTTGTAATTTCATGTAGAAGCACACGCGGGTCGAGTGTTGTTTCCTCTGTGAATTGCCAGCAACCACATTACAAAAGCATCCACATATTGGCCGGTGTGTGAGCGCACACACACGTGCACATCTGTGTGTCGGGTTTCTGCTAGAGATTTCAAAATAACATGTTTCCCAAGCAAAACAAAAAATTACACAAAGACTCATAGGAAGAAAACTACACAATGATTGTTTGAAAAAACATTTTCACTGCAGTTTTTGGGTGAACTGTGAAGGGACACCCAATAAAAACAAGTTCAATTTGGTAACGAGGAGATGTCGAGTGGAGGCCAAGAAAAGGCAAGTTAGCCCATGTGCACTCCAATCAAGAGCCTGCCCGGACAGTTTGGCAACCAGCTGCAAGTCCCCAGCACAGTTAGATAGCACAGTATTCAGCAGGTTCATTGTGTGAAGCGAGCCAACCGCCCCCCCACCCCCTCCTGAGGTCACAGGGTGGGGTGCAGGGCAGCGGTAAACATGTTCCCAGGGCTGGAGTCAGCACTCCCAGGGATGCTGGGAGCCCCATGGCTCAGCAAAGCTGCAGAAGAGGCTGGTCAGCGTTAGGGCTTACGACACGGCGAACCTTTTCACATAAAAGCGCTTAGGCCGGGGGGGTCCGGCCTCGCGGACAGGGCCAAACACTATTGTCAGAGTGCACGCACTGACTACTCTGTAGGCTTTACTGTACTCACATCAGGAGTATCTCTGTGTGTGCAGTGATCCGGGCATATCTCCTCCTTCCTACATCAAGGCTGTGATTGCACCTTTAGTTCACCGTCTTTGGTCCAGTTGATAAAAAAAAGTTGCACGTTTATAGTTGGTACTCAGAACTGAACTATGCAAAAGCAAGCCAGAGCTTGTAAACAAGTAACGTGGAGTTGGAAGAAGCTTGCATTCAGAAGACAGACTTCAAAACACTAAACATCCAATATAATATTATATATGCTCTGGAAGGAGTCGGAAAGCTGTAAAAGTGGACCTTGACTGAGTCTAGGTCATGGTGTCTGACATTCTGTACATGACCACAGATAACATAGTTGGAAGCATCTAGTGACTTGTATGCTTGTTGTTGCTCTTGTATTCTACCCACTCACTGATCGCACACAGATCTGGAAAGTGACTTTAGGACGCATACGCGACCATTGGTGGTTAACGCCCCGACATAGCTCGACGAGCTATTCCACTCCGCTGTACTTCCGTTGCAAAACTGCACGCGCATGCTTGTGAACGTCATCAATGTTTACAAAATGTAAAAGGGTCTATACGTTCAGCTTAAAAGCCTGTATTTTTCTCCGGCGCTGACACCATTTAAGAAAACGTGACAAAATCTTGGCCTTCAATAGATTATTTATGCCCGGCTTGTTTTACAAACCTGTGAGACTTCGTGGTGTCTTCTGAATCTGGTTCAGAACATTGTGTGCCGTGTAAAAACCACACTGCAGGTGTCTGGCAGAAGTCTGAAGACCTACATCTTTAGGCGGCTCACTTATTTGATGTCGCCCACTGTTGTTTTCAAAAAGCTAATTGCGTTAAGCTAAAACCTAAACTTACAAGACAACACGGTGGCTGAGAGACTCATTAGTTGTTGTAGGAGATAAACCAGTGACCTTTTAGCAAATGGATTGGCCACTAAGCCACCGTGACACCCTGGATATGTGTGTATGTGTGTGTGTGATGGGTGGAGTACCGGGGTTAGGGACAACATCGGGAAGATTAGTTATGACGGAGGAAAATGCTTCTGGAAACAACGGGAATCATCTCCGATTTGTTTTAACAGCGTGCCTATGATCAGATAGTGATCTGTTGGAGAAAAGGCCTGAACAACAGACACATTTCCAGTAAGCTTACACTAATATTAATCATAAAAGATATTCCTATTAGGAGTTTTTGCCAGAAATATATAACACAAACACTTTCTTGCCCATTGGAAGAAGCTGCTCATTCATATTTGCTTGAACACCATTTTTACCTGAACTGAAGCTTCTTAAAATTGTAACTACGTAACTTTCTAAAAAAGAATGCTTCCTTTAACAGGTTCAAAGTTGAATTAATAAGAAACAACCCACAGTTCCCTGACTTTTCTCTGTGCACACTTCATTTTAGCATTCACCATTATCCCATATTTGCTTTTTGCGGCCACAGAGTCTGGTGTTCAGAAAATATCACATAAGATTGCTTTGATGTATGAACCTGTGGCCATTGAAACGTAATGCCTACTTTAAACATGCAAGCCTTAGCTTACACACATTACATGGAGGAGGAAGCAGGGGCTGACATTTTAGAAACAGTATATTCAGCCACATTTTGGTGAAAAAAATGTGTATAGTGCTGCAGAAGTGGCTTTTCTTTCCCCCCACAGTGAAAACGTTTTTAAAATGTTTGAATCCATTTTGTTCAGCCTAAATCCAAGCCGACCACTGTCTCTGTTCTTCGTGAATGAGAAGATACAAATGTTTTACAGCCAGAAGCCTCCAAGCCTACAGTGTGTGAGCGTCACACACTTTATACATAGCATCAAGTCAACAAAGCGTGAAGCTTATGCCACAGAAAAAAGAGAAACCATGTTAAGTGTAGAAAGTTGATGCGGCCACTGAGGAATTGTAGGTTTAGGGAAGTAAACAGGCATGCAACAGTTGGCATGTTGAGATTAATTTTACAGCAGAGTTATGAGGATTACTGTAGAAAGAGGTATGAAAGTGTATACTAAATCTGGTATAAACAATTTGTAGTTTTCAAGCCAAGTAGCTTTTTCCATTAAGCTCCAACTGTCTGCTGTTAAGAATGAGTTCACTAAACTTTTTATAAGTAAGAAAGTATGGCAGCTACTTTCTAAAATGCTCTAAAAGCAGTTTCTTTATGAGCGTGGAGAAGAATTAACAACAGGCTTAAACCAATAAAGAGGATGATAAAAGCTAATACGATTAAAAAAAAACCCAGAGAGGAAGCCATGCCAGACGTAAACTCTGCACATATGTGTCTCAGTGCTGCGGCTGCTGTGTTTTCTCATGCAGTAAGACGCGAGGGAACCGCAAAAACTGTGGGGATGTTCAACAAGTGGCAGAAGTTCACCAGACCCGTTCAAACCTAACCTATCAGTGCACAGAGGAGAGGAAGCAGAAAACTCTCGAACACTGACACAAGCCTAGCAACAGGCGTCCACCAATCACAGGGGAGAACAACAGTTACAGGAACCAATGTTCTCTGCTCTTTCTCTCTGCCTCTCTTGTTTCTCTGAAAAAACAGAAAAGAAAAATAGAAGAAAAAAACTTTTGCAGAGGTATGAAGTTCACTGAACAAACTTATCTGGTTTGTTTCATGGGAAATAATTCAGTTTACTGATTTATTTGCTCAGAATTTGTTTTTATCTGTTTGAGTTTCTCCGCCAAAGAACTGGCAAAACAAATGTCTCCAAACTTCACGGCAAACACAAAATCACATGGTTCAACTTAGCCCAGAGGCTCACAATAGCAACTCTCATCTGTGAAAATCAACTCTTTGAGCCCATGTAAACAGACACTCTCTCAAACCGACAGTGACCGTTCCTAACAGTAAAGGAGTAAATCAATACAACGAAATACAGATCTACAACTACGAGGATAGTTTTAAACGTGTGCACAAAGAGTGAAAACTGCAGAGTAAGAGGGTATCCCCCACTCTTCAAACACAGCTCTGTGTGGAGCCTGTTCACCTATCACGGAGCATTTAACTGAGCCGACTGGAGGGTTAACCCTTACCTCCCCACCGGCACACCACCTGCAAACATTTCTCTTATTTTACAGAGCAGTAACCATCCTCTGAAGCGTAGCACCAACTTAGCACCATTTTTAGGGTGAGAAGTGAGGGTGTCATGCAGTGTAATCGTATCCTTATATATATATATCAAGACTTCTGAGCCAATGTTGAATCAATGTGGGAATTAACTGGACCAGTGTTGCCGTTTTGGCCCTCTTTGAGCAACTCTTGGTCCCCCCCCCCCCCCCCCCCCCCCCCCCAGTCGCCTCTTCTCTGATCTGTGTGTTTTCTGGCAGGCTATCAGAGTGGAGCGGTCTCGCCAAGCGCCGGCTTTCCTGAGAGGAGAGGCGTGCCCCCCCCCCCCACCCCCAGACCAGCAGGTCCTGGACCAGCGCACACCAACACCGAGAGGAAGCAGCGTTCCCTGGCTTCCACGAAACGCAGAGGAACTGTGGAGACCTCAGGGAGCGCACGGAAAAAGAAAAACTAAAAAAAAAACTACAGATCGAGGTATCTGGGACAAAAGATAACCTCTCATTTATGACTTTACCCTGCCAGGCCGAAACATGAACGTACACAATTCCCTGAACAATCTATACGTATACAGTGGGCTACAATACAGGAGAAAAGGCGTTGGCCTGCAACCCCTGTGTGCACGTGAGGAAGAGTGAGTTCCCGGGGATGTTATTCTAACAGGGAGAGGGCAGCTGTCATAATACAACAGGCCTCCAAGAGAAAAGATCCCATAGAAAAACAGAAAATACCAAACCCTTCCCGTGCTATCTTTAGCTTGATATCACAAAGCCACCCTAAATCAATGAAAAAGACTGTCCTCTTTTCTCTATACATTGTCTCTATTTCTCTGATAACAAGCCCAGCTGTTTGACTGCCCCTCTTCATAAAGTGAACTGACACATGACATAACACCGCAGGGCGAGGGTTCAAAAGACAAAGCTCAGCGACTTGCTAAGTATCGCAGCAAATGTTTCAGATTGTGAAGACACACTCGGGCAAATCTAGTTAAAGCTTATCTCTCCTATTATCCAAAAAACATGGGACTAACAAAGCTGACCTTACACCAGCGTTGGGACTCTAACAGCCCCAATGAAAACAAACCCTCTGGTGGGACGCTGCTGTGTGCCTCCTGGCATGCACAGCTGTTTTTCTCTCTCTCTCTCTCTCTCTCTGTCTCTCTCTGTCTCTCTCTCTGACAAGACCACAGCTATGCTGACTGAGCAAAAAATGACTCATCTCACTGGGAAGCTGTCCAGAAAGTTGTTGATCATCACCCTGTAATTCTTAATGGGCACAGTAAAAACCCAGCACAGGAAGAATCAACCCTTCACCTGTCGCTGTGAGAACACAGAACGGCGGTGATTCATTCCCAAGAACACCGATAAACAACAAGTTCACAACTGGAGCTCACAGCAGACAGCGCTCCGGCCCTTTTTGGCTCATCCGCCAGTGAATCAAAGACAAAAGAAAAAAACTCGATGAACTGTTGAGCCTAACAGAGTTTTATCATTTCAAACGAGGGAGTCAACAAGTTTTTATATAAACAGAACAAAAACCCTGATAGTCTGATGGAATACATTAGCAACTATTGCACTCTGTACTTTGGTCTTTTGCGAGAGCCAGTTTTACTTCTCTTTTTCCACCATCTATCTGCGCTTGATCTGTAACCTTCACCAGTGTATATTTTGATTGCAAAGTTGAGAGTGGATGTGATACTGGGGGGGGGGGGGGGGGGGGGGGGGTGATATGGCCTAATCGTTGGCCTCAGAACCATTTTGTCCGTGTCCTATTACTTCATGAATAGGCAATGAGCCCCGGCACTGAATGGCAGAACAAAATCGCAGGCAGAACCTTGTTTGAGTGCGACGTCACAGTGACTGCCCCATTAATGTTTAATCATTTATGAAATGTCTGTTTGATTAGAAACTCGATCACCTCGGTTGCTGTCCTCTTCACCCGTCGTCACTGACCCAACATTTTCACTATTCTTAGAGGATATTTAAGACGTCGACGGTATGACAGAAGAACAGCAGAGAGTGAAGGTGGAAATCTTGATTTAAATTCACACGACTGGAGAGATATTCAATACACATTTTCACTGTATTTGTAAATAGTTAAATATCGCCAATTACTATTTCATCACCTCCTCACATTCAACATAAGCTTCTCATTTCTTCAGGGTGAGGAGGACTAACCAGTGTGTTTGGCAAACTACGGCTATCTTGATGACAAGTTTGGCTGGAGATGCTGGAGTGTAAACTTCCCAAAATCCAATTAAGAGCAGGACAAACCTGCTTATGCTACGTGACACTCTGATTAGCATCAAGGACAAGCTTCCAGTGGAGAAATACAACACAGTGATGTGCAGGTTTTTCTTTACAAAACTTTTAACCCTATAAATGAATATATAGTGAAATCCTGCTTTGTTTTGGAGGTAACTCTGGGTTACAAGTGTAGAAGGTAAGCTAGACAACCACATTCTATCTATTGCATCTAACATTATAACAGATAAACACAGTTTAATGCATTTCTTAGACTTCTGTTGATGTGTTTATGGTTTTAGAAAAGCTAACAAAAAGACACCGCGTTCTCTCTTCAAATGCAGAGCTGTGAGAAAACATGGGCTGTTTTTCCGTCCAAGCTCCACCCGTTTAATTCATTTTTTTTTTCTCTCCTTGGTGGACTCTCAATAAACCAGGCCAGTAAAAAAAGGTCACTGGGAGAAGTCAGAATAACAGTACAGTATAAGTAGGTTCGAATAAACTGAAGTGTACAGATTACAGTATGGACTCTTGCACCACAAGTTCAACTTCAAACAAAGGTCCAAGACGGCCGACAGAAAATATACACAATGAAGCCATCAGACTCAATTTGTGAAAACACAAGAGGGACAGGTAGCAACAGACACAAACTCGATAGCACATGTACATGCATGTTCCCCTCTTGGGGCTACACAGTTCCTCAAACACAAGCGTCTGACACGAGATCATGAGTTTACTGTCCAAGACACCACTGGAAACTGGAAAAATGCTTACCGAGGCACATCATCTTCATGGGCCTAAAATATGTCCATACATCCTAGTTACGGAAACAGTGCACGCTGAGTCACTCCCGTGTCTCACAGGAAATAACTAGTTAAAAACTGTATAAAATAATGAAAATATCATAATAATTACGAGTACAGCAGCGTTTGCAAACCATCAACTGTTAAGCAGACATTTTAGAGAGAAAATAGACATTTTAGATTAGCATGATATATAGTCTGAATCTATTGTACATCTGCCTTTTATATGCTTACATGCTGTTTTCTCTGCGAAAGCTACAGGGTGGGAAAATGTATATCTACTAAAATGTGTATCCAAAATAATACTCATCAGAGAAATTAATTTTGTTATTAAAATTATTTATTTTTTCAACAAAAAAATGTAGCTTGAACTTTTTTAACTCCGTGTTAAATGTACTGTGTTAACGTGTAGCGCTTGTGTGTATGCTTGTTCTTCACATTTACAAACTCTCCGTGGACCTCATAACCCTGACAGAAGTGTGTGTGTGTGTGTGTGTGTGTGTGTGTGTGTGTGTGTGTGTGTGTGTGTGTGTGTGTGTGTGTGTGTGTGTGTGTGTGTGTGTGTCTGGTCCTCTGGCTCATGCCACAGGTAGTGTTGGACATATTTGCTCCGTGGTTAATCAATTACAGGCCTGTGGGACCAAGAAAAGAACAAGCCAACAGCCAAAACTCTTCCGTATCATTCCCCTTGTGGACTCAATTCTGATTCCTCACACCAACTTTGATGTGTCAGATATGATTAGGAGATAAGTTGGCTTCTGTCCAGTCTAGCATTCACTGCTTATATTACTGTGGTGATCAATAAGATTAGTCATTTACTTTCATGATTGTCTTGATTTTAAATTCTTCATACTATTCTTGTATTAAAAGGTGCACTGACCACCAGTAGAATGGTGGATGCTGATGTGCAATAAATGGTCTTACATAAATCAAATACGGAAAATATGAGAAAAAATAACGTGATCCAACAACACAACGGGTTTGTGTTAAAAGAAAAACTGTGGTGCTTCAATGCTGATGTTGTAAAAGTCCATACTTTCCCTAAATAAACATGCAAATGTATTGACTGTATTAAATTTACATGCATTTATCTATACATACTAGCAACTAAAACATTTGTGTGTGACATATTTGACACTGTAATAATCGCTATTATCACATTATAGACTACCAATCTAGCCAAATGCATGACTTTTATAAGTGACACCCTCATCAGTGATTATGTCACACATAATGGACGTGGGGGTCAAAGAGGGCATTCACAATGAACGAAAAGATGGAGCGTGGAAAGAGTGATGAGAGAAGAGTGATAAAAGGTAAGAGGACAGAGGGAGAGGATTATTTGAGCAGTGTGCGGAGAGAAAGCGCCTCGTCCCTTATCGTGGATAAGCAAACACCCCACATCGTCTGGAGTGACATCATTGTCCCTGAGAATCAATAACCAGCCACTTCCTGTGCAGCGGGAAAATCGATGACTCTGTACACTAGATTACCTATCCGTGCCCACTCACCTGAGGAGGCACACACAAACACACAACTAGTGCACACACCGTAATGCAGAGCACATACATGGGGAGCATTAACAGAAACAAGCCCCCTGTCACAGTTTTGACCAAGGCGAACAGTATTTGTGCGGCTTCAGTGCAGAGTCAGCCCATTATGGGATTAGTGGCAGCCACAGCGTGGCGTAGGCCCACTGTTGAAGTCTAAAGGGGGATAATGGCTCTGCCAGATCAGACTTCTGTCAGGTTTCCCACACAAACACACAACTTAATATCAAAGCAGCGTGGCTCAGCCGCAAATCTCCCAGATCACCCTGTTTTTCTCAGGAGCTTTGATATTTCTCAACCTACAGTATATCATCAGTGCTCATCACTAACTTTTAAGCTTTTGTTTGCTGAAACTGAAAAATGTTGTCACAAGTGGTGTGAGATTTAAGCACCATTGACAAAACTGTAGCTGGATTTGCTCACAAGAGTCTTTAATTTAAGCAAGAAAATAAAACGTTTCGGGCTTGCTTCCCCGGCTAAACGTCTGGAAGGAAAAGTTCAGCGTCCCGAGCACGGCTCTCGGATAGCCGTTGTTCTCCTGACAGGGCAAGCAGTGGAAGAGCAGGCAGCTAACGGACAGGCCTGTAGGGGGATAATAAGTAACTGAGCTTAGTGCAGTCCCACATCACCTGGGAGAGACAGAGAGACAAAGCGTGCAACAGGAAGGACAGAGAATAAGAGACAAGACAGAAATGGAAACAGAGGGTGAAAAAAAGTATCAAACTATTAAATCACACAATCTAATTACAGCCTGAGAGAAACGTGTGATCAGTACAGTAAAAACTGACTTGCTGCTCTTCATTTCAAATGCAGAAAGGAGAAGAGAAAAGTGTGTTAACTTCCTGAGGTGACGAAGATAAAGATGCATTTGCTGAGTGGGTGGTTGTTGTTTTTTCTGCACAGAAATGGATCAGGTTTCGTCGTCAAAAAAGTGCTGTATATTTATCTTGTTCGGTTAGCCACAGCAGATCTTTCCGTATTTGTTTTGGGCAGGTAAAAACAAAACATAAACAGTAAGCTAACATGACAACCTCCTCTCGTCTTCACAATGCACGCTCTCCTGGAGCGCCGTCTGTCTGTCTGTTCACGTCATGCAGAGCCTCCAAATGCCAAGGAGAAAGCCCTGCATATACTAGCATGGCCAAGATACGCTTCTGAGTAAAAATGGCCACCAGTCAGTCACTAATCACATGCAGATAATCAATTTGAAAAAAAACACATAAATGATGTAGCAATATAAATGGATCTGAATAAAAATATCACATGCAATCACAACAAGACAGTTAAGGACTCTACGGGCAACACACTACAGACATGCTTGTGCTTGTTTTTCATGTGACAGTTTCAGACTGACTACACACCAGTTTTTGCAAAATGTTCATGAAGGCTAACGATGATATCCATAACAATAGCGTGCATGGATGTGTGTGTGTGTGTGTGTGTGTGTGTGTGTGTGTGTGTGTGTGTGTGTGTGTGTGTGTGTGTGTGTGTGTGTGTCTGCAAGTGTGCGATCATGCACACATGTCTGGAGAGGAAATCTATTCTCTTGATGCACCGGAGCAAAGTTTTGGCCTACAGCCTTGTAAATCTGTGACCCCTCCACTAACCCGCCTGTAAGGCCGAGTCAGCTCGCGCGGCGCAGGACCGTCCGGCTGGGTGAGGGTGCGCTCTGTACGGGACTCCCACAGGAACAAGCTTCACACAATACTTGGCTACCCTTGAGGTAGACACACACATTAACTGCACAGAGGCGCACGCGCGCACACACACACACACACACACACACACAACAGCAGATTAAGACAAACACTCGCACATAAAAAGTACACTAAATGTACTAGACACACGCGCGCACACACACACACACACACTCAAGCAGACAATGGACAGTGGAACTGTGCCATAAGGGAAGGCTGTTGTCCTGTCACTGGGCAACTGGGGCAGCAGATGGTCATCTTCCCTTCCACTAACACCAGTCAGGAGGGAGGGGTGAGGCACGGCAGAGTGGTCACCGTCTCCGAGCGAACACCTTTCACCAAGTACATGGGAATGACTCAGCCATAACCCGTGAAGCAAATGAGCTGGACACTGATTATGTGCAAGTCTGCACGGAGTTGCATCGCGGAAATGGAAGGTTTGCGAGACCCAGATGCGCTGAGTGAAACTCAAGAGTTTGCCCAAGGGAGGGTATTGCTTTCAGTAGTGTTTGAAATGAAGGCGACAGGCTGAAATAGTCAACCAAAGAAAACTAGGCTAACCACAAACACAGCAGAGAGTGAGAGCGCAAAAGTAGGGGAAAGGTCAATTCAGACATGAAGAAGAAAAGAAAAAAAAAAAAGGAGAAAGGAGGGTTTCATATCCTGTTGACCAGTTGCTGCGTCTCAGCAGAAGTGTGTGTGTGTGTGTGTGTGTGTGTGTGTGTGAGTGAGAGAGAGAGAGAGAGAGAGACACAGAGAGAGAGCCCTGCATTTTCTCCCTCTTTAGTTTTCTGTAGCGTGTCAGGAGGCATGTTTTGGGGTGGCTAAACCCATAACACGCCTCATCTTACATAAATAAAGGACTTATAGGCCGCGGCGGGCCGGCAGATGCGGGAGAGACATGAGCCATTTGTGCTCTTGTGTAAAAAGATGTAAAGCACGGGAAAAACAACTTTGTATGAATGGAGCCTCTGTGTGAACGTCAGCGAGCGCCTCCTTCAAGAATACATGTTTGTTTGAGAGAGCGTTACATCACCGTGGAGGCATGAGCGAGGGAAGAGTCAGAGAGAAAGAGGTAAAGAGGTCAAAGAAAAGCAAGAGGAAGAGAAAGTGACAGAGCAAACAGGGAAAGTGGGACAAGGGAGAGAGAGCAAACCGAACCAGAGAAAGGTGACCGTGAGTGGCGATAGTGGGTCGATAGACGTCAAGGAAACACTGTACGTTGTGTGTTGCATGGATTCGATATGTAACCTCATGTCATGTCAATCAATACTTGCCTCTACTCCGCTGCTATTCCTCTTACGCCCGCCTTCCCCTGTTCCTCCACTCCTTTGGTAATTAGTTTCCCTGTTGCCTTTCATCATCGGCCCGAACAATGTGATCAAGACAGGATTTACGGCACGCCTGAGGGCCAACTGACGCATTCAGTGAGAAGCAGCTCGGGTCATGCCTGTGTTCGTGCGTTTGTGTGAGAATGTCTGCAAGCAGATCGTTAAATTGTTAGAAAAAAGGTGAGGACTGACTGCAATAAGTGCCTGACAAGACATGTCTTGTTACACGAGTGTGCTTCTGTGGCCAGTTAGTCCACTAAACGACTCAGAACAAAATGTTTTATTGCTTACAGTTGCCTGGGTATAAAATCAAATCTTCAAGTATTTGTTTTCCCTTTTTTCCCTTGCAGTCTTTCTAAGAACGTGCTGGCGTTATTCCTGAAAAGCCGGGGGCAAATACATTACTCAACTGTTTCAACTTTTCAACTTTTGCAAAACAACATCGGATGTCAGATTTTATTTTCATAGATTTAACCATAACACTATATGGAGTCATTGGAAGTAGTGCAAGTCACATCCTATGTCCCCCCCCCCCCTCCCCAACCCCTCCCCCTTTCAGTACCCCCCCCCCCCCCATACCCCCTCCCAGTTATTCCCTTCGTACAAACACTGCTCTGAATAACATGTCTTCAGATTGAGAGAGCGAGGCAACAGAGAGCAGAGGGTAAAAGAGTGAGAGAGAGAGAGAGAGAGAGAGAGAGAGAGAGGGAGGGAGAGAGGGAGTAGGAAGGGAGAAGGGGGGTTAACCTATATAGTAAGCTGTGCTTTTATTCCTTTTGGCCTCCAAGCAGACTGCGCTTCAGTTTGATAAATAGCAGGCCCCCTCAAAGCAACAGATGCAACAGCTCAAACCCCAGAAAATTCATCAGCTTTTGGGGGAAAAAAACAAAACAAAAAGCCCTGAGCCAGAGCCCTCCACGGCTGTTCCACACATTGACAGCCAGCCTGAAGACGGACACTGCGAGTATGAACAGCGCACATGGAAAACAAGGCCCCTTTATATCACTCTACAGCCCCCCCAACTGCAGAGACAACCCAGTTATAGTAGGCCCTCAGGTCCCCCAGACTTCACCAGGGAGGCACTTCCAAAACAGTGACTCCCTCCCCAGCTCAGTGTTTGCTGCACTACAAGTTTTCTGGTTAATTTCAAGGCCTTTTTGTTCCTTGTATCTGTGGTTCCACACCGCAATCATTGCTACCTTTCTTTATCTGCTTGTCCTAGTTACAAACATTCCCCCCTGTGACGTGCAGGTATCTCCCAACGCAGACACTCCTACAGCTGAAATGAGCACGAATAGTTGTGGAAAGGACAAAGACAATGTGTTTTCCACACTGTTTTCTGTGAACACTTAAAAACACTGGCTTCTTGAAAAGTGATTTTCTCTGAAGACAGATTGTGTTTTCTCTTTAAAGCCAGAAAGAGGCCTTTCTTTGGGGGATTGTTTGGTGTTTTGTGGGCTATGTAGGAGAATGTTTGCTCTGAAGTGGGGTTGTGCAAGTTGTTTGAGAGAAAACAAACGAGACAAACAGCGGGTGAGACATTTAGGGACAAAGTTTGCCTTGCGAGGTAAGAATGAGGTGTTGTGATTAAGAGCATTGATGCAATCAGCACTTTTTTGTGTGATACTTGGGTGTGGGTGCAGGGGCCTGTCCTCTCACAATCTCTCCAAAAGTCAGACTGTCTATGGGACTAGACTGAAACTGTCATGGAAATAATGTTATTTAAGAGAGTGGCATAGTTTGTCTGCATCTTAAAGGCCACATGACAATTGTGTTTCTGTTTTTGTCTACTGGTTGCCTTCACGTGATCTGCTTTTAGAAATGCTCCTGAATTCTTCCTGTTTTGTTTCGCCCCAGTCTGGTTTTTATTCATTGGATTTTCCATTTTGAGACAAATAATAAACTTTCACGGTGAACCATAAAGGAACTACTGCTCAGTCGTGCCATAAATTCACCAGCTATCTCCTTCTGACCGTGTGTGTGTGTGTGTGTGTGTGTGTGTGTGTGTGCGTGTGCGTGTGCGTGTGCGTGTGCGTGTGCGTGTGCGTGTGCGTGTGCGTGTGCGTGTGCGTGTGCGTGTGTGTGTTAAAGTGCATATTTCCCAAAGTACTTCACAAGAGCTCAGGAGTGGATTCTACCATAGGCCGCGATAGGGGTCAGGTCCCCTTATCAGACGCCACCATGGTCACCATGGCAGACACATACACAGATGGAAACAGTCTCATGCCCTCAGACAGGCCAGAGACTCTTCCAGAGGGTCAAGATACAGGGACATTGACCAGATATTAAAAGTTAAAGTGAGCCTGATCCTGTCAGCATCCACCTTCAATAAAAAAATGTATGTTACTGATTTTGTAAAAGGGCTGCAATGTAATCTATTGGGGCGAGCCGGCACAGTCATTTACACTTTAAAGTGCTCGTTATTGCCATGACAGACACTTATAAAAACAACCAGAGCCAGACATTAAGAAAAGAAATTAAGTTCTACAATTTTCGCGAGGGGACGTGTTACCGGAAGACCGAGGTTCATCTTCAAACACTGCGAGCCAGAGCTTGTTATGTTGGAGTAGAGAAGGCATAGCTTGCTATGTAAAAGCTTTTTAATGTCATGGCTGAATATTTAGTTGATTTTGACGTTCGACCGCCCGTAATAATTGGAGCCAGAGTATACAGATACTCATATTTCACAACGAGACTTTGAGCAAGACACAATAACAAACAGACCGGATCAAGTGAAATGTAAATGTAAAAAAAAAATACCAGAGTTCCCCTTTAAGGCTTTGCTTTTGGTGCCCTGCGTGTTTGGTCTGATTTGATTATTTTCTCCAGGAAGCCTGCAAGTTGCACAGAATTTGTTTTATCTTTTGCAGGAGCAGCAGTTTTCAAATGTTGCTTGATACTGTAATCATTGCTGCTTTTCTCGATCAATAGTTTTAGTACCAAACATTCCCCCTGTGATGTCAAGTCATCTGCAAAACGCTGACACTCCTACAGCTGACATGATCAGACAGAATGGAAACATATCTTTATCCTTTTATTTATTAACACAGCATTAACCTTTTTTTCAAGTTTGCACCCTTAAACCTTACTCCTAAACAATGCAGTTCCTAAAATGATTCGGTCATACCCAGTGAACGCCAGGCAGTCACTCTTTATCCAGATTACAAAACGGTAAAATAAGCAGTAACTGGTTTAATACCAGCACAACAACAAGCAGCCAATAAGGTCTGCAAGGGTCAAAACAACAGCACCCAGACAGGAAGCAGGAACATTCCTCTGTGTTGCAAGAAAATTGCCATTTCATCAATGATGGAGAAGTGCTAACCACATAAACAAGGGTCAGATTTCCTTTTTGTTTGCTTTTCTGTGTTTGTTGCCATGTCTGGAAGCGTCTGAGCGAGCTCTCAGCAGGTATCGGTGACGCAGGACAAAGTCTAGTCAGGTGGGACTGATGAAAGAGCGAAAGATAAAGATTAAAAAAAAATTCAAAGTGACCAGAGACAGGCTGGTTTGTGACAAGATTTTCACAAGCGGTGACATCACTGTGTGGGAAAGTTACTTCATGTCATTTCTTATCGGCCTCTGACCTCAGAGGTGTCGGGCGAGGTTGGTCCACACTGAGCGAGGGGTCACATGACAACACGGCAGCGAAGCCCTGTGTCCCGCTTTTCCGTGTTCACCCTCATCAACACCTGCATGCGTTTCATGCACACTTGTGTACAGAGACACATGCCAACATACACAGCCAAACACACACACACACACACACACACACACACACACACACACACACACACACACACACACACACACAGTGGATTTCCTGACCAAGATTGTGGCAGCGCAGGAAGGAAGTGGAACACACCCCTGGATCTGAACAGGAAACAGCCAGGAAAAGAGGACGCTGACAGGACACACACACACACACACACACACACATATTGAGAGCATTACAGCTCCATTGGTTATGAGGTTGAACATTGACCGTGACATACATTTAAAAGGGGCCTCAATAGAACACACACCAGTTAAGAAAGCAGAGTCAGAGAGTGGTTGCCTGGGGTTTAGGCGCGGTGCTGTTTCTCACAGGTTTGTTAATGGACATGTCACTATAGCTGCCCCCAGTATTCCTCCGCTGCCTCACAACTGCAGGGGTCAAAAGAACGACGTCACCCCTCAGGACAAGTCCTAGTCTGTGTGTGAATGCGTGTACTGCATGTCAATGCGTGTGTCATTTAACCTGGAGTCCCCACTGTGCTGCCCAGACAGTAATGATGAGCTAGTTTCATCCAACAAAAATACAAACATTCACCAAAACGCGTGGCTCGTTAATTCTAGATAGCAGCAGGAGTGTTTCACACCTTCACATCAGATGTACTGGAGTTTCTGCGCAAAGACAGCTGGAGGTATCTGTCTGACGGATGCGGTGTGAATAATCGTGCACTCGTGTCATGCTACAGCTCTGAACCTTTAGGACCTTCGACTGAAAGAACTCTGAGCTCATTTATAAATTGCGTCGCAATGAATATTATGTCATGAGAAGGTAACGTACTGGCTGTGTAATTGACTTTCTTGCAAATTCGTTCTCGGTCAGGTAGCTCTCTTTTTTTACTGTGTACCATAAATGTAATGGATGTTACTCAGTGTGAAGAGATGTAGATATTATTGTGCATTAGTGGAACTGAAAAAACTAAACACAAAGTCCACTTACTAGCTTTTAAAGTGTAAAAGCTATGGGGTGTTAAGTCATTAATTAAGATCAGTACCATACTACTACCTCTAATGAATAAAATAAAAATGAGTTCAAAACTTCATCCACTTAAGAAAAACAGTGAGATGTGATTGAAAACGGCATAGAAATCCAGCAAGTGGGTCTTCTTTGTACAAACTAGTTTGTTTCAAGCAAACTAGCCCTTTAAACAAACCGATTATCTATTAGCGCACATACACACACACACATATATATTGTGGTTTGAAGTAATTTCAAGCCATTCAATCTCTTACTGCTACAAGAGGAAAAACTAAAACCAGAGAAAGACAGAATCATCATGAGGTTATTTGTATTGTGAGACAACTGTAAAGGTTTCCACTGAGGTCTGTTTACGCTTCAATAACTTTGATTACATCATCAAACTGTGACAGCAGGAGCTTCCTAGCTTCTAATTTCTGTGAATGATTTAAATGACTGTTTGAACCACTGCGAGTTCGCAGAAGACACAATGCAAGCAGCCGCTGCCAAAAAGTGAAGGTCTTTAAAGTGACATGCGCGCGTGTGTGTGTGTGTGTGTCGGTGTGTGAGAGAGAGAGAAGTGTGTATCAGTGAGGCATTTTCCTGATCTTTGCTGCGTAGGGGCCTTGTCCAAAGCAGCTGCACAGGCTATCTGCCAAAAATAACCACTCCCACTCTATCCTCTCTAACTCTGTCTTTTTCATTGTCTACTCAGCATCTCCAAATGTGTGCATGTTTTTTCTTCTTCTCTGATTCCCAGTATTATCTCACCTCAGTCATCTCCCAAACTCTATGTCTGCCCATTCTTCTCCTTTCCCTCAGGCTATCTCTCCCTCTTCCCTTCCCTGTGGAGACAACAGAGAGTCAGAGAAACTGACTTTGAAAAGGGGGAAAAAAACTACAACAAAGCAAACCCGTCTGCGTCGAGAAGGCACACGGTTCCCACTGCTCCGTGCGGCTCCACTCTTTGTTTTAGTTTTGGGTCCTCCCCGTTTCCTTTCTCCATGTTTTTTGGCCCTTCCCACTGCAATATCAGGGTCCAGTGTTCTTTCTTAGCTCTAGATTCTTCATTGTACATACATGTGTGTAAATTAATGCCTCAAATGTGTGTTAAGCGGAAATGCAAAAACATAAACGAGAGGACGTATCAGTTTGGAGCGGTGCAGAATGTCACACCGGAACGTCAAAGTACAGAAATAAACCCCCTGCAGCAGTCACTCTTACCCCGGGGTTACATAACACTGAGGGGCTGAAGTGGTGAGGGGGGGGGTCACATGACTCTCAGCAGGTTGCACCTCAGGTCATTTACCCTGGGAATACAGCTTATAACGTTTGCTGACAGTGTTTATGTTTTGAAAACATCTTCACTGTTCGCTGTAATCTGTATCAAACATTAACAAAGTGTTGCCCCCGGCTTCACTGCAACATATTAACTCTCTATTGGGACTAATGCATCGCCCCTGTTCGTGACATTAACGTTGTGTCAAATGCGTAACTGAAGCATTATTTACATACAAGCTTTGTTTATCAAAACGTGTTTCTTTTTTGGTGTTTACAGCCAACAGTCACAGCACGTATGTTTTTTACAAAAAGACAGAAGCACTTACGGATATGTCATATCAGGGAGGAAGAGCTGGTTTCACATTTCTCATCAGTTTTAAGTGACAGGGAAACGAAACCACTGATCCTTCAAAGCATATACCAATTGCTTTGTGGTGTGATTATATAATGGTCAGCATGAAAATCTTGAAAATCCAAACCCAAGCTTTTACACGGCCAGCCAATCATTTTCATAATCACAGTCTTATTGCCAAGATTTTGCAAAATGTCAGAAAAAACCCACAAGACATATTTTGCAGAAGCCGATCTCCCCCGTAGTACGAATCAAATCCAATTGTTTTCTGGCTCTTCAAATGTGTTTATGATACCATGAAAATTAAAATAATTAAATGAGATTCAACTTTTTTTCTCGACACATGCAATTTAAGGCGCTACACTTTTTCTTGATTAATTAGTTTATAAAATATCAGAGAATGGTGAAAACTGTCAATCACAATGTCCTAAAGCCCAAGGTGACATCTTTTTATTGTTTGTTTTGTCTGAATAATACAAAATATATCAACTTGACTATCATGTAAGACAAAATAAGGCAGCTCATCCTCAGTTGAGAAGCTGGAACTAGAAAATGTTGCTTGAAAACCGACTTAAACAACATATAAAAAGAGGACAGTAGCTCCCGCAATAACACTTTGCACTTAAAAAGCACAACAATGTTAACAGATTTTGAGCAGAGTCGGAAACTTCACCACTGAGACTCGTTCAACACTGAGAAGAGCTCCTACGTTACCTGACAGCAGGAAGTTGGACTGGTACGACTCATCATCTAATATTACCTGGGGCCTGATAACGTTTCTTGGCTCATGTACGGTTGGTTTAACTGTGGTGTGTCAACAGGATTCAGCTTAGTGTGTTTTGTGGAATTGCTTTATGCAAGCTTAAATCACAATACAGAATTACTTAATTGAGTCCACATTCCTCAGGAGAGTCTTCAGCCGCTGTCCTCTGTAAACAAGGGAGGACGATCATATGAGGATGAAGATATTCAGAGGCGTCACAACTCTCCTCTGACAAACTCAGCGGGAGGTGGAGCAGGTCAGGCTTGGCTTTCATGCTGTAAAGTAACTCCTATCCATGTGTTTGTCCATGTGTCTTTGCATGCGAGTGTCCATGCAAACTCATGTATGTGTGTGAATGGGAAGGCAGCCATATCAGCCATTCGGGGTGAGAGAGGAAGACCTCTCTGCCCTTCGCCCATCTCCCATGCCCCCGGTATCCTGCTCCACCCACCCCGGACGGCCCAAGGATTAGCTAGTGGTCACCCCACTCGGCCCACCCCACTCTCTCCTCTGTGTATCTCTCACCGACCCTCACAGCTCTGCCACCTCAGCGTTTGGGCTGTTTGGACAGGAAAGCCCTCCGCCAGCTGCCTGGAACAACAAGCCGACCTTAAGTCACTGTCACTGTGTGTGTGTGTGTGTGTGTGTGTGTGTGTGTGTGTGTGTGTGTGTGTGTGTGTGTGTGTGTGTGTGTGTGTGTGTCTCTCAAAGTGGGAGAGTGTGAAAGAAAAAAAAAGAAGAAAGATCATCTGTCAGGGGAGCTGGGTGTGAAAAAGATGAAATAAGAGTGAAAGTAATACAGTGAGAACATAAGATTGATGTGTGAAATGAAATATTACAATATCCAAGATCTCAGAGGGAGAATATGAGACATATAATGATAATTTAAGTACATATGGGACATTAGACGGCAAAGAACAATAAAGTAAATATCTCTAGGGTGATGTGTTTATCAGGACAGCAAAATGTCTCCACATCTTCCACCACAGGCAGACAGACAACTCAGGATGTAATCACACTTGTAATCACACTTTATGCGAGTATGCACTGCCAAAATGACATCAAATCATCAGTCATAAGCCTTCATGGGGGTCCCATGCGGCTGGTTTTCGCCTGTCCCTGCACATCCGACATATTGTAACGACAGGTGTAAACCACGCTCAAACCAAGCCAGAGGCGTTAGCTTGCGTTACACTGCCTAATACAGTTTGGGAAAATATCGGTTTGCCGCGAGGAGAGACCTGCACGGAGTATAAATATTCAAAAGGTTTCGTCGTCATGTTTCCATGTCAGCCCATGTCTGTGCAACCGTCCATGAGGAAAGTATAACTGAGGCTTTACTTTTCTATGGTTTAAACTACAGTAAATAAACACACTTAACAGCTTTATTTAGGACCAACCCAAGTGCTCAGTTACTTGTAAACAAGGAGAATTTGGCCGTAAAAACAACGCAACTCCAATCCCTGCAGATTAACATAAACATGACATATTTTATCACCGTGTTTTTACTATTCATGGAATGTAAAAACATTCAACAACTATTAACTGAATATCAACTATCAACTAACTGACTATTGACTATAAACTCACTAGCTTGTTATTTTTGGGTGTAACATTCCAGCGATTGAATATTTTAAAAAAGAGTGGTGAAATCAATGCAGCAGACGCTGAAATACCCTGATTTTCAGGAAGATGGAGACGACTAAAATGTCGAACTGGTGTAACTATATTCTTAGGCAGCTTAATGCCTAACATTTAAATGTAAGCTACTGTAGATATCACACACAGATGTTGAAACCTTGTAGAAACTTCCCCCTGTGGGCTCAGATGACCTCTTACCCACTCTTTGTACTTCCTGTGTGGGGTAGCGCACTCTGAGCCTCACTTCCTGGGAAAGACACACTAACTTTCCCTCGCAGCTTTTTCAGCATCAATATTCCTCTTTAAATCAATCAATGTGCCTTCTTCTTCTCTCCTTGTCATATCTGTTTATTTGTGTAATTGTCTGACAACAGGTACACGAGCCTGTACTCTCTCCATCTCGCCCTCTGTGAAGTAGCGAGTATATTGGCATCAAACCGGTTTGTGCACCTCACTTCATCACCCACCACCTTTCATGCAGGGCAAAACCCCTCTGTTATTTCAAGTGGCTTTGTGCAGCGAGGCCACAGCCACATACCCCACAATGACAGATGAACTAGTTTGAACCGGTGAGGACTGTGGGATCCAGCCAATAGACACCATACAGACCTCATAATGTACACACAAACCTCCTCACACATGCACACAAATATACGGCCTATCGTGCACCTCATGTTGCACACACTCAAGACATGATTGCTGTTGCTGCGATTTAAATAGCTTCTTTTTTTTCCATCACAGAGTCAGTTGCACACACACACACACACACACACCTACACACACACACACACACACACACACACACAGGAGCGATTTGGCTAGAACACTGCTCATTTCCCAGTTTTGCTGCGCGACAGCGTCATGAATGGTTTACCAGTTAGCTTATACAAGTGTGCAGCTCTGTGTCTGTTTGTATTCACACTTTTGTGTATGTATAACTGTGACTTATGTATGCACCATTCTGTTAAGTGCTGTAACCTTTTAATTCTGTGTAAACTGACCCAGTGGCAGGAAGGACATCCAGTACAGGGAGCAGGAATGCTTACGTACTTTCTGTACCCACATAAAACCGGAGCCTGTGTATGTTCAATGTTTGTGCAATGTGTGTTCAGCAGATGATTTATGCATCTGCAGGTACTTAGTGTTAGCATAACTAGCTTTATGGAGTGGGCAGATAAGCTCCTACGTGCTGATTTGAGGGCGATACCCCGGCACCCAAGGACACAATACATCTATAAGCTCTTACAATTATTTGTTTATATTGAATATGTCACCATGAGAATGTGTCCCGACAGGAAAATGACACATGGAGCTATACGATATCTTTACACAGCATGCCTGAACACATAACTCTCAGCAAAACAGACTTCAGCAGTCTACTGGAGGGGGGTGACTAGCGGTTAAATGAAATATGATACGTGTATCACATGTACACCGACACACACACACACACACACTCAATTATAACACTTGTTTATTCATCTGTGTGGCATGTGTATCAGACATGACTGACATGACTTTGTGAGTCAATAGGGGGCAATGGTGACAGTGATACTCAGTAAACAACAAGTTAAGTGATGTCATTTTTTTTCACACAGTTCGTCTGCTCTAATGTAAGCTACTACCAACAGTAGTAGCCTAAAGATGCTTCCAAAGCCAATGGGTGGTATAACTTAAGCCAACTACAGTGTTTTTGACTTTTACTGCATGGGAGCAACTATAACAGAGTATAGCGCGTCAGCTTTGTCCTGGTCTTGGATTTGGGAATATTTACCCAACATCCATTTTCCAAATGCATTGGTTAGTCCTCATCCTCAGGACTCAGGAATAAAACACAAATCTCAGTTTTGTTTTTTTTGTTTTGTTTTTGCCCGAAGTATGTTTTTCTACATTATAAGCACCTGCCAGACATTAGATACACAACATTGTTAAATTGGAATTTAAAGTTATTTTATTCTGAATTGCTTACATGGTGTACTACCATCCATCATTAATTCATCCACGTGGTTGGCGTGAATGAACACTGGAAAAACATGTTGACTGTTGGCTCTCTCTCATTGCGCCCAACTTACCAACTGTATCCTTACTTTTTAGGAATCAGAACAAACTAACAGTTTTGATTTTTGCATTCTAAATATGTAGCAGCGTTACAAGTTATCAGTTTTATATCCAACCCTGGAGCAAGACGACAAACACAGTCTCGCTTTGTTTGTGCAGAAAGGTGAACAAGGAGAGCTCTGTTCTGGCAGCCGGAACATCAACAAGAGAGCAGTTGATAGAAATCTATCAACCTGAAGACAAACAAATATTAAATTTAAAAAAAGGGCCGCGGTTTGATAAAAAGGAGGTCTGGTGACCCCCCTCTCCCCCCAGCTTGTGTCATATGATGTTTAGAGGAGTGTGTGTACGCAAGTGAGCTTCATATTAGTAACCCTAACCTTTTAATCGGGGCTAGTCCTGAGGTCACTAATGCCTCTGAGCACACCAAGACACTGTTCCTCAAACACAAAGAAAAACACACACACACACACACACACACACAGATACACACAGTGAGATGGTAAACAAGGAGTGGAGTGACGCTGCCATGCTCTCAGCTTTAATAAGTAGCACAAATCTCTGGCCTTAACCCTGCTTTTTAAAACACACTCTAGACACACATTCGATGCAGACTGTAGCAGGCACTGTTCAAACATACCTGCATACTATGATATCTGCAGTACCGTCGACCTCGGGCAGCCCTGGGAACTGCGGTCAAAGGACCGTAACCTTCACAGCCTGCAGCGCTCGACCCAAATGTCAGAATTTGCTGCATTTTCCGGTTTTACATAATTATGAATACTTCAGGGTTTTGGACTGCTGGACATAGAATTTTAAAAACTCCCTTTGGACTTTCATTGGGAAGAACCTATTAAAAAAAGATGTATACTATTTTTGCAGGGTGACCAAATTTGAGAACAGTTAAATTTACTTTACAACCTTGTTTCTTTTGTTACTTACATTGTATTGCTTTTCAATTTGTTAATACAGAAGGAATACAAAACTATTATCAGCTAATACACTCATACAACTTAAAATATTTATTTTTTAGTTGTGCCCTTGTGATGTGTTTGTAAGCAGTCTGCTTTTTTTATGTAACTCAGAAAACACTGCCCTGGAGTAGAGGGATTCAATTCATTTTCACGTTATATATCTTCTCATGTATGGTTACCCAATCTCGGTGGATGTCAACGTCTTGAAGAGCACACGCATCTCCCTGAAATCAGTAAACCCGTGGCCTCACCTGTTGACACAATGGCTAAACTTTCACCACCAGAAAATGTACAGAACTTTTTGTACATCTAGACTGGGAACAAAAACATCTTAAGCTCCTCCTACATCCTTGGCATCTGTGATAAGAAAACAACACTCCTCCAGACACAGACCCACCTACTATAACCGTCTGGTTCGCTTTAACTGCAGGGTAATGCTGTGTAATGCACCCCCCCGCTGTCTCTGTGTCACATAGTATGTCACATATGACCAGTGGTATGTATGCTTCACCCGCGAGACAGCGCTCATGTATTTCAAAAATGAAAAACACAAGTCACTTACAGCTGCTTGTTGATGATAAACTGGCTCTTATTTAGCATGCAGGGGCAAGGCCTGACCGCAGAAACATGTTGATGTGATTACCGGAGATAAATATGTCAATTGTCCTCTATCACAACAAAAGCATACATGCAGTTGCTGGTCAACTTTATGGGAAGGGCTGCTGGCTCGTAAACGGGGCTGACAAAATTAGGTTAGCCTGGTTGTGATTTTCAGGGGGCTCAGCACAAACACACACACACACACACACACACACACACAGAAAAACAAACAAACATCCCGGTTTCCTAGAAGGTTCTGAACAAGATCCAATGGAAGCTTTCCAGAGAGTACATGTAACTCCCCCTCCTCCCAAATCTCTTCCCCTCCGTTACTGCACATCGCGATCACACCCCAACCTCAATATCCCCTTCCTCCAACCGCCCCTCCTCGCTTCCTGGCTGCACATCAACAGATTCTAGAGGTGTGTCTCCTCTCAGCCAATGGCAGCCCTCTCAAGCGGGGCATCTGGGCCTATCAGAGCGGCCGGTGGGAGCCGCCGTCTCTCCTTCTGTTAATGGCAGTTGTTGTTTTGCTGCTCTCTGTGTTTTCTGCGCTCAGAGTGATGGATGGAGGGAGTAAAGAAGAGGTCAGGTCAGGCATTAATAGGCTTTGAGTGCTTGCCCACAATTAGGTGGGGGCTAATCCCAAATTCACAAGTATGTGTGTGTGTGTGTGTGTGTGTGTGTGTGTGTGTGTGTGTGTGTGTGTGTGTGTGTGTGTGTGTGTGTGTGTGTGTGTGTGTGTGTGTGTGCACGTGCACACGAGAACCTTTACAGCATTTACATGCTCTTTATCATTATCTATCTCTGGCCCTCCCTCCCTCTCCCTTCCTCAAACACACACAGACCAGACTTTGTTTCTTGCACATATACATCATTCACATCCTCTCACACACATACATCCTCTCCCCCACACACACACACACACACACACACACACACACACACACACACACACACACACACACACACACACACACACACACACACACACACACACACACACACACACACACACACACACACACACACACACACACACACACACACACACACACACACACACACACACACACGCTGGTTTACTTCTGGTCAGAGGGTGTGGAGAGCTGGCAATGGTGGAAAGACTGCTATCCGGTACAAACAGGGCACCTGTCAAACCAGTCAACAACAGACGCAGATAATTCTGCAAGATTCCCATTTTAACATCAGCACAAAATAGAAGATGAAATTAGGAAGTTTTAGAGACTGCAGGTTTTTTTTGAGTTTTCAAACAGCACAAGAGACAGAAATAAATATGTACTACAGGTTTTATGCAGAAAGTCACAAACAATCTGTAGAAGGAAAACATTCACGATTTGTTTTTCTCACTTTTCAGTCTTCAAGTCAAATTGATTTAATGGGGTTGTGTTGCACAATCAACACCAGAGTGTTGTTTGAAAGTTCGGCAACGTCTCAAAAGAAAGATCTTGTGCAAACACGGCCCTTATCAAGAGAAGTGTAACCGCTCAGACCTCCGGCGATATCAGCGATATTAAAAAGGGCAACTGTAAACAAAGAGCATTGTCGTGTGCTGATCGCGAATCACCACATCAAATCAGGCGCAAAAAGAAGCTTGCGAGTTTGACTCGGCATGAACACCCCACTATCTGTTTTTTTCCTTCTCCCGGGTATGATGAGGGGACATGAGGACAAGGGAGTGATGACAGCGTGTTTGGACGAAAGTCTCGGCTGGATGGCCGCCTTCACACACCTGCGTTCAGAAACACGCAGAGGCACGTGGTATTTCACAGATCTTTTTTCCTTCTTCACCCAAATATAACCGAGTCCTGCTGACCCATATTCATACGATTCCATACCGAATTATTAAAGACAACTAATTAAAGCCCAACTGATGGCCACGAAGGCTAGTGCTGATATTGATTTTACCTCTTCGAATCGATTGTTTTGTTTTGACCAACAGCACAAAACCCAAAAGATATTCAATTTACAAACAAAAGTAGCAAATTGACCCATTTGTGAAGCTGGAAGCAAAGAATAGCCCCCATTCTTACTGGGGAAATGACGACCTGCTCCATTTGATTAAAGGCAGACATTAAAAATACATGAATGCATAGACGCACCTGTGACACAGTACATGTCCAACAGACAGCAATTGGGTGTAGTGTAAACAGAACAGCGCAGATTTCACTGCAAGGCAGCGCTGCAAAGGAAAATAAGCAAAGCATCCGGACTAAGATAAGCAAGCACACAGCGGTGACAAAGAACATGACAGATGGGCAATGCACCGAGAGAGGAACACTGTTTTTGTGTTGACATGTTTGATTACTTATGAAGTAAAATGGATGTGTAAAGTATGGGAAGAATTGGGTCATCTATACACCAACCAATCTATTTATGAAGGTTTAGCCAGACTGCAACATCAGAGGTCAGCTGCAGCATTTAATCTCAATAAATCGGAGTCTGACTGATTTTAACTACAATCTCCGACAAACGTAACAGTGACTTGCCTTTTTCAAAGGCTGGACATTGAGAAAACATGTTGTATAAGTTACCGAACATCACTTGTTTGCTTCCTCATCATGCCCTGAGCTGTGTAAAATTAATGACAAGGGGTCCTCATAGAGTTCCTTCCTTCCCCTCCTTCTTTCCTGACATCACGTAACGAGAAGTGAGCACTGACACTCCCTTAAAACAAGCCAATCAACAGCAAGAGGAGCTCTTGTCCGAATACGATCATGTGGGGATCTGTTCTTTCAGCAGATATGGACTCCTTCTCTCCATTTCTGAGACTTGATGTTGGTAAAAGCTGGTATTAGCTCACAGCGTTAAAGGGGGGGATGGGAGAACTAAAATGAGCTGACTGAGTGAATCACAGGTTTGTGTATGTTTTGTGTTGGCTGGTTGCCAACCTTTAAAATGCCTGGTTTCCTAAGGGCCTCTGAGTGTTTACTGCAATATGACTAGAAATCTACAGAGGGACAGACAAGGTGTGGCAACCTGCCAGCAAAGACTATTCAGGAACCAGATGGAGAAGTTGTTTTTGTCTCTCTCGCCATCGATCTCCCTATGGCCTAGATACTTCTGTTCTCTTAAGAGTTTAGCAAAGCTTGGCCCCTTCTGTTGTTCTACGCCTGAGCTCCCTAAAAGTCAGTGGAAATCTGTGCTTTTCTTCTTCACATTTCCCTCTAACAAGAGCCTGGTCCTCTCACTGATGTGTGAGATATGGCTTTGTTTGGGTGAGATTCTTTTTTCGCAGCCCGACATATTTATATCTTCTTTTTGCTGTCTCTTTGCATGTTTCCCTCCACGTCATTCCTTTACTTTGTTTTCCTTTCATGCATTCTTTCAGCTATACCTCACAGTACCCGTTCATTCACCCACCTCCAGTCCAACCTCTCATTCTCTCTTGCTCAGTAAACAATGGTTTGCATTGTTTCCGTATATTTGTACTTGTTAAGATCTCTGTCTAATGCGCTTTTTGGCCTCTGAGATTATACTTAGTATTTTCAAAAAGGGGCTCATTCTTAGTTTTTAAATTACTTTTGGCTGAGACATATAGCGCCCTGTTTTAAATGCTCTGGTGAAGGCTGATGTATCAGAACCCGAAAGACCACATAAAGGACCTAGTTACTATATCTCTATTTTGTTTGCTGGGCTTCTAAATAGACTTCCACAGGCCCTCGTAAATTAAAGAATCATCCTCATAAAATTCCATTCTGGCCATTTTCTCCGTTGTTGATCTGTTAATTTTAATCATCTAACTAACTTATCTCAGTTCAGCTGGAAGAACCTACGAGAAATACATTTCCCTTTCCTAATGTCTATGTTCTATGTTTGTAATATCATCAAGCTGGCTATGGCAAACATCTGGGATAATTCAAAAGGACGTGACAACCTCAGTTATTGGTGCAAACAACAAAACACCAGTATTTTCCTCCGAGGCCCATGAGTCAGAAGGGCTGAGCTTACAAGGATCACAGTTACATGATGATGTGTTCAGGGACCAGATTCCAGTTCATATCCATCCTGACTGCAAAACAAGTCTGTAAAGTATGACAAAAATGCTTACATGTATTACACTGACACATTATACAAGTGTAGAGTTGTTCCATTCCAGGAGTGCTTAGTGTAAGGGATATATATATATGTATGTGTGTGTGTGTGTGTGTGTGTGTGTGTGTGTGTGTGTGTGTGTGTGTGTGTGTGTGTGTGTGTGTGTGTGTGTGTGTGTGTGTGTGTGTGTGTGTGTGTGTGTGTGTGTGTGTGTGTGTGTGTGTGTGTGTGTGTGTGTGTGTGTGTGTGTGTGTGTGTGTGTGTGTGTGTGTGTGTGTGTGTCAGGGTGGGTGGCTGGCCTCAATTGGGGGTCTAATAAAGCCTTACGGGTGACAACATGATGCAACGGTATCTCTTACGACTACTGTGTTGGGACATGTAGTACCGGTGTGTGAGCATTAGAGGGTAAACAACTCTGTGCACTTGCTTTGCACCTTTGAGATAAAGTTTCCATCCTTGAACTTTAAAACCGTTGAACTGTTAAAACCAAAAAAAGGGAACAAAAGCATTTCCTCTTTGACACGTGAGACGCCAGCAACAAGCATCCGAAGTGACCAAATCAACAGAGACAGCAGCAACCACACACACACACACACACACACAAACACCTTTGAGTTTCACTGCTAACAGAGAAGAGCCGAGTGTGAAAAACATGCAGTCATCCCCCAATTATAGATTATCATCTGTAACACAGAGGCGTATTTTTTTTATATAATTTGTGAACAAATACAATTTGCATTTCTGACAGCTTTGTCCATATTGACTTTCAGCCGTGTTTTCTGGCCACCTTGTGTATGTAAGTCGCATCGCTCTCTTCTAGCTTGGTTTTGTCTCGACCAACTCCTGAGGGAAATATCTGGATCTCTAGCTGCTTAATGCTCCACTAAATTCACCAGCTGGTCGCAAACTTTGTCTGCTGTTTGTGGCTGAGCAGGCCGAGTACAGTGGGGTGTTATGGAGAGCAGTGAGAGTGAACCAATACAGTATACAAGTTGTGGGCCAGAAAGCTAAACAATGAACTTCACTGTGAACTGTGAAGTCGAGGGGAGCTGCACATTCAGGTGATAATTCTCAGTTTATTAAGCTGTTGAATAGAAATGAGCAATGAGCGCTTCTACTTGTTTGGTCGCCGTGCCAACAATGTCAATGTCACCCAACCACACTGTCGGATGAAAATGTATCACTAGCAGTTAATCTTGATTTGCAAAGTGTGTGGCTGGCAGGTGTGGTGGATCAATATCATCAGAGGTATTTTGCCACAGTATCTGGTTACATTTACAAAAGTAGACGCTTCGTGACAGCTGGATGCAACATACAACCATAAATAACATTAGGTGAATGTGGCAAATAAAGCTACATTTTCATTTTCATTTTTATTGTTGTTGTTGCAGCAGCAGCAGGTTCAATTCCTGGCCTAGACGGGCCTTTTGTGTGGAGTTTTTATGTTCTCTCCGTGGCAGCGTGGGTTCTTTCTGGGTTTTCCGGCTTCCTCCATCAGCCCAAAGACATGCATCTTAGGTTAATTAATCACTCTTAATGTTCCGTAGGTGTGGATGTGCGCGTGAATGGTTGTCTGTCTCTATATGTCAGCCCTGCCATAGTCTGGGGACCTGTCCAGGCTGTACCCTGCCTTTGCCCAATGTCAGCCCCCCCCCCCCCCCCACGACCCTGAACAGGATAAGCTGTGAAAGAAAATGGAGTAGTAACAGTGTGTGTTACTGTGTTTAGAACAATGCAGCAGGACAATAATCCTGAAAACACGACATTTACTTTGGACAGGGTGCTGCTTGTGTGACAAGCTGTCCCTTTATACGTGTGTAAAAGGATTTCTTGTGTTTGTGTTTGCAAATGTGCTTCAGTCAAAATCGCACCTTGAGGGACAAATAAAGAAGTCTGCATTGAACGGACTTGAAGTCAAAGCAAACAAGGAGTTTTTCTGACTTCAATCAAGACCTTGCTAGTATTTAAGTGTACATTCATTTGTCTACTTACTTTATTTATCCTGAAATAGGGAACTATGTAGTACAAGTGTTACGAGTCTTACATTGCTCACTCCATGTTAATATAAATACATTAAAATGGAAGCCAAGAGTTGGCAAATAAACCTCATGATTACCATTTAACTTCACTGTATATGTGCGTTTGTAATAAGACACCAATTAACATGAAGTGAAGTCATATTTAGGGCAGACACACTGGCCATTGTGAAGGAGTGTGTTTTCCTAGCCCAAGTAATCACTGTGAAGTACTTTTTACTAACACTGCATGTCAATCACACACGCTGACTGACACTCTCTCCCTCCTTGTCTTTCACCACACACAGACTCTCACACACACACACACACACATACACACACACACACACACTTCGACCTGGTTTTGGAGGAAAAGAGCTGAGGTCAGAGGTGAACGACTGTGGGAACACGGAGGTCCCGTAGCGTGAAACTGTCACCGTCCTGACAAACTGGCCTGTAACATAAACAAGCACACATACATAAGCTCGAGACAATACCCCCGTGAACAGAGCACAATACCAGTCCACCACTCCACACTGGGCCTGAAACAATACCACACACGCTGAAACAACATCATAGCCGGGCCTAAGCCAACACGACACTGGGTAAACTGAAGCGGCACCATTTGGTGAGCAGCACCACACAATGCCTGCAATGGGAAACAATCCATCAGGTGCTGACCACAGCTAAGCTCATGTCTCAAAGTGTCGGGTCTTTGCAAGATTGAATGAGGTGCACAGAGGTGAACAAGAGCTTGCGAGCATTGTGTGTGTGTCATGCTGCATGTTTAATGTTTTCTCTCAAGACTAAGTACAGTTAGGGGACTTTCAACTTGTATGTATTATTGCCCCATTATTTCTGACACTCACACTATATAAAATGTCAAAACAATGAAAAATGTTGATCCAGATCCAGACCTCAAGGTGAGGCCTTCAAATTGCATTTTTGTCAAATCTGTGCTCCAAAACCAAAAGAAATTCTGTTTTCAATGATATACAACAGAGAAAAGGAGCTTGGAACCAGTAAATGTTTGCATGATAAATGACTTAAACACTCAAACCTAGCACACAGAGTGTTATTCAGTAGCACTTTCTGCTCAAGTCAAAAGCAGCAACATTAAGTTAAATCGATTAAGAATCACAGTTTTCCACCTGGATTCAGATTGAACAAAATTTGAGTTCCTGTAACAGAACTGGAGCGAGTGTCTAGTATTTAGCTTGTGTACTCCAGCTGGCTAAGCTTGGTGTTGAGCCTGTGTGGTTTGTATCCTAATAGGGGCTACCTCAGACTGAAGTCTGGACCGCAGCCACTGGGCTATTCATGCTTTGTGACCTGATCCGCAGATGCCTCTGAAGGCTGCATGCTCACGGCTATAAATCTCTCAAGACCTGTAAACACACAACACACACACACACACACACACACACACACACACACACACACACACACACACACACACAAGAAAAAGACAAACACACAAACCCACACACACACACACACATACTGGATGAATGCCCAGTGACCAGGGCAAAAGGAAAAAATGAAAATCATTTGCAGCATTGCATGTATTTAAACCAGCGCATGGAAAATTCCCATCCAGCAACTTGAGAGGAGAGCAGAAGCAGACCACAGACTAGTACAGAGCGCCCTCCTGTGTCCACACAGCTGAACTGCAGCAGCTTCAGTCCCTCGATGCGCCGTGTGAATGATGAAACCACTCAATGGGCGATTCTTTTTCATCAAGTAAAAAGCCAAGCATTAAGAGGGTGGAAGATAAAAGGCATATATTGATTTTTTTTTTTCAAATACTGCCTCCACTGGATGATAACCTTCATCCTTCATTTATGAATTCGATCAAATTAATCCTGAACAGATGATAGATGAAAGTGTTCGAGACCAGGAGCCGAGTGCATGAGGCCAGGAGCAGAGTGGTCAGCCAGCCGCTACTATAGGAAGATGTATTTAGTGGGATTGTATGAGTGTGTGTGCTTGTGTGTCCCTGTTTGAATACTCCCTCAGGATATCCAAAAGCCTACAGCAGGGTATAGCTTTGGTTTCAGAAGTAAGGGGGACACAATTAAGTCAGAGCACAGAAAAAGATATTTATGTGTGTATATATATATATATATATATGTGTTGAAGAAATATGTCTAGTTTAATTGATACTTCACAATAAATAATGTTGTATTTGAATATTAACTACAAAGAGCGATGGCCTTAGCTGCGGTCTTTGATTGTTATTTTAAGGAAGAAGTGGAGGCACTTTTTCATGTCTTGGTAGAGCCTTTAGTCAACCTTTCAGGCTGCAACAACCTCCATCAATAAAGTAAGGCGGACTATACGTAGCCTGAAGATCACAAAATACCTCTGCTGCTCCTTATGACCAGGGAATACTTGAAAAAAAACTGGTTCATATGACGTATCGGCAAAACTGTTAAAAGCCTTTCTGAACGGCCACAGTCGAAGCGGAGGGAAAAATCAGCTTTCATAGAGAGGGGCAAGACGTGCTATTGTCTATATAGACACAGCGCTGCACCCGTGTGGAAACACACTAAAAAAAGAGAGAGCTTGGGCATGAAGTTCAAAACCAGCTTTCCGTTTCACCTCCACACATTCCCGGGTCACAAAGGTGTGGGAATGGAAACTACGCTTTTTGAAATATACACGTTCCTGGAAATATTGAATGAGACAGAAGGCCTTTTTTCACGAGAGACATTTGGACTTGTCATAAAAAGGAAAAGCTGTTGATTGATTTTATTATTTACACCTTTGCTTTTACTGCAACTTGTCAAAATGTCTGCCTTGAAAAGAGGTCTATTGCTACAGGATAATGTAATGCGGTCACAAGATTAAAGGGTCAATATACATTACCTTTCTCATCGCAGACATTTTGACTTGTCAAAGCACAGGTGTAATTAATAACACAATGATGGCTCCATTCCATTAGTAAAAAACTAATCCTTATCTTTATCCTTATCCTTGTGACAGTTACAAAAGCTTCAGTTTCTGCAGGCAACATTAAACCAACAGAAAGGAGAGGTGAACACAATCTTGTGACCGACATGCTGAGAAAATTAATAAAAAAAGAGGAGCTAATGGAGCAGCAGGAGGCATTACTTTATAAATAATTTGTACATTTTAATTCCATATGCACGTTATAAATATCCCATTATGGCAATGAGAGAGTGAGACTTGTTTCTTCAACAGCACCATGTGATCACTTGATTCTTGAATCTCCTGATAAACCTGCTCTACCCGGGTTTGAAACATTACATGCAGAGCAGCAGAACATGTCCCATTATTTCTGTCACACACTGAACCTACAGCTCTGTTATGTGACTTGTCTTTGTGCGTTTGTCTCCTTCAAAGAGTTTGTTATCCCCCCCTCCTGCTGCAGCACTTTGTTACTGTTGTCCTCCGCCTTGCCTCCACCTCCTCCTCCTCCCACAGTCTCAGGGTGTGTGGGTGAGACAAGCTGAGCCTTGTGTCTGTATGCTTCTATGATGTATGAAGATAATGTATGCTTGATCAGACGGGAGACGACTGCAAGCCACGGTGGAATGCAAGGATCCGGGCTCGGCTGACAAAGTGACCTGATTATCAACTTATTATGAGGGAAATTATCATCTTTCATTTAGGGACATTTAAATCCATTACTCGTGGAGTTCGGTTCTGGACCAGAAAGAAATTATTATTATTATTATTATTATTATTATAGAAATGATTCAGGCTCCGGAGACTTGTCGTTGCTGACTGAATGCAGAGATTGTGTTTGTTCCACCTCTCTTGGGCCTACATGATCTATTCAACCTTCAGTGCGTCGACATCATGTTTTGCAACATTTCCACTTTAATTCTTTCCCACTATTACATCTCCCTAACACTCAATTCTCAAATAGCACTGCCAGAAATAATCACAGACAAGCCAGCACCCCCCACCCCCAAGTAACGGTGTCAAGCCACCCACCCTATCACTGCACACGGTGCGACTGGTACCATGACGACTGCTTTGGTTCTGCAAAAGCCCATAGCTAACATGAGCCCATCCCTCCCTCAGTGCCCGGGCAATACATGTTTTAGTGGAACAAATGAAGAATTAAAATTAAAATTTTTCTTGGATTTTTATGCATGTGTAATAATGGCTAAAAATTGTGAAGAAATGTGCTTTTTTCCAAACATGTATTCAGGCTTACAACAGGATTGACAGTGACCTAGTTGCACACTTCCCACATTCCCCCTCCTCACTAGTCTTCCCAAGTCTACAGCCGGGAGCATGCTGCACTGGCTGGAAGGTGTGGGGGGGGGGGGGGGTGGGGGGGGGGGGGTGGGTGGGGGGTGGGGGTGGGGGTCTGTGTTGTAGGATCAAAGTGGGGGCTTGTGTGTTCGTCTGCTTTCCTAGCGTGTTAGAAATGCTCTCTAATATCTCGGCAAAACAGGCATTTGGTGCTATTGTATAAATCCTCAGATTCTTGCACAGTTTATTTTCCTGTGCAGTGAACTTGACATACTTAATAAATGCAATCTATTATAAATTCATGAAATATTGGTGATTATTAAGACTTCCACTCACTGCGTGTTTTATTCAAAGACACGTGGCAAAAGTATAAAACCCACACAATTTAAATTTGATGATGAAGTGAATTGTACTAGGGCTGTAACTAAAAGTTATTACGAACTAACTGTAAATAATAGTTTCATTATCACTTTCTTCGTTAATCAACCAATCCACTGGTCTATAAAATGTCCCAACAGACTTCCCAAGAATCCAGGATTGAAATGTCTTCAAGTGTCGCGTTTTGTGCGGCCACCTATTACAAACCCAAGAAGAAGGAGAAACAGCAGAAATTATCAATTGTCAGAACTGTCGTTGATTTATTTTCTGTTTACTGAATTATATCCTCAAGCCTAAAATGCACCAAAACTTTGAAAAGCAACAGAAAATAAGCTAAAATGCATTAAATAAAAAGAGCTACAACATTGTGCAGCTATCATAGCCAGTATCAGCATCATCGGGGCCGAAAACAATCATATGATAAGAGAAAAAAGCCTTAAGTGGTCACAATATGATTGCACCATAAAGCTCCTATCAACACTGTCCCATCACTCTGCCCAGCTGGCTGGCAGCTGTAAATCCACAGCTTTATTTGACTCTATCACATCCTCCATATCCATGGAGGATGTACAGTTACTGTGCCAAAGGTCACTGCCTCCTGCTGCTGCTGCTGCTGCTGCTGCTTTCTCTCCCCCCTCAACATGCAGTTTGTCTGACCTGGTTCGAGCAGAGATGGCCCATAATCCAGCAGATCTGTCCAGACCATAAGGCTCTATCTCTCTCCGTGGGTCCTCCTCACTCTATTTACAGAGTAAGCAGAGGTAGCCCGGAGAGGACCGGAGGCATGCACACACACACACACACACACACACACACACGTCGACACGTACAGTACACTCAAAACACAAAGGCAAATATACATAACACACACACACGTTCGTGCACAAAAAGCATATGCAAAAGAGAGAACTTGTGACAGTGAGCACAAACGTTACCAACTCTGAACTAATGTTACCGAGAGGACTTTGACTCTGCCCTCTCTGAAAAGCACTGTTGCATCTGTCCACACTCCCGTCTGTCAAGGTTGAAAAGTGAAGTTTGTTTATATAGCCTCGCCACCTTTGAGACAGGTTCATACAGACAAGCTTTCCGAGACCAAACCAAATCTACAAATCGATCACGAATGAATACGGAACAATGCAACAACGGGTCAACCCACTGCACACAAGCAACCACGCAACACCTCAAACCAAATCAGCGAAGGGAGGAAAACATAAAAACGGATGAAACACTTTGGGGACAATTCAAATGAGGACTTTATGACATGTTTTTTGTCTTGACAAACTGATTTAACGACAGCGCACACCCTTTACAGCCTGTATGACAGTGACCTTATGCACCTGCCTTGAATGAATCAATTGTGAAAAAGCAACGTGATCAATATCTGATGTAATCTCCGAGGGCCTGGAGACCCTCCCAAGCTTTCCATGTAGAGCAACAAATATGCTCTACGGTATTCTGGGAGGCCAGATCCAGGAAACCATTTCACTTAATTAATCACACTTAAGTGTTTATTACAGGGGCTGCTGAGTCAGCCTAAATCCTTAGTAGCAAAAGAAAGTCAGACCTAAAATGGACTGGACTGCATATGAATTCAGAACTGCACTGACTCAAATTCAAAGAGACACTAATTCCATGTGGTATTTACTGTACATTCTTTACTACATCTTTTCATCTCTGGAGGCTGGAGATGAGGACAAAGTCTCTGAAATCTGAGCAGCACCAGCCTGAAAAGGTTGATCTTTTGAGAGTAGCTCTTAATTCAAGTTAGTGTAGAGGGCTAACTCAATGGAGTAATTACATAACACAAAGAAACCCCTCTCTGTCTCTGTCAAGCCGCCCAAGACTGGGCTCCTTTCATCCAGCGAGGCGACATGGTGGCCGGAGAGAGAAAGGGACGATGGAGTCTGCCCACTCCTTTCATACACTCAGAACAAACACTATTGTCTCTCTTGGTTTGTGCATATATGCATTAGATAAATATGCATTAGATAAATTAAGCTCAGTGACGTCAAGCCCCACGATGACCCCCTTCGGTGTATGTTGACCGTGTCGCAGGATTGCAAAGGTAAGTGATTTTGAATGACCCCGGCATACCCTGACACAAGGACGGCTCCTCCCCACGCACATGGAACCCTATTTCCAGCCGTGGCCCCGTAACCCTTGACCTCAGAAATATTGGGGCAACATGACACAGCAAATGTTCAAGCCCATTCCTTTAACTGTGAACAGCTTGACCTGCATATTCACAGGGAGGCTTGAAAAGCGAGCAAAGACTCAGATTACATAAAAAAGGCAGATGAGGTGACTGCTAGGACCAGAGAAGGTTAGATGATATATCAACACCAGTGCATATCAACACACTTGTCTTAATAGTTTGACATGTTGGTAAATTCCGAGAGTTAGATGAGAAGATCAAAACCACTCTTATATCTGTCCCCTAAATATAAGGCTACAGCCATAGGTCTGTTAGCATAGCTTAGCACAAAGACTGTAAACAGGGAGAAACAGCTAGCCTGGCTCTGTCCAAAGAAAATTAAATAAAAAAAGTGTAAGTCGTAAAGGGGAAGTCATGATGTCTTGTTGTCACCACAAGGTTTCAAGGCAACCAGCTGAACAACTGCTGGAAGTCACTGCACCCGGCCAGGAAATAGTTTAGCACATAAGCCCCCATAAAACCAGAAAGTGTGTTTTTTACACTGCTTTTTTATGGATTAAAAAGGAGCTGTATTCTGAACCCCACCCTCCGGTTCAACCTCAGGTAAAGATGATTAGCTCTGTCAGTACTTTCAGCGTAGTTTGCACCGTTAGCGCTGGTAGCGCTGTTAGTATCGTCGGCTATGAGCCCCCAGCTTGCCGTCGGCATGTTGAGAGCCAATCGAATTGCTCCCAATCTCAGATCTGGCACAAACAAGCTAATTAAGAGACATTGCTCGTTTTGTTACATGCAGAGAGAGCCAGTCTTATCGCTACGCTAAGCTAGCTGGCAACTCTAGTACAGCTGAATGTAGGAAATGGAATAAGTGTTTTTCCCAAAGTTACAAACTGTTGCTTTAAATGTGTGTAGGCGGGCCAATGTGCATTAGCATATTCTTTAAGGCTTTATTTTTACCATCTACTGTACATGAGTGCTTAGAATTAGATTGTTTTCATGCCACACTTGATTTTCTTTCTCACAGATGATAAAATGTGCAATCATATACGGTGGATATGCACAATGGAACAATAAACTAGCAAAACACAGTTCCAGGCCAAATTTTTCCAAGCCAGGAGGATATTAAGAGACATTATTCTCACCAGGCAGGAGGCCTTCCTCTTTAGAGGAAGGGGGTTGCCATGAGGAAAGGGCTGTCTGTGCTTTCAAAGATTTTGTCTTTAATCAGCGGATCTGCTGGTATTAGAGGTCCGTCTGAGCCCAAGCCCCCCTCCCTTACCCCCTTCCATCCCTCACAACGTGAGAAAGGTGTGTGTGTGTGTGTGTGTTTGTGTGGGGGGTGGGGGGGTGGGGTGGGGGTGGGGGGGGGGTCAGGGGGGTCTTCAACCGTGGGACTAGGAAGACATGAGCTGCCACAATGGGCCCATAACTGCACCCTTTGGCAAGCCCACAGCAAATGCAGCTTAGCATAATTCAAAAATACCAGACGGTGTGTACTATGGTGCACGGCTAAACCCGCAAAGCAGCTTTCTCCCTCTCTCATCTCTCTCTCTCTCTCTCTCTGCTCCTCTCCACCATCTTCCAAAAACACTTCCGCACAAACAGGAATTAAGGCCCCTGCCAAACAGTCTATTTCCTCAGAATAACAACATGTCAAGCCATCAGAAGTTGTCAGGCTTAGTTGTGCCTCTCAACAGAGGACTCATTAAGTGGAACAGGCCACAGCTCACACCACGGTAAATAAGGATAATTTTAACAGACAAAATATAATAAATCCAAAATACTTTAGTGCCAACATTAATCATCAAAACATATTAACCATGAATATACATTTATTTTAGGTCCTGTCCGTGTCTTATACTAAGGCTGGTTCAGAAAGAATTGACAACAACATGAATACAGAATCAAATTTGGCTCCATGCTGTGACCTGAATCCAGATTACACCCCACCACATCTGGAATAGCATTTAAAAACAGCATGGCATACTGATAGTGCCGACATTGATTTCAGCTGATAGACGGTTATGATGTCAGATGGTTGTGACATGTTGTTTTCCCTTCAGCCAGCCGCTTGTCACATTACACCAAACTTATACCAGAAAAATTGTTTAAACAAATTCTTGACTTGCCCTGTGCATGCATACGGTTGGAGAACTGGGTTGGTAAACCCTTGGCTCTTGTAAAGTTTAAGTGTTGATGAGTTCATGGTGTCTGGTCGTGTCCTTGAATGTAATCTACTTGACTAAACATGATGTTCTGACTCAACCCCAGTGTTTGCAATGCTTATGAAGAGGCGAAGAGAGGAGCAGATGGCAACAGAACAATACCATAAGCGCTAGTACGGAAGGGTATGAGACAGTATTGTGGAGCTTAATGCAACATGGAACAAGATGCTCACCGGGATCACATCATAAGCTGTATGAGTCTCCTACCTGGACGCCCTGTAGAAGCCGAATGCATCGCTCCTTGACGTCGTCAAAGGGACACCGTTTAGAGAGCATGAGGAGGTGAGTCAGGATGTCATTCAGGTCACTGTTGGGAGGGCTTCCTGAGGCTGGGGGTGACGGTGGTATGGGCCTGATGGCCTCCACCTTCCTCATGACGTCATGGCGGATGCTCTCCATGGCTTCAGATCTGGAGATGGCATCCCGGCTGCCCAGCCCGTTCCATCTCCCCACAGACTCCTGGACCTGCACTTCCATCTTTTGATGTCGGACTAACGTTTCTGCTATCTTACAACAGGCTTTGCAACAAATAACACATGGAACAGTCATTGTTTACATCACAGCATTAAAAAAAACTATGGGTGAGCGTGCACCTATAATTTTGAGTAAAAACAGCATAGCAGGAATTAGAGCCCCACTGATAAAATGGCCAGACAATACTATTGCCCGATATTAGTGTATGACAGATATATGGTACCAGCACATATGCCAATAAGTAACGGGAAATTTCACAATTAAATGTCAAAAATGGGTTTTCAAATTGTAATTACATACAAGGAGCATGTATATTTCTCACCTGTAAAATGTCCCATCAATAAAAGCGGTGTGCAAATTGCTAATTCCTCTATTAATATGGTATTTGTTAATTGCAATATACTGTACATCCTAGTATATCCAAGTACTATTTCTTGGAAATCTGTTTATGGATAAAATAACCAGACAGGGATGTCTGTTGTTAAAATAATCCAGCATATTAAATATAACAAATCTGGCATCACATTGATGCACAAATTGATGCAAAAATACAATATTACTTCTAATTGCTTGCTAACAAACCTATATCACATATCAAAAGGTATATACAAGGGTATATTTCAACATATTGCATATCATATATGAAGCCTAAAGAATAAAAACAAAAATATCAGAAGGAGAAGCTATTGGTTATCTGATTTCTAAACTCTCAAATAAAAAGTGTCAGTCGGTCTGTGACGGGCTTACAGGGATTTAAACCCAGATCATGCTTAAAAATGGTAATATTGGTATTTGATCTGTTACCAATTTCCAAGAAAAACAGCCTGGTTAGAGGGATTATTTATTGGTGTTACAAGCCACCATAATCTGGCAATTAAAGTGGTATTGCCACATAGCGTTTGTAAACAACAATTAACCGACGTTGCTTTATTGACTTTATATTTAAATATTAGACATAACATGACTGAAAATATACAAATACGCAACTTGTCAGTGAGTGAGTCCATTCAATCTCTCTCTCTGGCTTCCTTTCGTGTCAAGGCTCTCAAGCTGCCCGTTAACAAAGACACCATTAAAGTGCAACAAAAACGCGACCAAAACAACATTGCTACACACAAACCTTTCAATGTGCACCAAACACAGAAAGTGTCATTCTCTAATACTCACTTTATCCACATTCTTTGGTGCAGGTCTTCAGGTACGGGACGTCTTGCCACAGCGCTGACCAGTAACGTTAGTCCCACGGTAGAAACGAGAGGAGGCAACAATTTGAGGGTAAACATCTGATTGGCAGGACGGGCCGGCCAATGAGAGGAGTTCTTGGGCGTTCTAGGTTGGTGCCGTGAGGTATTCTGACAAATGATTGGTTGGAGCCGCCGGCGGGGCGGGGGGGGGGGGTATTTTTAAGAACTACATCTCCCATCATACGTAGAGCAGCCCCCCCCACCCCTCTTGTTTGTCTGCAGGCCGAGGAGAGAGTACATTTCCATTTGATTCGTTTCTGCCAAATTGCACACTGCAGGCAACTATCAATGTCAACACATTCTCTGAATTAAGTTTTAGTTGTATTCTGTTGTGCCATGTAATGAATGTCTGTGTTAGGGTCTAAGCTAAGGTGTATTTTTGCTAAATCTACAAAATATGCATAAAGCTGCAGAGGAAACCCCCAAAAGCTTAACCATTTCTATGGGACACTTGTCCTTTCTTTCAGTGCTGCACACCTGCCACATTGCTGACATGCTGCCTTTAGCTGCAGCAGGTCATTTGCGTACTGTTTTTCAAGTGTGTACAGGGTGATTGATTGATTGACTGGTTAAAGACACTTTGCTTACAGACAAGAGCCTATAGGTGATCAGAAAATGGCATCAACAATTGTTGTTGTTGTGAAAGTGGGCATGTCTCTGTCTAATACTCCACCTTCCCATTTTGCAGACCTCAAGGGTCTCATTTTCACACGTTAAACAAGGCCATAGCTTTGACACTGAGGTCATGTCCTGGGTATTTTGGGGGATATGTGTGTGGTGTGTGTGTGTGTGTGTGTGTGTGTGTGTGTGTGTGTGTGTGTGTGTGTGTGTGTGTGTGTGTGTGTGTGTGTGTGTGCGTGTGTGTGTGTGTGTGTGTGTGTGTTTGTGTGTGTGTGTGTGTGTGTGTCTGGTTAAAGAAAAAATATCACATTTGCCTTGTTTGAGTGATAAAACAAATGTAACATTATGCCATCTGTGTTGCCCTCAACTTTAATGGGTGTGATTTGTTTTCACTTAAATGCACCGTTTTTTGTAACATTAACATTCTAAAAATATGAACTTTGGATACTTATTCAGCAATGTGTCTGGACATTATCAAATACTCTACATGAGCCTACTGGTTAGTCATTATTCTCACCAAACAATGGCAAAAATACTTTCAATGCATAAAAAGCTTTTCTTGAAATGTATTACAAACACTGTGGGCATTCTCAGCACCTAATCTACAACAGATCCCTTTTGTAAGCATCCTTATGATGACAAATAGCCAACGTGTCAGTTTGTATTCAAATATTGAATGTATTAAATAATTTGTAATTCTACAACATTGCTTGTTTTTAGGGGGAGTATTCTAACTGTATCAACGTGTCAGATGGTGTCTCTGTGATAAAACCTTCAACAGATATCATCGAGTGTTTATTTTAGACATTGATCATATACTTATACATTTAAAAGTCTGTAACAGTCTGGAGGAAGTGAGTAAGGATCACAGTGCGCAGGCTCTCAGTGCGCAGGCGGAACCAATGTAGGAGGGAAATTTAAAAAGTCCGGACTGCCTGTGACAGGAAGCGTACTGGACAACTGAAGAAACCAGTTAGCTATAAACACAAGCAGTCGGGGAATATTAATATACAAACATATGATTAGTTTCGAAACGAGTACCTACCTCAATGTTCAAAAAATGGAGACTTATAACGACCAGGTAACACTAGCAAATCAGCCGTTAGCTGCGAGTGTGGCTAACGCATTAGCTTTGTTTACTTTGGCTGTCGTCGATTGTTAAGCTAGCTGCTAACGTTAGGTTGTCTGAAGGAGCTTTTCTACATGGTTTTGTTACGTAACGTTTATCTGGATTAACTTGCGCAAGGGCAGATACAAAGGGCGATACTGCTTTATGCTAAGATAGATATTTTAGCGTGGTTTGTTTTCGTTTGCAATTTTGAAATGAAGCTTTTTTTAGCTTAACGGTGGGCTTATTAGGAAAATCGCTTCTTGTTGCTGAAAGCTACTTCACTTGGGTACAGTGCGTTAGTTATCGTCAGGTAATTTACCAGCTAAAGCTAGATCTTTTCTGGTTTCAGCTCCACATATTGAAGAAATGTGAATTTAATTTATATACCTCCTCTTTTTGTCTGCAGACTTTAGACTCACCCTCAAAAAACAGTTACATCGGGAGCTATTACCAGCCTCCAAACAGGATACTACCAATAGCAAGACAGCTCGAGTTTCCTGTCCCCTCGTCCATCAGCGTGGACCAACAGATGACCAGTCCTCGGGTGTCCCACACCACACCTAATATTGACAGCACAGGTATGGCACAGCCATTATTTCTATCTTCTTGTCTCGTGACATGTTTTTGTTTTGTCCACCGGCTGCAATGACCAGTTATGCCTTTCTGTTCTCCTTAACTCCTCTTCAGCTGTTGTGGATGCACTGAAGACCCTCCAGGAGAAAATCAGGCGGTTGGAGCTGGAAAGGAAGCAAGCGGAGAAGAGCTATAGACAATTCTCCCATGATGCTCGGAGGCATCAAGAGGTCACAGGCTCTCACACGGTGCCCGGTCAACCAGCAGCGGGCCTGCCTGCGACAGATAACTCGGGCAAGAAAGGTAAGTGGTGGAAGCTGCAGAGGGAGAGGCCAATGCACATGTCTTTTCTGTAGATTTCTTCTAATCGTTGTGTTTATAATGACAGAGCTGGACTCAAAGCTGCAGTCTGCAGAGGCTCGGTGTAAGGTCCTTGAGAAGCAGCTGGACTACATAAGGAAGATGGTTGAAAACGCGAAGAAGGAGAGGAATGTCCTCATGGAGAATCAGGTGCTCCAAAAGATTACAAACTGAAAGAATCAAATCTGCCTAATATATTACAGAGAAACAATGAGGAGTATGTAAAACATGCGTAGTATTTTTCAAACAAGATTGAATTAACAATGTATGTTTCTAAATAACCATATAATCTCGGTTTACCTCCGCACTAGGCTTCACTGCAAAACCAGCAGCCGTGCATCTCAAACAGCCCATCTCAGCGGGATAAGCTGGAGAAACTCGAATCAGAGTGTCTCAAATTGAGTCGGACACAAACTCTGGCTGAGGTTAGTCACAGTTTCTTTCACTTGATTAGTCTAAACGCTGATCATCACAAGCTGAGTGACGTTATTTTAATGCTATTTTGCTTTCAGACGAAGCTTGCTATTCTGGAGCAAAGACTACTGAAAGAAGAGCACGAGCGTAAACTTGTGCAGGAAAAAGCCGACCAGGTCAGTCCACACACACACTGAAATCATCTAAAAGAAATGACACAAAATCTACATTTACACTTCTCCTTACCTCCAACCTGCAGAAAAAATAAGCAATTTTTAAAAGAAATCTGAATTCCATTAATTTTACTTCCTATTAAAGATATCTCATCTGTTTTAAGTTGCACTTACTGTCTAATAATAGTAAAATACCAACAAAGAATCTTGAAAAGGAAACTTAAACCAGGCTATTTCCATGTCCACAGCTCCAGAAGGAGTTGGACATCAACTTTCAATTGTCTGTGCCGACCGCTGAAGAAATAAAACCAAAGAAGAAAACAAAAAAGACCACCAAGGTACTTTTTTTATTGATAAAGCTAAATAACTTTTAATTTGTTTGCACAGCGTAGTGATAAAAGCTGTCCTTTTCCTCAGAAAACCTCCCGACAGAATGAGCTGCCATCGCCAAGGGGCCCAAGGCACAAACAAATGCCGTTTGTTGCAGGAACGGTACGTCAGTTCTGATGCATTATCACTTACTGTCACTTACTGCATTATCATTAACTCTTTACCCTTATTTGGTTTCTTTTGATTCATTTGAATTATCTCTCCCTGTCACAGTCGACAAGCCCGAGCCACTCGGTACACGCCAACGTACAGAGCATACTTCACATGATGAAGCACCATCAGCCCCAGCTGTGTGAACGAGTGAGCACGCTGCACAGGTCTGCTTGTGGAGCCAAGAAAAGCCTCCAGAGGGACTTCGCTTCATCTTCCACCGCTTTTCACGAGCCGCTGGGCTCACTTTCTGACCTGCTCTTGGCGCTGCAGGACGAGCTAGGACAAATGAGCTTGTGAGTACGCTTTTTGTATTCCTTTTTATTTCTATTTTTTACACATTTAACAATCTGCGTTTTTTTTCAGTGAGCATCAAGACTTGGTGCATCAGATAGATGCAACCCAAGATTGCAAGCAGAGGCATGACCTGCAGAGAGAACTGGAGAGGTTGGTCGCCAGAATGGAGGAGAAGGGAGCTCAGATCACGAAGCTCCGCAAACACCAGCAGACGGTACGTGAACCATCACTCGGTACAATCCAGCGGCATGCTTTGTAGATGTGTGAAAATATTTAAGCATGTCCGGTGTCAGTTTTGTGGCGCCATCCCTAATTGTGTACGTAGTTTAGGTCACTAATGTCGCTGACTTCGGCTCCTGCACAGGTCCACAAATTGACTCAGAGCCAGCCATGTGCCGAGGAACACACAGCCAAGAAGTTGAGTGGGATCAAGCCACCTGTTCCCTCTCCTGTTAAGAGTAAGGGAAAGAAAGGTGGGACCACCCACAATAACCTGCAGCTTCTTAGAGAGACCCAGAAGTTCAGAAACAGCCTGAAACAAGACGACGTGTCCTGGGAAACATGAGGTTCTCTGAAAGACCTTTCTGTGATACTACAGCTGGTCGAACCACAAGACTCCCTTTGGTTCCCTGCAGACGGTTTTTCTCTTCAAATGGCCTCTGGGACGTTTTTAGTAACAAATAAAAAGAGGGAACACACAAAGGGGTTGATTACGTGTTACTTATGAAACCTATTAAAGCAATAGGTGTTTGACTTAAATGAAGTCGTTCACATACAGGGTACTTTATAAATAGAGGGTGTAATGTCTATGAATCATGACCTCACCCTGTCATCTCAAACGAAGCTGAAGTAATCTATTTTTAATATTTTCACATTTTAATAAAGTTTATTCTCTGTATATTTAAAAACATATTTTTGTTTACATTTTAATTCTGCCAACACAAATGTTTTTTCTGCACCATTCATTTGTAATTCATACTTTGAACCACTAGGTGGCAGTGCTCATCCTATCTCTATTTTACAAATATGAAGGCTGTCACCCCACACACCCTGCAGTTGCATGTATAATAATAAGACATAACTTTTATAATGTAGCGTGCAGCATCAAGCGCCTACTGTCTTGAACAGATGGACCAAAAAGCTCTGTGAGCTCTGTTACAGCAGCAGGCTGGACAGCTGAGTAAATGTCGCCCTGACCACAGGACAAACGGATGTGGTTTTTATCTCGCAGTGCACTAGTGGGAGGAACTGCTTTTTGCCACAGGATTTTGCTATCTCACACTGCCAAAACCGCTAAATTCTCTCAAATTCATCAATGATGGCTATTACTAATTGTAGGCTGGTCAGATGACGAGACACCTTTTCTTTGCTGCCTGTTTATTTGAGTCAACCACCTTTTTATGGGAGCAACAACCACATGCTGCCTCATAACATTCCTGCATTATCTCCTCGTTATCAGGCCTCGGTCAATTGTCACAGGTCACATTTTTGATGAGCAGAAAGCATTTTTCTTTTTACCATAAAGCTATTCTCAGTCACTTCCTATACCACCAACTCCACAGTGGTGGTTTAGTCACACAATGAAGACATCCCTGTCCAAGGTTCTGGGTCACGGGAGTAGAAAACAGCTGACTGTTATTGTTGCCCTCCGCGTTCAGCCTTTTCAGTTCATTATCTAGCTAAAATTGCTTGGTCCTGGTATTCTTGGCATGACTCTGAGTTCACGGCATGGTTAAATGGATTGAGCTGGCCTATGGGAGAGAGAGAGAGAGAGAGACTAAACCTATTGCATTGTTTCTCTGTGCTCCCATATTAGATTACAGAGCATGACTGGACACGGCAATCAGGTTAGCTGAGGCAAGTCAAGCCTCCTCCGTGCCCACATACAACATCTCTCCTGACCCTGCAGCTCTGATACCGTGCGACTGCACACCCCGCTCTTTGCCTGGTGTGGAATAGCAGCGATGTGTTCGGAGAGCAGTGTATGTAGGAGGGCTGGGTAGATGCGAGTCTGTAAGGCATTTTTGTTGTGTGTGTGAAGGATTTCCCAAAACAGCTAAAAGATAAAGATACGTCTTAAGTTTACAATTAATTTACAGCTTACAGTCTATTTCTTTGAGTTATAAATTGACAGGGAGAACAATTGAAAAGTTACCTCAGTGTGTGAATACAAGTTTGTAGGAAAGGTTTGCCGAAATTAAGGAATTAAGGCCCCATAAGGGATGACCTCTGTCCATTAGCAGCAGAGACTGTGCAGGGTTACAGATGTTCTTTAATGGACACACACACACACACACACACACACACAAAAGACAGAAGTTATGGTGCGGTTGTCCAAAAAAACCTCTCTTTGGTTCTAGGAAACAGTGTCAGCTGGGGACTCAGGGCCACTGGAAGAAGAACAGTCTGCTCAGCACAAAAACATTGTACGCACACATCTTGTTCAAGAACGTAGTCAACTGTACAGACCGATTCTTGAGAGTGCACACACACACGGAAACACGTACACGATCATTTCCTTTAGAGCTAACAGTTTTTGCTACATCTGCAGAACCTTGCTGTGACCCTGGAAACTGACCATGTGTCAACTCAGTGTGAAAAACAAACTGGTTGTTTTAAACAGAGGGGGGGATTTCTTTGATTTTGTCAACTCATCAGTTGTACATGACAGCAAATAATGTTGCATTGTTGCCATAAACTTTGCACCCGTTTGCTTCGTTCAAAACATGATTGCTATCATACACAGAAAGTAGTAAACCAGTTCAAGTTGCAGTCTGCTCCATAAACTTTATGAAAGACAATACAGTGGATAATTGTGGGGCTTTTAGTTTGTATGTGGCCAAAGGGGGGCACTAGTGTCACTAAAACCCCTCTACATTATCAGGTGACCCCTCAAAACCAAGCAGTGTCTACTAGTCACCCCTCACAAGTAAATGAAAAGAGATAAAATGAGATACAACCAGGCTAAATATGAAGCTACCATCAGCCAGTTAGCTTAGCATAAAGTCTGGATACACCGAGAACTATAGTTGATGTCAAATCCAGATTTTATATGGAAATACCGCTGAATTTGGAGTCACCTACTTTGTTTAAACACAACTTGAGGAAATTGTTTGTTCAGCACTGCTTTGCCATTTTCTTCTGTAACATGATAGCTTGTTGACCTAGCATCACACACACACACACACACACACACACACACACACACACACACACACAGGGAAGTACAAAGCAAAGCCTGAATTTGATACATTTTGTTGTCCAGGCAACTGGCTGTTCAATTGTAACCATGGCAGTGGAGACCTGGCTGCGTGTCATCGTCCCACTCGGGGTTTGTCATGTAAATGATCCGCTCCACTGCTGCCAAAATGAAAAAGGTAAAACACAGTGATTTGTTTAACAATATTCAAACTTTATTGGCTTTACATCGTGAACTAAAAAGGCAACACTAGAAAACAAGGCACAAAATAAAAAGCTTTGAGAGAGCGAGAAAGGAGCACAAAGTAAGCACAGAAAACATTTCAGGAGGCTTTTTGGGGCACCTGCAAGTGTCTACATGTACAGTCTTGTGTATGTCAGAGCCAGAAATATCGTACCAACAAGACCGCTGGCCTCTAACACAAAAAGGGAAAAGATTTGTCACTACAATGAGCCACGGGGCAAAGAGGAGGGAATCAAAAAGCTTTTTACGCGTTGCTCTTGGAGCTGAACTGAGGAAAGCCTTCCATGACCAAGCAAACTTAAAATCCTACTCGACAGAAAACAAGTCATTCAGTAAAACAATTGAAAATTACAAGTCCTCACATGACTGTTTGCGTGATGGAGGAAGTGTTGCAGTTTATTACAACGTGCTGGTGATAAGTTGACCAGGCCACAAACCGGGCGTCATCTAGTTTAAAACCACTCATTAGCAGGTTGAAGCCATTTCACCAGCATTTAAAACGCCTATAATTCTATTGTGTGATTGGTTGAAATGTAGGCACTTAAATGCTAATAAAGGGCCAACCATCATGCATCCAACGCACTCACTTTCCAAACAAAAAGCAGCCTGGTGATGGCCTGGGCAGCTTGTCACTAGCGCAAGAAGTTAAGGCCGAGCATGACGGAAACAGACATTTAAGCAGAATACGACACAGAGAACCACTTCACAGGGGTCTGAAAGTGCTGAGTCACATTATTTAATAGGTGCGTCATATTTTACAAACTACAACTATAGATGGGTATTAACTGAATAAGGCACTTTTCCTTAAGTGGTGCACTGACTGAGTTAGTTAACTTGTCGCCGAAGCTGCGGAGAGGCAACACAATGGACATCGATGGGTACCAGAGGTGTTTTTGGACTCATCACGATGTCCAACCCGGGATGCTGTGTTCTTAGGGAATGCAGCCACCGTGTCGACAGCATAGAGCACTTACGCAGCATGCCACTCAACAGCTGTGAATAAAACTCAAAATGTTTCTCTTAAATTTGGGGCGAAGGCTCTCCACAGCTGAGGCGAAACTCTGGAGCCTTGTCGCCGTAGTTGGGTCTTTGGGCTGTAGCCTAATGCCACCAGGTGACTCGGTTAAAAAGGCGTGTTAACGGTGAGCAGCAGGAAACATGTAATCCTAAATTATGAAAAGAAAAAAAAAAAACATTTGCACACTCACACTCTGTGGCCGTACAGAACAAGGTGATTATTCATCCACTATCTAGTAAATATTCAAGACTGAGTATTTATACAAGCAATCAGATTTTTTTTCAGGGGGGGGGGGGGCTCAACCATGAAACATTTACAAAGTTACAAAACAAAGCTTGTCAGTGCAATGCTCAATTTCCATGCCAAAACTGAGGACATTGGCTCAAAGCACACTGTTTCAAGGCATTCTTTCAACTAGCATATTGGCTAATTAACAAGTGGTTTTAAATTGTCTAAATCCTTTAAGAGCGTATGCAATGGGAGGAAGAGTCACAACTCCCAAGCACCCAGCATGCAATTAATGAAAAGAAAGCATTTAACAAAACATCATCGACACTGACGAGCCGCTACGAGCACAACGTACTGATAAACACTCCTTCATTTAGCCTTTCCTCAAGAAGATTAAAAAAAAAACCAGGACGTGGCTATGTACAGGAGGGACAAAATGGAAAGAAATAAAAATCACACAGTTAGCAGCGAGCTAATAGGAGAATGCGACATGAGCTCATGAGCAGTTCTGCACTTCGATCACAATCCTCTCATTTACACGGCAAAGTCAGAAATCAGAGGTGCAATGCTCATTTGAACAAACAAACAGTCCAACATTTTTACCTCAATGCACTCTCTGCAATACTCAAGTTTTTAAATTAGGCCCAATACGTTTTGCCATTTCTTTAAAGTTGCATTCCCTGATTTAAAAGCACCTAACGGCGACCCCAAAATGTCCTGCAAGCTCATCGTTCATGTTCTGAAATTGACTATAAAACGTGAATAGTGAGGTGGTAGGATATTTGGGAGCAGTGTTGGGTGCCACAAAAAAGGGGGAGAGCACTTTAAAATACTCATTTATACAAAGTCACCAGTGAGAAGACCATAGGTTTCATGTACTGAATATATAGTCCTCTACTTTATAGGGAAAAACTTCAATCTCCATTGATCAAGGCCCTCAGATTACATCGATTTACTCCATTCCTCAAAATACAAGGCTCTTCAGTCCAGCTGGGATACAACGGTTCTCCCCAATATCAGCACAGCGATACCGCTTCTTTCTTAAAAACTAATGATAACACCTGGGCCTCAACCAGGAAGACTCCTCCTCTTCCTCTTCTCCCTTTAAGTCATACCGGACATTAAAGGCACTTCACTGCTATCACTGTCCACATCAAGAAGGTGCATGCCATTTTCTTTATCTCCCCATTCTCTGTATTAAACATTATTAAAACATATTCATTGTTAATATTCTACAATCTTTCGTTTTGACCTCCCCACAGAAATTCGGGCAAAGGGCCGGCTCGTTAGCAGTCGGAGTGGGTACATTTTAAAGTTGGTGAAGAAGAAATAACAACTGGGAGATTAAAGGATGGGAAATGAACTTGATATGGGACTTATTGCATTGATCTGCTCTCCTGGCAGTTGTTTTTTGACTCTTTTTTTTCAGCACTCCTAAATGCCATGGGACACACCCAGATTAGGATGGCTATTTGTTTTAGTCTGACGTCAGATGATTGGGTGTTGCTTTTATTCCCTCGTAGATACATGATGTATGAACACACACCGGGGGGGGGGGGGACCTGAATCATCACAGCCGTCACGTTAAAGAACAAGCTGTGAACTCAAACAGTGTTTCCAAATCAAGACACAAATAAAATAAAAAATGTGGACGCTACCAGTTTGCAGCCGTACTACTCCTAAGCATCAACAGGAAAGCTGCTTTGGGTACATGACTAATTCTTTAACTCTCATGTGGTGCATTGAATTGAGGAGGCCACGAGGAGAGGGGCTGTAAATAACACAAACCCCCTCAATTCACTCGGATAACTAACAGCATGATGGAGGTGGGAGTAACTATCATATTATGTAATAATTCCTGGAGAGTTCATTTATCATACGTACAGGCCTTAGTGTGCATATGTGTGTGTGTGTGTGTGTGTGTGTGTGTCTGTGTGCCTTAATACATACTACAACAGCAGGGCTAATGCAGGCCCAAACCACAAGTGGCACAAACATTGAAGATCTAGGACACCCTGCTTGAAAACACTGTTCGAGTCCACCGTGATGAGTGCATGCCGAGTGGGGAGTCTTCTCTGCAAGGTTCTGGTTGGTGGGGATCGGTCGAGTGATGTGGATCCAAACGTGCGGCCGCTTCAAAGGGTGTGGTAGTTGCGGTCCTTGGACTTGCAGAACTTGTAGAGGAAGAAGATCACGGCCTGCAGGCCCAGGATCAGCACTATTCCACCGATGAAGCTTGCGGCGTCGAAGGTGTTCTTGTGAGGGGCGGGAGAGGGGGCGATCGGGGTGGAATTGGTGCTGGGCCCCACTGTGATGAAAGGAAAACAAAAAAAAACATGTCATTATTGTGGTTTGTGTACACGTAAATGTTCTTGCTCCATCACAATGTCAGGATTTCTTTCCACGTACTTGAAGTAGGGGATGGAGCCGTAGGGGAGGAGAAGTTCCCACTGTGAGTCGGGAGGACGGTGGTGGAATTCATGGTCGTATTGCCTGTAGTGGGGCACAGTGAGAACGCATCCTTTTACCTCCACACCGTTTCACTTTTAAAGACGTTTGAAGTTGTAATCCTTAAGATTTCCGCCCTGGTAGTTACTCATGGCATTAGTAAGCACCCTTTAATACTTATACCTCCGATTCCCTCATGATTTATTTTTTAAATAAACCACATAGTATTTATTTCTTTTACTTTCTCTAGCTGTACTATTGCTGTCTTTGTGCTGCTGCAACAACAGCATTTCAATAAAGATTTAACTTATCTTGAAGATATGTCAATAAACACTATTAACAAGACCACTTCAAACCGTACATGCTGGACACCACGGACTAAAGCAGGTTGCAGCAGAGGGCATTAAGGACTGGTTACCTGTTGTGGGCTCAGGGCTGCTGGCGTTGGTGAAGGTGACAACACTGACAGGGAAGGCTGTAACGGGAGGGGGGGTAGGCGTAGAGACATGAATCGGGACTGTTGGGGTTTCTACAGCAGGACAGGGAACCGACACAGAGGAGACAGGGTGAAAGGAGGAAAGCAAGAGACACCACACAAACGACAATGGCCAGAAAGAACACAACGTGCCCTCATCATTTCTCCTGTGAAAGGTAAAATTAGTATTTTGGGAAACAAACAAAAGCCGAGAGAGACGGAGCCAAAGTGCAGAGACTGACCATTATCCGACACCTCAGTTCAAACGTAGCTAAACCCAAACAGAATCTGCAGATTTTAATAATGCGTTCCTTTGTGTACAAATATGGAGTCTGACGATTCTCTTCGGGCCTAAAAGAACATGTTAATACAAAATGTTAATTTCCCCCATCAGAAAAAAACACTATGCTGTTTGACTTACCTGAGCAGCTGGCTGGGGTGCAGGTCTCATTAGCTGGCAGGAGAGTCGTGTTGTAACAGCCAACAGTTACTGTGAGAGACAAAAGTAACGCGGATTAAAAGCCCGATTCGTGCTCGAGACGTGTTCGGTTTCCCCAAGCGAACAGAGTCGACTTCAGTGTCTTGTGTTGGCAAGAGCAACACCACTCTCAAGCCTGAGCAGCTATTTTGAGCTGACGACTGGACAATAAGCTCATATTGCTGGCAATATCTGGCAATATGAGCTCATGGCTCATTTTATTTATGTCATGTAAAATACATTTTTATTGTTTATCCGCAAAGTAAATAGTGACAAAAATGTCAAATAAATGCGTTTCCTTTTGAAATATATATAGCGAGTACAGGGAGTAGAAGAATAAAGTACCAGAAATGTGTCAAATACAAGCACCTTGTAATTGTATTTGCGTACAGAACTTCAGTAAATGTACTTAGTTTGATTCTACCACAGTTTTATTTGTTTTCTGAATGTTCAGTTCTCTTGACTCATAGCTTGATCATCGAGGCGTAGTCTCTCTTATTGTAAAATCGGATTATTAATTAACCATGACAGAAAGGGACTTTGCTCCGCCATGAAGTTCTGCCTGTGCCAAATACTCGATACAAGAACTCCAGATACAGACGTAGCGGCGGTTTTGTTGTTTATCCATTAACCTTAAAACAGGATTTGACTAAATGACAGACAGGATTAACCACAGAAAAATTCAATTCTATCGGTTAAAACAACACAGAAACGTCTATGAATGTGTTTGTTTCCTTTAATGGTTCAACTCTGTCACAGTGAGGAAAGCATGAGTCACGACAGACAGCACCTTGTGACTATAGATGCGTTTCACACCCGGTTATATCACTGCACTGCTCTTGTTATATAGCCAAACACGTCAGAAACTAAATCAAAAATGCCAAAAATAAATAAATAGAATATCTTTCAGATTTTAATAACTATAGTGACAAGAGAGGCCATTAAAGTCCCTTTACCTTGTGTTGATAAAACAATAGCTCTTGAATTTGTTTATTATACGAGCATATGGGAGCATTATCATCCCGGCTTACAGGAACATCATAAAGGGAACTGTGTCTACTCAACGTAAGGGCACCTGGTGCTGTAAAACAAGTAACGACTCACACCAGATGGCCGCCCATAAATTACAGATACGGCAATTTTAACAGTAACGGCCGCAGCCATTGTTGAAAGCATCTTTTGGCTTTCTCCAAACGGGGTCAAAGATGACTCACCAGCCCGTGTTACCTTCTCCACAGCTCACAGCGCTACATTTCGTAGCAGGTCGTGCGTCGTTATGCACTGGGCTCGAAGACAAGCAACTACCCAACGGCCGTGCTGACGTAATTATTAGTTAGTGGAGCCCATGATGTGAAGTTTCTGTGTCGCTTGGCTGTTGGTTCGATTATATTGTGGTTTTGTGGTATTCGGTAGCTAATCCGTCCACCATTGTTTCTCTTTGCCAAAGCAGCTTCTCCCCGTTTTACGAACTGCTACCTCACATTATTTAGCAGTTCTGCTACGACTGAAATAAGCTGCTTGATTTATCTTAAACTCAGAAAGTGAAACTTTTTAAAAGCTGGAAACGTAATGGCATCAAAGATCAAGTCAATACGAAAGTATTTGCTGCATTATTTTACACACACACTCTGTGTGATCCGACACTGCGATCGATGTATGTTGAAGCATGTTGGAGGAGGGTTTTGTTTTTCACTCCCTGGTAGGTCACTACTCAGAGGGCTGTTATCTCGCAGGCAGCTGTGAACGGTAGGACTGACTCTCACCCTTTTCCAAGATGGTGACATCATGATCATCATACACAGCTTGCTGAAGCTAAAAAGGTGTGAGTGAAAGCCTCCACACAGAACAGCGTCTTGGTTTAAGAGCACTCACAGACTACAGCCTGTACTTAAGAGGCGCTACGGGACTTGCGTGTACACGCGTAAAGTTTTTGAGTGTTCAAACACCGGGCAGCTGGGAAATGTGCCTCTGACGCCAAAGGCTTGTTTACACAAATTCCCTAAACCCGAAGACGAATGTGATAATGACACTGCGGCAGCAGTGTGGTTGTGCCGCGCTTCGGGAAAGCCATCTCGACTGGCCAGAGCTGACCTTTCATATAAAATAGGCGATCCGTTCTTGGGTTTGTGAAAAGGCTTCAGCTCTCGGCTTACTTTGTTGAGCGGTCAGTGTTGTTCAACACTGTTGAGCCTGCTGTGTCCCGTGTAGCAGGCTGGTGAGAGACAGCACTGAGGAAAGTCTTTGGGTAGAAAAGACACGTTTAAAAACCAGCCAAACCTCCCTGAAACTTTTAACAAAGCCTCCTTATCTTGTTTACAATAACATCACATGATCATGGTAAAAAACATAGCTGCTGATCAAATCTTACTCGTACAATAAAAACACAGACTATGTTGATCAAAACTTGTGAAAATGACGACAAATGCAATACGAGAACAGATCTCAACATATTTGGGTTGTTTTTTTGTGTTTACGGGTGCTGTGTTTTCCTCACTTGCATTAAATGTAATTGTAAACCTCTATATGAAATAAAACAGGCTTGTCCTGTCTCCCTCGGCTCTGAGAGGACGGGCATAATTACCGTCTCACCTGTCCTGTTCAACAACTTAACGAATTGTTGCGTAATAGGGGGGACATTCAGAGACAAAGCAGAAGGAGGGCGTGGGATCAACAGATCTCTATACGCCCTTTGAAGAGAATCACAGCTCCTCTTTGGTTAGGAGTGTCAAACTCCCATGAGAGGTAAAATACTTGTGCTACTTACGTTACCTGTGGTTGGAGCAAAGCTTAATGAATGTGTATCTGCTAGACCACCAACTAGTAATACAGTTCGGATTATTAGTTATATTTTGTACGATGAGATCACAGAACACTTTCCCCCCGAGCTGCACCCGAGGCACACATTACGAGAACAACAAGTCACGTGAAGCTAATCGTTGGTGCTTTCTGCACACTCCTTCCTTTGACTCTCTTTTCTTCTGCTCCCCAGCGTGAGGATATTGCAGGCTTCCTGTCACACATCCACTAGGTTCCTCTCCTGTTTATCTTTTACACAATCACGTGAGACCCGTGTGTGTGTGTGTGTGTGTGTGTGTGTGTGTGTCTGACTACACACACACACACACACTGAACTCAGGCCAACTTTGGAGTGCTGCCTTCTAGGGCAATATGGTGAACTTTTTTTGTTCACCTACAAGGTTTAGGTTTTGATCAGAAGTCTACCGTAGCAGTTACCTCACAAAACACTGAATAATCACAAGGGTTTATCACACACTCTTATTCACATGAATGAAAAAGTGACAAATCTACAATTCTTTAAGATACATGATGTCACCTGATCTCTGCTTTCCTCATACAAGCTGTAACCTCATTTCCTGACACTGATAACAAGATGAAAGCAAACAGCTCCTCTCCTACTAAAACAACAAACCATACAGGGAGCATGCAGCGAATGGAAAGCCGTTGGTTGACTCAGGAAACTTCTTTATAATCACAACCAGCGCACTCCCAAATTGGGTTGAAAATTACCACTGCGGCATATTTCTCCACATCCTCCGCTCTACCGTGCAGAAGTCAGAGAGATTTCTCACACTCGCAGCACTCGTGTGTAGACAGACATTCCCATTAACATAATGAAATCACAGGACGGCTACACAGAGATGTAGGCAAAGGGCAGCGAAACCAAAAATCAGGACAAGAGCACAGCGTTAATGCCGAAAAGACATACAGCTCTGCCTCTCCTGCCCTCTACAATTACATTATTGTGGGAAGAAATAGTGAGTGTAAGCAACAACCTCGACCCCTCACCCTACAGAGCTGTGTGCCAGCAGCTTACTCCCAAACCAACTTGCCCGTTGGTGTTGCCAGACCATTACGAGACAGTTCGGGCTTTCGGGAAATAGAGATGACATCATCTAAAAGTCGAGCATCGACTGCCGTGCATTCTCTCCATACCCGAGGAATCATGTGTCCAATCAGTCCAGCTGTCTGGGCACACAAAGACCAACCTGTGCCACTCCCTCCCACGACCTGCCACACAGTCATGACAGATACTCACATGTGCAGTTAGACCACTGGCAGCCAGCAGTGGTTCCACAGTCCTCACACAACTTAGAGGGACATTCATCTGCAAAGAAGACATTTATTAATTTAGTAGTGGTATTTATACAGTAACTTCCTCCAGCATGTGGTAGAAAATGAAACTGTAACAGTAGCTCTCCAGGTGTTGCTGCTAAATAAGGGATCTAACCGACAATAACTCAAATAATTTAGCACAAACAAACAGCAAAATATTACAATGTTGTGAATTTTAAAATGTGACACAGGAGGCAAATGAAAGAGGTTACATAACAAGCTGATCTGGATCTGACAATGAGAGTTACACCAGTCTGTCCTGTGTCGTTTATAGTATTCTAATAATAATAATAATATTAACCTACAGTCCACGTGACACCATGTCAACTGAATCTAAACCCACACTGGCTAAAGCGTGAGCTAATCCTGGCAATTTGAGCGTGGAAATAAAAACTGTAATGACCAAAAATGGAGGCATATACTCCAGACAGATTCTGGATCAGTTGACTGGTGGACGTCTTGGTTGTAGCTATAGCCGCTAGCTCAGCAGCGAGAGGTCGCAAACTTACCTGAGTCTGTTGCGGCTGGCGCGCCTATCAGAGCCAGAACCACAGTGAAAAACACCACCTTCAAGTACATGACTGCGGGCAACTTATTGCTCTTTGTGTTCCCGACGGAGGCAACTGTAATCTGAGGAGAAACGTCGAGGGTGAGACTTCGGAGATTTCACAGCTTCCTCCTCGTCTTTGCGTTTCTGGTCACTGCTGCTGCTGTTGTTGCTGCTCGCGCTAGCTCGCTACTTCCTACTTGACAGGTCATGTGGCACTTTTTTTTTTTTTTTTTACTGGGAGGAGGGAGAGAAAAACCAAAGTGCACGTGAACTGCCACCACGTCAAGGAGTAGAAGGGAAAAGGCGCTTATTGTTCGTTTAACATTAACCAAACGTCTGGGCGTCACTTCTATGTTTAGCTGAGGGAGACGTGACTCAAGAAATACCTGATGAAAAAAAGTACACCTGTGACGCAAAACACTGAATATTAATACACTAAAAATAACCTCTCGCATCCCTGGCCTGATTGGCACAGATTGGCCCCCCTGACACTCACTTCCCGTCCACTCTAAGTGGATTTTTAGGGGATACAACATGCACAGTATCAATTTAAATGATGTCAGGAGCCTCTTATCTCAGCCTGCCTCTGGACTGAATCTGTTCATATAGAATAAATTAAGTTAAACAAACACACAGTCTGATGAACAGGATATCTCTATCTGACTTCTAAAACAGATACAGGTTAATGTACCATTCATTGATATCATTCTGAGCCTTACTCATAGGTCATCATTATATTTTGGACAGCTAAAATTCAATTTAATGATGAAGTTTCACCTGCTTGCTCCACGTCTGCGCCGTTCTCTTAAGTTGATATTCAAATATACTTCTTGGCAAAGACAAAGAGAAATGTTTTCAGTTGATCCCACCTCATTTACTGAATTGGGTTTGCATTTTAGTACCTGCAGGTTTTACTCTGGGTTTTAAACATTATGAAATATATGTTGTTCGTACTACCTGTAAGTATTCAGTGAGTAAATGTTACTCTCAAAAACACAAAGAAACCAGTATAAAATCATATAAATATACACATACACAGAGTAATTGACGTGGATGTCATGATAAAATGCTATTTGACGACATAAAGACACAAAATGGACTTTATTCATGCACAGTATAAACAAAATGCCAAATTACAAGTACATACAAAAGAGAAGCAAATGTCAGTCGTATGTATCTTTATTTGATAACAAGAAAAAAATAGAAAAAAAACATTTAAACACTCAACTTAAAACTTAAAAACTCCACAATCTGTAACTTTACAATCATACTTGGGTCTTTCATTGCAGGTCAGAGCTCCTTCTAGTCTCCTGAGGACATCGACACCCTCAACCACATGACTAGAATAGAAAATAAAGACACTAGGCTTGAGCAGAACTGTATAAGAGATCTGAAATATTGCAGCTTTCTGAAATTAAATAGGTGTGATACAAACCCGAAAGCAACATAGGTCCTTTCCATCCAGGGTGTTGGCTGCAGGGTGATGTAAAACTGGGATCCATTAGTATGGGGTCCCTTATTGGCCATTCCTAGAGTGCCCCGTCTAGTGTGGGACACGGCAAAGCTCTCATCTAAAAGGAGAAAGGACACATTTACAATAAAATCCACTAATGTACACACATGCACAGTGGGTTCTCGTGGCAATTCTGTTGATGTCTTGGAACGTTTATATGTTCTTTACCTTCAAATGTTGGTCCATAGATTGACTCCCCTCCATCACCTTTCCTTTCTGGAGAAATATCTGCAAAATTGAAAGATATATGTATTGTGCAACTAGACCACAGTGATACAAATTCACTTCCTCAATCTCACAATATTTTTGCTGACGACTTTATTTTCTGTCACAATCATAACATGGGTTGGGCTGTAATGAGTAACGTGGATGGGAAGTTGGAGGAAGTCACTGCTTATCTCACTTTCTGGAAACAGAGTCAGATTAGTAGTATCTAGTTTAATGTGGACCATACCTCCACCTTGCACCCAGCCGTTAGGCACCACACGGTGAAACACGGAGCCCTTGTAGCAAAGTGGGAGGCCGCTCTGTGACAGACCTCGCTCTCCGGTGCACAGAGCCTCGAAGTTCTTTGATGTCTTTGGACAAACATCTGAGAACAGCTGAGGAGAGGGAGGACAATGTGCCTTATTAACATGCTGCTATGCTGTAATGGTAATCCGTTTAATCAGATAATGCAGGTGGTAAGCAATGATAAACTACATGAATTTGTCCCTCACCTCAAACAATAACTTCCCCACTGCCTCTCCTGCTATTTCAATGTCCATGAAGACAAACTGATGCTGTAACGGAATGACAGAGATGTGTATTCCTTTCATTTTAATGTGTCACGGTTGAACAAATATAAAGAAAAGGTCATTTTTAACCTAAACTTGTAATGTTTGTGTCAGTGGTGTGGACTTGCCCCATTGTCCCGGAGGTGTTTGGTGTAGTAGTCTTCAGTGAGAGCCAAATAGAAAGCCTGTGGCCGAGTGAAAGAGAAACTCCACTCATTCTGGGCCCAGGAGGCGAGGTCCTTCTCATTACCGAGGAGAAGGCCGTTCACAAAGCACATCAGGCTGCTGGAGTACTGCCACGCTTCACCACGCAGCTCCTTGAGTCACAAGGGTTTGAACAACAGATGTGTTGTGATTCAGCAGAATAACCGTAACGTCAAACTACAGCAGTACTGTGCTGTGTCTGTAGCTGTATAGTAGAGCATCACAACCCTCAGCAAGCAGCTGAAGCTTACACAATCTAAAATACATATAATACTGCTATGGAGTATTTGCTTTCCATTTTTTCGCAGTATATCTTTTCTCTGCTTTAATGACTTTAAGAGTTATTCCATTCAATTTGCAGCCCAAAAACTATTTGCTTGAGGGTTGTATTTGAAAGGAATATAAAGAGATGACTTACCCTTTTCTTTTGAAACAGATATGTGTGCCAGTCAAATTCCAGTAGTGGTTGAATTTTTGGATCGAGGAACGTCTCGGGAAACTTCTGTTTTAGTCCCTATTGTGCATAAAAGATAGAAGTGTTGATAACGCTCAGGGGAAATTATGCCAAATAACAAGAGATGGACGCTTTACCTCGGCAATACTTCTGGCAACATGGAAATTGCAATCTTTAATTAAGCCGACCACTTCTAGGAGTATTTCTGAGTCCATGGTGGAAAATAAAAACAGTCAAAAAAGTCTGTAAACAAGAGCCTGTCTCCATAACAACACGCATTCAGAGGCGCTTTAATATGACGCGCGTGTTAAAATGTCCGGCTTCGACCGACTTCGCGAGACTGTTCCCTTTCTTTCCACCTTGTAGTTGAAATAATTAAGTGAATCGAAATTATACAATCACATAAAGCCTCACAATGACCTATATTCAATTTAAACATCGAGTTGACTTTCTTTTTCCGCGTCCTGACAGTTAATACAGCAACAAGGCAGCGTAGTGCACAGATGTGTTCAACGAATTGGAACCCGGCCCAACGGCCGCCACTGTTTGAAAACTTGTCGTCGTCCTGTGTTGGTTTTTTGTGTTGTTCAGCGTTCACGTTTTCTACACACTCCACTGAATCAAATCAATTAAAAAAGCCGTTTTTTGGGGGGGTTAGATATGGGTGTTCAAGACTTGTGGTCCATCGTGGAGCCGGTTCGTGAGTCGGTGCCGCTGTACAGTTTGAGCGGAATGACGCTGGCAGTGGACCTGAGTCTGTGGGTGTGCGAGGCCCAGCATGTCCAAGCGATGATGGGGAGAGTCACCAAGCCACACCTGAGGTAAACGTCACATATTTCTCTTTAATTAATCAGCTTAAAACAGTTTCTGGTCACCGGTTACCCCAAAGGCAATGCTCTTGTGTGTCCAGGAATTTATTTTTCAGGGCGTCATCCCTCACGCTTATGGGAGTAAAGCTTGTGTTCGTGATGGAAGGAGAAGCCCCTAAACTTAAAGCAGAAACCATGAGCAAGAGGACACAAACAAGATATGGAGGATTCAAAAAGGCGTCTGCCCCGAAGACTACAGTGAACACCAGCAGAGGGCGCTTTAAAGCTGTCCTTCGAGAGGTTAGTTGCTTCCCCCACTCACCTGCAGCTCAGACAAGTCATGATGAATTACTAATTAGTATGCACCCTTCTCTGATACCTGCAGTGTGCAGACATGTTGGACTGTCTGGGTCTGCCCTGGGTGACAGCTGCCGGGGAGGCCGAGGCCATGTGTGCCTACCTGGACTCACAGGGCCTGGTGGACGGCTGCATCACCAACGATGGAGACGCCTTCTTGTATGGAGCCCGGACTGTCTACAGGAACTTCAATATGAACAGTAAAGTATGTCTGTGAAAGTTGAATCATCCACGGTGTACAACATCTGGAGACACTTGAACCCAAACCACAGGAGTGGAGTCTGATTTGAATGTGCTGCAGTGCTCATTCGAAAGGCTGTTCTGGGGATTAGTACTGAATTTATCTCTGAAGAATCCCCTGTTGATTTCCAGAAGAACATTCTGTATTCTATGTCTTTGTTCCTAATCTGCATAATATTGTTTGTGACTGTTCCCTGCAGGACCCACAGGTGGACTGTTACAGGACATCCAGGGTGCAAACAGAGTTACATCTCTCCAGAGAGAATCTAGTTGGTCTGGCCGTCCTCCTCGGCTGTGATTATATTCCTAAAGTAGGGAGGACCTCTTAATCTGAAATTTTGCATCCTCAAAATCACCAACATGAATGACTTATGTCAACTGAACAATGTCATTCTTCCGTCAGGGCATTCTAGGTGTTGGTAAAGAGCAAGCTCTGAGGCTTATCCAGATGCTGAAAGGACAAACACTTCTGCAGCGGTAGGACACCCAGATGTGTGATTGTACATTAGCACTATTTTTTTCCGTTGCCTCACATAAACGGTGTTTATAGTGTCGTGTTTGTGCGCTTGTAAGCTGTCTTTGATCACCTCAGGTTTATGCAGTGGAAGGAGGAGAATGCAGATGTGTTTGAGGGAGTGAAGAAGGTTCCTCACTGCAACATATGTCGACATCCTGGTGAGTGGGTGCCCTGCTTTGAACTCTGACCCCTGTTCCCGATAAGAGGTGGAAAGGAAAAGAGGGTGGGGGGGGGGGGGGGGGGGGGTCCCTGAGAGGACATGTCTCACACATGGCTGCTTTAAAGCCATTTAACATGTCATGTTAAAACATATGTGAGCGATGGGTTAGTCTGAATGTGCCTCTGACTTTACACCCAAGTCGTAGTAGTGTGTTGGATGTTTTTTTTTTTGTTCGTCTACTCTTTCTTCTCTTGTTTTATCAAATTCTGATTCATCTCCTTCCCCTTTTTCAGGCTCAGCGAAGGCACATGAACGTGGCGGCTGTGCGCTTTGCGACAGTAGACGTTTCTGTCAACCTCAGGACTTTGACTACCGGTGTCCCTGTGACTGGCACCGCTATGAACAGGCCCGGCAGGACTTGTCTTTTGAGGCAAATATCAGAAAGTATGTGACTTCACAAAAAACAGTCAATGTAAATGCACAAAATGGAAGTGGAACGGCAAGCAGGGAAATACAGGCAACATATTAAAAAGAAGATCAAGGCTAGTAGTCAATGATCATTCTCTGTCTGAGGAGGTGCAATGACGAGTTAATTAATTGATTGTTAATTATCAGAAAGATAATCGGCATCAGTTTTGCAATTTTCCTTTTAATCAAGGCATTTTTTAGCTAAATTGTAAAACAAATAATTCTTTGCAGCAACTCGGATGTGAATATTGTCAGATGTTCTTCTGTGATCGTAAACTTGATATCTTTGTACTATTGGTCAAAAGAACTGACTAAAGACATCAACATTGAGGTTTTGTCGTAATGATTTTAAAGGACAGTTTGCATGTTATGTATAATCTGTTAATTTTGTTTTATTTATTTTTTAGGAAAACACTGGCAAGTCAACAGTTCCCTTTCACAGAGGTACAGCTGTTCTCATCTGCAATGGCTTGTATGCTATCGCTCAGTCGTATGATAATCTACACTACATGGTTTCTAAATCTTTGAATGCATTTTGCAGATCATTCGTGAGTTTCTGATTTCAAAAGATGAGCCTGTGTCTCATTTTAAGAGGAGACAGCCAAATATGCTGTTGATGCAGGTAATGAGTTTATTTATTTGTATGACTTGTCCAGTCAGTGAGTTATATCTTTTAGTGATTTGAATGTTTAAATTTGTGTTTTTCAGAAATTTGCCTATGACAAGATGGAGTGGCCGACGCATTACACCAGTGAAAAGGTTTTAGTCCTGATGACCTACGTAGAGCTGATGAACCGAAAATATGGAAGAGAAATGTGCTCCCAAATCAAGCCCCTCAGGTAGTCTTACAAGCCCAATTTCAATTTTTAACAACAACAAAACTGTTCAAAGTTATTTCAGTACAATCATAACACAGAACGACGTGTTTTTCCTTCAAAAGAATATTCAAACCGAGGGTGAGGAATGCCGTCGCTTGCTTGGAGATCATCTGGAGCGCTCCAGGTCGGTATGAATCTCACGAACTGTCTTCCTTTTCTCATATTAGACGATCGCGATATTTTAGAAAAACATCCTCTGGGTTGAGTGACACCGGGTTGTCTGTTAGTGACTTGCTGTGAGGTTGAGTTCAGAGGTGACAGATCAGTCGCAACAGCCACTAGGTGCTAAACTGGCTTCCTCCCAATCTGTCATATCAAAGTGCTCTTCACTAACAAGCCCGCCTGACGTGACCGGCCCGAGAAACTCTCAATCAGCGTGTTCAGAGTGGGGTTCCTCATTTCCTGTATTATGTCATTTAAAATATGTACAACTCAAAGTATTACATAAAGGGTTTACATTTGTATTTACCATTAATGAGTATATTTTGAAGTAACAACACTTGAATTGATTGCAAATGCATAGGTAATCAAATTTCTGAAACATAAATATGGAAAACAAGAAAATTATTATATTCTTGTATAATAGAAGTCATTTTCTTTTACTCTATATGTTTCTTGATTTTTGTACTCACTTTTGTTCCTATGTTTATCTTACTATGTATACAATGAATGCACCAAAACACCGCCTTGTACGTGAAACCCACTTGGCAACAGACTGGATTCTGATTCTGGCTTTTGATTTTCTTATAAAAGGTATTGAGACCAATTTAGGTCTGACCTTGATTTTTTTTCTTCTACAGAACATTACGTGTTTCCTGAGGACCGGCCTGCAGAGGATCAACATGAAGTGAGGACGGTGGAGGAAGAGTCTCTCTTCCGTGTGTCCTACCCAGAGGTGGTGGAGAGCTACCTGAGAGACAAAGCTCAGGCCGAAGAGAACAAGACCAAGAGTGAGACAATCAGTTATTATATTCACTGGCATAAACATACAACATTAAGTGCCATGTGGTTATTTCTTTCTGGGAAGATTTTTATAAAATTATTCATGTCTGGCAAAAAATGGGAGGCCCCCCCCCCCCCTTCCCACACACACACACACACACAGACTTGAAAAGCTCCTGATCAAAGGCACCTGGTGCTGTGACTTGTTTTTCAAGGCCGTCTATTGCAGCAGCTCTGACACCTGAAAATGTAGAGTTTGGCAGCTCGGCTGGTTCACACCAAAGGCTTTGATGCAGCCGAGAGGTGTCTGTCTCACAGGCTTCGCTGTCACTTTATGCAGGTTGTACTCCGCTCCCCCCCCCCCCTCCTCTGGTCATAACTGCTGTAGAGCTTCACTTCCTAAAAACTAGCCACTGAGATTTACAGTCGAGAGATACCAGAGTGAATATGTTTACAGTAGCCTTTCATTCAATAAATGTGTTTTAAATCCTTTTTATTTGGTCACTGACATCCAGTCTCAATCTTTTTTTTACAGAGAAAAAGCCAAAGAGTAAAAAGGAGACGCCATCTGATGTCTCCGGTGGTATTTCAGACCTCTTGGCCCAGATGACCCTCCAGAGTTCCTCAAACACAAACACACAAACGCTGATCCATGCCGTTTCAACCACAGAGGAACCAGAAGTGGTGGTTTTGGACACTCCGGTGAACCATAAACAGCATCTGAAGTTAAAGGAAGACCACAGCAGCCCCAGTACTCCTCTGTCTCGCGCAGAATCCGAGGCTGTCGCTTCACCGTCTGTCTCTGCTGTTATCGACGCTCTACACCTGAGTGATATCGACTGGGATGCTTTGTCCTTCACATCCTCTCCAACTCAAGCGTCGGCTACAAACCACAACACTGAGCCCAAACTGAGCAAAACTCCAGACGGTGATGTCAGGGAAACAGAGGACAAGAACACAAAGCAGAAAACCTCAGGTGATGTCAAAGAAGCCGACTCCAGATCTGCTCCGGAGTTGTGCTACACAGACTGTCCTCTAAGGGACAGGCTGCTCATGAGGAACACAGCTAAAGCTATAAACCAGGCGGAGGCACACAGTGACGTGGTCTCAAAACAACTGAACTATGAGTTGGCTTCTCTCAAACACATTTCGTCTCACAACTCAAAACCAAAAGGCCAGATCCCCAGTAAAGGTGGTAGTGACAGTAAGTTGTCAGGAAAGGAATCTACTGTTGACAAAAAAGAGCCACTCACGGACAAAAGGCAGTGCGCAACAAGTAAGGCAGAAACAAAGGACAAATGTAATGGCTCCCAAAAGCCTCCTGTGAAATATAAATTTGTCCGAAAAGCCATCTCATCATCTGCTGTCCCCCCACAGAGGAGCCACTCTGAGCCAGCCCGAAGTGACAAGGACGGGAACGTGCCGCAGACCACCAAGAAGAGCGTGTGCATGAGCATGTGTTCATCGAGCGAGGACAGTGATGCAGAGAACCAGCAGTCTGGACCTCAAAGAAAAGCTCAAATCAAGCCCATGAACATGAAGATCAAGGGCGGCTTCCTCTCAGACTTCCCCCTGAAACCTAAAACGATCAAACCAGCAGCGAAGACGGCTCACACTCTTCAGTTACTACAACTAAAACCTCAGAGCTACAGTGCCGATGTCGAGATAAACGGCATACCTGCATCAACTGGAAGCAGATGCCAGGATGTTTCACCAGCTAATGTGGCCGGTGGTGTGTTCCTTCAGACTCCAGCATCACCTGCGTTGGACAGTGACGACTCAGTTATTTGTAGTGAGAGTCCACTGCCACTGGCAGAGAGACTGAGGCTGAAATTCCTGAAGTGAGCCGGACGATTACAGGATGATGGCCAAGAACATGTAAGCTGTGTTATGTTGAATGTGAACGTTTATTCTGAACCTTGGAAATGGAGGTTGAGCAAAAAGTCTTATCTGAAGGTTCACTGTTTACAGAAGAGCTGCAACAATTAGTGTCGTAGTCAACTGACGGAAAATGAATCGGCAACTCTTTTTCAGTATTTTTTCAAGCAAATAGGTCAACATTTTTATGGTTCAAGCCTCTCAAATACAATAATTTGCTGCTTTTCTTTGCCTTAACGGTATAACAGCTTGTATATCTTTGTGTTTTTTATCAGACTAAAAAAAGACATTTGTTGAAATCTAATGAAATTGTGAAGAATTATCAAAAAATAATCAAGAAAAACAGCCTGTTACTGTGATCCTAAATGGATCTGTTTCAATAAAACGGGGGCAAAGTTTAAACACAGTTGTAAGTATAACATGCTGATTATTAGTGAGATTTCAGAAAAAGCTAAAAAAATCAGACCGTAAGTCAAACTTTCCTACATTATTTTATTGAAGCTGTGCCAGTAGGTTCGATACAATGTTCTGTAACATATGTTGGTATTGAAAAGCCTGACTGATTGTGTTGCTAATGAACAAAAAAATGTAATTGTTACAATAAATCTTTTTATAAATCTTTTGTATCAACAAAGTTTGCCTTGCTATAATCCATCCATCTGATCCTAACAAGATCCGTTTATGTAAATCAGGGTTGACGGTTGTGGATTAGCACAGTTTTCATGTTATACCGTGTAACAGCACCACATGTGTTTTGTTTTTTTCTCCCTCCCACTTCTGCTTGACAAGCTGAAATGTCACTCCACATAGAGGCACTGCAGCTCAGGGGGACACCGAGGACGCTGAGCCGTTGGTTTTACAACCTGCCAGCGTTGGTCCCCTTGATCATGAGTGAGGCCTTACACACCTTTTCAGACATGAAAGGTCTGGCAGCAGCTTGGTGACAGCTGCATCCTCTACCCAAATAACAACAAGAAGTGCTGGAAATAGAGCAGTTTGTCAGGATCATTCTGCTCGTTTTCCAAATCAACTTGGCTCCTAAAGTTTGTTGAGTCATGTAATTTTTTTTTGTGAAGTGTAAATATCACACTTGATGTAAAGAGGAAAAAAACTGCATTGGAAACAAGTGACATTACTCCAGGTGTGCGTTTAAAGGTAAAACAGGATCTTAAGATTCAGTGCAGAACAGTAAAATATTGAATAATTTTGGCCTTGAATTACTTGAATAATTTGGTTAATATAACTCCTCAACTGAAGACACACGTGGGCCTGACTTACCAGAGAGGTGTGAAGATATCAGGTGAAGCAGCATCCCCTCATTCCTTCATTAGACAGATCACATCAAACTGATAATTGTCGTCATGCAGACTTTAAAGAGTAATTTCCCACTAAAGGAATCTAATTATTTTTCTTTCTATCACATTATCCGTCTGTTTAGCCCGATTCACACCCCAGTGATGAACGAGGTCCTTCGAGAAGGTCGCATTTTGGCACTTCAGGTTTTCTTTGAACTTTTTTCGCCTGAGCTGTGAACCCATAAACCTCCGGAGATCTGCTTCTATATAAAAACGCTTTGGCCAAAATCACCTCCACAGAATCTGTCATTCGTCGCCAATGTCACCCGCGCTGCACGAACGTCTGGAAGTCTCGGGATATTTCTAACATGGACCTGGATGTTGTCACCGCTAAAATGCTGGCTGAGTGGAAGAGCCATGAGAGCACTTTTGGGGGAGATCAGGACTCACTTCAGTCCACCTCACCGGAGTCCTCGATAGACTCCATGTGCACCTCACTGGAGATGTGCTACTCCAGCGGGCATCAGGAGATGAAGGACTTCCACTTCGGCTTCACGGGACGGAGGGCTACTCCAACGGCGCAGAGGCTGGGCAAGCCCAAGATGTCCACCAAAAGACGCGTGAAGGCCAGCGAGAGGGAGAAGATGCGGATGAGGAGTCTTGCGGAGGCTCTGCACCATCTCCGAGACTACCTGCCACCGGACTACAGCAAGAGAGGCCAGCCCTTGACCAAGATACAAACCCTCAAATATACAATTGAGTACATCAACAAGCTTTCAAACATCCTGAGCCGCGCGTAACGGACGCCAATTTGACTTTTTACGCATCAGGTTTACTCTCATCTGGACATTTAATGGAGTTAGTTTTATATACTTGATGAGAAATACAACATCTTTGAGATAACTTAATCATTTGATTTCATTTAATATGTCCTTTGTTTGCCGTTTTCTTGGTGTAAATATTGTTTAACGGGCACTTGGCAATTATTTTGTAGCCCATATGAGGCTGCCTTTGATGAATTCAGTGTTTGGATATACAGTGTGCTGTTTGTTGATATGTATATGTTTCTCTTATGGTATCTTAATGGGTATGAAATATAACTTTAGTGATGAAGAATCTCTCTATAGCCCATGTGTTTGTGTTAACAGAGAACTTAGTGTATTTGGTTTATGGTGTGTTTTAGAGTAAAGTAACGTTAGCTGCATGATAGATCAAAGTTTTGAAAGCTATTCAATAATTAGTCTTATCTTTTGTAAATGATAAGTTAATTTGTTTATTCAATTCTACCTATATTTGTATCGACTGTAAAATATAGGTTATAACAATCACCGTGTGTCAGATCCAGTTTATATACACGCGAATATGTCCTCTACTTAAACATCTACAATAAATGAGCGATTTGTGTTTAACGTGATGCCCAGTTAATTAATTAACCTTCTTTAATAGTACAATTGATTAGAGCGAACGTCATTCAATTCCTCCAATCAGAATGCCAAAACATCGCACACAGGCTGATTGAGAGCAACAAGTAGCCAATCAGACACCAGCATTCCTCCCGGTGGGCGTAACCCCCCGTAATGCGTTCCTCTCCACTAAATCTCAGACCAGGGACTAGTCTGACGAAGCCGCCATCTCAAACCGCTAAAGAGCTACAGAAGCTGTAGGACATTTTTGTACATTTTTATTTTACTAATATATATATTTTATTTGTATTATCTAGTAGGAACATTGTAATACTTTTTGAATCTACCTCGCCTCCATCATCACCTGAAGTAAGTCCCTTCTCTATCAACGCGTTTGTAAACCACAGGAACGCCCCCTTTATACACGACTAATTAACACTTTAAGACACAATTTATCAAAATGTCAGGTCAGCTCTGCGATGTTTACTCCAGGAAATAGACGGGGCCCTTTTAGCCCTTTAACCAGCCGTGCTCAACATTAGCTCCTGTAGAGACTTCAAGTGTTGCACACGGCCCCTCTGTTGGTCCTATAGCTTAATATTTCAGAGCTCATAGCTTCAGAATACAATGTTTGTGACACCTCTGGCTCTGCAGGCTTATTTACTTTAATATAACACTGTGATAATGTATATATGCATGACAGTCAGTGGCACGGTTACTGTCTGTGTAAATAGATATACAGATATAAATAGATATATTAAGATGGATGCATATAAAGAGAGAACATCTACCCTCATTGATATAAATGGGATGCACAAAACATAAACAACATTCAGATACAATTCAACAACACCACAAACAGGCTACACAAAATCCTTTTGTCAGAAGTCATTCATTGAAGCTAGGTGTTCCTTTATGTACATACAGTTAAGATAAAGTATTGGACAAACGACATACGAAAAGCAGATATAATCAGCACAGTTGCATACATTAAAACAGGCTTTAACAATGCAGGAACTCACCGTTTATCAAATAATCAGAAGTATATAAACACCAGTGTTTCTAAACCTGCATATAGACTTTGTTGTTTACTGGTAGACCATAGATAGACCAAGACCATAATAAGGAGATAATATTCCTACAGGGAGAGTAAATAGTACACATATGGTCACCTCATCATAACATGTCATGTTTTTTTGTCATGTTTTTTCAACTTGAACTTAACAGTTGTGCAGTATTTATTATTGTATCCTTACAGAGTTTATCTTAGAATGCGGTTCTTTTTAAAAGGGTATTTGGCCAACATGTGGACCTCTTATTAAGCTCATGGGATTTGTTGAATCCCCAGCCAAAGTTTCTGACACTCTGGAAGAAAAACTATTTATGAGGTTGCTCCCTCAGTCGCTCCAAAAATGCGAATTCCCCGAATAAGTGTCAGCTAAATGCTTAGTACCCAAACCCCCCCCCCCCCACCCCTCTTCTCTTCCTTTCCCCCTAAATCACAAAAGTCTGCTCTCCACACTCCACTGGCTAGCAGCGTCACAGATGCTGCATTTTACAACGGTAGTGATCCTGGCTTAGGGACTATTAATAATTTTCCCGTTATCAGCTTTGACTTGCAGTTGTCCCGTCCGTGCTTAACTTGGAAACCTGCCACCTGTTTCTCTGTGAGACATGCACGGTCTATGCAGGGAATGCAACACCGAGGTTTCATGTTTCAGTGACATTTTAAGACACATACATACCTAAACACATACCTAGCGAAATTACATTTTGTATGTAGAAATCTCTATCATGTCAGAGCAGGCTGTATATGTCTTTTATGTCCAATATTTTTTATTTCATACAGAAGAATGAATTGGAATATTAATATTGACCTGCATCGTTTCAGATGGATGCAGACGCAGGAGAAAAGGTGACAGAAACTTCAAAAAATTCCAAGGAAGAATCTCAGAGACCCTTAATGGACAACAAATTTAGGTCAGTCTTATTGTTCCTTCCAGCCTGATACTGTATTTATGGAGACATAATGGTTTTTAAACTGCATGTGAAGGAAAGCTAAGGGCTCCTTATCACTTGAGTGTCCTTCACTGCTTTTGGGTTTCGCCATTGTACAGAGTTGCCTGTATACGACTGAACTTGGACTAATGGCGGAACGGCTGTTTTCCTCATCTCCTCAGGGGTCATAGCTTTAAAAGCCGTGGTCGAGGGGGTCGGATGAGTCGAGGCGGCATGCGTGGCGGGCGGGGCATGATGAAAGGGTTTGATCCACATGGATATGGGAGGGGTCGAGCGAAAGATGGAGCCATGAATGGATTTGCACCCATGAGGTAAGGACATTTGAACAGTACATGGTGTTAGGGACAAATAAGATAAACAAATACCTTTCGTTACGTGCTGTATTTAAGATTAAAATGCGTAACTTTTATGGGTAAATAGAACTTCCTGCCCTTCCCTTGCAGAGGAATGAGGAGGATGCGACCTTACCCAGACCCCAGAGATCATCGGGGTCGGGGTGGACCAATGAGCATGGGCCCTCCTCCTCCCCCACTACCTCCCATGCATCTCAGAGGCCCCTTCCCACCCATGCCCAGGTAACCACCTCACACACAATCGCCCTACATGTTCTTTAACGCAGGCTCATCTGTATCACTCCCAAAGGTTTTCCTCTGATTGAAAAATGTATCCATGAAACTGTATTGTGTCGCTGTGACACTTCTCTCTGTCTCTAGGCACGGACCCCATCCACCCCCTCCTCCAGGTCATCCTGGTTTCAGAGGGCGTCCGCCACACCCTCGAGGCCGCGGCATGCTGCCCCCTGGACCTCCACGGCACTTCCACCCCCGCAGCCCAAGAGGGTAAGTGAATATTAATATCACGCTCGAGCTTTGCAAGTCACAATTCTCTGCAGTTTCTTTGCTACGCTGAATAGATTTAAAATGCCTCTGATGAGTACTTGAGACGTGGTTACACCAGTTACATTCCTTTAGTTCTGTGAAGCAAATACGCAGTAAACTGCGAGCCAACAGACAGAAGCTTGTGACACAATGCACATCCCTCTCTGTCCCTTTTCTCTTATGCTTCACTCTAGCTTAATTTCTTTCACGTTAACCTTAAAAGCTCTAATCATCACATTTCTTTCTCAGTTTGTCAAATAGAATCAATTATGAAGCCTTTTGCCCAACTCATTTGTCTGACTACAACAAATTGGTCAAAGAATGTTAACTTAGTTTGTAAATAAAAATTATAATATCTGCTCAACTATGTTAAGCCAGAGTCTTAAACAGTGCATGGAATAGTGACATTGGGAAAGACGTTCCACTGTATTTGCCTTTGATAGGTTCACAGTAAGTGAGATGGGATGACATCCCCGACAGGAGTAGTTCAGATGGCTGCTCTTAACAGAGTGTGCACCCTAGTGGCCGAAGCCAAGAATCCAATGTGTGATTTTATCCTTTTACACAGCTACCACAATGGACCGGTCTCTCCTCCGCCTCACCCTTCACCTGGCAGAGGCCAGAGGTGGCCAGGGCCCCCTGGTGGCCGACGCTTTTAACACGGCCAGCCCTAAAAACCATAACCAAACACTTGTTAATGTAGAAGGGGCCTAAGGTGGTGCAGTAAATGAAACTCCCCTTAAATATGTGTTACACAACGTCTCCGAGTAGCTTCATGACATACTCTGTGGCCAAATGTCTGCTTCTTGATATCGTCTACTGGCAAAGAAATAATGTGAAAACTTGACAAAATGACAACTTGAAATGCCTCACAACTTTAACAATGTAAAGGCATTCTGTTATCTTTGTTAAATATGTACTGTTGGTACTGTAGGAGCTATTTGACAATGTTGAGAAGCCGCTGTTCTCAAAGGGAGGAAACTTCTTGTCAAAGTTCATTAAATGTTCTGTGGTTCTTGTTACAGTCGCCCTGTGAGCCTTAAGACGTTTTCCTCAATCGTAATAAAGAATTGAAAAAATGGGTGACACTGTATATTTTAAGCTGGGGAAAGATGTGTGAATTAAATTAATTAAAAAAAAACAGCTCTGGAGCACCGCTGTCCACTAGCGTTAGACTGTGGAACTCTCTCACTTTCCTTTTGTTACATAGAAATAGTTACAGTATGTATTATAACAGCACCAAGCCGTGCACTATTGTTTAACGCTGACACATTTTCCAAAAGAATATTCCACTTGTTAAGTATTAATGAGTATTTCATTTCATATTTTACATTGTTAATGTGCAGCTATTTTATGTTTTACCAGTATTGCTGTTTGGAACATTCATGTTTGTCTTCAGCAATTTATCCTGTAATGGCAAAATGGAATAGACCTCACAAATGAATAGTATATTGAAATAGATTTCTAGTAGATTTTATAAAGCAAATTCCATTCGTATTTGCTTCAGTTAAGGACGAGAAGTTACTCTTTCCTGTGTCTAGTTTTTGTAAGTGTTATGAATACTCTATTTACTGTAATTAACATAACGTTTGTGAACCTGTGAATGTGTTTGATGAAAACCGTCAAGACATATGACATAGTCAAAATAAAGCTAAAAATCTACTCTACTTTTCTTTATTTGTTCATTCACAAACCAGTCTGAGAGTTGTCATTATAATTTACAACATATTTGTAATATATGGGAGAGAATGAAATGTCAAAACTAGTACTGTACACAGTGGCACAGCAACACTGTTTCATATTTGAAAGTGAACATTTGATCCATATAAATACCACTTTAAAATGGACATGATTATCTACATATATATATATATATATATATGTATAAATATATATATTTTGGAAAAGTGTGGAGGACAAAAGCCCTTAATGATTGCAATACTCAGCTTCCTGGCGGCTGAAACTTACTGCAGATAAGAAAAGACTTGGAAAAGTAATCTAAGTATTACACTTTTAGCAACTTGAAAATGGACTTTACTCACTCAATATAGTGCATCAATATTTATGTCACCGTGTTAATTCGACTGGAGGTTGAAATGCTTTTGACTGAACTTCAAGTCATAGTTCAAATTCAGTGGTAGCATGTCTAAAAGGAGGACATCATCTTCAAAAGATAAACACTCTGATATGACCAAGGACTTATTTTCTTGCTATAATAAGATATTGTCAGTAGTTTAATAATCTTATAATATCTAATTTCTCTTATAGTCCTGTACATTTCTATAAAAATAAAATCTGCCATGCATGTATGCGTATGTATGTGCATATAAAGTTGCAGTATCTTAATAGTAATGTAAGGACACCATCTCATGGGACATTGAATAAAATGGACACCAATTAAAAAGATATTTGAGTTCTTAATGTTTTGCAAGCTTTATGAATGCATGTATCTCTTTTTCCATAATGTGCTATTTTAGGCTTACTTACTTTTTTAAAGTTGTCACAAAACCCGTCATATAAAGATACATTTATTATTAGTACTTTATGTTCTATTTACTGATGGCAAAAACAAGGATTTTTCATGATTTCAGAACATTTTATTTTCTGAGCCAATCACAGCTAGTACGATGAATAAATTAGCCATGGCAGGTGTTCTTCTCTTCTTTTTTTCATCTCTTCAGCACTTTCAATACATGTTGCTGCCTCTTCAGTCTCTGCAGTCCCTTCTCATTTCTCCCTTTGGTTGATTATAACAGAATGACTGTTATTGTCTCCTAAAGGGGGGCACACAGTACAGGTAACCTCCCGGGCCCCCGGAACCCAGGCCCTTCCTCACATCTCTCCCCTCCTTCATCAGCGGCGTGACACTTCACCTGAACAGGTGAGTCTCCTCTTGTGTCTTAATCCCTAAACCCCTCCCTCTCTGATGCCGGGAGAGTCTCTCTTTCTGGATGGAAGTTGAAACAATGACAAAACTCAGTGACACTCAAGACGACTATAGCTCAATAGTTTATGGTACTCTTTTATTAATGCCTACAAACCATACATTTCAGATTTTTGCTTGACTCACATGGAAGTAAATCTGTACTGTGAGTTCCTAACAAGAATAGACAGTAGGTAGACCTTGTGTTAAGTGTTAACAATACCTACGTAACCATGCGAGGTACATCAAGTAGGCACAGAATTGATGATTACGTAAAACAACCCGGATCCCTGCAGCCATACCACCGCCAGATCTGTCCAAATATGAGTCTAATAACGTGATTTGTGTTGAATAGCTGGACATTTCTCTGCAGCAAAGACGATAAAGCGCCTCACCAGTTTACTTTGTGGGGATGACACACTGTGATATATGTTTTATGTCAGAGTGTCCTCTCCGTATGATGGCTCATTTTGATACAGAAAGAGAAGAAAAGTGTCTGCATAAATACGGGGACTTTTAACAGGAAATATTTGCCTTCAATCACAGGATAAGTATGCCATGTTGTTTTCACTGTTAAGCGGAGGATGGATGTGAAATTAAATGAGTTTCTTTTCTGCTTTGCCTCAAAGATTTTTGTATACTAATAATTCAATAAATGCAAAAAACAAATGTCTTGTGTTCGGGTCTTGTGTCCTACAGAATAACAAACTAATCCCAAATCTCTGCAGACAGTTAAACAAAAACATTGTAATATTAATGCAGTATTATTAAAAGCATAACTCTGAATGAAGAACTGCACAAAAAGGTGAGTTAAAGTTATTAGATGTAGAATTTTATTTATTTATTGAAGAAAAAAAAAGGAAAGAAACAAAAACATACAATGGATTCCATACCTTTTTGCCACAGAAAAAGACAAAACATGCCACTGAGTAAGTGACTGTTACATGTTGATATGATGACTGCAAGTTCTATAGCTGGCTCTTTTTGTGTCGTGTTCAACTCCGTGTTGATGCAAATGTTCTGGAGAAAACACATCCAATAAGCATCCATTGCTTGTCATCACTGGCTGAGCTTGTCATCAATGGGGTGGTCCTCCCACATGGGTTCAAGGATGTGATCTGGAACCTTCTCCATGGCGGTCTGATAGCATGAACAAAAGGGGAGGGAGGAAATTCAGCCCATTTGAATTCACAATTAGATTGAGCAGGTGGGATTGTTGTGGGTGTACGACTGACTCTCCAGTAACTCGCCTTTGTCACCTCCATGGCCACACCTTCAGGGAGGTTCCTCTGGACGTATTCAAGGAATACCTGTGCTGTGCAGCCCGTTATATGAGACAGCTGCAACACAAGAGTTTAGAACCATCACATACCACGGTGAGGCTCAAATACCAAACGTTGACTAATTTAATTAATCATCACCTCAATGCAGCGGTAGTGTGTCCTCATCTCATACTGGACCCTGTGGTTTTTGAAGATGTGAACTGACTTCAAGAGTGTAAACCTCTCCATGTCCTTGGGAAGTTCATGACTGTGGCAGAAAAAAAAGATCAGCAAAATATGTCCGTGAGAAAGATATATATATATATATATATATATATATATATATATATATATATATATATATATATATATACACTATAATATATGGCTAACATTGCTAGTGTCCTGTGTGGCAGATTAACTCTTCTAGTACTCACACTTTGTTGATGGTGATGCCCAGCTCTTTAGCTGCCATGGAGGCAAACAACTCATAGCTGTCCAACACGGCTCTGTCGTGACCTTTGACCAACAGTGACACCGTCTGAAACAGCGCGTCGGGCTCTTCTGTGACAGTGATCTGAGAGGAAACAAATGTAAACAAGATACATTACACGTGAGTGGATGTCTCACTTTTTTTGTATTATGTCAATATCGAGTAAAGAAAAAACAGTCTAAGATGAATAAATTGTAACTCACTGATGAAGGCGTTGATGAAAACACTGTTGCCGTGTGGAAGGAAGTGCTGGATGCCAATGGGAGATGGGACCTGCAGGCACAGAATGGTGAATTGTTAATGTAAATTTAGTACAAATGATTCTGTCTCTTTACTGTGTTTTAGTTTTGGTGTTGGCTTCAAACTGAATCCTGTTTTTCTGTTTAAAATTAAAAAAAGCATAACAAAGCTCACAACATCCTTCGTCTTCTTGTGTGTCGGAGCAGATTTTAGGATCATTTAACTTGTTAAGAGATCAGTTAGAGCCACATACACGCCGCTATTCAGACTGTTAGACCGGTACCAACGATGAAGCCTTCTGCACTTTTGATTGTCAAACTGTGGAATAAGCTCCCAAGTCATTAGATAATAATTATAATATAATTACACGTTTTCCTTTGAAAAATGCCTTGTGTTTATCTTTCTTTTGTTCCACATGTGCTTCTGCACATTTCATTACATTTCACTTTTACTACATCAAATAAAGTGCACTAAAAATAAACTTATTAGATAGACTTGAACGTGTGCAATGCTGCTACCACAATTTGTTGAGAAAATAAATAGATTAAAACTTGATATGGTTGATATGATATATGCTGTCTCGGTGTACTGTAGAAAACAGCTCAAAAGGTGACTTTTCATTATTGTATTTTGTTACCGTTATTAATAAACTACGTAGACTTCTAACGAGCGGAGATGAAAAACTGTAACATACCTTATTATATTACATTTCCTGTGACCTGAACAGGCCCCCAACGCTCTCGGTCCCTGTAAGTAAACGCACATTAGTAACGTGAGAGAAGACATTTAACGTTACGTATTAACTGTCAGTGACCAAACTGCGAGATGTCACATTAGTTAACTGTTAGCGGATGTTGTACAAATCAAAGAATATGTTAGTTACTATACCGAATGTGAGATTCCTCCAAGTATCCTTGTAAGAGAAAACAATTCTCTTCTGACAGCCATGGGGGCAGCCATGTTTTTAAGAAGGTGGGACAGAAGAAGAAAAAAAAAGAAAAGGTATTCTTCTTCTCCTGTTTTTGTGTTTATGGCGGTTGGTAAATAACGTTATGTCGCATTAGCGCCACCAAGTGGTATTGGAGGGTAAATTGCGATTCTAAATATTCACTAATTCAAATATTACAGAATAAAGTTTAAAATATATACAAAATCTCGGACTATTAATGAAATACAAATGTTGTGAACTGAGCACCTGTGTAAATGTAAACAAATATATAGTAGTTATATCACTGGTGTACGTAAAACAAACTCCTTATCTTTGTTCTTTTTTGGCAAACAGTGCGACTCATACAACAAGGTCAGGAAGTGGCCTATCCATGGTGGTATTACTGATAGGGACACCCTTGGACTCATGTTTATTTCAGTTATTTCTAGCTCTTGTCCATCCAAAAACGTTTAGCTTTTCTTTTCTCCCAACAGGGTTTCAGTGTATCTAGTGTTAGATTATTTTAGGATGCCCTTTTAAATGTACCAGGTTCTAAAAGACGATACTTTTCCCTTTATACTTTGAAATCAACTGTACATAGCCTCAAATAAATCAATCAGTGCAGCCCTGGAGTCTTAACTACTGGTACCAAGGAGGACCATCTTTATTGTTAAAAAAATATGTTTTTAATAAAAATAAACATGGGTATGTCTTATATGCTTAATTCAAATGTGGGCAACTCAAAAACCCACAGATTGTATATAAGAAGAAGAAGAAAAAACTTGAGTTATTGATGCGAACTGTGATAATTTAATTGGTCTAAATCACGTGCCTGTCACGTGACCCAGCTGTCGGGCCCTACCAGTGTACACAGTAGCAGGCTGCAGAAGAAGAAGCAGCAGCACAGAGCAGAGGTAAGCTCTTCACCGTTCGTTGGTGTTTCTCCGGCTTTGTTAATTAACTGCCCACTTTGTCAACAAGGCCACCGACCTCTGGGTACTATGAAAACCTACGTGCTAATATTTAAAAAACTGATAGGATAAAGAGTGCTAACGTGCTAGCTGTAGCCTGTTAGCGACCAAGTGCCAGCGGCGGATGGACGGAGCTCAGTCTCCGCTGATGGTCGCTCAGGTTCGGCTAGCTGGTCGGTTAGCCCGGGTTAGCTACCTCTGGCTGTTCTTTGTGGAGGGGGGAGACAACACAGACAAGCTAATGTTCACTCACGAGCATGTCGGTTAGCTAGATTAGCGTCACTGCACAAAGACGATAGCTACATTTAAACTGTGGAGATTAATCTGCTGACATGTTTTGATCTATGGAGCCAACACAGCAACATACAGAATCTAGCTATCTGTTGCTAGCAGGCAGCTCACGGTGATGGTTGTTTTGGCTGTTTTGTCATCATCTTCACCTGGCTTCAATAGTATTTCAGTATTAAAAACGTTATTTGTCTTTATTTGCATTAACGGCAGGATAAACTGGCTTATGTTACACTTCTGCTGGAGTAGCTGTTGTACCGCCACCTGTCTAAAATCTAGTTTTAGTGGAATAGATGTAGATACTATTTTTTTCTATATATATATATATATTATAATTGTTTGTCACTGTTTCATTTGGTTTTCTCTTCCGTCTGTTATCACATCGAATTGTTACTGACGCCTTGGTACATCAGTGCTAGCCTAATAAAACGGGAGCTAAAATAAAACAAGGTTCTCCTGAATAATTCAGTAGTTAAATGTCCTTCCGCTGAGCAGGATAGTCCTCAATCTGAAGTGATTGCTCTTCACGACATGAGTAAGTGATGGTTAATTTTAGGTTTGTGCATTAATATTTAAATTACCGGCAGAGGGTGGCAGGTGAGTGCTTCCACCGCTTTTACAGTTCATACCTTTTTTACATTTGTATTTTCTTTAAATAACACACGCATGTTTACTTTCTTAGCGACAGTTCTGTGTGATACTGACGTCCTCTTTTTGTCTCCAGCAGTCCTGCATGGGATCCCCGAGGCGGGTTGTAAAGACGTGATGACGTTACCGGGAGAAGCTGATGGAGTCCCTGCTCCTCCTCTCACACGCACACGGGGGTCGCATGAGGAGGACACGGAGCACTGACACAACACACTGAACTGGACAGAAACGCTACGAACATCAACTGGAACCTGGGTTTGTTTTTGATCACATGACTGGAGTCTGCAATCTGCCACGGTGGATTTCTAAATCCTTACCCGGTACTCTCTCGTATGTTGCCTTGTCATTTAAACATCACCAACAAGGCAGCTCACGCGTAATCAAACGCATCACAATGACTTGAATGAGTGCCTTTTTTGTTGTGTATGCAGCCCATTCAGCTGTATGACATCTTCCACACAGCTTCGCTAAAGAAGTCCACATTTTTGTGACCTCATTTGTACTTTTTTGGGGAAGTGTTCACTGATCACCTTTTTAATCGTTATTGCAAATCACCGAGATAGCCGAGGGAAAGCGTGAGTACTATGCACCGTTGTCGCTGTCTCACATCTGACACTGAACCAGTGACTTCAGCGGAGGAGAGGCGCTCATAACGGTACCGACCCCTCCGAAGAACCCGCCACCTCCCTCTGGGTATTTTTTATTTTCTTCTTTTATCTACGGGGGTGTGGAGAGCTGCAGGGATGTTCGCCGCCGTGGAGCACGGCCCGGTCCTCTGCAGCGACTCCAACATCCTGTGCTTGTCCTGGAAGGGCCGCGTGCCCAAGAGCGAGAAGGAGAAGCCGGTGTGCAGGAAGCGCTACTACGAGGAGGGCTGGCTCGCTACCGGGAACGGTCGTGGAGTCGTCGGGGTCACGTTCACGTCCAGCCACTGCAGACGGGACCGGCCCACCCCGCAGAGAGTCAACTTCAACCTCAGAGGACACAACAGCGAGGTAAGAGGAGTTTCCTGGGTAAATGCGTATTATCCTGCAAGAATAGGGCGTTGATATTTGGGTCGACAGGAAAGGTAAAGAACAAATCTGAGTAAAAAATGCGTTTCTGATTAGTTACTTAGCCCATGTTCCCTTCCTCGAGCTCAAACTCTACATTATAAATGTTTCTCTGTATTTATCCATAACATGTTGGTGTATTGATCCCCCTTCAAACAGTCTGCATAAACCTCCTCAGTCCCATACATCTGGGATGCAAATGGATGCAAACTGTTACCAGCAGCACTGTGGGCTCACAAAAATGTGATTAAAGAGTCGAGCCGGAGAAGATTTTCTTTCACTTTTTCCTTTCCCCAGCTGCAGCGTCGGGTGAAGAGCAATGTCCTTGAAGCTGCTGGTCTCTGTACTTATTTAGGGCTTATTTTGTCAACAAGCATCTTGTCTAGCAGCACAGAGGTGGTTCACTTTAGTTAAAGGGTGTCCGAAAACCTGTGCCACGGCACGCTTAGTGTTTCAAGTCTTTCTACAGCAGTTTATTTCACTGTTTTAACGCGTAACTAACTAGATAGTTTCACCATTCACTCCGTGTGGATACACCCGTCAGTATAGCAGTGCTGGCACCAGTAGACTGCAAACAGGTTGCGTTTTCTCTCTTAGTGGGTGGAGCTGTTGGTCAGATGGAGCAAGGTGCTGTGTCAGCATCCCATAAGGCAGCTGAGGGGAGAGTGGATGAATCCCTACAGAGAGTGACTGAAGCGCAGCAGAAATGTCATTTAACTCTGCCCACTTGAATCTGGTCCAAGTACTGAAATTTCCCTTTTTATTATTTTTGGTGCATGCGGTGTGGAGGAGGTTAAACCTACACAACTCAAATCTAACCACTTTTTTTTTTTTTTTATACATATTTGAATTTGACTTTATGCTCTTATTTGGGCTGATTTAAATTCATTATGACACACATTGAACACATGTGCTACTGGGAGAAGATTGCACACTTCCCTCAGCCCGGCACCAGTAATGAAAGCAGTAATGTCCTCTCCACTTCCACTCTATATTTGATATCATGCAATAAATAAATGCTTTGGGAAATCCATCACTCGTCCACCCTATGCATAATTTGGGGTTTCTGACAGTGGTGGAAATCACACTGCCTAATGACTTTTGTCAAGCGATGATGGATCTGTTCACTCACCCACGTCATCTTCTATCCGAGGTCTGAGGAGGAGAGAACGCTCTTTGCAGGATACAGGGCAACCACATGGGTGGTATAGAGTTTCTAGTACTGTCGGGGTATTCAAGCAGTTTTTAGAACAGGCAAAAGCTCTCCTCAAACCAACATTATTTCATTTTTAAAAAGTTGTTTTTTAAAATGCTGTGTCAATACATTTGGGTAACCTTTCCTCATCTCAAAGAAGCTGCACACTCAGCAGTTACGTCCCCCGACGGGCCCGTCCTTTAAACGTCAGCAGCGTCATTGAGCACTTGTCGTCGCTGGTGACGAGTGTCCTTTCACGTTAATTGGCTCATGTTATGAATGACTACACACACACACACACACACACACACACACACACACACACACACACACACACACACACACAGACAAATGCTACATGACCCATCCTGTGGGAGTCCAGTCCTGCCAAGATCAATACTCATGGCAGCGTCCTTAAGTTTGGCCATTATTCCTGTTTGATGTATAGATCAAAATGTTCTGTGATCATTTTAATGTAAGCGAGCGTCTGAACGGATGTGTCTTTTGGACTGGGCCCAATACAGGCAATGTAGTAAAGTACAGGGCGGATCTTAAGCTGTCAGACATCTGGTAAGAAGAGGGCAGACGGGTAGAGGACCAGAGGCCTGCAGAGCGCTGCACCGCCTCTCCCAGGATAGAGGGTTTTAGTTACACTGGGGTCCACCCAGTTTGCACTCATTGCACTATAAGATAAAAGCGTGTTGTGTTGTGTAACTCAGCTGTTGTCCGGTTGTAGCACCTGTTCCTAGGACTCTCATGATGTTCTTCAGATAATGAAAAGGCCTGTAACATATCTGTGATTGTCGCTCTCTGTGTTGTTCTGTGGGTTGGGCTGAGAGCGATAATAACAAGGTATCGGCTTCAAAGGGAGCGAGGTGTGTGGTGCCATGCTCCTTTTGTTCCCTCTCCCACAGACATCTTTTCACAGTGGGCGTGAGGAGAAACTTCTTTGTGTTTTTCATTGAGCTTGGTTGCTTAGCAGAAGTGCTCAGACTAAGTACACAGTATCGCATATCTATAAACATTTTGTTCATGTGTTTTCATGTGCATGCTTTTAATTATACTCGATGTCAACCATTAATTATATTATTTTATTGTCGTGGTTGTAGCCCTGTTTGATTTCTTATTGTTAAGTGTGGTTTATGTTATGTGTGCTTATAGTCTCATCCCGTTTCATGACATCAAAATCTTCTTCTTTCACATTATGTGAATTTTCACAATACTTTGTATTACAACGCAAAATAACATTAATTGAAGTAACTTCTTTTAGGACTAAAAATAAGACAACCAGACAAATAATAGTTGTATTGAAAGAAAATGTGTCCTCAAATGTCCTGATACTATTTTTATAGAATTTTCTAAACCGAGCGTCTGACCTTTTTTATCAGCAGGTGTGTCCGCTGCATTACATGAAAGAACAATAATATTGAAAATAGATGAAAGTGTCCCATCTCTCTAAGTGACTATACCTCTGATGCTGCGGCGTTATTCCTCGGGGACGTGCATCAGAATAGATCAACGACTCTTTTGACAATCCACTGCTTTTTTTGTTTTTTTTCCATCATTGCGCTCTCAGATGCTGAACAGACTGAGCAGACAGTCACTAGGAGTCCATTCCTTCTCCACGAGAGCTGAACATCCCAGACAGGCTTGACAATGACTGTTAGCATGTTGACAAGGAGTTTGAGAAAATTGTCTGCCAGCATCCCATCAACTTACTAGCTGTGCCATTTGTCCTACGGTGCAATCATATATATATATATATATATATATATATGCTTTAATATTTAAAAGTACTTTTATTTCTAGAGAAAATATCCACTATTCCAATACGGTTCCATTGTAGATTTAGGATGCTGTATGTTGCATGTTTTTTTTTTTTAACTCATTTAAATTTTCAGTATAAAATCTTAATATATTGGTGTTTATATTGAAGTTTAAAAGCCTTCTTTTGCGGCAACATCATTGGCCCTTGAGGGCCTTTCATAGAGAATGCAACAACCGCACCACTGCTCTCTGAAGCCGTTATTTCCAATAACCTTTGTTGCGTGGTGTATGCTGAGCCCAGAAAGTAGAACATTAAGAGACCATCTCAAGGGGGGGGGGGGGGGGGTGTTGTCACTTAAAGTCCTCAGTGCAATGCCGTTGTGTTTATGAGTTGTTGGGACTAACGCCCCTTTTTAGTGTTGTGTGTGTGTGTCTGCTGAAACTGTTGAAAACATGTGTACATACACACCTCGCTACTCTTCCCATGAGTCTTAGTGGTGGATTATTGCCCAAAGGCAGGAGTCCCGCCTGTTGGTTTTCCCCTTTGAGGCCAGACCCGGGCTCTTAGCTAAGTCAGAAAGGGACTAATTGTCTAAGGGCCTAAAAAAGAGACGGGTGACCCAAAGGGCACCAGCTTATGTTTACCCCTTCACCATGTTGGTTCTACTCCCAGTGCAGCTTCTTTGGGTTGTTGTTCTCTGAAACTGTTTCATGGGGTCTGTGCACCATGTCTCCCTCTCTGACTCATACAGACATTAAAAGTTGTTTCCTGACAGAACCTCATAAATAAGTCCGTTTCGATGGCCTGTTTAAGAACCAGCACTGATCTGGGACATGCACAGTTGTTTTCTGTGGGCAGGGAGTTTGACTTCTGTGGTGCAGTACAACTAACCTGTCTGCTCAGACTTGTTTACAGACTATAATAATAGATTGCATGACAGGAATAATGCTGCATCATTGTTCCTGCCGTACAAGCAGAAGAAAGTTAGAGGAAAGTCGTCACTTTTAATTGGCTGTGCTGCATTTCAGTTTCACTCCTCTCCACCTGTGTCCAGACACTTGTGTCTCGTCACACCGCCTCAGTAGTTCCTCCCTCTGCACCACAGCTCAGTCCTCCATGGTCTCCTCCCCTGTGCCGGTCACTATCTCACCTTTACACAACTTCACTTTCTTCTGCTCTCTCTTCGTCTGGCCTCTTAACATCAGAAGCCTCTGAGTACACGATCCATTCACCGCATTAAAATGGTCTCACCAAATGGGTTTAGTTGGCTAATCCGTCGTCGGCGAGGACACGTAGCATAACACTGGGGCTCGGCTGCTTCCTCATATCCAGGTGGACTTGTCTGCTCGCTAGAACATTTCCAAGAGAGACGGCGTGGCCTGGACAGTGCAGGTTCTTCTTGCTGTGAGCGGTGTTTGTAGTCAGGACATACAGTAAAAAGCATATCATTATCATTCTATTAATCTTTAAAGAACCGTAGTGTAGGGAGAAAATACAATCAAATGTTCTGCAAACATTAAATAATGAATCACAAGATTTTCAAGCATGTAACTGTTTGCCCGCTGCTACTTTCTTTCTTAGTCTTTGCATCATTCACACCCAGTGATAAGCAATGTAAATGCTATTATCGGATATTGGTATTGATTAAGGTTTTTATAACTTATCACACGCCTGCTCCACTCGTAAACATTTCAGATTCAACCTCCGCCGAAGGTCCCGCCGCCCTTTCCTTCACGCTGCAAATCACTCCGGGCCTTTACTTCGTCCCATTCTGGCTTCCTTGCTTTTTGTATCAGCGCAACGCAGCGCTTCTTTAATTGAGTTTTGCGTCTGATTTAATATCATGTCAGATCCCGAATCGGAGTGGGTGGTAGAGGGGGGGGTTGTACAGAGAAAGGGAAGAGCCTCTCCTTCCTGCTCGCTTGCACTGCATCAGATTTTATTGTCGCCCGGGTGGACTTTCCAATAATTCTTCACTCATTAGTCAGGCGTGGAACCAAGTGTTTTTTAGAAATTCTATGTTACTTTCTCTAATTTATGTTTATTAAATCGATAAGTCTGTATTGTTTCAACTGTTATTGTAGTCCTGCAATCCAAATTTCCAATATGGGACGATAAAGGCTAAACTGAACTATACCACGTTCTTTTATAATAATTGTAGCTATGACATATTTTCTGGCTTATTTAGATTATAAGCCCTTGCTTTACTTAAAGCATGTGTACTGCATGTGTAGTTTCATCTAACAGTATGCAGTGTCACATAGGTATAGATGTGACAAAACGATCTTAAGCTATACTTTTATGACATTGTGGTCGTATTCCACCAGTCCAGCCTACTCATCCGTAAGCTCCTTGCAAAAAAAGAATAATTTAAAACTCCTTCGTGCCAGGGACCAGTGCTGCCCTGGACCCGAGTGCTCACGACTGCACCACTCTGACGCTGCACCGTCACAGTGTCCTCTCACTTCTGCTGACTCCGATGTAACCCAAAGCTGTCCCTTGATTTGATTTGGTCTTCTCGGTTAAGTTGCTGGGGTCAGCTCAGCTCCCCGTCTCCAAGTCCCAGCAAGAGGCCAAGGCTGCAGTGACGACAACACGGCGCTGCAGGAGGGAAGACGCTGCCAACTTCCCAAGGAGAAGTTGTCAATGGCCATGCACGGGCCAAGGGGCAGTATTAAAGGATCGTAGGAACATGTAGTCTCCTCTTCTCCAGGTAGTGGTTTGCCTGGCTTGGAGCATGTGACTATAGCTGAGATGCACCGATTGCAATTTTCTTTGCAGATTCAGATTTTAAAGAAACGTCAAACGTGCCGATTGCGACTTTCTTTCTTTCTTTCTTTTCATTCTAAGATCTATAAATGAAGGAGTGAAGTGAAAAAGTCAGTAAATTGGCAACAATGTGTGTGTGGCTGAGATTATAGTTTACTGTCTGAGCCGCTGTGGACACGACCTGAACCATCTTGCGGCGCATGCGTGTCAAGCCGGAAATCGTCTGATTCTGGCCAATAAAGGCTTTTTCAGTCATGCTGTACTCTTGAAATGTCAAATTGTGTTATATTTAATTTTAAGGTACTTTGAATGGGCCTTGAGCACACAGGCATCAATCAACTGCTGCATAGCGGTTCATTTTTGTCGGTACTTGTCTTTGACCATGCAGCAAATTGATAACCGGTGAAGAGGAAGATCTGCGTGTGTTTGTTCCTTTCCTGCCCGTGATCCCTCTGGCCCCTCGCTGTCCTGTGGCTCCTCACTCTGATCCCGTCTGTCTCCATGTGACGTCTGATCTCCCCGATCGCTGCGTCACAGCGAGCTGCTCAGCTGTCCCCCCTCGCGGGATGCCTGACCAGCTCACACTAATCTCCATGCTGAACTAAATTTACACACTCACACACACAGATTATTCTCACCTCCATGAGGCTGCAGATAAGTGTGCACACATGCAAGACACAGCATGTAAACCGTGTGCTAATTTTGTCTTTTTTGTTGTTTTCATTTTGTCCCTTCTTTGTTAGTTTATGCACAGTGTATGAATGACGTTAGAATTACGCAAACTGGAGCTCCTACCTAATCTAAAGCCTCATATATACACTGGCTGGAGCTGCATCAGGTTGTCTAATACCATCTGTAAAATTCGTTTAGCTCACCAGAGGTTGCAGACGACTGGAGTAACAACACTGATCTGTAGTCCCCAATGAGATCCTTGAGCATGGAAATGTCTTACCTTTGACAATACTACGGCTGAAGCTGGTCAGCTTTGTGCCCACCGAGCAGTCTTAAGCTGCATCAGGTGACTGCTGTGGCTGAATGATGGATGGAAAGCCGTTTTTTTTTTTTTAATGGTCCGTGATTATGGTCTACTCAGTCAGAATGAAATAGCTGCAGACCTGCAACGGGCCGGGTCTCATTGTGTCCTCCTTCCTGCAGTTTGCCAGCTGAGACACACCTACAGATGCAACATTGGGATTTATACCACTGGGATTGGGAGTGAAAACACAGTAAATCTGGCTCACAGGACACCTTATTGCTGAGGGAGCGGGGCCAGGAGAGCGATGAATCCTACTGTTCGCTCATTACGCTGGAGGGGCTGCACATGGTGTATTCATATAAACATGTTTGTGTGAGACGGATCACTTTAAGTTCACCGAGGATAACCCTGTCTTTTATCACTTCAGACATTTAACGATGCACAAGGCGGTGGCTGGTGGGGAATTGCTGACAACCCCTACAGAATACATGTGATTGGTAACAGGAGTTACCTCAGCATTGTTGCTGCAGTTGCATAGAAACAACTTCTACTCGTAAATGTTCCCTGTTTAAACTTTATTTATAGGAGCATTACTCATGTACAGTGAACTAAAAATTGCTTACTATCTAACTTACCGTAAAACCAGGACGAAAGCTACCTGGGATTTCTTCCACCACATTCTGGTGATTATTAAACTAACTCCAGCCTGGCGTCAGACAATTTGTCTCCTGGTTTCCTGACCGTGTGTGTGTGTGTGTGTGTGTGTGTGTGTGTGTGTGTGTGTGTGTGTGTGTGTGTGTGTGTGTGTGTGTGTGTGTGTGTGTGTGTGTGTGTGTGTGTGTGTTAATACTCTGGCACATGCCCAACAACTGGAGAACGTTAAGGGCCTGGGGCCACACATTTTGCTCATCTATTAGTTTCAGGAGTAAATTAATATTTTTTCTTTTTGCTAATTTGTGTTTATTGGGTTATGAAAACCAAGAATGCATCAGCATATCGTGACTAAGTTTCATAGCGACAGACCTCCTGCCTGCATGTGCACAGCGAAAGCAAGTGGCCAAGAACTGCAATTCTTCATACTTTAGGCTGGCTCTAAAAGCGAGTCAATCTCCATAGATGCCCATGTTAAAGTCCCCAAAGCTTCATTTATAATGTTGATATTAAAATTATTATTATTATTATTAACTTAGGCTGAGTGTGTTTTATTTATTTTTTTCAGAGCGCTCTGACAAAAAAGTGTTTGCTCTCCGGCTTCCCACACCAGACATTCACAGTTTCATACAAAACCTCAGGTTTTGAATGTGTCCTCTTTTCGCTCCACGACAATATCGGTTATGAATTTGTCTTTCTTCAGGTTTCAAAGTTTATTTATTTGTAAACAAGACCAGTCTGGCCTGATTGACGGGCCGCGGGAGGGAATATTATTGTTTACATTTCTGTAACTTTCTCTTCTCGGACACAAAAACAGAAATGTAGTCTGAACTGAATGTTTGATTATTTATTAATAACACCTGTTCAACTGGAGTGTGGACAGATGGGACTGTGTGTTTGTCTCAGGGGTGAGGAGGGGGATGGTGTTGTTGGGGGGGGGGGGGGGGGGGGGGGAGAGCGAGACTGGCAGGCTTAGCCAACTCTCAGCCACTGATCTGTTGGACTTGCACTCAGAGAGCGTAAGCCCCGGTGAAACCTTCCCTGTGTTGAGTGTTTCAGCCTGTACAGCCCACGTGCTTCACTCGGCAAGAGCAGAGCTGCTCTCTGTTTCGGATTATTCAGCGGGGAATAGGCTGAGTCACGCTATAGAAGACCAGGCAGATAGACACACAGGGAGAGGGGGCAGGATGGAGACCGTAATGGGTGCCTTAGAGATGGATGACGCTGACAAAGAAAGAGATTATGGACAGTTTGATTTATAATGTTCTCTGCGACTGATCCAAACTTCTTCCCCTGCAACTCATTTCTTAGGCAAATGACCATCCATGTCTATATCTACCTCTGGGCCAATGCTGAAACCCATGCATCTGTGTTGGAGGCTATACAGTTTACTATATGCCCACCATATAGTGTTGTCTGTAGGGACGTTGATGCCTCAGTGCATTTTCTCTTTTAGATTACATTCCCCTTTAGTTACAAACCAAATGCTTTCTATAAAAGTATGATCGAGACATAAGTTGTGCTTGAAAGATGCACAACATCAGAAAGTATTCATCACAAAGTATTTTTGAAATGCATGTTATACGTGTGGTATGGTTAGACAACCCATGAATCTCATTGTTTGTAATATTCAGGATATTAGCAGCTCCTTTGCAACTTTTTCAAAATGAGGTTGACCCAGTTTGATATATATTTTTATCTGGTTCAATGCTAAATTTAGCTCATTGAAATGTGGAAACTTGGTTTTTACTTTCTGGATTTCAGGCGTTTCAGCTAACGCCCCAATTTGGAGCGACTTGCGGCGAGTGTGCAAGAGTTCAGAGTGTTGATCAAGGACACTCTGACAAGACACGGTGGTGTTGATCAACTCTCATTATCTGTTGTAGTTAAAGGAGCAAAGCTGTGTCAAAGGAAGGCCACTGCTAAATTCTTTTGTCCCTTTTTCTTGAAGGTGGTCTTGGTGCGATGGAACGAGCCCTTCCAGAAACTGGCCACCTGTGATACAGACGGAGGGATCTTTGTTTGGATCCAGTATGAAGGCCGCTGGTCCGTGGAGCTGGTCAATGACCGTGGAGCGCAGGTAAAATACACTACACAGAAATAAGACATGAACTAAATCAATAATTAAAAAGTGACTTTTTACTTTGACGCTGATAGGGCTGGGCAAAGTGGCTTATAAATACTATATCAATATTTTGGGTTTTATTTTGAAGTCAGATCTTACTGTAATGACTAGTACATACTCTTACAGTAAAACAACTGTCTCTTTCCATTACCGTTTCCTGAGTACCGTTCACTGGGAAAACCTCCCAGACATTCCACTTGCTGATTTTGATGATAACTGCCAAGCGAGGTACAAATGCTAGGACTGATCCATCAATCACTGGCATCTGTTGAGCTGCGTCTGACACATTGTGACGGCATCTTATTGTTTTATGATCAAGCTAGTTGGTAGATGACAGTCTAAACAATAGCTTCTCTCTTTAAACACATGGCCTATGCAGTTTGAAATGGCCCCTTTGCTCTTTTCCCTTGGAGGGTAAGATTTTATTTCATACAAGTATATTTGTCGGATAACTACCAGCTGTTCATTTTGATAATCAAGCTAGCGTCTCATCATCCTCATTTCTTTCTTACCTGATGTGTCCGGTGCTCTGTAGGTGAGTGACTTCACCTGGTCCCATGATGGCACCCAGGCTCTTATCTCCTACCGGGACGGCTTTGTACTGGTGGGATCCGTCAGCGGGCAGAGACACTGGTCCTCCGAGATCAACCTGGAAAGCCAGATCACATGTGGTATCTGGACCCCCGATGACCAGCAGGTAACATACACACACATGCACGTCCCACAGAAATGTGACAGGTGCAACGTGTCCGCCTAGCACTGTGCCAGCCTTTGAATGCTAATAGGCGTAGAAGTTTCCGGTTGTCATTTTCCACTTTTAGTATGTGGACTTGTCCCTCAGAAGGCAGAGACGGGCCCTGAGGGAGATCATCTTTGAGTGACGGCAACCGTTCTCTGTCTTGAATGTTTTGTGAGGCTATCTATGTATTTGCTTTCATGCTGTTAAGTTGTCAGCTCAGGTTGGACATCATTAAACTTTCAGTCTCTGCCTTTGTTCATCGCCTTCATCCCATTTACGACTATTTCTGTGAGTTATTTTCCGTGTGATATGCATTTCTTTCGTCTTTCTTTGCTCTCTCTGTCATCTCTGTGTCTGTTTCTAAGTGTGCCTGTCTTCTGTCTCAGTGAAATGTCTTGTTGTTTTTTCTCTTTCTTCTTCTCCTTAATAACACTCGACTATTTCTCTCTAGGTGTTGTTTGGTACTGCAGATGGACAGGTGATAGTGATGGACTGCCATGGGCGCATGCTGGCCCACATTCTGCTGCATGAGTCGGATGGCATCGTCAGCATGTCCTGGAACTATCCCAGTTTCCTGGTGGAGGACAGCAGTGAGAGCGACACAGACTCTGACGACTACTCCCCACCACAAGGTAAGTGCCTTGGGGTTAGATATGAATAGACGGCTCTTTGTGGCTTCTTCAGGCACACAACAACAAAAATGCCACGATGAGACATGATGTAAGTGTATAATCTGATGTAGAACTGGAGATAAACAGGTTTAGCTGGTAAGGAGTTGTGGCTATAAGAACTTTATTGGAGGGCTGGAGTAGTTCAGCTGTTTCATACGTAGGTACCTCGGTGCAGAAGAAAGCAGATGTGGGACCATCTGTTAGCTTCTAGCTCCGCCCACCTTTTACCTCCATCTTTTACTGCGCCATCAATTCGTCCTCATGCTCTTAGTCCTTAGGGAGGGGGAGAGATTTCCAAAGTTGGGGGCACCAGGTGGGGAAACATGCTATGGCTGGTAGGTCTGCGCTATATTGTGAATAGGAGCCTCAGCCCCCCTGGTATTCCCATGAATATTTTATACTCTGAAACACATAAACGGTGCCTGGATTCTCTGTCAAGTGATTAGATAAACATGAAGACCATATCTATGAAGGACATATAAAAGACAAAGCTGCATGCGTCTGAACACGCTGCACTTTTGACTTTCTTTTTGATGTTTGGATGTCTTTCTTGAGAAAACAGGGTCGTATTCTTGAATAAGGCACCACACTTCTATTTTGTCTGGAGTATACTATTGGACTAAAGTGCAAAATGTGTGAATTGAAGCTTATAGTTTGAAGGATAAGTCATTAGAAGGATAAGTCATTTGTGGTGCTGATCTCACAGGCGATGAGAGACATTTAATGGAGCTTCAGAAGTGGGAAGGTGACTATTCAACGATTTTCCACTTCTCTGCCAGCGGTGAAAACAGGGAGGGAGAGACTCATTAAAACAAAAGAGTGTGACCAAATGGAAGGTGGGTGGGGGGGCTGCGTTGAAAAGATGGAGGACAAGAGGTGGAGGAGGAGGATTGAGCTGACATTGCCACTCCCACCACCTGTTTGCTCTTAATGCTGCAGTAGCTATTGTCATACGGGGAGGTAGTGCCATCCTAATCATGTGCACACATGTACAGGGATATATATAGTCAGTGGTGTCTATAATGTGAATCCCTGGATATTAAGCACGGCTCACTATGCTGATTACGATACAGCGTGATGCCGCTGCTGTTACAAACGACAGAAATCCACCAAGTGCAACACATGTTAAAAAAATAGTGTTTCCCATGAAGACACCTGTCAAGAGCTTTGTTGAGAGGTGGCCACCTGCCATACCAGCAGCAGATATCGCAGTGTAGCGGTGTGCATTACTAGACTCTTCACGTACGACACACTGACGGTATGCTCAAGTGGACAATCGCAGCCTATACCCAGGAAACCTGGAAAAGGATATGCATCATCTTGAATGAAGATGCGATAAGTATCTCTTTTAAAATGTACAATAACAACACCAGCTGTTTGTACAGTTGTGCAATTAATGTGTAAATCTGTCCTCACTGTATTCTCAATGGTGCCGTCTTTAACCCAAATCCCCCAGGACTACCCTATAATAATTTTACCTGCAATGTCAATGATGGAGCCCTTGTACTTGTGTGCTGCGTTGACACAGTTAACTGCACACTATCTTTAGCATTAGGAGAGTGAGAACAGAAGAGTAAAAAAAAAAAAAAACCTTGCAAGATAAACACTTGCATCCCACTTTTTCCTCCAATGAACTTCTGTTCCGATTGTCATAATTCAAATATTTGCAGGTCATGTCAGCGTTTCTATTTTCTTTTGTGCCTTCCTGTGCTAACAGCCTCCAGACATTTACAATGGTAGTAATTAAGAACTGTTAATGGTGTTTATCTGGTGAGTTCACTGTCCAACATGTAGATGACCAGTGTGTATCTGGTGCACTGGGACGTGAGCAGAGAAGAGTTGTATGTGGTTCGCTTTCCCCACCGTCTTGCTGCTCTCACCGCCTCGTTTTTATTGGTTCCTGTTTTGTCTTTTTGCCTCCTTCTTTCTCTTGAGCCTAATTAGTCCCAGTTGCTAAGGCTGTAGTGGTGAGGGTCTGTCCTCCTCCTGCTGTGCTTTCTTTTTCTCCCTCACTTCCCCGCAGGCCACGCGGTAAAGCCGAAAAGTGCTTGCCTTAGCTGGAACACTGATTATGCTCTAACTCACTAATTTAACCAGTCAATAGTAATTGATTGGCCCCGATAGAAATTATCTCTCAAGTCGACAACCCGACTGAGACACTAGACCGCCTATTCCTCCGGCTGCCAGATCTCTCTATCATGATATATGATGATGACCCATTATCACTGCACAGCACAGCACAGCACACTGCATTCACAGCAGCACCATACATCTCATTTAATGCAAAACCCATTGTGAACTGATTACTAATGAGAAGTTGTAACTGTATTGGGCTGAGAGTCAAAACTACAGGTGGATTTATTTTTATGTTTTTCTTTGGGTCATTGCTGAGAGTGCGTTAGTGAAATAGTGTATTCTCATGAATATGACACAGTGGAAACTCACTGAAAATGAATGACAGCTGCCAAGGATATGGAACTGTCCTTGTTTCTCCTATAACAGCCCCGATCCACCTCACAAATAAGCACACAAACAGACAATATTTATAATGTTGAAATGCATATTCATCATCTCATCCCTTATAAAATGTCAGGGAAAAGCCGCATCACAATTTTCTAAATCCTAAGGAGATACCATCAAATTGCTTTTTTTTTGTCAAACCAGAACTGTTCAGTTTAACATCACATAGGACAAAGAAAATAAGTAAATCCTCACAATTGAGAAGCAGAAACTGAGCTAGATTGTGGTTGTAATAAGTAATGTAACTTACTCTCTATGTTTTGTCAAACAAAGTTAAACCCGAAGATAATATTAATGTAGAATTAATTATTGCATTGTATTCAACATACAGGTGTGTATCATTTTAACACTAGTCCTTCTTTGATAGACATTGATTGACATCCACTATCCACTCCACTGTAAAGGTGTATTTTTCTTTATTTACAGATTATGCCGTGTACTTTAAACTGTCACACGCCTCATTTTTGTTGCGCTCACATTGCCTGTTTACAGTGTTTGTGTTGTACTTTTGTCTCTTCCCAGTGTACAGCCAGAAACCGCTGTTAACAGTCAGCTTCACTTCTGGAGACATCAGCCTGATGAACAACTATGACGACCTCTCTCCCACCCTCATCCACACCGGTCTGAAAGGTGTGTGGGTATCCTATAATTAATGCACGCCCAAGTGTTCCAGTAACTCTGTCTACATTGCCTCCAAATGTAAATTCTGCATGACACTTTGGTTACTTTTATTCCCGTGACTTGTGCTGCAGATGTGGTGGTCCAGTGGTGCTCGCAGGGGGACCTCCTTGCAGTGGCGGGGATGGAGAGGACCGTCCTCTCCAACGAGCCCTCCTGTCTTCCCACCACCAGGAACGCACTCGTTAAGTTCTACAACGTTCGGGGTGAACACATCTACACACTGGACACACCAGCACAGGTGATGAACTGTAACAGGGTTAAACCTGGCTAATGAGTAGACTGAGTCACATATAATTGTATGTATTGTATTTCCTTTCCTCCAGTGATGAGACTCGATATGTATTTGAAGACCTAAGATGACACTAGCTAAAGTAATAGACTAACGTAAAGTAACAGTTTCAATTTGGAAACTTGACTGCTGCAAACAAGACAAACTTACAGATGCTTAGTTTTATTGCAGAAGACTACCAGTCTCAGAATTCACTCTTAGAAATGTACTTTAAAGATTTGCCAAGTTCAGTAAAGACTTAAATCAGAACCATAACGGTCAGAAACCTTAACATCGACCCATATTTCATTCTGGACATTAACATTGTGGAAGGATGTAGTGCAGAATCTAATAAATGTGGCAAAACAATCTTACCCCGCTCTCCAATGCATCTCCTCTGTCGCCCTGCAGCGCCCCATCACTACGCTGTGTTGGGGTCACCGGGACTCTCGTCTGTTCTTGGCGTGTGGCTCGGCGCTGTACGTGGTGCGAGTGGAGCACCGCGTCGCCAACCTGCAGCTACTCTGCCAGCAGGGCATTGCCACAGCAGTGAAGGAGGAGAAAGACGTTGCCAAGCTCACCATGCCTTCCCGCCTCTGTTCTTACGTCACAACTGCTTTTGTCCCCACCATCAAGGTAACAAAGAACAGGAGGGTTGTAGTTTACTTTCTGCGCAGCATTGCTTTCATAGCTTTCTGAGATTAGACTACTCTCCAAAGCTAAGCATAACAAACGTATACAGCAGTACACTTTAGCTCATGCTAACACAACAACTTGAGTTGAACTGCAAACCCATGTTTTCTCTTCCAGCCCCCCATCCCTGATCCCAACAACATGCGTGATTTTGTGAGCTACCCAACAGCTGGAAACGAGCGTCTGCACTGTACCATGAAGCGTACGGAAGATAACCCCGAGGTGGGGGGGCCCTGCTACACTCTTTACCTGGAGTACCTCGGAGGGCTGGTGCCGATCCTCAAAGGTCGTCGAATAAGTAAACTGCGTCCAGAGTTTGTCATTATGGACCCCAAGACGGATGGGAAAACAGGTAAAACTAAAGGTCCTCCATTTTGACATCCTCACCGAACAAAAACAAAACAAACATGTTACCTGATTAGAGTGTACGAGTTAAAATAGCTTTTCTCAACGGGGGCGTTCAGAAAAGTGTTTTTGTTTTTAAATCATGCCTGAACATGTGTTGACTCAGCAGAAATAACAGTAGATTATATTCCAATATGTTTTTCTATTAATCATTTCTTTCCATTTAAATAGTTGCATAACGATAAAGTATTTTAAAAGGTGTTACTCCCATGTTTTTGTTCAGTGAGCTATTACTGCCTTCTGTAAAACTGACTTGGATTTAGAAGATGTTCAAGAACCATTTTTTTTTCTATGTTTTTGATGATACCAATCATGAGTATGTGTTTAAATCACAACATACATCCAGTATATGTTTTACTGTTTGTAACGATTCAAACACAACTGCTAAATGTATTCCTTATAGACACGTTTTCCTGCTCCAGTACTTTGAGTATTCTTGAGTTGGCACTCAGAGAGTGAGTATGTTTTAGTCACATAGGGCAGACTGGGCTCATGTTAATTAAAAGCTGCTTAATGGGGGCTCTGATGGCCCCTGGGTTTCTCATAAATCAACCCACACCCTGCCCACACAGTGATAAATGAAGCCAGCCATGAAATGGTTCCAGCCCATTCACACTTTAATGCCCATCAAATAAATTAGCTGGACCTAAACTGGAGCAGCAGTGGTTCAGACTCCGTATGAATGAGGAAAAAGGGAAGAAGTGAGACTACTGAAAATAGGGTTTGCACTGAATGGGTCTAAATGTTTATCTGTAGAAATGGGTGAACATTGCTGCTGCCATCGTGTTTTTTAAACAACATGAAGGTGCTAAAATAGATTTCCTGCAATGCCAACTTTATTGTAATATTTGCCATTTAGTCCATGGAATAATACCCTTTTGAAACAGCAATATTATAAACATTTTAGCCAGAATCAAAGCATCAAGGTATAGGTTTGCTGCATCATTGTAAATGAGAGAACAAATAATGCCAATAGTAAACTTTATCTTGAGAGCTACACATTTACAATATATTTACTCTAAACTGACTCCATTCTTTCCATCCACATCTTGTTTTCTCTCCTCAGATGAGATGTACGGCAACAGTCTGATTACTGCCATGATTGACAGCTGTAACTGCTCAGACTCCAGTGACATTGAGCTGAGTGATGACTGGGTTGGCAAGAAGTCTCCAAAGATATCCAGGGGCAGCAAATCCCCCAAACTGCCCAGGTAACCAGACACCTGAACTGTGTGTACTGTAGCATGCCATCTTTAACTATATTTCATTTTATTTGTATGGAACATAGCAGCCAGTGGTCTGTGTGAAATGAACACAATAATACATAAATCAAGTCAATGTTTGCTTTTCATATTTAGTCAAATTGAATAAAGAAACTATTTTTGTCCCCATTTCAATTCTTTAAAAACATTTCCCACATGATACCCAGTTATTCAGTGTTTGTTTAGATGCTGCTGTGTCAACAAATGTTTATTAATAGTCATTAGTGTGGCATCCTGGCAGTTATTTAACTCTTAACCTTCGTTCCTATATTATCAACCCTGAACATGAATGTTTTACACTTGTTTATTGGTTCACTGCATGCCTAAACCTTATTTTTGTATTTGCTACCTTTTCTGTAGAGACTTAGTTTGTCCCTTTACCAACAGGATCAACATTGATCCCAGAAAATCGCCCAAACTATCTCGCACTACACAAGAGATATCCAGGTCACCACGGTTACCTATACGGAAACCCTCAATTGGGTCACCGAGTCTAACACGGAGGGAGTTTCCTCTAGATGACATCACTCAGGTAACACAGCTGAATTCAGTATTTTCTTCTTGTTTGATGATAAGCTCACACATTTCACTATTTGAAGATTTATTCTGTAGATTGTTTTGAATGTTTTTATAAAAAATAATATTATCTTTGTTCCTGTCTTGTAGCAAAATTACCTTGCTCAGGTCACATCCAATATTTGGGGAACAAAGTTTAAGATTGTGGGACTCTCCACATTCTTGCCAACTAATCTTGGTGCAGGTAACCAATCAACAACTTCTCCATTAGCGTTTAGCATGAATTAACAAATAGATGTCATCAGTCGTTTTAATTAGTCCCATTTGTCAATTGTCTTTATTGTTATCATTCATACTCTGTCTCTCTCTCCCCTCAGTCATCTATAAGACAAGCCTCCTCCATCTACAGCCCAGACAGATGACCATCTACCTGCCAGAGGTGCGTAAAGTCTCCATGGACTACATCAATCTGCCCGTCTTCAGCCCCAATGTCTTCAGTGAGGATGAAGATGACCTGCCCGTCACGGGCCCTGCTGGTAGCACCGATGACAACCCGCCCTGCACGGTCAACATACCTATTGCCCCCATCCATAGTCCCGCCCAGGCCATGTCCCCCGCCCAAAGCATTGGTCTGGTCCAGTCACTTCTAGCCAATCAAAATGTTCAACTGGATGTCCTAACGAATCCCACGGCCACCCCTGCTGGGGCCACCGCTGGTGGGTCAGACCAAAGCCAGGACACCATCCTGACAGCCCAGTACACAGTTCCCACGAGGTACTCCAATCCTGGTCAGGTCATCTTTGGGGGACTAGAAATGAGTCGCCTAATGGTGGGACCCCCACCTTCTCATCATCCTTCACAACAACCGCAACAACAACCAAGCCACCATCAACAACAGCAGCAGCAGCAGCACCATCATCAACAACAGCAACAGCAACAACTACAACTACAACACCAACAACATATTCAGCACCAGCACCAACAGCTTCAGCACCAACAGCAACTCCAACAGCAGCAGCAGCAGATACTCCAGCACCAACACTTACAACAGCAGCAGCAGCTTCAGCAACAGCACATTCAGCAGCAGCTCCAACACATGCAGCAGCAGCATCAACATCAGCTCCAGCAGCACATACAACAACAGCAACAACTACAACAGCAGCATCAACAAATTCAACATCAACTGCAGCAACAAATACACCATCAACAGCAAACACAGCAGCAGCATCAGATGCAACAACAACAGCAGCAGCACCATCAACATCAGCAGCAGCAGTTCCAGATTCAAATCCCTGTTCCCTCTATGTCATCAGGACAGCCGTCGGGTGCAGCTGTGCTCCAGCAGGGGACGCTGCAGATACAGATCCCTCATCCACCTGCGGAATTGGTGCTTGAGAGAACAGTGGGGGGTGAACACGAGCACCTACTGAAAATCAAAACCACTCGGTCAACGCCACAGCTGGCTGAGGGTGATACAGTGGTGTTCAGTGCCCCTCTAGAGCTCAGCAAGATGAACCCCCCACCCCCTTACCCTGGGACAGTGGCTGCCGCTGTGGCTGCTGCGGCTGCCGCTGCTGCTGCAGCATCAGCCGCCGCTGCAGCCTCCAATGCTGCTTCTGGAACAGGAGGCAGCACCAGTGGGACTCCTCCCCCTGGGGACCTTTGTCTGAAGAAGGGAGAGTTATCACTTTATCCTTCAGGTCAGCAGCAAGCGCAGTACCCCACACCACTGGGATATGAGAGGATAACAACGTTTGACAGCAGTGGGAATGTGGAGGAAGTATGTCGTCCTCGAACGCGCCTTGTCTGCAATCAGAATGTGTACACACTCCAGGGACCTGGCAGCTCTGCCACTCTCAGGGTCTCCTCCTCATCCTCCTCCTCACAAGACAAGAAGATCCAGCTGCCCTACACCTCTGCAACACTCAACAGACTCACTGCACCTCGCTATTCCATACCCAGTGGAGACCCGCCCCCATACCCTGACCCAGCCAATCAGAACAGTGCTGTCGGCAGGAACCCTGGACAGAGGCTTGACAGCAGTCTGATCCATGCCACTCTCAGGAGGAACAGCCGAGAGGCCGCTCTCAAAGTTTCCCAGATGCTGGAGCCGCCCAGACCATTGCCTCCTAAGGCTAAAAATAATAGTGCACTAGCAGCCTCGTTCCAGCAGAGGGTGCCAACAGCCTTATACACCTGCAGTCAGTGTAGCAGTGGCTCTAGTGTTGGAAGCACTGCCCCAGGGAGCACTAACGGAATAGCAGGAGGAACTATTATCAGACAGGATTTCCCTCCAGGGAATGGGGCGCCACACAGCACAGTTATTGTTCACTCCAACAGCGCTACTCCTCTGGCCTCCCAGTCCTCTTACAGCCTGCTGAGTGCTCTTGAAGGATCTGGTTCTTCAGCAGGAGGAGGAAGTAACAGAGACAGGGCTGATTATGTTAATTCAGCATTTAGTGAGGATGAAAGCCTGAACCAGTCACTGAGGAATCTGGCGCTAGGAGGAAATGATGCACCAGGGCTGGTTGTCAAACGCCCACCTCCCTATCAGTGGGACCCAGCTGCCACGGAGGAGGTGTGGGTTCCTCAGGAACGGACAGCAGCGCTGAATCCCACCGGACCCCCCGGACCCCACAAACCACCCCCACTTATTCTTAGCCCAGCTCAGCACTTGGATCTGTCCAGGCTGCCTTTTGTCCTTTCTCCAAAGTCCCCCACCAGCCCAAGTGCTGCATCATTTCAAGCTGCTGCAGCAGCTGCTGGCTACCAAATCTCTCTCCAGTACCCTCCAACAACTGCCTATTCTGGAGCACAGCTACAGCCCATGCCGGGGTCCCCACACCCCTGCTCCTCCCCAAAGGAGATGGTGGCACCTGTACCCTTCTCTCAACAGGAGGCAACCCTTGTATTACCGCCTGGTTACCCTGCAAACCTTGCAAACCTAGCCTGTTGCCCACTCCCACCCATGTATCCAGGAGGAAGTGCTTGTTCCGGGCTTCCCATTCCCCCTATTTCCCTTCACACTCCTTGGGGTACCTATAATTCTTGCCCGCCTCTGCCCAGTCCTGCAGTGCCACTACCACCCAAAGCCTCCCACATGGCAGTAGACAAAAAGGTCCTTTCGCCACCGCCTCCTCCTCCACCACCCCCACCGCCACCACCAGCAGAGCTGCAGAGCCATGGAGGATTACAAGAGGCCATGGCAGAGGCTGGGGAAGGTTTTCAGGAGGTACTGTCCTTGACTGAGAGCCCCGTCCCACAGCGGTCCGAGAAGTTCAGCAAGAAGAACCGCAAGCGGGTTGATGGGCGCACTGAGGAGGCTAACGTGCCACCTTTGGCTGAAGGGAGCAAATCGAAAAAGGAGGGCCGAGCTTTGGGTGATTTCAACGCACTCATCTCTAGTCCGCGGCTGGGAGGAAGGGACAAGAAGAAGCTTAAGGGACAGAAAGAGCAGCAGTTGAAGACCAAGAAGCTGAATAAAGCTACTGCCAATAGCGAGTTCCAAGACAGTTCAGAAAGTGAGCCAGAGCTGTTCATCAGTGGAGATGAGCTGCTCAATCAGTGCCAGAGTGGTAAGAAGGGCTGGAAGAGCAAGAGGAACATGAGGGCTGCCAGTGAGCTGGACGAGATCAAGTGTCGAAAGGCCAACGAGAAGGAGGACCGAGGGCTGGGCAGCCAGGGCTTTGTGTACGTCATGGCCAACAAGCAGCCACTGTGGAATGAAGCCACGCAGGTCTACCAGCTGGACTTTGGTGGGCGCGTCACACAGGAGTCTGCCAAGAACTTCCAAATTGAACTGGAGGGCAGACAGGTAAGAGAGCTCTTGTTCAAGGAATATCATCCACTGCATGTTATCTGTGTACTGAAATGACCATTACAAGGAATATGATGTTGATGAAAGTAGCTTCTACACTCTGTATTCACAATTTGTTTGTTTTTCTACACAGGTGATGCAGTTCGGCAGGATTGATGGCAATGCCTACATCCTGGACTTTCAGTATCCCTTCTCTGCTGTGCAGGCCTTTGCAGTGGCTTTAGCCAATGTTACTCAACGCCTCAAATGAGAGGTCCCCTCCCTGTTTACCCTGAGTTCTATCTGGGATTCGAACGCAATCTGTTGAAGGGACAGTTGTTTCATTTGAGATTAATAGACTTTGATTTTGGTGCGAAGACTTAAATCAGCCCTGGTCATAGAGAGAGATACAATCATGCTGCACTACACAATGCTGCCACTAGAGTTGGTGCAATAAGCATTGGCTGCATTCGCCCAAGGACGCCCTCAGATCTGCTCCGTTTGGCGGTCAGTGGCACCTTGCAATGCATGTAGGGCCAAAGAGCTGAGCTTTGGTAATCGTCATGCAAATAAATGCTGCTTTAGCTAGAAGAAGCTTATAGACATGATAACCGATCGGTTAACCGAGAGAAGAAGGTGCAGTTTTCAAAAGAAGCAGCAGTAATACTTGAAAACCACACTCTGGAGATCACCGTTGTGTTTTTCCGAGAGCGCACAGGTACTACTGGGCACTGAAATCCATTGCTGTACAAACTTCAGTGAAACAGTTACCACTTTATTATACTGCTTTTGCTTTTAGGATTTTATTAAATGACTAGGTCGGAGGTTGTTTTTGCTCTCTGCCATTCCTTTTGTTACTATCTCAGTCCATCTTGGTGGGAATTGAGGCTTAGATATATGCATCATTTAGGAGCACTACTAAGAGGTCACACATTTCACTGTAGTCAAAGGTGTGTCACTGTTAAAAACTGGGGCAGGTCAAGTAGTAAATATAGATAAGATGAACTGCAGTCTTTTCCATATATTTTCCTGGGACGTTGAAGGAAGAAGAAGTGTTACTCTGCTACATGGATTAATTTATATGTACATTTTGTTCCTTATCTATTCAGATATGAATTTTAACATTATTGTCATTGTTTGTGATACACAATCGTCACACCCTGTCAACATGGTTTTCAACTTACTTGCTTTATTTGGGAGAACTGGTTGCTGAATTTGAATATTAGGTGGAAGGGGTGTACTGAATAGCTTTGACTGATACGTCCTGCACTTGGTGAAATATATCTACATACGGTGACACAGGCGCAAAAGAAGTCGCCAAGGCCTGGATTGAACAACTTAACCTCTGGCATGAAGTGATTTGTCACCTGCTGTCACTTCTGTGAAGTGAGTGTGTAGTTGAGGGGTGGGGTGCGGGGGGTGGGGGTGCTGCCCCTGCTCTTTAAGACCACACTAAACATGTAAGCAAGGTACAGGAGATATTTTTGTATTTCCCCGATGCCATTTCATACTCTTTTCAGAAGTCGTGTAAATACATATCGGTCACATGTAAATGTTGTAAAGAGACTTGGGTGACCTTGACGGATGTCTGTTTGCACCCGTTTTCACTGTGTTTTAGGTGTAATTTCAGTTGTGGAGCGACGCTGTAGAACTGTTTAACTCCACAGCTCCAACCACAAAAAGAAAAGTTAACGGTTGAGATGAAATAGTCGTCGCTGAATCTTTGAAATCAGAACTCCAATGAGGGACGAAGCTATTGAAACCTGTTCATTCAGTAAGCTGACACTGAAATCTGAAAAGCTGTTTCTTTTTCTTTCTTTTTTTCCCAGGCAGTCCAGCTTGTATTTGTGTTGAACTAAGGACACAGAGCTGATAGGACCGTGGACAAGAGTAAATTATTAGGCAAATATATATAAATAGGTTTTATCTGTATAAGATGATAGCAAAACACATCTAAACAGGCCAGTAATATTAGGCAGGTGTGACTCGGGTCAGCTCTAACCTTTGTGCCAAAAGATGCATTTGCTAAAATTTATAGTTGGGGGGGGGGGGGGGAAATGGGCCTAGAGGGAAGTGTAACGTGACTCTTGCTATAAAGAAAAGCGATCACTTTCGGCCGGCTCTGTTTTGGTCTCTGAATTGATGAGAATATTAAACTTTTTCGTGTGATCTTTCTGTATCACAGCCAGATGCATGTCTGTCAGAGGGGCGTTGTGGGGATGTGGGTTGAAAAAAGAAGTCTCTTATGATCCTAAAAAATTAAAAGAACACGAGCATGTCATAAAGAAAATATCCATCTCTTTGTGTTAGTTGTGCAATATTTTCTTTGAGGGGAAAAAGATCCCTTGTCATCAATTTTGACCACAGTTTGATCCCATTCTTTTAGTTCAGCATCTCAGTTGCTGGTCTGTACATTTTATTTATGAGATTATTTCCTGAAGGAGATATAGTATCTATATATACTGTATATTGTGGAGTTTTCTGAACATTTCTTTGTGTTGATAAAAATTTGTGTAGCCCAAATTGTGAGATGGGGTTGGGTCAGGGAGGGGGGCGGGGGGAAAGGGGCAGATTTTCTGTGTTTTGTGAAGTTTGCATTGGATGGAAAAGATGTGAATGAGTAAGTGCCCAGTTTAGTGTAGTTGGTAGACTAGTTATGTAGAGTGTAACTGTCAAGTCAAGGTGTGTCTGTATTCAACTGTGCAGTCTACCGATCCCATCAGTGTTAAATCTATTCTATTTAAATGTGTGTGTGGTCATGGCTTCTTACACATACACAAACATCGTTGACACAAGTTCACAAGTGTAAGCCACTGAGTTCCTGTTAAGAAGTTGCCTGTGGACTTCGGCTACGGGTTCACTTTGAACTGATTTCATGAGATGACCTGTTGTAGATAATGTAGGATTTGGCTTTTCTTTAGAAAAGGTATGTGCTTTGTATTTGTAGATGTAGACTTAAATGACAAAAACACTTGAAAAGAGTCTGATTTGGTGACTGAACGTTTATAGTGAATGGATAGTAAGGCATGCCATGTAAATTATTTTATAATTGTATATGTCACGCATCTTTTGAATAAAATGTCATTGTTTTCTGAAAAATGCTGTCTCGTTTCCTAAATGGATCCATTATTATTGTTGAATTGAGAGATGGCAAGGTTCAAACCCAGCCAGCTATTGGACTGGACTAGAGTTGCCACAAGGTGGCTCTATTGTCTCAAACAGCAAATATTATGCCTTCAAAACAGAAAAGGTCTGGAGAGCTCGGAAGATCAATCAAGTGTAATGAAGGTGCTCTTTGATAGGGCACATAAAAGTTCAAGAAGAAAGGTAAAAGGCCTTTAATCATAATTCTAAAAACAGACGGTGCTCTTACGTGTTGAGATACAGCCGGGTTACAACCAGCTCTAACAATGGCCCAGTTCAATTCAAGTGTCCCAGTAGGCCAGTCAATAAGCATGCACAATACCAGGACCCTGAAACACAGCTATGACTCACTATCTCAACATGATAACACACTTTCTCATGATTTTAATATCTTTCTCATACTTGTGAGAATGTTTTTTATTTTTTTTTATTGTTTCTCACAAATTTGACTTCAGATTGGTGAGAAACACAGACTTAGAAACTTATGATTACAAAAAAAAGAAAGCTGCTCAATTAGGGATTCTCCACACCCCAACTAGACTCTAATTTGGGATTATGTATTAATAAAATGCTGTATATGTGATCAAAGTATGAATATGTAACGGTAGGCATTGATGGGTTGTGCGTCTTTGGAGCCACACACCCACAACACATTGATGTCTGCAGCTCTCTTTCTCTGTCCGTGGTGCTGAACTCTGATCACGTGTGTTTTCTATGCGCTTCCGCCCCCCCCCCCCCCCCCCCACCCCTCCCTTTTTTTAAAAACAGCTTTTGTTTTGTCTTTCTTTGAAGCGAAACAAACAAAACAGCCTCGGCTGCATTTTCAATTAAACGACGTAACACAATACAGAGTGATCATTGTGCGGTTCTCTATAGGCTGCAGGTTTGTTTCCCCCTCATCGCCATTTTTAGCAGCCAGACGGCTCGATGTAATCATGGATACCGACTACTCGTCCGGCTTGGAAAACCCTCTGTACACCGAGCTGAAATACTTCTGTAGGAAGATACAGGAGGCCTACAATGAGCTGAAGGAGGACCTGACACCTTACCGGGATGATCGCTTTTACAGGTGGGTCTCCTGTTTATCTACCGACACAATGGCAGACATACATTTCCCCGCTGCGTTTCAATATTGGGGCTATAGGAGAACCGTTGTTAGAATATGAGCCTATTGTGTAATGATGGTAGATAAACAAGAGGTGTCCGTTGAGATGTATTTGGGATTATACTCGTGTATTGTATGTTGTCGCTTTATATTTTAGATGATGTCAGACTAAGGGGTAGAGTAGCCCTAAAAAAGATCAGTAACAAATCAATGGAAATGGGGTAAATAGGGGAATACTTTGCATTTCACACATATTCTCAGAATGTGCTGATTTTTTAGATACTCTTTAAACAAGGTAGCGGCCTCTCGATTCCTCTCAAAGGCAACAAGTGTTGTCATGCAGAAGGGAATTGAACCATAGACCACATCTGCATTAAACGGTGTTAAATCACCATATGCCCTACTGCAAAATCCAGATGGTGTTCAAATTTGAAGAAATTAATTAAATAGCTTATTAGATATTTTTTTTAATTGCTCATTAGAAATTAAAAGTTGACGTAGGACGCAGTCGTGTTACGCAATACGCATACACACCACGTAGAGGGTTTTAAATACAATGAAAGATGACGTGTTCAGTCGTTGCCTTCAAGACTTTAAACCGTACGCCTCTTTAGCTGAACATAATACGTCTCAGCCACAAGTAAAATGACACATAAACTTAATGTCTAACACTGAAACATGACCGTCGATGTGGAATCATTTGAATGAGCATGACAGCTTCATGTATCTCATAAAGGAGGAGGAAAGCCCCTCTCGAGGGGAGTCACGTGACCACGGCTCCTCCCACTCAATGACGTTGCAGTCCAGTTGTCGCAGACTGATGTTGATACGCGGATGTGGATTCACCGCTAATGTTTGTTTCTTCTCCACCGGGCATCGACACTGCGAACCGAAATAAATGGAGCTGTAAGTGAAGCTGTGGTGAGATGTGTCACCGATGTCTATATGTGTGAGGGAGCGTGATAGAAACCACTCCGTGTGGCTCTGTCCTGCCATCTGTTACTGCTAGCATAAGCTAGCATGGAAGCTAGAAGTGTTGACATACCCGCACCTGCACCACAGCAGGCTTAACAGCGTTCACCACGTCGGTTGGTTCCGCTCCCTCTCTGCCTCTGCTGATTAGTGTGTGTGTGTTCATGTCTCCCTCTGACAGACTGGCCCCCATGCGGCTCTACACGCTGTCCAAAAGACATTTTGTCTTGGTCTTCGTGTTTTTCCTGATCTGCTTTGGCCTCACCATCTTCATTGGGATTGCAGGTAATGACCGAATATACATTTCTGCAACAGCTGGCACAAGCTGGGTGTCTGTCAGAAGTCATTTAAACAGACTGTGGGTTAGTTAAGTGAGTGAGTAATTCAGCTCTGATGAAACAATACGTAAAGAATGAAAACTGTTATTTAGACACTGCTTTGACCCTTTCTGTCTTCTTGATTCGTGTAGGTCCCAAAGTGATTACTGAGCAAGAGCACAGTGGTGATCAGTTACTTCTCAAGAACCTCTCAGTTAAGGTACGGTTAAACCGTGTATGTTACCGTAAATAGCAAGCACATAGTATCGCATTGTTGTTTTTTTATGCATCATTTCGTTTTAAGAGAAAATCTTTTAAGTTTTGAGTTATGATCCGAGCAAAGATGTCTTCTTCCTGTCATAGCACATTGTGCATTTCAGTGACTTCCATTGACAAGTATCCTTTTATAATGATTAGTAAATTATTTAATTCATTGTATGTTTTCAGACTGGGCCCTTCAATCTAGTCTCACCGCCCCTCACCACATACAACCAGCAGCTATGGCTCACCTGCGTGATGCAGGTTGAACACAGCAACAGTGAGACCACCACATCTCTTCCATTGTTATGCAAACATACTTGGTTTTGGTTATTAACAACATGTATTTTATTAATGCTTGTCTGTGTCAGTGGGAGACTTCCAGCAGCCCTTTGAGATCAACGTTGAGCTAAAAGGAGTGATGCAGGACGCCAGTGTGATGCACATCAACAATGTGCACCAGAAGTCCCGAACGCTACACTGCGGGACTGTAAGTGTCAATCAGCGAACGCTGTCGTGTGACACAGTAACATCCTCAGAGCCGGGTCATTGATGCACAGCACAGTTGGATTGTTGACTGAGCAAACAGTGACTCAGCGTTTGTTGTCTCTCCTTCCAGAAATGTGACGAGATCATTGTGCTCCATCTTGGCTATCTGAACTACACCCAGTACCAGGTCATGGTCAGCTTCAGCGGCCTGGAGAATATCACGTATGAAATCAAAGTCAAGTTTGTGGTACGTGACAAAGTCTGCACACTGACTCTGATGTTGTCTCTTTGTTCCTACATTGGATGCATATGTATAGCTTGGGCTCACATGTCAGCACAGCTTTTTTACTCCTTTTTGTTTCTTCTGCTCTTCTTCTCGTTTTTAACTGTCCTCCTCAGTGGAAGACGTACAACCCCACCTTCTCTCAAGTGGAGATCTGGTTCCGGTTTGTCTTCGTGGTGTTGACCTTTATGGTGACGGTAAGAGCACAGATTACTTTTTTTTTAGTTCTTAATCATCCATCGTGACTTAAAATCTGTGTTTGACAAATGCATTCCTGAAACTCTTTCCTCTGCCTGTCCCCAGTGTTTGTTTGCACACTCACTGAGGAAGTTTTCTATGAGGGATTGGGGCATAGAGCAGAAGTGGATGTCGATCCTGCTCCCTATGCTGTTACTCTACAATGGTGAGCTTCAGTGTTATCTCTCCTCAAGTCATATTTTACCCCTAAAATACATTTGAACCATTACGGCTGCACCTGTTGCTGAGTGTGTTTTGTTGCTTTTGCGGTTCAGATCCATTTTTCCCGCTGTCATTCCTGGTGAACAGCTGGTTTCCGGGGACGTTGGACACTTTCTTCCAGGCTCTGTTCCTGTGTGCGCTGCTTCTCTTCTGGCTCTGTGTTTATCATGGCATCAGGGTTCAGGTGGGTCCGGTACTACACATGTAAATACTTACCGTATTTATGAATCTTATTTCATGTGTTTTAATGTCGTTTCCACAGGGTGAGAGGAAATGTCTGACGTTCTACCTGCCTAAGCTGATAATCGTCGGTCTTCTGTGGCTCTCAGCGGTCACACTGGGCATATGGCAAACGTAAGTCTGACTCCACCGGCCGCTAAAAGATTCAAACTATGAATAAAAACAGGACTAAAAACATCTGCTCTCCTCTATTGATTTTGCAGGGTTAATGAACTCCAGGACCCGACCTATCAGTATAAAGTGGACATAGTGAACTTCCAGGTGAGACTGTCTTCATGGTACAGGTGTTTGGACAGTATTGTTACATTTCGTACACCCGGTGTTTATGTCTTCCCAGCAGTTTAATAAAGTCCCATGTTATTTGTCCAGGGCATGAAGGTCTTCTTCCTGATTGTAGTTGCCCTCTACATCCTCTACCTGATTTTCCTGGTCGTCAGAGCTTGTTCTGAACTCAAGAACATGCCGTACTCAGGTATCCACAGCACGCCTCTCCGTGTTTGATTCAAGTCAATCGCTGTTAGTATGATAACATTAATGTGCTGTTTGTTTTCAACCACTAGATCTCCGGCTCAGGTTTTTGACTGCTCTGACGTTTGTGGTCCTTATTATAAGGTGTGTTTTAAAGAAAATCCCAAAACCTAAAAGAACCGTGTGCGTGTGCGTGTGCGTGTGCGTGTGCGTGTGCGTGTGCGTGTGTGTGTGAGAGAATGTTTGATGAAGCGCTTTGTGGTTAACTTCATCTTGTGTCTCTTTCTCCTCCAGCATGGTCATTCTCTACCTGAGGTTTGGTGCCAAGGCTCTCCAAAACAATTTTGTCGCTGAACTGTCTACTCATTACCAAAACTATATCTTTTAAAACAATAGTTAATTTTGACTATTATTGCTCTTAGATATAACGTGTGAGATGCCGTATTGATGTCTTTAAATAGTGAGAAAATCTTCCTTAACTCCAGACATACCAGCTGAATTTTTATCATTCTATGGTCTTCTCAACTTTTACTTGTACACATTGGCATTTGTGTATTCCCCCTCCAAAAATGCACTTTATGGTAGGTAATACACTACAATTTAAATTCAGTAGATAATGAAGATGAAGTCATGTATAACCCGACTGGTTTTGTTTAATTTTCCCAGACTCCCAGTTGAAGGATAATCCTGCTTTCTCCATGCTGAATGACTCAGATGATGAAGTAATATATGGGTAAGCATTTATCTTACAGTTTGTGATGTAGTATCCAGTGTGAACTTTCATAAACCAGCTGATGTTTTCTTTTTCTTTTGTAAAGGAGCGATTATGAAGACATGCCTTTACAAAACGGACGCGCCATCAAAGCAACCGCCAAGTACCAGGATGAGAGTGACACTGATTGAGGAGGTCTCTGATTGGCTTGTTGTCCCTTTGTTGTGTCCCTGTTGGGAACTATGAGAATACAATGTGAATAAGGAGGAATTGCATTGATAATATGAAATGATATACTTTCCATGTACATAATTATATTTTTAAGAAAAGTTCCATGTCTACTGAATGTACTGTATTTTACTGAAAGTTGGGGCAAGTGGCCACTCGACCTTTTTTCTCATTGAAAACAAAGGAAACAAACTGGAGTACGATGATACAATTTCTACACGTTTGCAAACTCTTTTCCTCCTAAGATTTCTCACACAATGATTTGTTGTGTGTGAAATCAACGTTATTTCAAATGCTTTGTGTTGAACCACTGCTGTCACTCTATTGCACTGTGTTGTTTTTGTAACATCCTGTTCTCTGACAGTCTGAGAAGAATGAGAATGCATGTATCGGGCCAAAGCTGATTTACATTATACCGGTGGTAGAAAGTAGAGGAAGCTTATCCTGCAGCAGCAGCCGTAAGCGAACATTTTGGGCTCACAGGCACTGACATGAGTGATGAATGTGAATTAAAGGGCCATAGCAATGCTGGCTGACACATTCTGTTTGTTTTTTTAAATACAGAGAGAGCCTTAGCAGGAGTAGATCTCACTTCTCTTTTACCACTTCTTCCCTTGGAAAGCAGCTTTGTAATTGCACTAGTATAAGAATTTAACTTATTTCTCTAAAAAGTGATTTGATACTGTGTTATCTGAATGAATGGCTTTTGATGAACTGCTTGGATTTTACACAACTGAATGTAGAGGACTACTGACTAAATGTTTCTTATCCCCACACATACAGTACAGACCATTGGCCAAATCTTTTTTTTGCCTTATGTTGAACACTTTATTTTAAGCAATCGTCTTTTCTGCCGTAACTTTCTCGATATTGCTTGCAATGTGAGATGTGCTGACCTATTATTTTATAAAACTGGAGTTATGGACAAAAACAGCCAAAACAAATGTGTTTCATGTATTCATGTATTATATTCAAGATGGTGCCTTGTCTTTGTTTCTTTTATGTTAATGTATAAATGCTTTGACATAAATGTACATTTTTGATTCTTTCAGTATGAATGTAGTTTATAGTGGTTAAATGACGTTGTTGTGGGTCCTTGTATGATGCAAAATACCAACGTTTTTTGTTGCTTCGTAAGATAAAAGCTGTACATGTAACACTCTGTCACATCACATGTAAATAAAGCAAAGTGTATACAGCACAGTATTGCTTTAATCAGTTAGCACTTAATATACAAAAATATAACAGTTTATTCAAATATAGCCAACGCGAATATACAACTTCCTCCAGATTTCAAACACTTCAGTTGCATTGTAGTTGGTTCAGATGGCCAGCCCAAAAACACTGACGATACAGTATATGGACTTGTTCTCCCATCTCACCGTGCAGCTTCCTGTTGGGTGTAAATACAAAATACATTCAGTATTATCTCAACATTTACACAGTTATAGTATGTGACAACATGCCACCAGTCTCTGAGAGCTGACCCCCCCCCCCCCAAAAGCTGACAGAAGAGAAAACATATTCTGTATTTTACCATCAGTAGAGTTGTCCCAGAAGCACGTGCAAGATGTTTGCAGACCTGCTCCATTCTTTTGCATGATGATACAGGTCGCTGGGGGGGGGGGGGGGGGGGGGACAGACATCTTTTAATACCAACTACATAGCCCAATAACCATAACAATGCTATGGTTGCACATGTACCTATGTATTTGAAAGGCTTCCCGAGTTTGCTGAGTTGACTGAGGCTCTGCTCCACTACACTGGTGCTCCACTGGTTCACTCTGCTGTGCTGGTAGGCATTTCCTCCGATGGCTGCTTCCACCGACTAGAGACAGTGTAAACAAATGTTCAGCAACTAATCAACAAACACAGTGTGTTACCTTTTAATAGCCTCGCAATGACACTGTAATACAAGTAGATGTTATAAATCATACAATACAATTTACACAGCACAATACAGTACGACATTGTAGAGGAAAAGACGGTATGTGCCTAGCAACCGTTAAAGTGTCATTAGCAACCAACAGGTCGGTTTAAACATAAAGTTGCAAACTAGCCAAAGCAACGAGCCGATAAAATGTATGAAACTCTCTGAGGATAAACCGAGAGGCGTGGTGTCTTTCTACTTTACCTCTTTAATGATTTTGGTCACTTCTTCAACGACGAACGCAGTCTCCTCTTCTGTCTGATACTCGTCCATTATAGTGCCTCCGACGTGTGAGCCGAGAATAGCATGTAGCATGTAGCTATAAGCTAACTATATATGAGAAGGGACCAAGATACCCAAGACACTTCCGGTTGTACTTCTCCAGAATAAAAGGAACCAACTGAAATCTTTTTTTGTTGTTGTGATAAGCATTTATTCTACAAAATCAGCTTACAAGATCCCAAGCTTAATTGTCATAAAACTAGCCAAGTTACGAATTTTTTAACATAATCAATTAACGTTTGCTAACTTTAAATTGTTGTCCAATATGATGAAAATTGCTCAAAACAAAGTGACCAGATGTACTTCAGTGCAAAGTCATACAAAGTCATTTCTGCCTGCTTGATACTTTATAATTCATTTGTTTTTCATGTAACATGTAACATTAATTTATTAACAACCTATAAGCTAGTTATATGGCTATGTTAGGTAGACTAATCACAATGATAGCACTTGGGTGATGTGCCAGGACATGTTCCTCGTCTTGATGAAAAACAACAACTTACAAATGTGTTATGAAGCTAAACTCAAACAGGGGAAATAGCGTCCCCTCTGACCATTTGTTGCATTTCTCGGTATATAACATCAAGCTGACGCAACTTGTCTTCACTCGCTGGCTCGTCGAGAGGACAGGTTCAGGTCGGTGAAGGTTAATGCTTTTACAAACCAGCTTCTTTAAACGTTGTATTGTATATTTATTCCTCACTGTACCTCGACATTAACTTTAGCTGTAACATGTGTTGTTAATGTTCAGGATAACGTTAGCCTATAGCTTTAGTCCGTCGAGTTTATGTGACCTTGCTAGCGCAAATTGTAGCTTCGCTAGGCTAGCTGTAGCTGAATTTGCATAGGGACGCGTAAACGGAAGGTAGGAGCTGTGGTAGACACTGGTAACGTTAACGCTGGTTTATTGGTGTTAACTTTCTCGGTGAACTTGGTCACATTAATTAACATCATAAAGTTCGATAATTAGTTCCTCACATTACCCTTAACCTCACACTATAGCTTCTAGCTAAAGGTAATTATTAAGTATCGACGTTCTCCTGAAATGCGCTATCGTTAATTAATGCTAAATATTGAGCTAGCTAACGCTAACTAGCACTTTCGCTTTCGTGTTGAAGTTCGCGCTAAAGGACACTTATCAATTGTAATTTGCGTGGTTTAGTATTGTAATTTACACGTTTACTCCTTCAATTAGAAATTGTTTTGAATCCGATACCATTTGAACAGCTTTGACTTATTATTACATTACCTTCGAAACTGTGACGTTGATTGCTGCCGTACAACTTTTATTTTGAAAACACAAATACCGGAAGGTAAATGGTTCTGGTGCTAGCTTGATGCACGAGATCTGTCTCATGGGTGTCCGCATATCGATGGTTTAACAATATCGTTACCAACACTGATATTTTGATGATTTTTTCCATGTTTCCAATATTGAAATGTGCAACGTTACTTGAGCACAATGTACAGAGTAAAGCGCACATGTTTCCTGCATAGTTTCCGCCACCAGAGAGCAAGAAAGATCAATTTATCTTTGTAAAAACATTAAAAGCTTAAAGTCCCGCATTTTTTAAATTTTCATCCACACACACGATCCCGTCATTAGACGTATCTATATTAAATGTCGATCATATATTTTTTTACCTTATCAGTTGTACCTCCATTAAAGATATAAGTTTAAGGTAACGTTACCAGAAACAGCATTGTTCACACTCCAGACCGATAGGGGCCAGTAGCAGACATGACCGTTTTCCCACCAGCAGTGAACAAAGAAACAGGAAGTGCTTGAAATGTTGGAAAACAAATGTGTGTTTTTATACTTTCCTCTGATTTTTTTGATGTGAATCAAACGAGGTTTGGTTGCATTATGATTTAGCTTTATCTCTTTTGAAGTTGGGGTTGAGCTGTTACTCATTTACCAAAGTAAAATAGACAACACTGGTGGTTTTAGGTTGCCTTTTGATATGGAGATACACTAGTGCATTATGGGATATGCAGTATTCCTTCTCAAGTTAAATGTTAGTCATAATTTTAAGATTTAGTACCAAAGTGTGTTTTGTTTGGTGTTAAATTATTTTAGATGACCACCTGCTTTCTAATCTCAGGGTTTTTAAATGTTAAACACCGTCACTTTGCTTGGTTTGTCTCTGAATGACTTCTCTGCCTCCAATGTGTACAACTCATACTTACCTGGCAAGGGAGATACCATGATCAAGAAGGTGGTTCACCCAGGGCGAGGCTTAGCCATTGCACTCCGGCTGAGCTGACCTCTGCGAATTTCTCAAATGTAGAAATCTCGATTGCATAATTTCTGGTAGTGGGGGACTGCGTTCGCGCTCTCCCCTGATAAAGTGTATGAAGATAAATCTTAATTTAAACTTTTGTAAGTCCTGGTGACTGACATCTGTATCTATCTAAGCTTCATGTTAGCAGAACATATTTAAATAGTAGACTGTTGGGAAGCTGTGTTAGTTTAAATGGAAGTAGGAATCATGATGAAACATGAAGCCCCCCGTGCTCCGGTTCAGATCACGCGGTCACTCATTATCGTTAAACCCGAACATCGGCGGATCTGGTTGCAGGTTGTTGTTGTTTTTTAACTCAAAGTAGAATGAGGCGATTTCGTGGTCATACTAACTCATGACCACGAAACATGAGGCCCAGATACTGATGAGATGACGAGGTCAAAGAGCTTCAGGGCAGGGCTGAGATGTGAGTGGAGCTGGGCCTGGATAAACATGGAGGTCTAAACAGACGTAAAGGGAGAGCAGTACAGCTTCCTGCTGTCACAGTATTTGAAATACATTAATAAATCAGGGTATGCTAAATGCAGCCTCTGCTCCAAGGAGATAAACTACAGCAACAAGGGCTCACGTGCCCTCTCATCACACTGCCAGACACGGTTCACTGTAATGACCACAGCCAGAGTAGATTATCATTTTAATTTAAATAATAGAACTGGATTGAATGCATATTAATTACAAATAGAAGATCGGCTACAATTCTAACAGCTGTACAGTAACAGTAGACGTTAATATGAAGCCATACAGTAACAGGGTTCAATGAAAACTAATCACTTTATTTTGTACAGGCGATGGTTCTCGCTACTCTTGCTCCTTGTTTTTATTTGACTAAAACTTTTGAAAATGAGACCTCGTTCTCAATGGATTTTGTCTAAATAAAGGTTCATAAGAATAATAATGATTGAAAAAAAAGAAGCTAACTAGCCAACTGTTCAACTAGAGCTGAAATACTGATTAATCACTGAATAATACATTATTATTCTGCTTTAAGTAAATATTGTCTTATCACTTAATTTTATTCTCAGAGTACAGAATGCGACATTTTAAAGCTCATATTTCAAATAAAATTCAGTTCTACCTCCATTTTGCTCCACAGTTAATTTTCAGGCCAGCTAATTCTTCAAAAGCGAGAATCCTCTGCTTAATTTCTGCTCCTGCTGTTGCTTCCCAGTCTGATTTCCGTATACACACACAAAAGCAAATACTCTTAATATGTAAGCACTTCACTTTCTGTAATCTAAATTAACTCTTCGTGCTGTTAGTAACAAACAGTAGAAGCACATAGATGTGTTTAACAAACAGCATTGTTCACACTCCAGACCGATAGGGGCCAGTAGCAGACATGACAGTTTTCCCACCAGCAGTGAACAAAGAAACAGGAAGTGCTTGAAATGTTGGAAAGAAATGTGTGTTTTTATACTTTCCTCTGATTTTTAGATGTGAATCAAACGAGGTTTGGTTGCATTATGATTTAGCTTTATCTCTTTTGAAGTTGGGGTTGAGCTGTTACTCATTTACCAAAGAAAATAGAAAACACTGGTGGTTTTAGGTTGCCTTTTGATATGGAGATACACTAGTGCATTATGGGATATGCAGTATTCCTTCTCAAGTTAAATGTTCGTCATCATTTTAAGATTTAGTACCAAAGTGTGTTTTGTTTGGTGTTAAATTATTTTAGACGACCACCTGCTTTCTAATCTCAGGGTTTTTAAATGTTAAACACCGTCACTTTGCTTGGTTTGTCTCTGAATGACTTCTCTGCCTCCAATGTGTACAACTCATACTTACCTGGCAAGGGAGATACCATGATCAAGAAGGTGGTTCACCCAGGGCGAGGCTTAGCCATTGCACTCCGGCTGAGCTGACCTCTGCGAATTTCTCAAATGTAGAAATCTCGATTGCATAATTTCTGGTAGTGGGGGACTGCGTTCGCGCTCTCCCCTGATAAAGTGTATAAAGATAAATCTTAATTTAAACTTTTGTAAGTCCTGGTGACTGACATCTGTATCTATCTAAGCTTCATGTTAGCAGAACATATTTAAATAGTAGACTGTTGGGAAGCTGTGTTAGTTTAAATGGAAGTAGGAATCATGATGAAACATGAATCCCCCCGTGCTCCGGTTCAGATCACGCGGTCACTCATTATCGTTAAACCCGAACATCGGCGGATCTGGTTGCAGGTTGTTGTTGTTTTTTAACTCAAAGTAGAATGAGGCGATTTCGTGGTCATAATAACTTTCATGACCACGAAACATGAGGCCCAGATACTGATGAGATGACGAGGTTAAAGAGCTTCAGGGCAGGGCTGAGATGTGAGTGGAGCTGGGCCTGGATAAACATGGTGGTCTAAACAGACGTAAAGGGAGAGCAGTACAGCTTCCTGCTGTCACAGTATTTTAAATACATTAATAAATCAGGGTATGCTAAATGCAGCCTCTGCTCCAAGGAGATAAACTACAGCAACAAGGGCTCACTGCCCTCTCATCACACTGCCAGACACGGTTCACTGTAATGACCACAGCCAGAGTAGATTATCATTTTAATTTAAATAATAGAACTGGATTGAATGCATATTAATTACAAATAGAAGATCGGCTACAATTCTAACAGCTGTACAGTAACAGTAGACGTTAATATGAAGCCATACAGTAACAGGGTTCAATGAAAACTAATCACTTTATTTTGTACAGGCGATGGTTCTCGCTACTCTTGCTCCTTGTTTTTATTTGACTAAAACTTTTGAAAATGAGACCTCGTTCTCAATGGATTTTGTCTAAATAAAGGTTCATAAGAATAATAATGATTGAAAAAAAAGAAGCTAACTAGCCAACTGTTCAACTAGAGCTGAAATACTGATTAATCACTGAATAATACATTATTATTCTGCTTTAAGTAAATATTGTCTTATCACTTAATTTTATTCTCAGAGTACAGAATGCGACATTTTAAAGCTCATATTTCAAATAAAATTCAGTTCTACCTCCATTTTGCTCCATAGTTAATTTTCAGGCCAGCTAATTCTTCAAAAGCGAGAATCCTCTGCTTAATTTCTGCTCCTGCTGTTGCTTCCCAGTCTGATTTCCGTATACACACACAAAAGCAAATACTCTTAATATGTAAGCACTTCACTTTCTGTAATCTAAATTAACTCTTCGTGCTGTTAGTAACAAACAGTAGAAGCACATAGATGTGTTTAACAAACAGCATTGTTCACACTCCAGACCGATAGGGGCCAGTAGCAGACATGACAGTTTTCCCACCAGCAGTGAACAAAGAAACAGGAAGTGCTTGAAATGTTGGAAAGAAATGTGTGTTTTTATACTTTCCTCTGATTTTTAGATGTGAATCAAACGAGGTTTGGTTGCATTATGATTTAGCTTTATCTCTTTTGAAGTTGGGGTTGAGCTGTTACTCATTTACCAAAGTAAAATAGAAAACATTGGTGGTTTTAGGTTGCCTTTTGATATGGAGATACACTAGTGCATTATGGGATATGCAGTATTCCTTCTCAAGTTAAATGTTAGTCATCATTTTAAGACTTAGTACCAAAGTGGGTTTTGTTGGTGTTAAATTGTTTTAGACGATCACCTGCTTTCTAATCTCAGAGTTTTTAAATGTTAAACACCGTCACTTTGCTTGGTTTGTCTCTGAATGACTTCTCTGCCTCCAATGTGTACAACTCATACTTACCTGGCAAGGGAGATACCATGATCAAGAAGGTGGTTCACCCAGGGCGAGGCTTAGCCATTGCACTCCGGCTGAGCTGACCTCTCCAGATGGGGGTTACGCCGTATTGTAGTGCTGTCTCCCGAAAGGTCATTGGCTAATGTGCGAAAGTGAAACATTTGCTCCCCCAGCGGTCAAAGCCTGCATAAAGTCTGCGTTATTTGAAGAACATTTGCTCCCCCAGTGGTCAAAGCCTGCATAAAGTCTGCGTTATTTGAAGAACGTGTAATGTCGCCATCAAGTGGTCTATTAATATCGGTTCAATCAATAAATGTAGAATGGATATTCGTCCCTGAAGTTGTCAAACGGTGGTTTCAGCAGCAGAATCATGTACCACCATCTACTCCAAGCTTACATGTTCCATGTTTACAGGAGAGAGCGTCAACAGAGTCCCCACCACCGGAAAATATGCACACAAGATTCCCACATGTGTGGAATATGAAGCAGTCACAGGAGGAGTCTAGAACATGCCTCACCTCCTTTCAAGGTAGATGTTGCAGACACTGTTATCATCTGGATTGATTCATGTGTGTAAAATTGTCCATTTCAGATTGTAATTAGCTATTTATTGTGATACCTGTTGATGTTATTATAGAATGACGCTATAAATAGAGAATCTCAAGTATATTTGTGTCAGCAAATGCTCCATAATTCATGTCATTTATTCAGGTTACTGTCCTATCTTTTTTCAATAAAATGAATCTTATTCCAAATCAAAATGAGACATGTGAGAGAATGATTTTTGTTTACATTTGTCACTTCTGTTTTTTCAAATTCCCTTATGACACCTGGGAGGCTAATTAGAAGTAGTTTTATATTTTCTGAGGCTGTTTAATGTTTCTATTGCAAAATGATCTGATATCATTGTAATAGAGGCATATACACTGACACGCAAGTAATCTGGACCTCTATATACCCGTGTCCATATTGTTGATGAAAACAAACACTTCTGTTGTTGCATTCAATAATTGATATTCCACAACTCAATGTTACTGTAACACTTAACACTTTATTGAATACAGTGCATGAAATGGAGAACAATCAGAAAAAACAGTGCAGTCATAAAAAAGAAGACTACAATATGTACATGAAGATCTTAACTATTTACAATGTGCATGAGTATGTAAAGGAAGATCTAAACTATTTACAATATGCACGAGTATGTACAGGAAGATCTAAAGTATTTACAATATGCACAAGTATTTACAGATATTTACAGGGTGTCTACAGCTCATCGCTCCAACTTGTCCACAACAGAGGTAAAGTGTTCGTAGCTGTTGTACACTGTGTAGTCCAGACCTTTTGATGTGGACATCATCTTTACAGGGCAGAAAGCCTTTTTGTTGTACTTTTTATGTCCCTGGGTCGGTTGGCCACAGCATGTACAGACAGGGAGATTATGCACTCGTGACACCTTTGCACCTACTGCAGAGGGCTGTTCCAGACTCTTTCTTCTGTACTTCGTAGCTCTGGCCCAGGACGGTGGGCTTAAGTGAAGAGGGGCAGACATTGTGGGCAGAGTAGGAGGAGCAGACATTGTGGGCAGAGTAGGAGGAGCAGACATTGTGGGCAGAGTAGGAGGAGCAGACATTGTGGGCAGAGTAGGAGGAGCAGACATTGTGGGCAGAATAGGAGGACATTGTGGGCAGAGTAGGAGGAGCAGACATTGTTGAGTAGGAGGAGCAGACATTGTGGGCAGAGTAGGAGGAGCAGACATTGTGGGCAGAGTTGTAGGGACTGATGTCGTAGGAGGAGCGGGCAGTATGGGCCGTCGTGTGGAGGGGCCAGCAGTCTCAGCGGTTGCTGTGGATGCAGAGAGGGAGGGCATAGGTCTGCTGATGGTAGAGGTGGTAGAGGGGTTTCTAACTGCCGGTAGCAAAAGTGGCAGTGGCAGTGGTGGTTGAGGCCGGGAGAGTGGCATGATTATGTCCGTCCTTCCCTTCAACACTTTAGTCCCTGCCGTGCTGGGTGTGGGCACATACTCCATCAGAGGGTAGAGTGGTGGAGGGAGGACTGCCGGCTGGTGTGGTGCTGGAGGGAGGTCAGCAGATGAGATGGAGGTGGTTTTAGTTCTAGTGGACGGCTGTTTGCTGGCATGCAGATTAAGGAGGCGCTCTTGACATTGGATGAAGTCCCGTACGGTCTTAACGTTGATTTTTGGGAGAGGAATGCCTGCTTTACAGAGGATTGGATCCTCCACCAGAATCCGGTGCTGGATTCTCTCATAGGCCTTCAAGATGGTGGTCTTCTCAGGACTGCTGCGAGACCCTTGAGGTGAGCGCAACCACAGCAGTTTCACCAGCGTGTACATCAGCCGGTTGTGTTGAGCACTGATGTCTTGTTGAGCTGGTGCGTAGCGCTTAGCCATCTTTAGCCTCTGGATCACAGCAGCTTCAACAAGATCATCCCTCTTTGTGCGGCAGTAGAGGGTGTTGCCCCAGTGTGTCCTGTACAGCTGGTTGAACTGCTGCGGCTGCTTGTCGTGCTCCTCCACTGCATTCCAGGCTTCAAGGACCTTGTTCCTCTGCTCAGTGGTGAGAGTCAGCTTGTCCTCAGTCAGGCTAATCTCCACCAGAGCAGAGCAGAACTTTTCCAACCTTTCGAAGCCAGGAAGGGGGGTGGGACTGCAGGCATCCTCCTGTTGAAAAGTTGACATATAAAGGTGGTAAGTTCAAATGTGCACATTGTCCAGCAATCGATGCATTGCATTTAATTCTACCAGATACACAGTTACTCACAAAGGCCGGAGGGTGAGCAGTGGAGGTTTCGTCGCTGGTGAGCGTAATGTGGGGCAGGTTGGCACCCAACACATCCACATGTGCCTCCCCGTCGCTCTGGTACGCCTCGTCGGCCTCGGGATCTGGATCGGGCTGCCCATGCAGAACCACCTCCTCCTCTGGACCAGGTCCATCGTTGACTAGGTCCTTGAGTGAGAAGGGTTCAGATTCCCCCGTGCTCTGGCTGAACAAGTATTCCAACCCAAGCAGCTCGTTGGAAGGAACATTGGCCGGGGCCCGGAAATTCTCCTCCACAGTCTCTCCGAACAGCTGCCGACAGCGGGTGTTGAGGCGGTCGATCAGCGGTGCAGAGTAGGTCCTGTGGTGCCGCCCTTTGCCACCGAACACGGCATCTGAGCTCCTATCAGAATTCCACCGAGCAATGCCACTGATCAGGTAAACCTGATAGGGCCGTGCTGCACAATGGGGACCTGAGTCGAGTAGAACAGAGCAAAGTTAAGCTTTAATGTCCCAGAGGGGCAATTTGTCTTACAGACTACACATAAACAAAAGTACACACGTAGTACACATCACCGCTATGAAAGAATGAAGTGTTCCTTTATGTTTCATTAGTTAATTCGTCCCGTGTGCATTTAGCCTGTGTGTTCTCTCTTTCAGTGGTCAGGTTGTTGTTTCGGAAGGTATTAGAATAATGACAAAATCACATGATGTTTGTTACAACTATACAGGCAGCACTTGGAATCACCTGGAATCATGTGTGGTAGAGATTTATGGAATCCCTCCAGGCTGTTGCTTCCACGCAGACATTTGTAATAGGGCACATCCACAGTGTTGATGGTTGTGGTACGTGCCACCCTGTACATGTGCATGTCTGGTGGATCCTGGATGCACTCCAGGTGTCGCTGCTGGGCTGCCCACATCTCATTCATGGCCTCTGTAGATACACATGCATAAAGTGCGTTATGTTCACTTTGTATGCTACACTATCTGTTGCTACTATGCTACTATTAATGTTGTAATAACTATTTTTGTATAAGGTCTTTTATACCAGGTGTTTTGAAGAGGCTCACTCCACTCTGATCCAGCCCAGCGGGACCTTTCAGCTCCTCAATCGTCAGGTGGATGAGCCGAAATGTCTCCTGAGCCCCGAGTGTGACTCACGTGGTGTTTGAGCTGCTCCCTAGATATGTAGCAGCGCACAACATCCTCGTCTGAGACAGCCTTCATAGTTGCCGGGTCCTTGGCTCTGACTGCTTTGATGAGCAGCTCCATGTCTGAGCGGTTGTAGGCCAGCACTGCACCAGCTAGAGCAGACTTGAACATACCATACTTGCAGTGAGACTCTGTCCGTATGGGTGCGTCAAACTGGTGGATCCAGTGGAAAATGTCCAGGCGCACAACCATCCCATTGTCCACCCAAGGCTGGAACAAAGTCTCCACTGATGTTGGGCCCTGAGCCCGGCAACACCCACGGTCCACATAGAGGATCTCAGGGACAGGTTGATTGGCCAGCCGGAACCTCTCCATGACTCCATGGCACATCGGTTTCAGCTTCTGAGTTGACTCCTCACAGGTCAGCACAAACGAAACTATTTGCGAGTGCTCGTTCCCGATGCTGGTGAACCACTCGGCTGAGCCTCGACCTTCCCCAGACAGCTTCTTCACCACCTGAAAAAATATGTTGAGTTTGCATAATGTGATTAACTCTGTTAGATTCTATTGATATTGTGATTTTTCTGAATCATTTTACATCATACAGTATGGCATGTGTTTTGATTTACATACTTTCTTGGTGGAAACCATTTTCAGCGCAGTGCCAAAAGTGGAGAGGATCTGGCTGCGGTAGTCCTGCACATTGTCGGCCTCCGCCAGCAGGAAGGCGTGACGCAAGAGCCGCGCGGAGGGAAGCTCTCTTGGAGGAGGTGGAGCCTGGAATGAGTGTCCTAATGCGGAGACGATCCCTCCCGGTTCCACTATAGTCATGAGGAGCGTGGTGTACAGGTCCTTGCGTTGAAGGTACTCCTCAACGTGATTTTCCCGTACCTGCCTCCACACCTTGACCATTGTGTTCCCTTCGGTCCGGTCCCTCAGAAGGCGCACAACACTCCTATCGACACCACGCCTGTGAGTAGATTCACAATCAATATGGTGAGGTTGATAGAATACTTTCAAGTTAGTCTGTTGAATGCACATAATGTTCAGCAAACTCACCTGCTGGTGAGGATGGCAGGGAACTGAGCTTGATGAGCCTCGCTAAGTTGTATTGAAATAGCGGAATCCCATGCAAGCCACCGGCCCACTGTTCCACCTTCTCGGCTCCTGGCTGACTTTGTGCAGGCTCCACAGCACAGGACCTCGGTGATCACTGTGTACCAGCTGGACACATCACAGATGTGACGTACCTACAGTACATATTAAAGCGATCAATTAAGCGCCAACAGCAGCATTTTACGTTCTCTTTTTTCATGTTTACCTGCACAGTAATAAAGAAATGTAATAACACAAGTGAAGTGAGTTATACCCGGGTGTGGTAGCCAGACTTGTACAGGTGCACATTCCGTCCTCGACCCACACAGTCATCACCTCGAGGACACTTCAGGGAGTATCTCCAAACTCCAACAGGGCGCCACACAAAGACGCGGCTCCGAAAAAAGAGCTGTGGAGTTGGCAGAGCACCCTTGATGTAGCCAGGAGGTTCTGGTGGATAAAACCACATGCGGTCTGATTTGATCACCCGTCGCCTCTTTAACTGACCAGTGATGTCCTTGAAGATTTGAACGGGGGTGAACAGGCCTCGTTCTGTGTCCTCTTTCAGCCAGGAAATGTCTGCAGATGGGATGCCATTGGGGTCTTCCCACGGACGCACCCAACCCTCCAGCTCCACCTGCAACACACATACAAAACCTTTGGTTATTATTGTGTACAAAATATTGTTAAAACATGCAACCAATTTAAAAAACGTTACATTGTTTGTATAGAATGTGAATATCACTTACAGGAGAGTCATTCCGAGGTGATTCCATGGTGTAATCAGGACCCCTGGTTGTGGACGGGGTATCTGTGGGCTGGCTCGTTGACTCTGGCTGTTTCGGCCGGACGGTGGACTCTGGCTGTTTCGGCCGGACAAAGGTCTCTGGCTGATTCCGCTGCTTGGTCCTGTCTGTGGGCTGGGAGCCCTGGGACTGGCTGCTAGTCTTGGGACGTACTGACTCTTGGGACTTGAGCAAGTCTAAGAATTTACCAAACAGAGTAGTTTTGTATTGTATTGTATTATATTGTCTATTAAATGTTTTGATGTCTATTAATTGTATATGTTACTGACCTTCCACAGTCTGGCTTGCAGCAACCAGTTCAGCGTCATCACCTGGCGATGATGAGGGATCACACCTGGTGCTAGCCTGCTGGACAACAAATGTAAAGTTACTATCTACATTTTATGACATACTAGTTTTTAATTACCAAAAGCCAAGAAACACATTTTGCAGAGGTGCATAAACTATCAGTTATTTGAACAATTTTCCTTTACTATGCTATTCTGCTCTTCATAACATATGAATAATCAGATCAACACTCACTTGCTCCTTGTCCTTGATGTACTTTCTGAACCTCTTCATTTGTACGCTTGTGATGTGGGTCACCGGTGTGTTCAGCCACCTCCTCACAGAACTGGAGGCCTTCTGTATGAGCTCCCTCTGCTCAGCACTGAACTGCTCTGGCCTGTCTTTTTGGATGAGGTGCTGGCTGTAGAGCTCCCACATCTCCAGAAAGGTGTGGTGCTCAAACCCTCTCTGGCCGTAGATACACCTGTCGGTGTTGGCTTCAAGGAGACTGGAGACTTGTGGGAAGCTCTCTGCGTATTCATGCAGGTAGTCCTTCACCCACTGGTTGCCCACCTTCCCCTTTCTCTGTGGGTTTGTTGTTTCCGCTCTGTGCTTGTCAAGCATGCTGGAATCATACACATCAACTTAGTACTTATATCATTAATATCACTGCACTTGAGATATTGAGTAAAGAAACTTTGCAAAGATGAATAATAAACACTGATGATAGTTTTTGTGCAAACAGATATACAGGCCCATAAACATTGTATTTAAACTGCATAGCCTACAATGGTATTGATATAATAATGATAATATAACATGCTTACCACTTCAAGTAGCCGACATCGTTTGCCACAAGCCAGTGGAATGGTGCGTGTTCGTACTGGCCAAATGGAACCACCAGCTTTCCCAAACACAGCTGACGCGATGGTGCGGGTACACCCTCTGCTCGAAGGAGCTTCTCTGCGTGGGCCAGAGAAGAGGTCTCGTACAGCAGCTCCTGTGGAGGTTTGGGGAAGACCGTTCTCTTCTCCCTGTAGTCACGGGCTTCTTTGGTCGCTGTTACTACGGCCTGCTGACGATTCCCAGGGGCATCTGGGTTGATGATGCGGATTACGGGGGTCGCCATCTTCAAATGTTGCTGAAATACACTTGTAGAGTAACACCACAACAACAAAATATTATTATTACTATATTAGATATTGTTATATTATAATAATACATTACTAATATAACAATGAACGTACAACAGGCCATTGATATCCTTTTAGCACCCAGGGAGGAAGAGGAAGAGGAGGATGACAACTGCTAAACCCTGATTACAGATTAGATTAGAGATCTCTGAGGTTCTTATAACGTTAACTCATATATCATATCTCATAACTCCTGAGCCTACAACACTGACTGATTCCTCTGCTATTTTATCAACTGTTCAGCTTCCCTTTGGATAAGTTTCATGTTTTTACTCATGGCAAAACTCAAGAGTGTGCACGTCATCGTGCCAGTAAGATATCAGAAATATGACAGCACGTAAATAATTAAAAGAACGAATTTAAATTACTGTCTCCATAACCTCTGGAACACTGGCTAATATTTGGTTAACTATTGATTAATGAGTGACTGACTGGCTGTTGTGGGATGCAAAGAAGATTTGGCATTCGTAATAATGATTTAAGAGGTTATATTTAGAGACGCTAACGTAACGTTAACGTTATCTTACCGGACCCGGCCCGTACTCGAGCATCAGGATTTGAACCGTATGCAAGGGTTAACGGGTTAACACAAGATAAAATGCATATTGACAAATCATTTTCAGTATCATTTTCAGTAGTGGTAACGTTATAACAAATGCGTTATAATTTCAAATAAGTATAGCTGAGAGATGTCGACCGTTAACTAGCCTTAGCTGAACACGTACGTTACCTGACCCGCCGCACACAACGAACACTTGCTGTTGTGTTGTGTTCGGATTTGAAGAGTATTTAAAGCTTAACACAAGATAAAATAGATATTGACAGTAATACAATTTCGAAGAGATGTTATTGAGAGCTGCTAAGTCTTAGCTAGCTAGCTAACATTATCACTATATCGATTTTTTTTCCAAAAGACAATTGGGCAGTCTTACCAGAATTACTGCAAGGTCAACGCTGTGGGTAGATTCGCAACTCCACCTTGATGTATTCAAGATTTGCAGGTCCACTTGTGATTAGTGGTCTACAGTCGGTAGCTCCGATCCAATTGGTAGTCCACAATCAAACTGACCAATCAGGACGCGTAAATGTCTACAGTCACTGTAGACATTGCACGACTGTAGACTCGAGTGACCAGATGTACTTCAGTGCAAAGTCATACAAAGTCATTTCTGCCTGCTTGATACTTTATAATTCATTTATTTTTCATGTAACATGTTACATTAATTTATTAACAACCTATACGCTAGTTATATGGCTATGTTAGGTAGACTAATCACAATGATTGCACCGCTGCAGTGACTTGGGTGATGTGCCAGGACATGTTCCTCGTCTTGATGAAAAACAACAACTTACAAATGTGTTATGAAGCTAAACTCAAACAGGGGAAATAGCGTCCCCGCTGACCATTTGTTGCATTTCTCGGTATATAACATCAAGCTGACGCAACTTGTCTTCACTCGCTGGCTGTCGAGAGGACAGGTTCAGGTCGGTGAAGGTTAATGCTTTTACAAACCAGCTTCTTTAAACATTGTATTATATATTTATTCCTCACTGTACCTCGACATTAACTTTAGCTGTAACATGTGTTGTTAATGTTCAGGATAACGTTAGCCTATAGCTTTAGTCCGTCGAGTTTATGTGACCTTGCTAGCGCAAATTGTAGCTTCGCTAGGCTAGCTGTAGCTGAATTTGCATAGGGACGCATAAACGGAAGGTAGTAGCTGTGGTAGACACTGGTAACGTTAACGCTGGTTTATTGGTGTTAACTTTCTCGGTGAACTTGGTCACATTAATTAACATCATAAAGTTCGATAATTAGTTCCTCACATTACCCTTAACCTCACGCTATAGCTTCTAGCTAAAGGTAATTATTAAGTATCGACGTTCTCCTGAAATGCGCTATCGTTAATTATCGTTAACTAATGCTAAATATTGAGCTAGCTAACGCTAACTAGCACTTTCGCTTTCGTGTTGAAGTTCGCGCTAAAGGACACTTATCAATTGTAATTTGCGTGGTTTAGTATTGTAATTTACACGTTTACTCCTTCAATTAGAAATTGTTTTGAATCCGATACCATTTGAACAGCTTTGACTTATTATTACATTATCTTCGAAACTGTGACGTTGATTGCTGCCGTACAACTTTTATTTTGAAAACACAAATACCGGAAGGTAAATGGTTCTGGTGCTAGCTTGATGCACGCGATCTGTCTCATGGGTGTCCGCATATCGATGGTTTAACAATATCGTTACCAACACTGATATTTTGATGATTTTTTCCATGTTTCCAATATTGAAATGTGCAACGTTACTTGAGCACAATGTACAGAGTACAGCGCACTTATGTTTCCTGCATAGTTTCCGCCACCAGAGAGCAAGAAAGATAAATTTATTTTTGTAAAAACATTAAAAGCTTAAAGTCCCGCATTTTTTAAATTTTCATCCACACACACGATCCCGTCATTAGACATATCTATATTAAATGTCGATCATATATTTTTTACCTTATCAGTTGTACCTCCATTAAAGATATAAGTTTAAGGTAACGTTACCAGAAACAGCATTGTTCACACTCCAGACCGATAGGGGCCAGTAGCAGACATGACAGTTTTCCCACCAGCAGTGAACAAAGAAACAGGAAGTGCTTGAAATGTTGGAAAACAAATGTGTGTTTTTATACTTTCCTCTGATTTTTTGATGTGAATCAAACGAGGTTTGGTTGCATTATGATTTACCTTTATCTCTTTTGAAGTTGGGGTTGAGCTGTTACTTATTTACCAAAGTAAAATAGACAACACTGGTGATTTTAGGTTGACTTTTGATATGGAGATACACTAGTGCATTATGGGATATGCAGTATTCCTTCTCAAGTTAAATGTTCGTCATCATTTTAAGATTTAGTACCAAAGTGTGTTTTGTTTGGTGTTAAATTATTTTAGACGACCACCTGCTTTCTAATCTCAGGGTTTTTAAATGTTAAACACCGTCACTTTGCTTGGTTTGTCTCTGAATGACTTCTCTGCCTCCAATGTGTACAACTCATACTTACCTGGCAAGGGAGATACCATGATCAAGAAGGTGGTTCACCCAGGGCGAGGCTTAGCCATTGCACTCCGGCTGAGCTGACCTCTGCGAATTTCTCAAATGTAGAAATCTCGATTGCATAATTTCTGGTAGTGGGGGACTGCGTTCGCGCTCTCCCCTGATAAGGTGTCTAAAGATAAATCATAATATTGACTTGTGGAAGTCCTGGTGACTGATATCTGAATTACTAAGCTTCATGTTAGCAGAACATATTTACACAGTAGATGTTGTCTGTTGTGAAGCTGTGTTAGTTTATATAAATGTAGGAATCAAAGCCTTATAAGTTGTGTCCCACTACTAAAGAAGTTTGTGATAGTGTTATACCCTCACACTTATTTAGTTAATTCAGAAGGACTGCGTTTGCACTCTCAGCTTATATTTAATATGATCAGCGGTCTGTTGTAAATACATTGTAACATTCACACATGTGAAAATCACATTGTAAAGTATGAGATAGATACAAGATGTAGTATACGGTGAAATGACGTCGGGCCCCCATGCCTCCCTCATGGAGTCTGTGGCCCAGTCCCAATGTCCCCCCTAAAGCCTCAAACCCTGAACCCTCAAGGACTTACTGACGTCACCTGGTTAGTGGTCGAGTGTGAGATTCTGTGAGGGCTCGAGATGGTGTAAATAGGAATGGGGCAGCACTTTGCTGCAACATATCATGTTACCATGAAAACGACAAAAAATATGATGTATAATTGTGTGTATTTATTTTATACTTTGTACTTCCTGATTTGAACGTCTTCCAGGCTCTTTCCTCAAGATGAGAGGTAACGTCTTATAATCTATTTTCTTTTTTTTTGTCAAAGCGGCTTCAATGACAAAATCTAATATTTGATGAATAAATATTCTCTGATTTCAAGTTTATTTTTTGTTCCATCTTTAACCCTTAATGTTTGTGTAAATTTAATAAGACAGGCTGAACACATGCGAGCCATCCTCTTTGTTTACATTTTTTTTACTGCTGAATGCGTCCACTGGTTACCCCGTGTTTAACGTCACATTGCAATGATTTGTGGGTAATTCCCTTAGGCAAAGTCAGCATCCTATGCTGACTTACGGAAAGGGTTCATAAAGGGCTCAAAATGTCTGCGAGCGAGCCCTCAAACACTCAACAATTTGACGGTGGGACATCCCTAAACCCTTGGACTTCGCGGGAGCGCGTCTGAAAGTCAGTAAGTCCGTAAGGGTGGAGATTGGGATTGGGCCTGTATCTGTTTGGTCAGAAACATGCACACGAGTAGCCGGCTGGAGGTCATTTTGTAGGGTCCGGCAGTTCCTGTAGCTCCTCCCACCTGGTATCTCCTCCACGCTCTTACGACTGGGCTGAGAGACACAGCAGACCTCTGACCTTCTTGTGACGGCTTGTATGGATGCGCCATCCTTGAGCTGGACTACCTGTGCAACCTGAATGGACTGCTACCAGTAGAATGCTGAACTAGAGACGAATCAGGAAGGATAAGGACAGAGATATGGTCTGTGGCCACCACCTGCAAAACCATTCCCTTTTTTGGGGGGGTTGTTTCCTGTTGTGACTTTAATTTGCACCGAAGCAGGTGAAATTGATTCATAATCACTTAAATTCCTACCAGAACAGATGGATGTACCAGAGGTTTAATTGACTTGTTGCTATACTGTGATGATTAAGTGTTCCCGTACCTTACATTTTTGGAGCAGTGTATACTAAATAGATTTCTGGAATAGGGGCTTGCTCTGTCCACTCAACGCCTCAACTTAGCATTGCAGTACTTCCAAGAACGATGCACCTCTTATGACAGAAACTAAAAGTTACAAGGCACTTCCAAGTATTTCGGAAACCTGGAGCAAACCAAGAAGACATTTCGTGTCACTTGGACCCATCAACATGTTCTACTGGACATTACATAGACGAGCTTCATAGCAGCAAAACTATTCAACATTCTCAAGAGAGACTGAGGATATTAAAATGTGACTGTTTCAGACAAATAATGAAGTTGGAATAAAACAGGTTTACTGTATTTTCCCAACAGTGTGTAGAATATCTGAAAAAAGGGTGACTAAATGTCTTTGTTCTGTTTATCTTCTACCTCAAACATGACATTTCTCATGGTCGTTAAGCATCAAGTGATGTTTTTGAGTTAAATGCTGAACAAAATGAATGAATGTAAAACGGGTGCTATAAGTGCCAAATCCACTGAAAGATAAACCCCAATTTCACAGCTCAATGCACCTTTGTCTCGTTGCGCTTAACTTTGTTTCAATGACTTTGTCTGCTTTGAAGAACCATCCATTTAATGCCACGGCAGATGTAACAATGGAAACTCAAATCGTCAATTTAAACCATGATCAAGAAACAATGAAATGCATTAAACACATTTCCTGAATGGACATAATTGAAAGACGCCACAAATTACGGTCAGTTAAATGTTTTCAAATTATTCCAACAAAATAATGAGCAAATGCGCCATTTCAGTCTGCAGTTAAAACATTGCAGACAATGTTCATTTAAGGACGAACTCAAAACAGCCTTAAGTCCAAGAAGCGAGACTTCTTTGTGTTATTTCTGCGTGACGGTGAATGAATTCTGGTCCATTAACTCGCCAACTCTCTCCTGCAGGATCTGCACCACCTCTGCGAGGATGAAGACGTGCGTGTCGTCCAGGTCCTTGAGGATGAACTTCTTTCCCAGGGCCATCTTCTCATCCAGGTAGAGGAGGAACTGTTTCATGGCAGGATCGCTGGTCCAGTGTGCAGAGGGAACAGCTTAATAAATCATTACATTCTGCACACGTGACGATTAACGCATCTCAGTTCATAAATACATTTTAAGTGCAACAGCATCAGTAGAGAAATATTGATGGTCAGAATTACTTGTTCTAGACACATTTTTTCCTTACCATTCAACAAGGACACCTTTGTGTACGTTCACCATGTTGACACGTGCAGAGAAATCAGCAGTCGATGCAAACAAAATCCTCAAAACCTGTAGCACAATAAACAAAAGGTGCGTTACTTGCCTGCACAAGAAGCTAACGGAGGCAACAGGCAGACCAGTACATTCCAGTCAAGAAACATAAACCAAACTTTAAAAAGTTGCCGTGTTTAGGCCTCGATCTTTTTTTAACGAGACAGCATTAGCGGTTAACGTGGAGTAGCGTTAGTGTTTGAAGAACACAGCTGCTAGCGTTAGCTTCTGATTTGAGACTGGTTAGCTAGCTAAGCTAGCTCTGACTTAGTTCAAAGCTACGTGACATGACACCGCGGCTATTCTGCCAAGTACTGCGGTTTTAGAATATTGAACAGAATGCGGTACCAATAAAGATGAGATACGTGGTCATATTCAAGCGAAGGAGTTCGGGAGGACAAGAGACGGACTTCCACCAACCTGATAGCTTTTGTTGTTCCTGGTTTCAAAGCGTTGTGGGGACATACGGTGTGTAGCGAGGAACAATCTTCAGCGATGCAAAAATTGCGCAAGTGGCATAAATACAGTTTATTTAAATACGGTAAGTTTGTATTACCTTTTAATCCTAAAAAGCCATACTGTATTTAACAATGATGAAACAGGTTGATGTTGTGGTGGGTAAATATATATATAAAAGTCCAGTATTACCATAAAGCAGTCATATTCAATGATCTAATGCATCCAGAGATCTACACAACAAACATTGAATGAGATATGCATTGCAAAGTGGCTTTGAGATGAAAAAGATGCGGAACACAGACAAGTTCGACTCCAACTTAATACATTTATTCATTGTCAGCATTGCTAGAGGCAATTAGGACTACAAACACGTGGAGATTTAAACACATAGCCAGGTTAGTTTTGTTCAAATAAATACAACCCGAATTATATTAATACAGGTCCGGTTGAGGTAAAGTTCAGGAAGGAATATGTTTGGCAGACAATATGACTGACATACTGCAGTTATAATACAATACATAAATTACAAAATAAAAACTTTAAAAAAAATTGAATGATCTTTTAAAATTCTGACTCACTAGTGAGAGAGACCAATCTAAGGGGACGATTAGGAGAACAAAAGTTTTCAACACAACTGACCGCTCACAGCAATCAAGTTGTAAAAAATGCTACATTTTCCAAATCATATTATGATCACATTAGTGGTTGTTAATGTAAGTGTGGATTAAGGATAGGCAGTTATGTTTTAATATTCTTTTGGGGGGGGGGGGGCGTCAGTGGTCTCCCCCATTTCAAGTAAATAGTAGGTTTCATCAGTGTGTTGGGTTCATATATGTTACTCAGTGGCTGATGTAGCTCTGCAGTGCTTCCAGGATGAACTGAAGGCTGCGCTTGTAAAGAAACGAGTCCTTCTTCTCCGGCTTGCAGATGTTGAGATGATCCGTGTCCACCTCGATGAGCTCTCCAATGCCGAGATCTGAAACCAAACCAGAGCAGGCTGAAGGTAAGCGCTAAAAGAACGAGACAGATTGATTTAAAGATCTATGCTCTTCATATTCAAGCTATAAATAACAGATGGAACGTTTCTCATTTCACATGTGCAGTATCGTGACATACTTGCTGACTGTGTTGGGACCACCAGTATCTTGATCATGGGGCCGATGTTTGTTGGCAGCGTCTCTGCAAAGCTCAGCACCTTGAATTCCTTTTCTTTGGCCATGTTCAGGAAGTTCTCATTGAGGTTGCGCAGTGCCGGCGAGTCTTAAAAAGCACATTTGGACAACAACTCACAATAGATATTGAACAATTTCTCTGCAACACGGACAGTCATGAACCTCACAATTCATTTCCAACACTTACCTTTACAAAGTTCTCTGACTTCTACAGAGGGAAAGAGAAGATATCTGACGCTGACCGAGTACTCTGCCATAAAGGTGCCATGGTGAGGAACACTATAGAACATTATTCCCTTGGTGTTCTTTAACAGTTCATGCATATCTGGGTCTTCTGCGGCATCTAGCAGCATTTTCTTCACAAGCAATCCTGAATACAAACAGACAATGAGCACAACTTTTACAGTAGATACGTATAATCACATGTAGGTACAGGTGAGAAATAAGACTAAGCCATTTGTTTTCCATGTTGCGCTCAAGGGATTTGAGTAAAAGATTTGAAGTTCTTGTGGAAGGAAAGTTCTGACAGAATACCTCCCATACTGTGGGCTACCCAGACCACAGGCCTCTCTCCAACTCCCGCCAGCTTTAACTTCTTTAGGAGCTCTCGACTTCTGTAGGCCAAGGACTTCCTGAAGAGACCAAAGCAAAGAATGATTCAACAGTTCACTCCTTGAGAGTCTGGCATAATAAATACTGGAACATTTAGGATAATTAAACATTTCATTTCATCAAGAATTGTCATGTTGGATGGTCACCTGCACATTTATATAGTATACTACAGATTCTACAGTTTCTACAGAAACTACAGATTCGTCACCTCTGATTCTCAGCGGGACACTTGGCCATCCAGTCGCTGAGGTGACTGTCATACTCCACTGATAGTACTCTCAGATTTGGACAGTCGGCAGCCAACCACGACTGTCAATACAAGAGGACATAATAACACAGAAGAACAGAGAGATGATTCATCTTTTTAGGATTAATCAATGTCTTCGTGAAACCTCAAATTTAATGAAAAAACACTATCGAGTCTCCTTTATAGCCAGAAAGACCAAACCGTAGTTTTAATATAAAAATGTTGGAGGAGAAACATGGAAAGGCACTTAATGGTGACCCACAGTACTCCACAGTGATTATAGGAATATGGTGAATTCTTCACCTTCGGCCAGCACTCTGTGTAGTCCTCCTTGCTTTCTGCCTCCTCCTCTTCCTCCGACGTGTCGCGGTCCTTCTGCCTCCACGTCTTAAAAGCAGCCCCAAGAATCCCATGGATGAAGAGCACGTCTGCTTTGATTGGCTGGCTGGAAATCAACACATTGTCAAGTGTTGGTTTACATACCAACATAATATTGGAACTAATACTTTTATCAAAAACGTGTAACAATAGAATGAATCGTTTTCCTACTTGCCACGTGTTTGTGGGTGCAGGATGTAGACGCCGTCTTGGTATTTCTCTTTCACCGTCTCCCTATCCAGGTTGGCCAGAGCTCGGGCTGCATGAGACGCCTGCATGACGTGAGGAGACTGCATCATCTCAGCCAGGGCCGACACCCAGCCTGAAGGTGTGATACAGGGAGGGAAGGAAGGAAATGTAATGGATATATTATAATCTGTTGGTATGTTTTCAGTTAATACAATTGGGACAGTAAGTATTAAAAACGGAAAACAAACACAAACATGTGAACGTGTATTTGAAGTGTTTGTAATGGTGAATATGCAATATTCAATACAATATTACACATAACTAGACTCTATGGGACAAGTAGGTGAGCTGCAGATTTACCAGACTGGGATATGGCCTGGTGAACACTCTCATTGAGCGCCAAATTTCCTATGATGCGAACAATGTTCCTCTGAATCTTCAGGGAGTCTCTACGAAGCTGATAAACCCTCTGGAGGAGCTGCAGACCACCGTTGGCAACTATGTGGTCACAGTGGCTCTGGACCTGCAAACCGGATGCGTTTCAGTAAGTTCACAACATTTATTCACCTTCAATCAATATCAACCAGTCTTAACGGGAGTTATTCCACTGAGAGTTTTGTCCGGGTGTGAACCAAATTAACTGATGAGGTTGTCGTTGTTTCTGTTCAGAAAACTATGAAATCTAATTCAGTTCAGTGTGCCGTGTATACAATAAAAACACTTCTATAAATACTTGCATGATGACAAGAATCCCTCCAACCGTGAAACATAGGAATCCCCTCAATAAATCAAACTAACACAAAAGGTGCTTTGTGTCTTCCCCCGAGACTAGTTCATGTCTAGATGCGTAATGGCTGTCATTACCTTTGAGTGCTGTACCAGTGCCTGTAGGCAGAAGGATTCCACCTTCTCGGAGGGAACAGAGGTGAGGCTCTGGGCGTAAGGCAGCCCATTACCTCCAAAACACCACAGACCACCCTGCAACATAGGAGAGCGTATGTGTCAGTATGAGGATTTAAAGGTAGTCACTTTCCAAAAGACTGTATTCAGAGGTGCACGCGTGAGTCCCATCATTCCGTCTGAATTACCCGTTGTGCTGCCAAGGACTGGGTGCTCTCTCTGAGGGCCAGTGAGGTAAAGTACTGAACACACTTGTCCACCTCAGACTGAGGCAGAGACGCCAGCAGCTGCCTCAGTCCATCCTCTGCCGACAAACCCTGTGAAGAAGTCAAAACATCTTATTCATCACCTTATTTACCCGTGTGATGTAAATAGTGTTGAATGGTTAGTGGAGATACTTACATCCTCCAGGTCAGGCAGTGCAGGTGAGCGCAGGAAGAATCGAAGGTCTACCTGAGGAGTCCTGGCCAGGCCCACTGCTGTCTGCTGGTCTATAACCTGGGCTGCCGTCTGGTACTGGTAGTCTGCATTATTGACAACAGCTGTGAACTAATCCCACCTCAGGTTTTACAGTGAACCTGAAGTGATGTGCAACAATTTTGTGGATCTTACCGCGCCAGTGGTGATTTTCTGCAAGCTCCTGAACGGCTTGTAGTCTGATGGCTTTATTGGCTGACATTGTCCTCTTCAGTAGGACCCATAATGCCACCTCATGTGGGTCCGCATCCACATGGCTGAAGTGCTCTATGACAGACGAATAGAAAGCTCACTGACTAGCTGAACATACAGGTGGATACGGGGTAAACAAATACTGCTAAAGGCACTTCAAACTGCATTTACCACGACTAACTACCAGTCTGTACACTACCACTTTCAGATTACTCCAACAGCTGAGACGTTACAAACCTTGTGGTTTCAAAACTTGTGTCAACGTGGCAGCTTTTTATTTTTAAAAAGTCAAAAAGTTGATTTATTAGATATCTTATGGGAATGTAAGTAGATGAAAAATATGTCACATTTCTATCATTTAAAAACAAATCAGTGCATTTACAATTAAAAGTCAGGAGTGATTAACACAAAGGCATTATAAGGCGAACAAAACCACAATGTGTGTGTATTACAGCACACTATGCACATTAATACACAAACTATGAGACATCAAAACAGGATGTGCATGTACAAAGCAGGTGTTTCCTTTAGCCTTAATGTGCACACTCCACATAAAAATGAGTCGGCAGCTGTAGTTTTATGAGAATACATGTCTGTTCCTCTATCAGCAGCAACTTCTGCTTTCCAACCTTAGAAACAAGAGGGGCAGTACCATGGCTCAAACTGTGAAACGTAAGATATAATGACAACTTTTGGTGTCTTACCGTCTAGTGATTGCAGCAAAACCCGAGATGACATTTCCAGAAACCGCCTTGCTGCTTTATGAAGTTCCCTCCTCGCTTTGTGCGTAAGCCCTAGACACACAATGTGGAAAACAATACTACAATGACCTAGAACATTTGGTTTTTATTTCTATAAAGACTCTACCAGAAGCTGTTTAGTAATGTTTGCTCATTTGTTTCTCAGTATAGGTGATCGTTTCCATTAAATAAGAGAACCTTGACCAGTGGAAGTGAGATCAGTCAACAGGCTGACCCAAACATTCAGGCAACAGAGATAGTAGAGAGGGGAAGGAAAGACTGGAAGTAGCGATAACAGACGTCACTGGGCACCTGGACGTTGCAAACTCAGTATCAGTCTGTGCTCATACAAGACATAAATAAAGCCATTCAGCATATTCCAGATGTTATCTAGCTGGTCTGGGAAGTCCAAAAGCAAAACATCTGAACTAAAGCGAAATCTCAAAATGGTCTCATTCTACAGACACAAGATCATTTTCCCAAGTGGATGACTTTCAGTACCTGCAGTGAGGTTCTCCTTTTCATCTGATGGAGTGGCTTTCAGATAGATGTAAGACTTGTACTTCTCCTGAAGAATCGCACTGGTGTCAACGGTCACCGCCTTGTTCAAGGCCACCACTTCATAAGTGATAAAAAGACAGCCCCTATAGAAAGGTAATGGATAAGCTGCACAGTGAGAGATCCTTTCACACAAGTCCAGGATCAAAGTATGTAAACACTGTAACTCACCCAGAGACAACTGCACCAGTTACTTTAGCAACCTTCCCTAAGTGTCAACAGAAAGGGGATCCATTGAAAGATGGTTGAATCTACGCATTTAGAGTACTACAAGCTAGCACAATAAGCGGTGTACACACGTCAATTATGTCTCATGATAACTTACTTAAATGTTTCCACTGAAGCACTTTCCTCACTCCAGGCGGCCCAGCTGTGCTCAGTCTCCGACAGCGGATCAGTCGTAGAGCTGCACCCGACATCCTGCAGGTCACCCAGTATGTTGTAGATACGTTAACAGGAGACTAACTGCCTTACACTAGACACGAACATACACCATTGAGTCACACGTAAGGCCAGTGACACTCAAGCTAAGGCTTATTTAACGTAAAGCACGTAACTAACGTTATATAAGCAATGGTCAAAGTTATGATGCACAGCGATCTATGACCGAGGCTCTATCGACCTAACAACCGACAGTAGCGACAGTTAACCAACTTGTAACAATAATCGATGCCTAACGGTAATAGTCAACTAACTTATGTAGCTAGCTAGCTAATAAGTAATCAAATCACGTAACGTTACAAGTCCTCTAGCTAACATTAGCTAACGTTAGCTGCAGGTAGCTTGGAATGACAAGCGAGGGCTAAGCCAGTAGCGACTGTTACCTCAACTATCAGTCAGTATAAGCTCTCCGCACGTTTGCTAACTGTTAGCTACCCAGCTGGACCATTTTAAGTTCGTGTTCATTGTTGAACACTGACATTACCTTTTTATGTATCGACAAACTTCCAAAGGACTACAGTGATGTCCTCCGCGGTTGCAGCGCCCCGGTGTTCTGAAGCACAACGACAACTTGTCTCACAAATAATACGTCATCAGAAATATGTGCGTTATTATATGTATTCAACCTGCAATAGATGATGTGTGTTGGCTGTCCTGCACCAAACTTAAACATGGATACCCGGGTACCCGTACCAGGAAACCGTTGGACATGACGTACAAACATCTGTGCTCATAAGGGGGTGGACAAAATAATAAGCACAAAAACCACGTGTGATCCAATACCACAATAATACAAGAAACTCAAACTATTGTACAGATTATAATGTTTAGAGAATGATTTTCACAAGCCCGTAGTTTGCACTGGTGTTGTGTTCAATTGGATTTTGGACTCAGTCAACAAAAATGGACCTTTAGAAACTTCTCTGAGATAATATTTATTTCTATTTGGATGACTTTTGTAGTAAGTTGCAATATTTTGCAGGTGTTAATGTTATTATGTCCATATCTTATGTTGCCCTATGCAAGAAGGCGCACTGCTTTGTTTGTGTGAACAAACACCCTTCAGACCACAGGTGGTGGTGTATGGAAAAATGTTGTCACGCTTTTTCATTCTTGCTTTTATTGCATTCATTTATGAGAAAAGTTCATTAAATTACAATCTAATTAAAACAGCAACACGTTTGACACCCAACATTCTGTGCGTCTCTCTCAAACTCAAACGCACCGTACTCGCAAACACAGACACAGTAAATTACTTTGAATACCACGCACCCCCAAACACCACAGCTCTGTAAAAAACATGTTAGACGGCAATTAAAACATGAAATGAGTTCAAAGCTGTCTCCACCAGGTTTTTACAGAGATTCATCAATGACAGAGTTTATTAAATGCAAGTTAACACAGAAACAAATGCCTTCCTTTCGGCCACACACACGCAATCATTCTCTGTTTTGCAGCAGGGACAAAGGAGAAGTCTTGTCTTGCAGCGTAAATGCCCCGTCACCAGTATGTATTTGAATGTCTTTATACAGAAGTGGAATCATTTCTGTTCATAAGCAGCCCGCGTAACTGAGAGTGTGAACTGTTTTTTAATGTTTTAAATCAGTATTGAACTACAAACCAAAAGACAAACAAAACTGATTGTTGTTTCAAAGTGTCACACAATTTACCATCATGTCCTTGTTGACTTCTCTCTGCTCCACCTGGTCCTATAAATCAATACAGATTTAGTCCAATATCATTTGTAGATCCATTTACAGCTCTGGGCTCATTTAGTTAAGAGTCCGCCTGGTTCTCTCACCCCTCTCAGGTGCGTGTTTCCTGATATGCTCTAATAATGCTCTCATAAGCTGGAGGTGGGGTCTGTGTCGCATGGGAACCCCTCAGGCCATTGTTCCCCCAAAGTGACTCAGGTCTGGGCGGGGTGGCAGCTGGCCGGGCTGCTGTTTGAGCCGATCCCGTTGACATGGTCAGAGTCGGTGTACGAGGCAGCGTGGTTTGGCTCGCCTCCTCTGCCTCTCTCGCGATTTGGCTGCACTGGAGCAGAGGGTGGAAGGTGGAGGTCCTGAAGCTGGATTTGTGCCCCA